>NC_134311.1:35579560-36185939 GCF_949628215.1 Phalacrocorax aristotelis | reverse complement strand
ATACCAGAGACTTTTGCCCAGATTAGCTATCTAAATCTTTGCTGTGAAATGGCACAGCCTCCCTGTCCACCAACCAAACATGCAGCAAAGATAACAGTTTGTTCAGCCACCTCTTCCAGTGTGTCTCTTCTCCAAAAATTTCCTCTCAAGGTTTGGCTAGCTAAATGTGCCTGTATTACTTTTCTGAGCCATGCACTTCCTGAATGTTAAAAGTCAAAAGAAAACTTTCACTCTACAGGCAGCAGACAGTGACTATTTTCCGTGAGAGGTTATGTATTTGTTTAATAAAATAGATTTGTCTCTTTCTTTCTGGCAAACTTCAGTGTTATAACTCTATTTGTACCTGAACTAAGATTTTATTTGTGATGTTTATCCTTATTCTCCCACTCAATATCCAATTCAAAATTTTTTCTAAGCAAGACTAAAAATCAAGCTGGGAGTCTTTAGCCTGAAACACAAATTATAGGCAACAAGTTTGGAGTAGGTCTGCAGCACTAATAACCACTTATTTGCCTTTGTTCTTAGGTGCTTGTGCATATAGACCTTGTGTATAATATAATGCACACAAATGGGTTGAAAGATAAAAGCTGCTGTTCAGCCACAATCCTTTACATCCCATGGAAAAACCTGGTGCAGAGGGACTCAAATTAAATCAATCCAATAGAATTTGAAGCAAATGTTGCTCGTCCATCACAAATATTAATCTGGGCTGAG
Organism: Phalacrocorax aristotelis; assembly: GCF_949628215.1. Taxonomy (NCBI): domain Eukaryota; kingdom Metazoa; phylum Chordata; class Aves; order Suliformes; family Phalacrocoracidae; genus Phalacrocorax; species Phalacrocorax aristotelis. Next base: position 36,185,225 of record NC_134311.1, on the reverse strand, counting down.
CTCCAGTTTAACAGTACTGCTCTTATAAAAATTCCATAGGATTATTTAATGATCCTGTGTGGCTAGTGATTCTGATTTAAACATCACCCAGGAATGCTAAACTGGTGTCACCATGTAGTGTCCTGGCTATTTCTTCCACCCTGATTTAGAGGAAACAGTGCCATCTAATGAAACTTCCTTTCTTTACCTAAGAAATACAACTTTATCCTCAAGACCTCATAATCAGACATTGAGCAGTGGGTAACTGCAGAAGAAAGAGCCATTCAAAGAAACCCAGCTACCCCTCATTTACTGGGATGGCTCTGAACTCTTTACTGGCGCAAATTTATTGTTTTCCAAGTTGGTCGCTCCTTTGAAAGGTCCAATAATTGCATTTATTCTACACAAATTCTTTGCATCAGGTTGATCAGATTCATAATTTTGTGGGAGAATCTAAAATGCCAAGCAAGGAACTCCTATGTCCTTGAAAGGAAATATTTATAATAAAAAATATTTAATTATATGTTGTTAGATCTCTTTGCTGCAGATATACTCCATTAGTGAAGTAATGTTTGAGGAATGATTACCCGAAGACAAATTCAGCACTAACCAAAATGGAAATATTTGAATATTCCACTTCCCTGCTGATCCTATTTCATATCTATAGAGTATTGTCCTGAAAGCTTACTGAAAACAACAATGTATTGGGAAATAATTTGCCAGAATTAACCTTTCCTTTATACCGTTTACAGTCTGTCTTAGTGACAGGTGTGCCTTTGTGTTACAGATACAAAGGTATGAAACATGACTTTTAAAAAAAAAACTTAAGCAGCAAGCAATCAGCCTTTTTTAAAAATTAGTGGGGTTATTTGCATACTGAGGAGGAAATACTGGAGTAGTTAGCTGAGTGGAATCTTAGATCTCACCTGGGTTCTGCGTCCAGAAAAAATATTTTTTTTGTATTCATACTCTCACCTAAATTAGGCTTGACTTGGCTATCACCCACTTTTCGAATATTGCAAATAGTTGTTGTTTCTTTAATCTGACTGCAACTCTTTGATCAAGCTCTAGAGGAAGATAAAAATATTTTATTGCCGAATAGTAATAAAAAGACATAAACTTTAAGAGGGCTGTGATTTTGTAACTGACTCATTTATTTGGAATATAGGAGCCTTTAAAGTGCCAGGACCAGAAATTTAATTTCTCTAAAAGTATATTAGTGTATTTAAAGGCTGGTTTTATTCGTGTGGATATATTTTTTTTTCTGTTTGCCACACTGGTTTAGATGCCTTTCCTGTCTTCCCTGAAGAATCACACAATAGCCTCCAGAAACGACAAATGTGGTGGTAATTTTATTTTATTTGAGGATTACCACCAAAGGAAGACTTAAAACGGTCTTTGTTTTTATAAAGATTCTTTAAGAACACCATCATCTCAATTTTTTGACAGTGACAGAGCTGAGTGACAACCATGTAGCTGAATAGATACCTTTGGCTTGATCTCAGCTGTAACCTGCAAATGACAGCTTTGTAATCTTTGCTTAATGATAAATACGGCTTAATGTAAGTCACACCTCCAGGCGAGGAAGGCTCAAATTGATTCATTTGGTTAGTGTGTATCCCAAGGGTACAAGCCCCGACTGTAAATTGTTAGACCCTCTGCCCTTGGGATATATCATGTTTTCATTCTGAGACATACTGTACAAAATTATGCATATTTGTTGCTCCATTATTAATTCACTTTCCATCTGTTCAAAATGTTCTTGCACGTAGTACTTAGCCTGGTGACCATAAGCGGGTGTTCTTTAAAAGCTAGACAGAACATGTTGTCATCATTTAATGTATGAGTAAAGAAGAAATTTGACACAGAATTTCCACATCCAGTGTGTAATATCCATGTTGAATTCCTAACCAGGCTTAATTTTTAATGCCTGTCTATCTTCTGAGGTCAATATTTCACTCACTGATTTGGTTAACAGTGGGTTTTGCTATGTGTATTTTATTTGGCTAACAATGTGTCATGACCTCCTGAGATTTATGTTTTGTACATGTTATCAGTAAAGTGTTAGAGGACAGTTTATTCTTTCATCTTTAATGTAACATCTTGATGTTTTCTGTATTCCTTGTTCTGAGAGAGTAAAATTTTAGATCTGAGCCCTCTGCTCTAGTGTTCCAGGGGTCTACCTGACAAAGCCAGCACTGAAGCGTAGCAGAGCAGCTCAGTGCCTTACCTTTTGTCAAGAGTTAGACTTTTTGACCTCTTCCTTCTGTTTGTTAAGTTTCTAGCATTCTTAGAATTTATTCTGCGAGGAATGAGTCAGTCATTCTTTGTGCATGAGTGAAGAGCAATGAATACAAAAAAAGCATCTTGGGGGCAAGTTTTTTCAGTGCATTGAATTATGCACTGAGATCAAGTGTTTATTGCTTTGGTAGAAAATGAAGGAATTCCATGGAAATGAAAGGACAGTAATGCAGAGTTAAGCTTCCCAGAGGGACAGAAAAGCTGTATGTGGAGGACTGGAGGAGGATGTGAGAAACAGTACAGCAGTGGTAAGTAAAGTTAGGATTATTTAGAAAATTAAAAAAAAAAAAAAAAAGAATGCCAGGGTTTTGGTCCTTTTCGGTTCTGCCTTTTAATGATTCAGATCCTTTTGTCATTCTCTTCCTTGGGGATTCAATTCCCCTTTTCCCCCACCTGCCCACTTCACTTCCCACTTACCTCACACAGTAATACAGAGCTTTTATAGCTAATTAGCTATGCTCACTGCTAGATGAGTTTTGGAAAAAAGATGAGTAGGTGTTTTGGGTCTGTTTATTTTTCTTATAGTATATGAAAGTTTTATTTTCTAGCTGTTCCTAATGATCTCTTGCTATTGCATTTTCTGCCCTGTGCTCATGGTCTCTGGGGTTCAAATGACAGATTGAATAGGCAAGATCAACGCTAAAAATTGAATTGGCTCATGTGTCAAAGCATCTGAAACAGGTGTTTCAACTTTCATGTCTGCTGGTATGGAAAATTCTGTCATCTGAGTGCTTCTAGACTGCAGCTGAAGGGATACCCTTTGGTAGGGCTGCCTAGTGCAATCAGGTGCGTGGGTGTCTCTCCCTCTGTAACAAGAAGGATCAGATGCAGCATGTTGAAGGATCACAAAATGGGCTAAGGAGCTATGTCTGCTCTAACCTATTTTCTTGCCTTTGTTATACCAAGGAGCTTCAGAAAAGATTTTGAGATGTTGTGGGTTGGTGGTGGACTCTTACATGACTGTACTGGCAGCCTTGGTAGCCCTCTGTGGGCTCGCTGGCTAAAGGGGTTGCTGGACATGTTTGCTTTCTGTCCAGTCTTTTCCTTCTTAATTCATTTACATACAACAGCTTGCCGTGGTATAAAGCAGCGCATGATTAGACACCGGAGAAACTGGGAGATTTTCTTCAAATATATATATTTTGTTATTCTCAAGCCTTCCCTATTAACACTTTAAATATCAGAAAGTCCTCCAGATGTCTATTTGTAAAGAGCATACTGATCTTTCTAGTGAAAACTGAAGCCAAGGATGAGTAACTTTTCTGCAGCTCCCAATAAGTTCTTTATTACTTCACTGCTTCTTTCATACCTTGATAAGTTATTGCTTCCACTGTCTCTGAGTGGCTTCCTTCTCCTGGTACACTTAGTGAGCTACACCTTTAACCAACTTTACTGTTTTATGTAGTTCATCCTCTGAAATATTTGTAGAAGACATTTTTCCTTATTTTCTCTTTACAAAGATGTTTCATGGGAATATGTTGTGGTCATTATTACAGAAAGGGCTTTTTGTAGTTCTTTGATGGCCCATATAGAGCATGCTGCTCCTTGAAACTAAATCAGGTCCTCTTGTGGTCTCATGGGCTAGCTGCTCTGACAAACAGTCATATGTGGTTTCCAAAAGTTTTTGTTGCCTGCAGTGTGGCAATGTGTTTTGTGTATGCTGATGGCTGAAGTCTCCTGCTGTTGCTGTGCTCTCTGCTTTCAATCTCTTTAACATCCCCTAAGGTTTTAGTAAGTGCCACAATTTGTGCTGGGCAGTTTAGAGCTGTCTCAGTAATACCTTTCTTATTTAGGTGTGCAGTTTTGATCCCTAATAGCATTGAGTCAAATATGACCTTTAATCTACATTATCATATTCCCATAAATATACCCTACCCTGCAGTTTCTATCTCACACCTTGCTACAAGTGTCCAAAAATTACTTATTTTCACCGAGGTTGGAAGATCCTTCCTGTACCTAAGTTTGTAACTGAGGTTTTTTATGTGACTTAAAACCAGACATTCTGCTTCATGTGACATTGTTTTAACATCTTAGCATTTTAGAGAAGATCCCATGCTTACCTAGGAATATGTGTACAGGTTTTGTTACCTCCTACTTGAGTTTTACAAACTTGCATCTGATTCTCTTTCTAGGACATGCCATTTTTGAATTTCTCTAGGAGGCACATTATCCTGATCTTTATGCCCTTCCTCACCTGTCAGTTTTCTTCAAGTCTTTAGCCTAAAATTTCTGCTAGAAGGTGGAGAGCACATAAATGCTGTATTCTTGTGGTATATGAGATTCATTTAAAGCGTGAGATCAGATTTATGATGCAAGGGGCTCTGCAGAGTCTTATTTTGGTATAAGGAAGGCTTGCTTCAGTTAATCAACCTGTTCCTTAATTGACTAAGCTGAAATAAATCTCTCTTAAATTAAAGCATGTGCTTATGGCAATGCTTGATTATATCAAATTGAATTTGCACCTGAAGTTATATGGGTAAAAGTTTGCCCTGGAGGTGAGCCTAAAGATACACTGAAATTGAATCTGAAATTAGTTAACATGTGAAAAGTTTGACCTTTACCTCACCTTCTACGATGATATTGGAAGATCACGTGTAAAAACTGAAAATAGATCATTATACTCGAACATATTGTTTGTACATATACCTTGTTCTGTGAGAATGTGTTTCCTACCCTATTGAAATAAATGACATAATTCATGCTGTTTTCTGTGGCAGTGCACTCAGTGTCCGCTTTTCTGTTATTCCCTGGGTGTCACTGTTTTTTATAGTCAGTAAATGAAATCCTGCTCATAAGAAATCTATGTAGGTCTAGAAAATCTAAGCATGACTCCAGGAATACCTTTTTTTTTTTTTTTAACTGGTCAATACATGGAGTACATTATTATATTTTGGTAAGTACTAGTACAAAGATAAAGCTTTAAGATTTATTTCCCATATTGCTTCAACTGATTTACCTAACCCCTTTTTGGCACTATTTCAGGATAAAGCAGGAATGGAATTTCATACTAGAGTGTCGGAAGAAAGGCATTCCTCAATCAAAATACCTCAAGAATGGCTTTGTAGACACAAACGAGAATATCTTGGATACTTATGGAAAGACTCCTCAGCTCCAGAAGAGGCACCCCTTGTCAGATAAACCAAATAAGGAAAAAGACAAGTTTATTTTTCAGCTTTCTGGAGAGCAGTGGACGGTAAATATAACGGAAAATACATTTCTGTTGTAAAGAATTTGGGTAGCTTAGCACTGTAACTTTTAAACCCCCAAACCCTTTTTTTTTTTTTTTTTGGCCAATGCATATGAAATTGATGCTTTTTCACAGTGTTAAAAGTGACAAAAGCATTTCCTATCTTATCCTGAACTAGTGGTTTAGATTTCAGTGTAGTTAAGTTTATTTTAAATTCTCTACTGATACATGTAATTTGGCCCTCTCAAAAATATTGGTATAAGCAATCATACTGCAATATGGTATCTTTCTCTGAAATTCCCTAATGGATGGAAAGAGATGAAAATAATATTGAGCTTTGTTGGCTTGTTGATGTCTTCTACTACTCGGAGATCTGTCTTCTTGCTCTGACGATGTGATAATATATTTCTCAAGCTCTGTTCAAATCAAAACTAATATTAGCATCAATACACAATGGTCTTGCTGAAAAAAGCACTTTTTACTTGCAGTTGTGTTTGATGTGGAATAGCAGTTTGGAAGTAAACTCTGAATTAATGCTGTTTTGAAATTCAGCAAAGTGTGGATTAGAGTTGGTCTGAAGTTTTCTAGATTTGTTGAAAACTTGACTGAAATGTGTTTTGAATATACACTAGTTTATTAATGAGAAAGTGAAATTAGAATTTTTACTGTTGTGTAGTTTATAATTTTGAAATATATTTTTGAGACTTTCATTACAAAATATGCAAATTAAAAAGTCAGTCAATAAAATGGCTGAATTTTACTAAAATAATTCTTTTGATTGACCTGAAACATAAGTTTTCCCAGATTTGCTCCTGAATATGAAGGTGTAGGAGGAAAAAAAAAGAGACATTACAGCCTGTAGACACCGGACCTTAGACACTGATATAGCAGCAACTGCAAATATTTTCAGTGCATCAGGGAGCAGAGAGCTGCATAACTAAACTTTTCTGTTGCTTATTCTCTTTTGCTGAACCATTAACATTTCACTCTGTCACCATAAACAAATCTTTACATTAGGAGGTAAAATCAAACATCATAATTTGGTCTGGCTTCCAGAGCATTTCGCTTCAGTTTGACATGCTGAAAGATCACATTTATGAGATATCAGTGTACTGTTGTGTTCATTATGTCATTATGGCTCTTGAGCAGTATACTCCTAAACACCATGTGTTTTGCTTCTGTCTCCATATCATACGCTCACTGTGGCCATGTCAAACAACCACTGTGTCTCCATTACCCAGCTCTAGCCTAGTTAAAGTGGGCTTCCCATTTCAATGAGATACTGTGACATAGTTCAGGTGTCTGCAGATAAAAGTAAATTCAAAGCTGCTTTATTTAGAAAAGACCAGTGCTCCTTTAAAATCCAGGAACACTGCCAGTCTCTAACAGCAGAAAATTATTTAAAAAAACAGGTAAATCCACTTGACAAGGTTCTGAAAGACATATATTTCCCCGTACTGCAGAAATTTTGTAAAAATTATATAGTTATACAGATCATACCACTTATTTTGTTTTTTAAAATCTCAGCTGCTGCTTCTAAACTAAAGACAGAATCAGACATGACACTCTTCCCATATTACTCTCTCACAAAAAAACACGCACTTAGGCAAAATGAATTTGCAGACTGTACAACCAAAGCTGCATTGGCTGGCAATTTACATGTGAAAAGACCTGTGGACATGTTACAGTTTTCTCAGAGAAGGCTGTATGTTACGTAGCTGGGAGCTATGGTATCAGTTGTGGTTTAATTTTTGTTAAATGTTTTGCACACAAATACATCGATGAATTGAAAGTTTGGAGCAGTTAGCACTCAGACAGTAGGAGAAGTCAGAGCTGGGATTGCTTGTGCAATTATACTGGCACATAACCAGCTTGGTTTGCTGTTGGCTGGGCACTTACCGTTGGCAGCAGCAAACAGCTCAGCCCTGTGAAGTGTCCATTTGGGAACCAGCTGCTGGATCCTCTATCTCACTTGCTTTTAGCTGATAAGTATTTCTATTATGTTTCCCCTTTCCTCTCACCAATGAAGCAGTAATATATCCTCTAGACAGCTGATAGCTAAATCTGAGTAGGTTGCTGCTATGACTTACAGATTTAATTTTGAGAACTGGGCTTGCTTCTGGGCTGTACCAGTTCTTTTTCTGGACGCTGTGATGTTAAGTCTCACCGAGGAGTAATCCCCAGCATAGGGATTTTTCAGGATCAAAGCAAGTGGCTTTACCACATCCTTCCCATAGGTCTCAGTGTAAGGGCTGTCATTCAAAAGTTCAGCAGCAAATGAGCTGAATTCACAGATCAGCTAACGGTGTTATTTGCAATGTTGCAGCCAATTAGAATGGTAGCTTGTGTCGGGCGCTAATCGGTGCCCAGGCTGTCTAGGTGGTAGAACTGTAGGTGTGTTACAAAGATGCTATTGTCTCATTGTTTTGTTTATAAAAATTGGGCAGAAGAACCCAGTTGTATTGCCCCAGCAGTGAGCCTCCTAAATCCTGTGTTTGTAAAACTCTTGGGGCTTGACAGCATAAGAATGGTGTACTATGGCACAAGTAACTTCAGGTTCCCAAGGTGTGTTTCAGAAAAAAATTTATTTATCTGAGAGTTTTCCAGGCAAACCCATGATTAAAAGGAGCTGCATAAGGACTTTGCATGTTTGAATCAGTTGCCTAGGAGAGAATGATGGAGAGTTGATGAAACACCTAATTGAGATCCTTTGTACATGTAAACATGTATCTACTAAATTAAATTAGTTCTTCAGAGAAACAGCACTGCTATTAGAGCAGAATGAAAGCTGTGGCAAAATAATGCCATGAATATTCATATGAATTTTTCAATGAATTCACTTTAACTCTGTTTTTCCCCTCTGAGTGTTTACTTTGTTATCCTAACTAATGAATGCTTATTCTCTGGTGGATCAGTGAATTTTAAATAATTATCAGAAAATATTTGGGAAAAACAAATTTTTGAATTTGTGATATCCATATTGGCAAAGAAAAGGTGATGATCACTCAGATACAGAGCAGGACTGCTCTTGGCTGTGTTGCTTTACCTAAGCAGAGGACCTGGATGCATAGCTTCTTTAAACAACTTTAATGTCAAATGGGTACAACACATAAATGAATGAGTGATGGTAAAATTCTTTAGTCATAAATCATGACTTTCTTGCATACCATTTCTTCACAGAAAAAGGCAGCAAATTAATTGCAACATTTGTATTTATTCTCCCAGTTTTATCATCTAACATGCTCTGTATTTTCACAGAGAACAGAGAATTTCCATTTGTTATTCCCAGCTGTTAGTGACAGTAAGGTATTTATTTGCCATAAATGGTAAAGTAGTATTGCTGCATTGAATGGACAAAGAAAATCTCTTTTATGTTTTTTTAACTTCCAGACATTTTTTCTCAAAAAAGTATAAAATTCCTGACCCAGTCAGGTAATGGCGGTGGCCCTGAGACATACCGGTTTTGGAACTAGCTCCAAACTTTTTCAAAGATGAGGGACATTTGGATCCAAGGTTTTGGATTGGCCCATGACAGACAAAACTATAGAGCTGGAAAAGAAACAGAATTGAAACTTCTCAGAGCGTTGATCACAGTTTTAGTTTAGGCTCATGTCTAGCAGGTAAATTCTCTTCTAATTAGAAATAGTATAATCAGCAATGGTTGTAGGTTTGCTATTTATTTCCTTTTAATACCTTTCCCCCCCTCCCAAAAGCAAAGGATTTTGAGGTATTGTTTTGCTGTTAAAGGCAAAAGACTGGCTACCCTCCAAGTGCCAGTCTTCGTGGAGCAATTTATCAGCAGGCTGCCAGCTTTAGCATGGCAGAAGAAGATTACAAAAGAACACAAGGGAATCAGAGAGTAAAGCAAAAGTAAAGCTTGTGCAAATCTCAGTTCCCATCCCTATCTAGTTTGTAAATGAAGCAAAATATCACACCAATTTATGTTGAGTAACACAAATAAAATGTAGTGTAAGATGGACAATGCTAAAAACACATATTACAGCAAAGTACTTGTAAGCTTACATTTGCAAATTGTAAATATGATTATAAGATATAAATAAATAATCTCAAGAAAGAAAAGTAATTCAGGGTAACTGGTAGAAGAATGGAACCTTTTTTCACTGCTTTTGAGTTGTGTCTGAAATTATTTCAGTTGCTGTACAGGAATATCTTGGTGCTTTAAACTACCCTTCATACAGAACTAAAGATTTAAACAAAATCTTTTCTCATTAATAATAATTAAAAAATATTTTGGCTTAAGTTTTGTAAAATTAAGAATGAGCTTGATCGTAATCTGAGAGAGTGCTTTGTGTGCTGCACTGTTTCCAATGTATCAAGGTGATGTTTGTGGGAGACGCCCTTCAGTCTGCAAGAACAGAAAGGCCGTTGGCTTCACAGGGGCGAGTGTTCCCGTTTGCTCCCTGCTGTATCTGCCAGTAAGGAGCTGGAGATTGTTGTGACAAAGTGCAAAAACCCAGTAAGTCAGTAGGAAGACCTGGACTGCGGAGAAATAGAGTGGCAAATGGTATCTGTTACCCAGACATCTTTTTCCCTCCAGTATAACTATTCTGCATCTGCTTTCTCTGTGTATCAAGGTTCTTCCCTACAGTGGCATCTATGACACACCAGCTAAATGCTATACCCTGTGTGCTGCATTTTCAATTCTGTACAGGTGGGGAAGACGATACTAATTGAATTTGCAGTTGGTATTTCTTCTTTTCTTTTGCTGCAGAAAAATGTGCAGCACTGAAGGTGGAGGAGTGGAAACCTACTCCAGAAAGTTGGAGAGATTTCTCATTACCAGCCCTGAGGCATTTCAGGCATTTTATTTTTTAACTGCCATAAACTGGCAAATATAGAAGATGGATCACAATGCAATATACACCTAGTGGGAAAATGAAGCAAGAAATGAAACGATCCATATCAAATACGGAAGGGCAGGTAGCAAGCCAGAACTACAAACATAGGCTAAGTGTCTGCATGTGCAAATTTGACAAGAACTGAAATTAGAGACAGCAGCAACCAAAGAAAGAACATCATATGATCAAAAGCGCACTATATCTCTAATTACAATTAGATGTTTTAATTTACCTAAGAGTTAAGTAGCACTATTCCTAGTGCAGAAGTTCAGAATTAAAAAAACCCAAACAATTAAAATGTATCACTCTTGTTAATGTCTTGGGGGATCTATGAAATCTAGAAAGAAAAAAAAAAAAGTGGGCAATGTCCTCTGTATGAAAACTAGTAATTCCTACTGTGTTGTGTTCTTCATGCACAGGAAACAAATGTGGAAGTTATAAAGCAATTAAAGGCTGAAACTCTTACATCTCTTTTTATGGAGCAGAGTTAGCGATAGCACCTCATCCAGATTATTTATTCCAGGTGTTACCAATGCACAGTGATATAAAACCCAGGACAAACTGGTAAATTATATGCTGCTTTAAAAAGTGGCATTTGAATGATCTGACCTTCAACTTTAAGAATTGATTTTTTACTTTTTCAAGTTCAAGGAATTTGATGACAAAATTCAAACACAGGTCTGTAAATCTGAACTGAATACTGATTAATTAAAGCAATTATTTAAGGATTACAGGCTTTAAAAAGTTTAGTTTAAGTAACTGTTACACAATGGAGACTTTGGACAAACAGAATAGCCTGAAAATTATTCAGAAGTAAATTTATTGTGTATTTCGAACAATACTTGAATTCTTAAAGAAAAAGATTCTGCATGACTGAAGCATGAATTAATAGCTGTTGTGGACTGGTTTAAAACTTGAGTATTTTTATTCTTTCTAAAGATATTTAGTAAACTTTTCAAATATTGCTGAAATAACTTAGAAAGTTAAGTTACTTATTTGAAAAAAGACTTTCAAAAGGTGATGTGTGTTTATCCTATCCGAAATGTTTCTGTTCCTTGGACTGTGTTCCATCTTGGCAAAAAATTTTGAAAAATCAACAGGTATTAAGAACATAGTCACACTTTTTTTTTTTTTTTGTGACAAACCTTAGTTAGATATTCTCCGTACACCCACTCTTCCATTATATGTTGCATTTACTACATCTTTATGTGTGAATTAAAGCACTGAAATGTGTTTGTAAAAAATCCTCCAGCTGGAAAAAGGAGATAATATGGGAGACACCAAAGAGGTTGTGTGCTTCAGATAGGTTTCAGTTTTAGAGCAAAATGATTGTATTAGCAGTTAAAAAATGAATATGTGGTGACAGACAGCTGCAATGCCCTCCAAAAGCAAACAACTCTTGAGGGTTAGGCAAACTGCTGTTTTACATCAAGATAATTAAGCAAAGTGGTGAGGTTTGGCTGTGGAATTTTTCCGCCTCTATTTAGAAACATGGTAGAACAAAATTCTGACTTGATGCTTTCTACTTACCTGTTTTTATTTAATTTACAGGAATTCCCAGATTCTCTGAAAGAACAGATCTATCTGAAAGAATGGCACGTGTGCAATACATTGATACAAACCATTCCAGCCTACATTGCATTATTTCAAGATCTGAGAGTACTGGAGTTGTCAAAAAATCAAATCAACCATCTCCCAGTGGAAATTGGTAAGCTGGTTCAAAATATTCAGCTATTTATACTTATGCCATTTAACTCTACTGCAGGGAAATGAACATTCGTGGATACTCTTATTCATTTATTGATTGTTTTCTTGCTTGTTTCCAGTGAATAGTCCCCTCTAAATTTTTACAGCTCTATGACTGTAATTACAGTTGCTGCATTGTATGCAATACCATGTGTGTGTAGTAGAGCTCAAACATGGGGAAAAAAATGACACATTTTAGGTATCTGACTATAAGGCTGTTATTGCCTGTATTCAGGTAGATGGAAATCTCTTCTTGAGAACAGGTGGTGTTTTATGTTCCTTACAGGTTAAGAAAAATAGGAGTATTGCAGAATTGTAAACCTCAGACAAGATGAACTGAAACCTAAGATTGTGATAAAAAGGAGTCAAAAATGTTGCATAAAATCCATCTTTTGAATTTTATGATGAGTTCAGTAATTATGCCCATTTAATAAAGTGGTATATCCAACATGACATTGTGTATTTAGAAAAGCAGATTCTAAATGCTTACATACTTTGCCCTTTGTTATTCTAAGCTACATAATTACAAGAATTTTAGTGTTTGGCTCTGTTGTTTTTTCTGATCTTACAATGTAAGTAGGTTGTTTGAAAGACTGTAATGTTTTGATATACTGCTCTTACAAGGAAGACTGTTGCTGTAACTGGTGGTACCTTTGAGAACTGAAGAAACTGGGTCCACTATGAGGCCCCCATAGTTGAGCCCACATACCCAGGTGTACTAATACCTCAGCCTTTGATTTTTAAATACAGTAGTCCTAAGCTTTCCCCATGACTGCTATTCCTCATGAAAACTAAGACCTAACAGCTTTTTAAAAAAAGATTAAAGACTAAAACCTCCACCTCCATAGTTACCATAGGTTTAACCAAGAAAAACAAGGAGAGAGCACCCTGAAACAGAAATCAGTGCTAGAATTTTCTACTCTTTTCCCCATCTATTAGTAGAATAACACTAATGCTTTTGATTTATTTACTAACATTATATTTTACATAGAAAATTTCCCACTAACATCAAGATATATTTTATAGGTCTAACCTGGCAGCTAAACACACTAGCAAATCAGGAAAACAACACAAGCAGGAGATAATGGACATAAAATAAACCTTTATTTTCAGCACTTTGACTGTGAAATTCAGGTGGTCAGTGAGCTTCATGGACAAATACCTTCTACCAGGTGGTATGGAAGAAAGGGGAAAGAGTATAGTTCCCTTCCAGTCGCTATCCTAAACCATTAAATATAAGGTTTTAAGGGGTTGATGCTTAAAAATCAAGGCAGGTAGAGGCTAAGAAAGTTTTTTCTTTCTTCTTGTAATATCGCATGTCATTAATGAAAATGGTCCCCCAAAAAATGTGATTATGAATGCTATGTCTGTCTCCAGAATAAAGGCACAAACCCAGATCATTTTAGTATAACAAATTCTCTACAGAGGGTAATGTAGAGGCCATGTCATACTTTTCTTGGGAAACAAGGAAGAAAGTTTCAACTACTTCTTGTAGCAATCACTTTTCTTTCAATTACATTTAAATGATGTGATTTCTGCTCATCAGTAGCTTTCATATTATTCCCATTTATTCATTTCTGCTCCAATACGCTCATCCCTCTAGCTTATACCCAAGGTGCTGCTTTCTTCCTTTCAATGTTTTTGGTGCTGCTTTTTTATGTAAATATTTGACTGGAAGGGGTAAGGAATATCAGAAAACTCTTTGCTGTAGGTCCTGCCTCAAACACAATGTTATAGCACTCACCATCTTCCTCTTAACAGTGAACTCTTGTTCTGAAACTTGTTTTCAGATTCATTAAATGAAAGTGAGCATGGCTGTACTGAACACTCCTCTGGAGAAACTGGACTTGAACCTTTCATTTTGAGACACCACATAACAAAATTAACAACATTGGTTAGCTGTACCTGCTATTTATACAATAATTCTACATCACAGCAGTAATTCTAGCCTATTCAGACAAAGACACAGACTCACCAATGTAGCTAAAAAGAAATAATACAAAAAAAGCCACTCCAGGACTGTGCAACTCAACTGTTCAGCACTTTTTGCCAAAACTGCCTAATGCTTGTCAGTCTTAGTGAATTTCCTGTGTTGATAGACCACCTATTAGTTATGTAATGGAGCTGCCCTTGTTGTTATGACATAAATTACGGAGTTTTTATCTCAATTTATACAATGCTTTCTTGGTTGACATGTAAAGTGGTATGCTTGCAAATGATCATGCTTCTATTTCATGTACTCCATATGCATACAGACATAGATGCTAATATGTATTGGAACTGTTCATTATTTTAATAGGACATTATTATGAAAGGTCTTGGGCATTTTGAAGGTGTTGGATGCTGCTTCAAAATGAAACCTTTCATACTTTGGTCATCTAGCTGCTAAATTATCACAGGGAAAATAATCAATGTGTGTTTGGTTTGGGAGCTCTGTCTAAACAAGGAGTGAGGCCTGGGTGCTAAATCAGAAGGTAAGGTCTTGGGAAAGGTTAAGTGCTAAAGTATCCATCATTTTGTGTTCTATTTACAAAACAGCAGCAAGCAGGTAAATATCACAGTTAAAACATACTTGAGAGTAATGACAGATGGTTGAAGTTGGCAGGGACATGCATGCTGTTGAGTCTTTAATCTTCAGACAGAAATGAAGCCAAGTTTAGACCAACAAATCACCCAGCAGAAGCTAAACTGGTGAGCCATGTTAGGACTACTTTTGATTCTCACAAGAGGGCTTTAAAGGTGTGAGAGATGAGATGATAAGAATATTTTCAGTGAAAAAAGTATTGCTGCAGTAGCAGCTGCTGGACTAAAATATCTGCAGAAATTGAAGTTCATGTTCCTATTTTACCTGATTTAGAAGGGAATGCTTTAATCTGAATCGGAGAGAAGAAAGGCTTCAATCTATTCTATGAGTGTGATTTGAAATATCTGAGCTATAATCACCTATGCACTTTGACAGATCAAATTTGGATAAGAAGACAGATGAGAATACTTTGATTCTTTTTGTGGAATAGCAAATATTTTCATGGGAAGCAAGTAAAGAAAAATGGAGAGAACTGCAAAATGGAGTTGTTGTCTGTGTCAAAGTTGTCAGGTCTGGTTTTCCTAGGAAAAACAGAAAAAAACATGAGCAGGGATGTAGCCAGGGGATGTCCTTTGACAATGGCTTCTGGGTGAGTTTACAGTTCTGACTTTGACTGCATGGCTGCAGTGCAGTCACTGTATATCTGTGAGTGCTATTACATTAGTAATTACTGTAACTGAAAATATCTGATAGTATATATTCCCATATTCACACAGGAAGTAGTGAACTGCATTTTCATGTGATCTCAAAGCTTTTATGCTGTGATGGGATAGTGGGGCTATATCAGAACTTTTTTTGTCCCACAAATTATTCATAAAACATCTCAAAGATCTGTTAATAAAACCTTTGTACCTCATTATGTTCTCTCACATTTTTGATATGCCAAATACTTAAGAAGAAAAATAACTGTGCTTTTAAGATATATTTTAAGAAAAAATCACAGGGATATTTTTGGTCTCCTCCCTACCTCATAGTATAAAATTTCATTTGTGCATACCATTAATCCAATTTCTTACAACTCAGAGGGGAAAACTATAAGTAATACAGTGTTAAATGACTTCTAGATACTTAAAATAGCTTTTTCTATTAATAAGATTCCCAGTGTGCTGATGTATAATTTTCCAACAAGAAAATGTATATTCTCTGTTTAAATGCAGTCTAGTTCTGAGAATTGTCAGACTGATTTCTTACCCTTGTCATTTATTCAGTATTGAATATTACCTGCCCAGCAGCTCAGTCTTGTATACAACTGAGGAAAATTTTGTTTGTATTTCCCGTTTGAAGGGGAAGTATTAAACACCTCTGCTGCAAGTTGACTGTTTTTAGGAGGATGCCAGTTGCTTTAAGGCTCGCTCCTCAAAGGATGGCTTGCTCATACTGGAACAGCTGGTAAGCGTCTCAGAATTTAACCCTTGGTTAGTGCATCACAGAAATACAGTCCTGTACTTTTTGTTGGACCACCTAGAGAGGAAATGATCTTTTTTATTAATTTGCTTAAGCTGTCAAAAAGTTGGAATATTGTACTAAAATGTAATACAAACACACTGCTTTAACAAATTTCAGCATCATTTGTTCTTGCAAAGGCCAGTACTTTATTAAGCTGAATTTCTTGAAAGGATTTTAAATACTGCCATTGGGTACTGAGCTCAGACTGTAAACACTGCCGTGAAAACTACTCATTACATAAATTATTTTTGCAGAAAGATTCCTATCTATTGACTTTGTCATATTGATTTATGTAACTACATTATATATAACAGTGTTAGAACATGATCCTCCTGCACAGAGCAGATTGGTATTAGCAAACTCTGTAGTTTATTTCTCAGTCTTCACTTGAGTCACAGTGGGAATGTTAGAGGCTGTGCACACCATTCTAGTTATGATGGAAAAGTTTTCTCTGAGAAAAAGCTTTTTCAGTTTCGAAGGCAATCAAGATGTATTTTTCTACCCTTCCTAAACAGTTTACTCCATGTTTATTTCTGATGCTCAGAAAGAGTTTTCCAGCCTGGAGACTGAGCTTATACTCTGCCCTTGGGAGATACACCCTTTTTTTTGGGATCCCCAGGGAAATCAGCATCCATGTCTCAGCTTATCTGCTCACAGGAAAAAAGGAAGTCACATAATTTTCCATATAATTTCTGATCTACCAAGATATCTTCAGTTCAGATCATTGCACTTTTGTTTTCATAAATTTCTTTTTCAGCCCTCTCAGTCAGTAGACCCTCACTCTACACTTTTTCCTTGACGGTATCTTGGTCTACCATTCAGACCCCAAGAACTTTATATTTTTCTACCTCTATTTTGCTACAAAAAAGGCTCCCCCCACGCCCCCCCCCCAGTTGTACTAATACTCTTCTTACCACAGACTGAGATCCCAAGCTTTATCCTTTTTATTTTGTGTTTGTAGTAGTCACCTGAAATTTTTCCTAACATGTTTAACTCTTTTTTAATTGAACACACGAAGGTTGGTTAAAGAATGAAATTTTACTCGCCCAGGGTCAATCTGTTACTGTGCTACAGTTTTTATAAGGCCTACAACTTTTATAAGGCCTGCAATTTTGTTATAAGGAGTTCAGGAAGTCTGTACCCCTCCTTTACTTGGCTGCTTTGAGCAGAAGGAAAAAGAAATTGTTAACTGTTACCTGTAAGCTTGAACATCTGTGTCTCCTTTCAGATAAATCAAAGGCAATGTCACTGATTCAGCAGAGAAGACTGGAAATTGGAGTCTATTAGTCTTGGCACATAGGAAGCTGCTACCAGATCATTGCAAAAATATGCTTTGCGTTTTACTCCAGTTTATACAAGTGGATCTGCATTTGCATTGAATGAGATCCTTAATAATACTGAGGTTCTCTGTAACCTCTTCTGTATTTTGTCTCTGGCAGCTTGTTAGAAGCACTAATGTAGGCTTGTCTAAATGGGGAAGTTGTATTATCATTATTACTATGCTGCATTGCCCATCAGAAATTATAAAGCTTAATTACTGGTTTAATTTTTTTAAAATAATGAATTAAAAATTTAAACTGGGAATAAATGTTATCTTGGGCAACAACTATGGCATTGCAGCTCCTACTTAAAAATAAAATATTCTTAATTGTGAAACTGCCAGAGAAGCCATGGATTCCATTGCTGCTTTTACTGCCTTTCCCTAATTTGCATTTTTTAATAGAACTGAAAATTCTGTGCCATTAAGCATAATTAACAACAGCGTTGTAGTAGCAACAATTTTATTATTACTGCTTTTAATTGAGAAGCTGTGCTTGAGTATTACTTGAATATATAGGTCACAGGTGTGGCGGTCAAATCCTGCTCTACATTTGTGCAGCTGTGAAGGGGGGTATCACCTCCTCTGTTCCCTCCTAAGGCTGCCTCAATGGCTGTATTGCATGCTTACTAAGCCTGGTGGTGGCTGGGCACCATACCTAAGAGGGTGGAGAACATCTGCACTAAGAAGGTATAAATAAGCCCCTAAATACAGATCACAGGGTAGTGAAACTCATTCATACTGCTTTACCATCCCCCTCCCCTCACCCTTTCTCCACCCCCCAACCCCCAAGATTTTATTGCAATAAACTCCAAATGCGGGTGAGAATGGCTGGAATCTTACTGACAATGCCCGTGGTGTTTGAAGGTTATTTAGGAATTCATTGCTCCCCAGTTTTGCACTCCTTCAGCCAAGATCCCTGGATTTGAGAATCTTGGATTGTCAAGAATGTTGTTTTATACTCTATATTTGTGTTCTTTCTCTGACAAAGATAACAGCCTTGTGTAACAGGTCTATGGGAAAAGGAGAATGACAGTCTCATTCCTTTTGTCTGAGAAAGGAAAAGATCTCAGTCTTTAACCTGGATTACCACTCAGGCAACTCATATAACCTAATTTTACCCCGCGTAGATTGTTGCTTGTAGGAATTTTAAACAGTTTCTTTTAGAGGAGGGAGTAATTAGAAACATGGAGGTGAACAGAAACTAGGCTGAAATAAAAAATTTATAAAGGAAAAACAAATTGTGCCCAACTCATTTTGTTTCTGTCTTTCTTTTGAGAAGATTGAACTTCAGGTAGTAGATCTTGTCTATCTGGCACCCCATAAAGCATTTGATACAATGAACTATGGAAAATGAATGTTTGAATCTAAGAAAATGGATTTTGATGCAACAATTGTAAAAATGAACAAAGGACCTGCTAAAGCAGAGGCAAAAGGCAATTGTTTGGAAAGAGAAGCTATTGGTCAGGAGAAAGATAATTTTTGGACTTTCTCTAGGATCAGCATTGAGTTTATTTCTTAATAATTTTGAAGAACTGGGATACAGAAATTTTCTGCTGGCATAGTTTGGGTGTTATTGTCACTGCACAAACAAGAGGAAATATGAAAAGCTGGATGAGAAAGTGGGCTTCTAAAAAAGTAGACAGATTAAATTAATGACTGCAGAGTTCAAGATCATGTACTCAGGAGCTAATAATTGGTGCAGCAGGTCATTAGTTCATTAAATGCAAATAAGTTTTGATTTCTGAATGAAAAATGAGGAAACAAAATTTCTAATCTAACAGTCACAGAAGGACAATCCAGGATGATACACACATGAAGTTGTGGTCACCCAGATTCAAGAAAAGTTATTTCAGATGGGAACAGATGAAAAAGAAGTCTATTAAGACCATTTGAGAAGGGGAATTTTTATTTTGTGAGAGGAGATTTGAAGAATTGGCTTATTCAGGCTAGTAAAATAAATTCTGATATGCCTGCTACCTATGAAAATATAAGAGAAGTAAACACAAGGAAGGAAAAGAGCTATTCAAAGATAAAATTGGCAAAAGAAGTAATGGTTAGAAAACTTCTATGAATATATTCAGACTGGAAATCTGAAAACCATTACAAATCATGAAAAAGTTGAAACTCCGCAACTTTGTTTTTCCATAAGGGCAGTGGATGTAAAAAACCCAAACTACTTCTAAAATGGAATGTGATAAATCAAAAAATGGGATTATGTGAAGTGGTGGTGTAATGGTTTAATCCAGAAGGTCCTGGAAAGTCCTATGTATGTTTTATGGTCCTAGAGGGAGGGTTAATTATTGATGACTGCTCAGCTGTCAGGTGACATAACTAATTTCTCATACATGCAAGCTGGGAAAAACCGTACTGTGAGCAATGACATATATGTTAGAACCTGTGAAAGGAGAAAAAAGCTTGAAAAACCATGGTTTCAGAAGGCATGAAATTCAGAAAGGGAAGCTGTGCTTGTCTCCATCAATCTGCCCAGAAAGGCTGTTAAATATTTGTGATTTTTTTTTTAAAATGCAATTCTGTTCCATGTCTTCTAGTTATGCATCAGAGATGCATCATCTGAGCAGAGTTAGACAAGAGGGTGACTAGGATGTTGGTGACACTAGGTACCTTGCCTGCATGAGTTCTCCAGCTACTAATAGGACTGAGAAGCAGAAATTTCAGTGGCTGAAAAGTTAGCAAATACATCTGTTTTGGGTTAAAACTCATAGGCAGCTAAACCTCACACAGCTTGCTCAGCCCCCTGCAGCTACTAGTTCAGTCTTCCACAGCAGGATAAGGAGAGAATTGGAAGGGCAAAAGTGAGAAAATTTGTGCATCAGGATGAAGAAAAACAAAAGAACAAACAAACAAGTGATGCAAAAGCAATCACTCACCACCAGCTGACCAATGAACCAGTCCCCGAGCAATAGCCACTTTAGAAAACTCCCCCCCCATTCCTCCCCCATCCCCAGCTTTTACTGCTGAACGTGATGTTATATGCTATAGTATATTCCTTTGGTCAGTTCAGGTCCACTGTCTCAACCCTGTCCCTTCCCAGCCTCTTGCACACCCCTAGCTGACTCACTGGGGCAGCAGAGTGAGAAAGAACAGAAGGTCTTCATGCTGTGTAAGTACTGTTTAGCAATAGCGAAAACATTGGTGTGTTATCACCACTGTTTGGTCACAAATCCAAAACGTAGCACCATATGGGCTGCTATGAAGAAAATTAACTCAATTTCAGACAGACCTAGTACAATATCCTGTCCAAAATCCTTTTCTTTTAAGAAAAGACAAAACCTTCCAATGCTAATGAGTAAGTAGTTCCTTTTTCATTCCAATGGGATTTGCTGTCCTTCACTGAGGGATTAATTGGATGAGGAATTAATTTGTGATTCTCTGATTCTCTATTTTATTTTAAGGCAGTTCTGCTTCAGTGATTATTTTGTTGCAGTAAGGTGGTAAGTTGCTGTTTATGCTGCGTAGCGTGTGATGTAATACCTTCATTTGCCTACATTGTGATACTAAACCTGGTAAGGCTTCGTCATGGGTAGGCTAAGCTTTATTACTTTTAAGTGCTTAAAAATCCAGAAATAAGGTGGTTCACACATTTATACCATTAAGTTGCTTTTATGACTCTCTTGCACCAGCCCCAGTGACCCTTGTAGGAGAGTAATGTACTGCCAAAACAACGCTTGTTGTAGTCTTACAGAAAATTTTGCTTCTGCTTTTTAAACTAAAACAGCACTTCACAACGAATAAGAAAGACAAGGTTACCTGCCTAAAAGGACAGTTGAATTTTGAAATATACCTCAGTTTCTATTTATGGCAGAGCTAAAGCTGGGGGGAAGCTGAGTGGAAGTTTTTTCTTCTCTGTTGCTTTATGTAGAGATTAATATAATGGAGTTCTTACCATGTACAACTTGTCTGCCACCTGTGAGAAAGATTTGGATGGTCCAGCCATCATTTGAAAACAATGTTGTGTCCGAGGGGTACTCTGGGATTTATGTAAAGTGCTGTGGGGTTTGGTGGCTACTAGTGTTGGTCACCAAACTGCATGCCTCTGCCTCTGCCAAGAGCAATTTCTCAGAGAAAAAAAGGAAGGGCTTTCAATTCCGTACTTTTCTTCTCTGTCCTTTTCTGTGGAAGTACCATCTGGCCTCCAGTAAGAATTTCCACACATTGCAAAAGGTGAGCAACTCTAAAACAGCTTGTGCTTTGGAGGGAGTTTAGCTAAGCGTTAGTGCCTTAAGGATAAGCTCACTGTTATGACACTGTTTTCAGCTCTTGAGATTTACTGTAAAGAAATTGTCTCGTGTCATCCAAATCCCATGAAATGCCAGGTCCTTTTTTAAAACTTGATTGTAAATAGAAGACTGATGTAATATAAAATTGTGAATCTTGTGAATGTCTTGTCTTTGTTTGCTGATGTATAGTCTGCTTTGAGAATCTGTTGACACAGATGCTGTTCTTTCCCAATTTCCAGCTGCTGAATTGCATATAAGTTTTCTACTGGTGCTTCTCCTTGTGAATGCTATACTCTTGTCAGTGGTTTAAGGAGAGTACCACAGGAATATCAATGATTAGAGGGGACAATTGCAGATGTTACCAAGCTGTGTGGTACAGTTGATACACTGGAGGGAAGGGATGCCATCCAGGGGTACCTTGACAGTCTTGAGCAGTGGACCCATATGAATATCATGAAAGTCAACAGGCCAACTGCAAGATCCTGTACCTGGATTGGGGTAATTTCCAATATCAATTCAGACTAGGGGATGAAGGGATTGACAGCAGCCTCACATGGAAGGACGTAGGGATACTTGTGGATGAGAGATTGGGTATGAGCTGGCAATGTGCACTCACAGCCCAGAAAGCCGATTGTATTCTCTGTTGCATCAAAAGAAGTGTGGCCAGCATGTTGAAGGAAGGGATTCTCCCCTTCAATTCCATGCTTGTGAGACTCCACCTGGAGTACTGCATCCTGTTCTGGGGTCCTCCATAATAGAAAGACACGGACCTGTTGAAGTGGGTCCAGAGGAGGGCCATGAAAATGGTCAGAGGGTTGGAACACCTCTCTTATGAGGACAGGCTGAGAGAGTTGGGGTTGTTCAGCCTGGAGATGAGAAGCTTAAGGACTTTATTCTCTGGGGAGACCTTATTGCAGCCTTTCAGTACTTAAAGGGGGCTTATGAGAAAGATGGAGAAAGACCTTTTACCAGGGCCTGCAGTGACAGGACAAGGGACAATGATTTTACACTGAAAAAGGGTAGATTTAGGTTGGACCTAAGGAAGAAATTTTTTACAGTGAGGATTGTGAGACACTGGAACAGGTTTTCTAGAGAAGTCGTGGATGCATCATCATGGGAAGTGTTCAAAGTGAGGTTGGATGGGGGTTTGGGCTAGATGCTCTTTGAAGGTCCCTTCCAACCGAAACCATTTTGTGATTTTGTGATTCTGTGACTTTATGAACGTCCATGTAACAGAACAGCACAGCTGTCCATAGGATATTCTAATTTTGTTATGTGTTTAAGGATCCATTTGATAACACATCAGCTGTTTGATACATTCAAATTGCTTACTTCCTTCCCCTTTGACTATCTCACTGTATGATTTGCATTTTGTCTGTATAATACATTTTGCATTTTAATGATGTTTCTAAACCTGTTTTTACTGAAGATTATGTAATGCTACAAATTGAAGAAACAGAAAGTACAATGAGACTAAATGTAGATTTTAAGGCTGGCAAGGATGATAAATTGCAATAAAGAAAACAATGAAACGAATACACAGGTCCATTATCTTTTATAATCATAAATATGTAATGCTGGATACCAAAGACAGAATTCTTGATGAAGTAAGTTTAGTAGGAGTGATTGTTCCCAATGAACAGATTCTGTAAAAAGTACTAAGATGCTTTTCCATTAGCAAGCTAGTTTCCTAAAGTGGCCAAACCAAAAGTCAACTTCTGTAGTTTCAACTGAGGTCAATAGGTATCTCATCTCTGGTAAAATAAAAATCTATGCATGTCTTCACTGCTTCCTTTCAAACTCTTACCAAAACCATTGCTGACTGAGGGAAGTCCATATGAGTGCAACACAACGCTATCGCTGCCTCCCTCCCCCAGTGTTAGTGACCACTGCAGAAATATGTATTAATCTCTTAGTCATTGTCATGTTAAAGAGTTTTTTCTTTGCTAAACTGAGTATGTCTTTTACTTTTACTTTCTCTTTTCAAGTTTTTATTTTTTTAATGAGCTGTTTTTAATTATCTTTCCCTCACAGGCTGCTTAAAAAACCTCAAAGTGCTCAATGTGAGTTTCAATAATTTGAAGTCAGTCCCTCCAGAACTGGGTGAATGTGAGAATCTGGAAAAACTGGATTTGTCTGGAAATATGGAAATAACAGAGCTCCCATTTGAAGTAAGATAACAAACTATGTTTCTTCCATCTTTTTTATTTGTCTTATAAGGTATTTTATCACAGTCTTAAAATCTTTTCTTAACAGATTAAATCACATTCCTTGCAGTTTTTAGCAATAATGTTTTAGTAGTAATATCTCTGAAAATACTTTAGCAGCAGTTAAACGGGCCAAGCTTCTTGTTTTGGTTTTCAAGTGACTAAATTTTGCTTGTATTTATTTTGATATATGAAGGAGGACATGACCCCAAAGGGGATTTGGCCAGTGGTGATAAGGAGAAGGCTGCAAATAGCTATTTTCTGTGAAAGTGAAGTGCATCTAGACAGTCAAATTCACACACTAACCTTCATTTGTTCCCAGTGTCTGCTTTCCTCTAAAAAGATTATGGAGAGTTCTATAAACAAGACTGCATGTTGCTATGAGCATAAATATCTGTCTGAAAGGGATATTACGTGTGAGGCATGGTATGAATATATAATAAAGACTGAGAAAAGGACTCCCAGGCATGCACCAACATTGTTTCTTGTGTTGGATGCATAACTGCTCTCTGCTGCAGCTGCTCTGAGACTTATTGTTCACAGAGAAATGAAACCATTGCTGGTACCTAACCACAGTTTCAGATGTCATCTGTATTTCTCAGGTTCTTAATATCCTGATTCCTGCAGGATGAGTGGGAGGACCTCTAGGGAAAAGTGTCAGTCTCTTCTTTACTGATTCCTACTTTTTCTCTGAACTTCTGTTACTGGCGATTTACAGACAATGTTGGAGTGGATTAAACTTATGCAAGATCTTGTTTGGCCTTGCTTATGTTCTGTTCTGAGGAAATGCAAACAGTAATTAACTTTCCCCTCTGACTTTTCACTGTAAGGTAGTTTATCTGAAAAGAATTTTTAAAAAATAATGTGAAGGAAACAGAAACAAAGGACGAACATTTGCTTCACATAATAAGTGGACACTGCACTGAAATTCTAGCAACAGCACAAAGACTGCAGGTCTCCTTTCTTCTTCCTCTCTGCCTCTTTTATATAGCAAAGATAGGGGACAAACCAGATAAAACTTAACTGGTAAAAAGGAACCATAGCGGATTCAGAAAGACATATATCCTTAACAGGCAAAGGAATTAAATTTAAGAATCTAGGAAAAGTGATTATGCTCAAACCTGTGGACTAGAACAGTGAATTTAGCTCCTATCATTGGTATGTTAAAATCAATAAGTATTTTCCCAGTTGCTTCTAAAGGCCTTGTAGTGCAAAGGCTTCTCCATGTCTATGCATTATGGGCAGCCTTTGCATGTAAACCTAACTGTGCATGTAAGTCTTTCTAGGGCTGAACCCCAAGAGACCAGTGTTTCTCTTGGAAAACTCAAAAATGTTGTTCCTTCCTGGCAGTCTCCTATTTAATGGGATTGAAAGCCAAGAAAACTGAGTGTAGGCTAATGGTTCACTTAAAACCTATGGAAAAAACTTGGAGATGTGAAAGTCACTAATTAACCACAAAAACTGGGAGCAACCTCATGCCAGCATGGTCTAAAAGGTCAAGAAGAAAAATACTGCCACTGTCTATTTTGTTTCCTTGTTTCTCTGGAGGCTGGTACTTAATGTATACTTGCAGTGACCTGGGAGGTAGGCTATGCAAACTCTTCTGATTTAGTTTATAAAATTAGTTTCCCAGAATCAACATTTCAAGGGCAGCTTTGGAAGCTGAACATACAGTTAAACGAGCAGTTTTGTCAAGTGATTTAAATTGCTGCAAAGTGTTTGGCCTTCGGTGTACTCAATATGGCTGATGTTATTCAGAGCAATTGCTTTGGCATCCTTGCTAATGTAATAGGTATTTAATGGTTGATTCTCAGATGGGCAAAAGGTGGCAGTCACTGCCAGGTAACTATTTAATGAATTAAAGTATTGAGTTAGTTTGAACAGTCTAAGAAGTGAAAACAGAAAGACACTGTGAAGTGCTGTTGTGGTGGGCTAACCTTGGCTAGTAGCAAAACACCCACCCAGCTGCTCACTCCCTCCCCCTCCTCAGCACGACATTCGGAGAAAAATAGGATAAGAAACCTCACGGGTTGAGAGAAAATGCAGACACATTGTTTACCATATACTGTTGTGGGCAAAACAGACTGTACTTGTGGAAGATTAATTTGATATTTGCCAATATATATTTTGGTAATGAGAAACAAAGATATTAAAACAACAACTTTCCTCCTTGCTCTCCCAAGGTCAACTTCATTCCTTCAATCCAGATTCCTCTCCGAGCCGAGTGGTGCAGGGAGGTGGGGGGAGCTATAGCCAGTACACAGAGGTTTCTATCTGGTTCTTCTTCCTCCTCACTTCCTCTGCTCTAGTGTGGGGTCTCTATGGGCTGCACTTTCTTCAGGAATATCCACCTGCAACAGTGTGGGTCTTTCATGAGCAGTACTGTGATCTGCTTCACCACGGAGCACCTCCCCCTCTTCCTGCTTGGACTTTGATGTTCCCTCTGCTTTTTCTCACTCTTTTTATTCCCTCCTCCTTTCTCTGGCATTTTTTCCCCTTTCTTAAATAAATTTTTAGAGTGGTACCACACACTTGGCTGAGGGGCTTGGCTGTGTCCTGTGCTGAGTTCACTGCAGGTGGCTGGAAGTGTCTGTGTCCAGCATGGGGCAGCCCCTGGTCTCTTGCCACAGAATCCACCCTGCAGCCCCAATGCTGCCAGCACCTTGCCACAGACTCATAATACAAGTGTTTATGACTCCAAGTTAGACAGTTTAAATCAATTATTACCCAATACTATTGTTACTAACAACTATTAATCCTGTGAAACGCTTATGAGGGTTGGTCATTGTTCTCTCTTGTGTATTGGAGAACAGCAACTGGAGAGTATAAATGAGCAAGTACATGCAAGCTCCATTTTGGTAGGTGAATGGGTTCATTCCCTTTACAACTTTAGGAAAAAAAGAGAAAACTTGACAACTGATACACAAACCAAGGTAGAGAGTTGCTAAAAATATTTCCTGTTTATCATCTTTTAGGAATTTCAATTTTTATTTGACTTTCAAATCTTTAAATTTTCTTCTGGGAAGGTTAAAGAAATGTATGAGAGCAGCAACAGTATTCTCCAGTGTAAAACTTACTTGAAAGAAATAAAGTCAAACTTCAGCCCAGCAGAAATGATCAAAGTCTAATTTTACCTTGGTCTTCTACACAGAATAATGGCCAGAGAGACACATATAACATATACAAAAATGGATTCAAAGAGATTGATAACATGCTGGTAATTCAGTCAAGCATTTTTGACAGACGCATAAAGGTTTATGAGATCATCAGAACTCTGAGACTGAACTACATCTTCAGTAATCAGTCTCCCTGTTTCCTTTCTATACATTTTCTCTATGACAGGTGCAAAAAATAGAGAAGTCTTGACGCTTTTAATTTATTTGGTTGTTTAGTTTGCTTTCTTAGGAAAAGAGTTTAGTTTGTTTATTTTTTTTAAATAGATATAAAATATTATATGATGAGTTAATTTAGTGGGTGGTATGTCAATCAGATGGATCATATAACACATGAGTGTTGTTGCTACCAAGAAGTGGTAGAGGGTGAAAGTAGGTTACTACAGAAAAACATACAGTGTCACCAAATGCCCATTTTGAATTGAAGTTCCTAATCTGTGTGTATAAATTTTTGCTGGCATATTAGTTGTTTCTGTGCCTGAATTTGTCAGTCAGCCACACAGGAAATTCACAGACAGTTATGATGTCTGTGAAGTCTGTTAATTTGTTTTGTGAACAAGGAAACTTCAGGAAAGACAAGATGCCAAGCACCTTTATCTTGTACTACTTTTCAGGTAAACTACAGTTGTTAAAGAGGTTTCCAGTATGTATACTTGTCTTCTTAATCTAGAAATTTTATTTTTCAATGCAGCTGTTCAAAGCTGAGGTATGCTATGATTGAGATGCTCTAGCAAAACTGAAATCTTGTGAGTCTTCATTCTCTGTTAATATATTCAATATCTGGAAGGGTTTTCTCAGTGTTTAGGGATAAAAAACCCACACCATGGCATTCTGCTTGGCCTAATGTAACTTGTTTCATGGAGTGGCTGTATCAGTCTACTAGGAACAGGTATGTCCAGTACTTGGACTTTTGTCAGTATTTCTATTTGGGTGTGCTTTGGAGCCATGCCTTGAGTGACAGGCCTCATGGCATAGCATCAGGAGACAAGTAGACTGCTCGCTTGTCTGCCCAATTCTTGTAGAATGCTCTTTCCCTGTTTTCAGAGGCCATTTCCAGCACTCTGTAAGTCATTTCACTGAATCTTAAAGTAATTTAATCTGATGCTTCATTAAAAAAATTGAGGGTATGTGCTGTCAACTTTTACTTTATCAAGGCTTAGGATTTCATACCTTTCCATACTACTCCTAAAGAAGAGCAAGCTTATTCAATGTCTACTTTTCAATTTATTTTTCTCTCTTCTACTGTTGGATGTCTAACATTTTTATATTTTTAAAAGTTAATTTATCTTCAATATTTGATTAGTATTAGTTGCAAAGTAAGTCCTTTGGCAGAAAAGGTTTATGGATCTGCAGTTAAATTCAAATCTGTATTAACAACATTTGTTAATTAAGAATGCCTTTCTCCGGACATAAGTGAAAATATAAATTGAAATCAAATGTGAATGTCAGAAAAGGTAACTTATGTGGTATTACATTTATGCAGCCAGTTTGTAACAGATACTTCTGTACCTCAGTAACTAAGCTCATCAGGGGAAGATGCACTGTGAAGTTTAGGGCACGACCTTCCCTGAGACAACACATAGCTGATAAGACTCCTCTGTGGAAATGAATTTGTTTCTGTAGCTAAGATGCTCAGGAGTGGCACGGACCGTGTGTTGTCCAGTCCCTCTCCTAGCATAGTGGGATTATACTGAGTACTATACTTTGTAGCTGCAGAGAGAAGGTGAGGGATGGATTGATTTGTTTCTAAACTTTTTGTACTTTCTGTGTGTGAATTTAAGAATTAGTATGATGTTGGTATTTGTATTTTAACTATTGGATAGAGTTCTTATTGCTATTTTAATACACGTTATGAAACGAATCTTTTTTTCTAGGAATAAAACCAGCACAGGTTTGTGTAAAAACTGCTCTGACTTTACTTTGAGCTGAGCTTCCTTCAGAAACTATTGCTTTCTACAGTTTTTTACCGAATCACCCAGTTAAAATTTCCTGCGCATGGCAGAATACCTGCTTTGTGCTGATATTTCAGAGACAGCTTTGCTGTGTTGAAGGGACAGTTCTTCCATACTATCAAATTCTGCTAATAATGCTACATTGGCAAGAGTATCTATAGATGTGACCTGAAGGAACTTTAAGGAGAAGAGGGGGAATATGAAGAAATTCTAATTTCCTCCATCTGTACCATCTGCTGTGGCACATGTTGTCAGTCACAGGACAGGCAAGTCAATCCACACTACCAGCAGCAAAAGAGAACTGCTTACAGATAGATGTTCTGATATTGAAAATAAATTAAAACGGCACTTTGCAAAGTTATTCTGCTTTGAACAGTGTTCATACCACTTCTGAGCAGTCCCAGCAAGTGATCTGAAATGTTTTCTGTACCTTTTGTGAGGTCTGGGTAGTGCAAAGTGAAGGCATGAGACAGAAACTGTTCCAGTGTATGAATACTATGTCAAAGAAAGAGCATATGTATGTATGCCTGCATTTCCATGTCAATCCTGTATAAACTGATCTTTGAAGTTCAGAGAAATGGCAGGTTATGCTTTCTGGCTGTTTTAGCACACCGTGTTTTCAACAGATCAAATAAAATCTTGTTTTGCATTTCTTATGCATAGAAAGTTCCAGTTAAGTCCTGATCGAGTACAGACTTGGGGAGCTTTCAAGATCATAGAGCTATAGAATCCTAGAATAGTATGGATTGGAAGGGACCTTTAAAGATCATCTAGTCCAATGCCCCTGCAATAAGCACGGACATCTTCAACTGGATCAGGTTGCTCAGAGCCCTGTCCAACACGACCCTGAATCTTTCCAGGGATGGGGCATCTACCACCTCTCTGGGCAACCTGCTCCAGTGTGTCACCGCCCACAATGTAAAAAATTTCTTCCTTATATTGAGCCTGAATCTACCCTTTTTAACTTTAAAACCATTGCCCCTTGCCCTATTGCTACAGTCCCTTCTAAGAACTCTCTTCTCACCTTTCTTATAAGTCCCCTTTAAGTACTGAAAGGCTGCAATAAGGTCTCCCTAGAGCCTTCTCTTCTCAAAGCTGAACAACTCCAACTCTCTCAGCCTTTCCTTTTTGAAGAGGTGTTCCATGCATCTTACCATTTTTGTGGCCCTCCTCTGGACTCACTCCAACAGGTCTATGTCTGTTTTGTGCTGAGGACCCCAGAGCTGGGTGCAGCACTCCAGGTGGGGTCTCACCAGAGTAGAGTAGAGGGGCAGAATCACCACCCTCAACCTGCTAGTCATGTTTCTTTTCATGCAGCCCTGGATACAGTTGGCCTTCTCGGCTGCTGGTGCACATTGCCAGCTCATGTCCAGTTTTTCATCCACCAGTACTCCCAAGTCCTTCTCTGGTGGGCTTCTCTCAATCCCTTCATCCCCCAGCCTGTACTGATACTGGGGGTTGCCCCAGCCCAGGTACAGGACCTTACACTTGGCCTTGTTGAACCTCATGAGGTTCACATGGGACCACTTCTTGAGCTTGTCCAGTTCCCTCTAGATGGCATCCTGTCCCTCAGGTGTGTTAATTGTTCCACTCAACTTGATGTTGTCTGCAAATTTGCTGAGGGTGTTCTCAATCTCACTATGTCATTGATGAAGATACTAAAAAGATACTAAAAAGTATCGTCTCCCGAGGGGGATCTCCATCTGGCCTTTGAGCTGTTGACCAGTACTCTCTGGATGTGACCATCCAACGGATCCTTCATCCACCAACTGTTCATCCTTCAGATTCATATCTTTCCAATTCAGAGGGAAAGATGTTGTCGGGGATCCTGTCATAGACCTTATAGAAGTCCAGATAGATGACAACCTTAGCTCTTCCCTTGTCCACTGATGTAGTCACTCCACCATAGAAGGCAACTGGGTTGGTCAGGCAAGACTTGCCCTTGGTGAAGCCATGCTGGCTGTCTTGAATCACCTCCCTGTCCTCCATGCGCCTTAGCACAGCTTCTAGGAGGATCTGTTCCATGATCTCCCCAGGCACAGAGGTGAGGCTGACAGGTCAGTAGTTCCCCAGGTCCTCCTTTCGACCCTTTTTAAAAATGGATGCAATGATTCTCTTTTTCCAGTCACTGGGGACTTCACCTGACTGCCACAATTGGCTTGGCAACTACATCAGCCAATTCCCTCAGGTCTCTGGGAGGCATCTTCTCAGGTCCCAGAAACTTATGTATATTCAGGTTCCTCAGGTGGTCACGAACCTGATCTTCCCTTACAGTGGGAGGGGCATTGCTCCCCCAGTCCCTGCCTTGCAGTCCATCCACTGCAAGGAATGGAAGAGAGTTTGCCATTGAAGACTGAAGCAAAAATGTTGTTGAGTACCTCAGCCTTCTCCTCATCCATTGTTACCAGTTTGCCAGTCCTGTTCATCATGGGGGATGGATATACTTTCTTTGACCTTCATTTTCCGGCTGACATGCCTATAGAAGCCCTTCTTGTTATTCTTTGCATCCTTTGTCAAGTTCTCCAGCCTCACCTTGGCCTTTCTGACTCCATCCCTACACAAATGGGCAGTGTCCCTATACTCTTCCCAGGATACCTATCCCTGCCTGCACATTTCCTTCTTTCTCTTTAATTTGACTAGCAGATCTTGACTTATCCATGCTGGTCTCTTGCCTTCCTTGCCTGATTTCCTACGCCTAGGGATTGAATGCTCTTGCACTCTATGGAAAGTGTCCTTAAAGATCTGCCAGCACTGTTCTGCTCCCTTGTCCCTGAGGGCAGTTTACAAAGGGATCCTATTGACTAACTCCTGGAACAGCTGGAATTTTGCTTTCTTAAAATTCAGGGTCCTGACTTTACTCTCTGCCTGACCCATATACTTCAGGACTGCCAGCTCCACTAGTGCATGGCCACTGGACCCCAGGCTGCCTCCAATCTTGATGTCGCCAGTTAGCTTGCTTGTGTTGGTGATCAGCAGGTCCCATAATGCATCCCTTCTGGTAAGGCTGTCTAGAGTTACAGGAGTAACCAGCTATAGCTGGTGCTCTTTCTCTGCTTTGTTTACCTGAAAAATGTAGTTATAATTAGTTGTCTCTTGCATCTTTCAACAATGTGTGATCCTAAAACAAAAAGCTGATGTAATTAGAGATTGATTAAGCACTAATATTAATCTCCTAAGGTTTTCAAACAGAACAGACATAAATAACTTTTAATAAATTAATACAATTTCAAACGATATTTTAAAACTGAGGTTAATAGCTAGAAAGATTTCAGTCTCTTTTGGTCTGTTTCTCTGACCACTCCTATTCAGCAAAGAAAAGAATTAGCAGGAAAAGCAGAGGCAGAAGCTCCATGCAAGTGTGGGGACACTTCAGATAAGTCCCTGCTGGGTGTTTCCCTGTAACTTGTTGTCTTTGTGAGCTGTGACTTACACCTCCCCAAACCATACCCTGTCTATGTAGGCAGGACACCATCAGTCTCAAGAGAAATGTAAAATGACAGGTTGTTTTACCAGCATGTTATTCTTCAAAGCTGTAAAATTGCAAACCTATTTCTTTCCTCTGGCATTTATTTTTTGTGTGTATAACAATTATAAACTGAAAAACACAGT
Organism: Phalacrocorax aristotelis; assembly: GCF_949628215.1. Taxonomy (NCBI): domain Eukaryota; kingdom Metazoa; phylum Chordata; class Aves; order Suliformes; family Phalacrocoracidae; genus Phalacrocorax; species Phalacrocorax aristotelis. The sequence goes on along the minus strand of NC_134311.1, from coordinate 36,152,623 downwards.
CAAGGGGATGTACAGGACATTAATTTCTCAGGGGTTTCACTATCCAGTCAGGCACCAGAACAACTGACCCATAGCTCCTTCCTCTTTCATTTAAAGGGATTATAAAGGACCTATAAAATCTTCACATTTGTAGAATTTTTAGAAAGCTTCAGAGGTGTCATGTATTGGATTTGTTAAAAACTGAATTTTATTCATGTGGATTTTTCAGAGCACAATACAGAGAGAAGTGGTGTTATAAAGGGCTTAACTTGGTACTGTGAAGCCAACAACATTAAGCCAATCTCTGGTGAAATTCTTCATTTTAAGTCCAGCTGACTTAACCTGACCAGCATTTCTGTGCATATGTGTCACAGTCTCAGAAATGTTTTTCCAATTGCTTGGCTTGGGTGCATTTATGTTTGCCAGGTTTTCATCTTACCCTTCTTTGCTCAGCACATGTATTCTCTTTGAATTTGCTTAACTCTTATGATAAGGTTCTTTCTGATACAGCTGGCCAAAGTGCTGTCAATCCATGCAAAGCAACAGCTGCTTTATGGAATTGGTATAAGATGTGACATCAAACATTAGCAGGAGGGGTGTGAAACCCAAAAGAGCAGGTGCAAAGGTGTTAGGTGTCAGAGGAGATTCAGGGAGGCCTTACTGTTGCAGGAGCTCTCATAAACATTTTAATAGACAAGGGGCTAAAGAAGGGCATGGGTCTATGTTAGGAAACAAGATTATGCAGTTAGGTACAGGAAAGTGTGTCAGTTGATCCCGTTCTTGACACTCTGCCTCCAAAGTCTACTAATTAATATAGCATCACCTCAAAACTACTCCACTATCAGAGTAAGTCAGCAGCTAATAATAACAGCCCACTTCACTGGAGAACCGACTCATGCCTAGCTCCATGTTTTGGTGCCAGTGACCTTTCCTTTACCTTTCACGAGCTCAAAAAAAGTAACATCACCTTTCATGGTCTAAAATTTTTTTATAGTAGGAAATGGCAGAGCATAAAGCATAAAGACAGACTTAACAATGAGCAAAAGGGCATAATGTGAACACTGCAAAATGGCTGTGTTGTTGAAAAAAGTGTGAATCTAATTGTAAAATAAGTCAATTGTAGGAAAGAGTAGTTGGTACTTTTTCCAGCTCTGCTTTCTCTGAAAACAGTTCAAAATCTTATTGAGTCCAATAGCAAAATAGGTTTTCAAAATCCTGGTTATAAATCCTACATTCATCAATGAGATAACCTGAGGCAGATTTTACATAGCCACTGAATAGAAGCAGAGAGAACAAATATATAGTCGTATCACATTTGCATATTTTAACTTAAAGAAAAATGTCTCTGGTGCCCACATACCTGGATGGATGACAGTCAGAAGGGAGTTGTAGGTGAAAGGAGAGAAAAGCATGTTATTTGTTATTCCATAAAGTGTAGCTAATGAGAGGTATTATTTATTCTGTAAGAAGAATAGCGTTTGAGAGTCTAACTGCAGTTAATGTATTTAATTTATTAATGAATAAATTACTATCAGTTGTTAACTAATTATAGGTAGTTACATGATTGATCAACTCTTCACAGCTGTAAACAACATTTGGTAAGGCTGACTGTGATTTTTGTTCATCATCATTGGTCAGTGAGAAAGGCATAAAGACAAAAGTCAGCCCTGTTAGCTGAAAGCAGATATCATCCTGTTTTTTTGTCTCAGATAGAGCTCAGTCAGGTAAGACCTTTGCTTTACTAGTGCTGGGTAAAAGAGTGGATACCTAATTATACCCAATGTGAAGTGGAAGTGATGCGGAAGATGCAAGGGAATTCAGTGGAGAGTATGTCCCAGTGGTTCCTGCTTTTCCTATTGAAGAGATGCCAGCTCACAAACCTGGGCCTTTGTCATGCTTCTGAACTGCAGTGTAAAACATGATGAGTTTCAGGTGAAGAAATTAATGGCTGGAAAACTCAGAACACATATTAAAAAAAAGAGGTGTCTCTTCACCTGCTGTTTAGACTATCAATCTAATTCACCATTGTGGCTTATCATACAGCTGGTTACTACTGATGGAATTTAGAAGGAGGTGGGTAATTTTACGAATAATAAAACCACAAGTTACAAATATTATGGTAAGATTAAACTAACTTCATGCATTACGGTGTAAACACATCTTTGCAGCAGTAAGATTTCCCAACTTCCCTTATCTTTTACTTTGCAAAATTGATCCTGGTAAGTTTTTTTTCTTCCTATCTGTTTCTAATTGACAAATGTCTTTTTTTTTGCTACCCCATCACTTCTGTTACTCTAACCACATTGGCCAGTTGCTTTCTGGACCAATCTGGGGTGATACTATTAATCCCAGTCTGCCAAATTCCTTGACCCAAAACTTGAGACTCCATGCATCGCTTTTACATGGGCAGTGTGGATGATGGGTACATGTGGCTAATCCTTGCCCATATGTAGAGTTTGTGTGAAGAGTGTTTATGACTGTGTGACAGAATTTCCTTTGACTGTGTCTGGTTCTATGACTGGGGCGAGTATGTACCATTAGACTGCTGCCGTGGGCTACGACTCCTAACTTCAATCCTGTCAGGCAGCATACGCTGCTTGCCAAGCTGTCTTGAGGCTGCCATTTTGTCTCAAATTGAAATACAGAGCTGGCCAGTTAAAAGTTATGTCTGACCTGTTTGATCCTGGTGGCAGAGGTGCTACAATGAATTAGAATATATATGTGTCAGGATCACATGTGGACATCACCATTTCATGATTTACCATTTTTCTTTTCTGCCTTTGTTTCTGGTGTTTGGGGTGGTTTTTTTCCATTGTTTGGTTTTTTTGTTTTGTTTTGTTTTTGGTTTCTCTTTGAATACATTCCTTGCGGGGCTGGGAGATGGTTAAGACGAGGCCAGGCTACCTAAAACTTCTTTTAATATACTCGAAATATTTTTCATTCTCAGAAGCTGGCTCCAGTCTTCAGGTTTCTAATATAAAATGCTCTTTGAAATGCTGGTTAGAAGCAATAAAAAGGTTGACTAGACTTGAGGACCTAATGTGATGCTTCAGAATTGTAGAATGTGAGAGTACATTTAAAAAAAAAAATAAAGGGAAGAAATAAGGAGGTTGCAAAAAATATAAAGCATCTTAAATCCCTGCTAATTTCATCACCATAATCAAAGAAATTCTTGATAGGTGTCTGAGGCCTTTCATAATAGATACCTGAAGTGGTCCTTAGTACCTCAAGACTAGAAATCAGGAAACCTGTGTTATACTTTCTCTGATGTATTTTTTGACCTTGGCAAGAGACTTCTTGCCACTCTCATTCTGTTCGCTTGTTTGCTTTCTTCCATTTGCTTGTCATGGGTATTAATGATATTAAAACTGCACAGCAGACATCTCAACATGTGTTTTTACAGCACAGTATCATAGAGCTTTATCTGCAGTTCTATGTGCTCGGGTAGTAATGATACTAGTATTGTAATTCACTGTTAAGTTGCATATCTGTTTTCCAAAGAAGTAAACTTTTAGCAGTTTCACCTTTGAAATTTCAATAAGCAAGCTGAATATAGCATGTTCAGTATTATTTTGCTAGAACATCAGTGAGGTGTTTATGCCATATTCTGAGGTTGAAAAAATGTGAACTATACTTGTTGGAACTGTGACATAGAAGGAGAAGTTTTCATTATTTTTGTAAGTGTCAGCTTCCTCTGAATTCTGCAAAGTTCTTAAACTGAAAATCATGTTTTTGCAAATACTATAGCCTAACTGTATAGAAGTTTCATTTTATCAGGAAGTGCAATGCTTTTTGCTTATGTTGCTCCCATATCGTGAAGAAAGAATACACCATGAGTTTACCATTTCTAGCTCAACTTTTCTAATCTTCGCAGTCTTTCCTAATCTTGATTTAGGTCTTTCAGAACTACTGCAAATCGAAAAAAAACTTCACAAAAATAATAAACTCTTTCCATTCTTTTAATGACAATTAGTCATCTCTGAATCCCATCTACTGTTGTAGTTTTCCTCGAGAAAAACTGACAAGTTGTATGGTGTTTTGTATGTAGGTGTACAATTGTTTTATTTAGTGGTGAGTAGTTTTGGGGTTAATTATTGTATATAACATTACATATATGGCCAAGTATTTATTTCATTTTTTGACTATACACTAGTACATATTGAATACAAGACACTCACTGAGTTATAGAGTTACTTTTTTAATCTTTCCATCTTTTCCCAGGTTTCAGTCAGTTTAAGAAATGTGTGTAGTTCACTGTTCTTTTACTAGCTTGTACTTCTCCATATTAGATTTTATTTGCAGTTGTGAAAATTCTGACAGTTTCAGATGCGTGCGGTTAATAATAAATGTTACTCCTAAGTATTTGTTCAGTAGTCATAGTTTCCTTTGTTATATTCCTGGTTTTATATGCTCAAAGCATTACATAGGTATTTGTAAAATGTCATGTTCACAGAAAATATTATCCGGCATTGAACATGATATACACAAATACGCAGAAGTTTTTTGTTGTTTACTATTAAAAAATTACTGGGGGAATATATGACTCCCGCAGTAATATGTAGCTAAGCAGAGATATGTTGCTTGGACATAATCTGAAGGGGTCTGGCTAGTAAAACGCTTGTTTGGAAGCTCCTTATTTTGATATAAGACATAGAAGAAAAAGTGTAAGATATATCTGAACTTATACCGTTTCAGGACCAAGAAACCTGATTTTACACAATTTGCCTTCTGAGTACCTGTGCTGGGATAGGCCAGATGACTGGTTTTATTAGACACTTTTTCCTTGTTCTTTAAGAGAGACATGAAAAAATTTAGCAATCCAAGGAGCATTATGGACTAAGCCTTCTGTTGTATTTGTACCTACCTCTTTCCAAGGTACTCTGATTTGATGGAAGAGCTCCTGACGTAATTTAGGCATAGAAGCTTGTCTGAAATATAAGAGCCTCTTGGTTACACTGGGGACCTGGCCAGTTATATTCTAGGCAGAATTTTCTTTTTTTAAAAAAGACAATTTCAACAAGTCCTTAATTTGTTTTAAAACAGAAATTAAAAAACAAAAAGGAAACTAAAGAATTTCCAGTAAAAAGCAGATGAGGTTTGTAGGCTTTCTTTGTTCTCATCCACAGGGTGGTAGCAAAGATCATGTGGCTGGGTGGGAATACTGGAGGGCTGCAATGCATCGAGTGCCTGTGCCAGGTCTCTGTAAATTCCATGTCAGGGGAATTCTTCCTGTAAAAGGAGTCTTGAAAGTCCAGATTCATGTCAAGCTTTCATACATAAGTGTATGAATAAATTAAATGATATTTTTATTAGCAGTCACTTAGTAAGAACAATAATAATTTAATACCTTATATCACTTGGGCACTCCCAGATTACCTGGATACAGTCTGGATGGAGTAGTGCAAAATAGCAATGAAACACTAAAAACTATAAGAAGGCATAGACTTATACTCTTAATTGCACCAACAAGTTCTTAGAAAGAAGCCAAATGTCCATTTGTACAAAAAAGCTGCCCACTGTGCATACAACGTATGTGCTATTCCTCAGCTTCTTGTCCAGGTCAGGAAGAGATCTCTCCTATATCTAAGTCCTTCAGTAATATTAGCTGTATTTCCAATGTTTACATGTTTGTATCAGAGCCACACATAAAACTTCCCAGAAATATTCTTATTATATAGAAAGAAAGGAATCCTTTGGGAAGAGATGAACTCAAAATTTTCCCTGTTAGGTTTGTCACCACCTCAGAGAAAATATATAAAAAACCTTGCATGTATCTAACAGCACTATGAAAAAGGAATGAAGAGGAGAGAGAGAAAATTTGCTATAATACTGGCAAGCAACAAAGCTGTGAGCTGTCGTGTTCAAATTTTGACAGTATTCTCTGTTGTAGGTTTGTGTACCATCAGTGTCACGCACATGTAGACTCTGTCATTAAAAGGAAAATAATTTTGATGATAGATGTTTTGTAACAGTTTGCTCAACTAGATAAGGTCTAATTCCAGACCAGGTTTACACCCTGTGACATAACAGACTTATCTCCATTGTGACTTTCCTGAATTTGGGGATTTTCATTATGAAACTCCTGCTTCAAGAACAGATAAAACCTGTTCCAAGTTGCAGGGTTCTCCTGCTTGGTAGCCAGTTAGTGGTACTTGCCAAGATACTCACCACAGCAGGCAAGAATCTTGTGCATTTTAGTGAAGTTACTCCGTGCTAAGGCAAAAAGAAATTCTACCAGTTCTGTTTATAAAGCAAAAAACCATGGAGATGCTTATTCCTGGTATCATGGGAGGCAGCTCACAGATCACAAACATTCTGACCTCTGGTGCTGAAGACAGACTGCTTTTTTCCCCTTAATATTCTATCTTCCATTTACATTTATAAGCTGATTTCTGGCTGACATTCCATGAAAGTCTTTTTTCCAAGTTTATCAGGTGATATCTGTTCAATCTGGTGTAGAAAGCTGATGTCATTGCCCAGCACCAATATACATAAGATGAAATTATTTCATCATCAGTCATCAAAATGGTGCTACTGTAATAGTTTGGAACCTTAGGACCTCATTCTTAGTTTCACTTGAATGTTTTTCTCACCTAATTTTTCTTCTTATTTATTTTACTTCTGTCAATATTATACTGTTACCTCATCCTCTTCTGCTGATATTATCTCTTCAAATAACTTGGTATTTTTTTCAAGTGAATGGTTACTATTTTATCAATGTAAAACAAAACCATCAATCATTGTGTTTTTCTTTATTTTTGCTGTTACATCTCTTTATAATATCTTTTTTGAGTTGCTACAGAATAAAATTTCCTTCTCTTTTGGATGTTTCCCCCTTGCCCCACTTTGGCAAATACTGATTTACTCTGTGCTTCAGAATGAGCTCAAATGAACATAGTCAGTTTTTAAAGTCAAAAGGTAACTTCACAGGCCTCAGTGTGTTGTTGGGGCGAACCAGAATTGTTGTATATGTTTAAATAATAATTAAGATAGCACCTTTTGAACAGTATCTCTCCAATTGCTGTTGCATCTTGGAACAGAAATGAAAAAAATTTTTGGTTTTGTCTCTGTTCTGTTGAAAGTGAGCAATTTTGGTCATCTCTTGGTAAAGGAACAGAATATATCTTAAAAGGGTCTTTTGGCATATTCAAAAGACACTTCCCATCTAACCATTCAGGAGAGGTCAGTTAATGCCTGTATGCTACTGATATTGCTGCTCTTCCTCTTCTAATGGTTTTAATCAAAAATATAAAGAGTATGCACCAAAGGAGAGCTACTGGATCCATTTAAGTTGATGAGAACCCTGTAACTGACTTCTGGTAGAACCTAGTTTTCCCTTCTAGTGTCTCTCCTTAATTTATAAGTTTTGGAGATTTGAAGACAAGATGACTTTATGATGCTGAAGTGCAATAATATATGCAGACTGAGTGTAGCTGCAGCAGTAATATGAAAATTTAATGTAATGGATCAACATAAATTTTTTTTTTGAGACACTAGACTTGTTTTGGCTCCAGTCCAGAAAAATCATTAATTGGATACTTAATTTCAAGCACGTGACTCATCTATTGGCTTGGAACAACTCCTATACTGAAATATAAACACACGATCCACATTCTTAGGGATTTTAACTGTATGAAGATAGTCCTTCTTTTATTGCTATGTGGCTCTTCAATCACCTGTGAATGATCAATACCTGATATTTTTGTGAATATTGCATATGCAACCTGCTTTCTCATTCTTTGCAGAGGTTATGAAAGGTTTGTGTATAAAAAACCTTCTCTAATAAAAGGCAAAGTCCCTTTCTATGAACTTTTTATGCTTAGATCATCATAGCTATAATCACTCTATTAAACTTCAAACATTAGGTGTTTGAATGATCATAGAACCATTTAGGTTAGAAAAAGACCCTTAAAATCATCAAGTCCCACCATTAACCTAGTACTGCTCCAAAGATGAAAGGGAATAATGTCAAACTTCCAGGTAAACAGTTTGGCATCAGAATAACAGTGTTTTGTTTGTGGATTAACTCTGCAAAAGATTTAGGATTTTAGCATTACAAAATCAGAATAATGCCATTTGGGTGAAGACTTGCTTCCACATACATTGGATTTAGCTTATCGTGTTACTACCAAGTGAAGCGCTGTCTGAAGTAACGCATTTTTTGTGCCTCAGAGGGTTTTACAAAATATGTGAACAAATACCCTGTTACTAAGGGGTGGGGTTGACTGCTAAATGCCTTTACCTCCTCAGATTTAAGAGTCCAGTTTGCAAATCCTATGGTGCACTGGGCTATAAATATGTAAGTATATCCTCATGAAGGTATCTTCTGACTCTAAAGATGCTGTTACCCTGTTTCTTTAACTGGTGCTTTTCTTCCAGGAATGTCAGTGAGATTATAGATGAGGTTAAGCTTACGGGTCTGTGGAAGGAAAGCTGGGGATTTGGTTTGAATGAATGAGATCTAAGTGGGCAGCTGTGCAGTTTGCACCTAGGGCGCTCCTTTGTCTTAAATGCTGAGTGTCAATCTACGCATTTTGGGAAACAATGCATGTGATAACCTGATCCTGCTGAAGTGGTACAAATTTTCTTGGAATTCATTGAGTCTGAAATTTCTGGGCAAAAGCACATTTGTAATACATTGATAGACATTTCTGGGTTAATCATTTGTATGCCTTGTCATACATTGACTTTGATGGGATGTCATTTCTGTCACAGAGTATTTGCATGTAATTGAAAAATACAGTATTATTGTGGTAAGGCTTGACATGACTTTACACCTTTTCATTTTTTGGTGCTAAGTAGCAGGCATTAATGATGGACTTGCATGCAGCCTTATCAGCAGATCCCTTTCATGGCAAAAAGCAGAACAGAAATAAAAACACACCCATTAATCAGATAACGTGTTTGGCCCAGGACATGGTGTCCTTTTCTTTCAACTGAAGGCTTAACTGTCAGAGAGAAAGAGAAGCAGTACAGTTCTACAATGTTATCTGGATTATTTCTATGAACAAAATTATTAAGATAAGTAAAATGGGGCAGTTTGTCAAATAAAAATGACAAGAGTGATTAAATGTAAGGACAACAATAAGTGGGTCCAGGTAGCTAGACTATCAAATATAGCTATTTTTTAAAGTGGAGCTTGCATAAAGGTTATATACTGATTGATTCAAAGTCACATAATAGAGGAAAATAGCAAAAATCAACATCAAGCAAAAATAAACTGTAACGTAAAAATGATAAGGGTGCCATGCTTGTTTGAAAATGAAGGTGAAAAAAATACATCAGTCCTTCAAGGAGAAATAAAATACACAGGGTTTTCTTTAGAAAATATAATACACAGCTGCTGTAATTTCCAATGCATCGTATATTATAGGTGTTTGTTGGTAACTTATCAGAGACAGATTAAATAAAAACTCCATTAGGTTTCAACATACTATAGAAAATGGACAGGCTTTGTTAAATATTACCCTAAAGAACAAGTACTGAGGACCTGCAGCTTACACAATATAATCATGGCTCCATATATTCTGTGGCACGCTGAACCAAACTTTGTATCAAGGGAGTCCATGGCCTTATATTTTGTTGGTGCATTTCTATAGGAGTACAAACTGCTGAAAAATGTAGGTTTTCATCTGACCAAGGATTAAAACAATATATTTTCAATACCATATGAAAAATGGCAGAAACAGAGCTGCTTATTAAAAAATAATACTGCTATATTAATGTTACTTTTAATATTTGGAGCAATAAGCCACTTCCAGCAAAAAATATAAAACTAGTTACTGCTGTTGAAGAAATGTAATTTTATCACCTACTGTTAATACTATCAAGTTGTTTCAGCATGACAGTTGACTTCATGTGAAAGCAAACTGTTTAGGAACTTGGGTGATCAGTGCTGTCTTTTTATTTTAAAATAATCTGCCATTTGATGTTTACACACTGCGGCTTTTCTTCTTTGGGGATGGTTTGAGAACAGTTTGGGTGGCATTTAAGCCTGTGGGACATTGTTTTAATTCTGTGCCTGTTAAATCCCTTTTGGGGACAGTTTGTTGAAAGAAATGTATCAACAGTTTTAGCAAATTGTTCTGAGTGCAGAGAAACTTGAAATATTTGCTTGGGGTTTGGAATTGTAACAATAATTTGAAACCACAAAGTAAATGCAGTGTAAAGACAGTGCCAGTTATTCTCTCTATTGTCTCATTGCTATGACCTAGAAGAGTCACTCTGCTTTTCTTGTTCAAAGGAAGGTTATGTTTTGTTGGAAGAAAGATTCAGTATCTGGAAAATTTACAGTATAAGAGTGAGTGTTTATTGGTGGTAGTCAGTCCTCAAAATGACAAAATGGTTTGGAAGTGAGAAGTGTGAAAATAAAATATGTGTTTGCCTGTTCTGAATCAGGGGTGAGACAATTCCATGGTAATGTCTCACCAAGGCTGTTTTAATGCTGTGGTGGGCAGATTTCAAAATTATATCTTTGACTTGAGAAACTCTGAACCTTTATTATATTTTTGAAAGGTAAACCTAATTGTGTAGTCATTTGTAATATGATAACTTCAGTAAATCTTCCTGAAAAGAATTCCCCAAATTTTAAGGCCTGGCAGCAATATGAGGTTATGTCTAGAAAAAAACAAAACAAAAACCCAAACAATCCCACCCCACAAACAAAAAAATCACTGCCAAAGAATCCCAAACCAAACTGTCTCTGACACTGCACCAAGCTATGAATGTGAGCATTTTAAATGTCAAGGGTCAGATTAACATGAAAATCTGGCAGTACTGCAGTATGAAGAAGTTTGGCCATAAAATGTAACAAAAAAGGATTTGATTCTTAATAAATAATAAAGAAATCCTTCTTAAGCATTCAGAATGAATTTTATTACTTTATATTTTTTTTTTTCATAATTTATGGTGTTTCTTGTATTTTGCTCACTTTGGAAGTGGAAAACATGCTTGTTTTGGGGTGTTTAATTCCTAATTATTTTCTACATTCTAAGAAACCTTCAGGCAAAGACCAATGGAATTTTTTTTGATACTTTCTCTTCTGTATCAAGATTTACAGAGCTGGATTGTGACGGTGACATATGATTAGAAGCTCAGAGACATAACTTTCATTCTGAAGTACTTTTTTTGCTTAACATTTATACTCCTTTGACATTCACTTTAGCTAGCTGCATAGTTTTATGAACACTGGTAGTGTGAATAATTGATTCAGCACACAGAGAACTTTATTTAACATGTTTATTTCTGTAACAAATATATTTTACATTTGTAGTTAAGCTTCATTGCACCAAAGGTTTATTACTTAAAAATGTAATTCCTTTGAAAGGTATTCAAATAAAAAGCTCTAGTGCATCTTATTATATATTTAGTTTCCAATATGGAAGATGTATTCTTAAAGATTTTTGAAAAATATTGAACCAAATTTTCTGTTGACATAAATTGGCAGTTTCATTTTCTAAGGGTCTCCTAGCAATACACTCTCAGTGCATAACAGAGTTATAGCAAAGGAAATATATATATTTTTGATGGGGGTTATAAAATCTCTGATTTTGAGAATAGTACCCTAGCATCTATTAATTATCAAAACTGTGTTTTGTCTCTTCAGAGCTTAGTTCATATGTAATCTAGGAAGGAACCAAGTAATGTCTGGTTCCAGCCTTTGTGTCATCTGAAAGTATAGGATTTTTTAGAATGAAAATTTCATTCATTTACCATGGCAGTGTCAGAAAGAGGATGAACACTTTGGGAGGTAGGTATTTCCAAAATCCTTTTTCCTATAGAATGATGACTAAGAGATAAAGCTGGCAAAATGTTGAGTAAAAAAACCATGCAATTCTTATTTTTCTACATGCTTTGAGAGGAATAAGAATGTTTGATAAATGAAATGTCTTCTTGTATTTGCAAAATGTAACTAAAATAAAATAACACTTCTTTCTAGCTAAGTAACCTGAAACAAGTCACAGTTGTGGATGTGTCAGCAAACAAGTTCCATTCTATTCCAATTTGTGTACTCCGGATGTCTAATTTGCAGTGGTTGGATATTAGCAGCAACAACCTGAAAGATCTCCCAGAAGACATAGACAGGTAGTTTATGTTTTAATTCTTTGACAGGCTTGTGAACTATAAAGCAAATCTAGAAAACAACAAGCTTCCAAGGGACACATTTAATGAAAAATCATGTGAAAAAACTAACATTTGGAAATGCATCAGGTAGTTTTGCATGTAAGCATTACAATTACTGTCGGTGGGCTAGGTTGGAGAACAGAATTTGCGTTTTCTAGCTCATTGGTGGCAGATTGCACATTCAGTACCTCTACTGTTCAGTTAACTAATTACGTTTTCTGCTGCATTCATGATAATTTGTCATTATATCCAGGCATTGTTATCTGGTAAGTTCATGGGGCATACTCTGTCCCAGTTCCAGCAAAGGGGACTCACCATGTGGAGCTGGTAGTAGTAGTTGGAGGGAAAGATGAATTAAAGCATATTTAAGTTACTGAAAAGACTTGATAAACTTTGGCAGTAAAACAGAAAAATATTGGTTAGATTAAAAACCCTCGAACAGTCCTCCCCTCCTACTCTGAAGTATATATGCATAAGCATACGTATACTCACTCTCAATATAGAGATCTACTAGAAGGAGTTTTAAAAAAATCATGCTGCTCCTTTTAATGAGACTTACTAGCCTGAGAAAGCACTTTCCTTATCCTTGGGCCCATTTATTCACTCTGGAGTCCTGTTGTAACTTGGTTTACAAAACTTTATGTAGTCATAAGTAAACCAAAACATATATTAACTAAAGTTTATTAAAAAAATATGGATTTTTTGTTGATCTGGAAATAGAGATGCCTGAGGCAGAAGAAACTTCACAGAAAATTAATTCAACCCTAACTTTTGCAAGACCTTGGCTGTTTGGCAAAAAGAATTTTCTGGGACAGTGTGCAATCACAGATTTCTCCGACAGCAGGGCTAAAGCCTTATTTTATATTAGCAATTCACATGCTCTAGCAACAACAACATAAACCTGCCATTTTTTTTCCAGGGCATCTGAACAGAGATTTAATTAACTTCAAAGTGCTTCTAACAGGTTATTTTTATTTTATGGAAGGATACCTACTCAACCTATATATATTTCTCTATCTCAAAAATATTCCTTTTCTACTTTTCATCATCTCCATTTTGTACTGAGTTGCCAGACTTGATACTAAAGCATCATAATCAAACACCACAAAATAAGGTTTCCTTTGTTTGAAACTGGCTTTTGAATTTTGAGATCTCTTGCGCTCGTTTGTGTTCTGAAGAGTAGAAAATGTCAGGATATCCTGCCCGCTCCGCCCCCCCCACCTCCCCAAGTAAAGTGACAACTCTCATTCAGACTCATGATTTCAGTGCCTGCAGTTTCGAAGAACCTCAAGGAACTACCACAAACTGTGATTAAAAAAGATGAGTTGGCAGTTAGCTGAAGCCTTACTTAATATCTTTCCCTGAATTCAAACAAACCGTATGGGCCTGATAAGCAATAGACTGCAACAGTGTTTTAGGAATGGACCCTTCTGGTCAAATGAGACAAACTTGTTTCATCAGTTTGCTATGCTTTTCATTTCTACCTACTCCAAGGAATAAATGCTCAGCCACAAATTACTATTGCATTAGGAAAAGGTAGGGGAAATAAAGCAAAAGAAGCCCAATGCCTTCCTCCACAAAATATTGTCATTAAATTGATTTCTGTGGGACAACTTGCAAAAGCCATATGACCAGGAGCTTGTCTTTCTCTTGGTCCCTACAGTGCTAATTACCAGTGAAAAACAATAGATGGGGATATACTGCCTAGCACGGATGTATCAAGCATATGGGCAAAGGTGTGAGTTGGTGACCCATATTTTCATTAGTTCTGAGATACACATGGTGAGGCTTTATATCATATTCTGTCAACATCTTCTGTATGAAAGCACAGTAATTTTTGTAACCTTTTATCCTGGGCATGCTTCTGAGTACTTGTCAGAGGTATGCGATTAATATCTATAGTGTTGAACCATGACTGGAAATTTCCATTAAAGCTGATGACAATTTGTGAAAGTGTGGTATGAGTAATTTTTAGGAAGCCAAAGATGGTATATGTAATTGTTCTTCGTTTACACAAGATTAAGTCTGTATTGCTATTTTAGATAGATACTCCTGTCTGAAATAAAGATAACTTTAAATATTTATCTTTTACATTTTTACAGGTTAGATCAGCTGCAGACTCTTCTCCTACAGAAAAACAAGTTGACTTATCTTCCACGAGCTCTGGTCAATATGCCAAAGCTCAGTTTGCTAGTTGTCAGTGGCGATGACCTGGTTGAGATACCCACAGCTGTCTGTGAGTCAACCACAGGTTTAAAGTAAGTAAAAGTGAAAAACAAAGGAATATAATCTTAAGAAGATAAGGTAGATGCACCCAGGACAAATACTTTCACAAGTATCAGTTTCTACCATACTTGGTGGTCAAATTCTGACCCAATTTATATCAAAGCCCTTAGGGAGGCACTAGAGAGTTTGGAAGTTGAGGAGGAGCTGCAGCACTCTGATTTTCATCTTCCAGTTCCCCACATTGTACATCTGTATGCCTCAACAGCTATTCCTGTGTAGACTTGGTCATAATGGTAGCTCTAACTCTGGAGCTGCAAAGCGGTGCCCCAGAGTGGGACCAGTAGTCTGACAGTTAGCTATTGACAAGCTCAGAGCTGTCAAAAGTATGCTGCTGGGAGTGGGAGGCATGGGTAGTTAAAAGGCTAAGTAGTGTCACTTGAGTTTAGTAGCTCATTCTTTGTTGTGAAAGAGCACCTTGCTGCTGCGTGTGGAATAAGACTAAAAGGCCTTTTAGTCTGCAGTTAAAATGATCTTGCATTTCTGCAGGCAATGTTCAGGTCTTTGATTATGAAACCATTTGAGACTCTGTACTGGGTGTGGCTGGGCTTGAATTAACCTTCCCCATAGCAGTACTTATAGTGCTGGACTTTGTATTTTAGCTAGAACGGTGTTGATAACACACCAAGGTTTTTGACGACCGTTGAGCAGTGCTCCCACAGCATCAATGCTGTTCCTCCAACCCTACCCCACAAAGGCCAGTATGCTGAGGATGAGCAAGAGGTTGAGAGGGGACAGGGCTGGGACAGCTGGCTCAAATTGACCAAAGAGATATTCCATTCTCTATTACTGTATTGCTCCGCAATAATACTAGGGGGAAGGAGGAGGAAGGTGGGTCATTTGTTATTAAGGTGTTTGTCTTCCAAAGTAACCACTACACAGAGTCCCTGCTTCCCAGGCAGTCACTTGACATTGCCTGTTGATGAGAAGTAGAGAATATTTCTTTTGCTTTGGTTTGCTTCCACGCATGGCTTTTGCTTTTCTTCTTTAAGCTGTCTTTAGCTCAACCTGCAAGTTTTTCGTCTTATATTCTCCCCTGTCCTGCTAAGGAGGTGTAATGAGAGAGCTTCTTGGTGGGCCAACCAGCCAAGATCAACTGACCACAGACTCACAGCAATTAATGAGATTTTTAAAAGTCATTATTTGTTGGAACATTTGTTCTTTTGAAAGTAACAATTTTATTAATTTCTCTTTTTTTTTTATTTCTTGGAGAAGTAATAATCATCAGATTTTTTTTCAATATGTGCACTTATTTTGCACGTTATGTAAGTTGTTTGTGTAACCATCTAGTTTTTCACCTGCAATGTACAGCTTTAGGAAATTCATAAATATCACATAATGCATGTCCAGTCATGTATTGTAAAAAAGAAGTAGCATAACAACAACCAAAAAAATGGAGATAGATATTGTCAGCTAAGCGGCACTGGCAAACTTCCAGATTGCTAGGCAATGTTGTTAGGATGGAGCTCCTACTGTTCATTACCAGATGTGAATTTACAGTGTAGTCTGTCAGAAGTACCAAAATAAATATACCTGTTATTGCAAAGAATGATTTATTTAGTTAAGTGAAAAGAAAGAGCTAAATCTGTTCATTTTTATAAGGAAAGTGGAATATAAAGATGGTGCCACTTGAAATATTTATTTCTAATAATAGATCCTAACAGTGCCATAATGCAAAAAATGAGCAAATGTTCTTTATGGTTCCTCTTCTGTCTGTAGTAGCAACTTCTAAAATGTCACTCGTGTTGGCCAGTGATGTTCAGAAGCCTGTTTCATATATTCTTGTGTTAATCTCTCTCTAGATTCATAAGTCTCAAGGACAGTCCGGTTGAAACAATCGTATGTGAAGACACTGAAGAAATTATAGAAAGTAAACGTGAAAGGGAGCAATTTGAGAAAGAGTTTATGAAAGCATACATTGAAGACCTAAAGGAAAGGGGTATGTGTTAACTTACAGTAAACTTTCTGCTATCTTGGATATAAATGTAGACATACATTGGGAGCATTATATTGCTTGTACTCTTAAAAATTACCCTTAAACTGTAATTTTCTGTTATAGTATTAAATAAGACTAAAAGTGAAAAGGTGGAATGTGTTTTGTTAAAAGTTTGGGCCCTAAGTAAAACACTTGATATTGAACAAATATAAAAAAATAATGGTGTGTTTGTACATGCATTAACCTTAATTCAATGATAATGTGTGCAATGATTATCCTGATTATCCAGGTTTACTTACCTCTCTTGGGTTTACCATTAGTTATTTTGAATTCCTGGAGAAGTGCTCCTCCTCCTCAAAAAGAAACCCAGTGTATATATGAAATGGTCTTTGCATTTATAGAATATTCTCTACCAGTTTATCTGTACCAATGTACTAATTTTTGAGCCACTATTTAGTCACTGCTGAAGGTTTAGTCCCACCTGAAAGTTTATGTATTACTTTATTTTGCTATTCTGTCTTATATTTACCATAATTAAGTAACAGTCAGTCTCTTGAGTTTTGTTTACAAAAACATGTTAGGAAACAAAGGGAAAATTTCCTGTGAGCCAAAATACTCTATAGGCTCCGTTTAAATTTCCTTGAGAGTCTGTGTGTAGAAATGAATTTTTGTGTAATGAATCTTATAGTATCTTTTTGTTCCGTGCATTTCATGTAAGTTGTCTGTATAGCGGTCCTACAAGACCTGGTAAAGGAGAAATGTCAAGAAAGGCCACAGGATGTAGCTGGAGAATATTTTTCATGTTCTGATACTGGACTTTTGTTCCTTAATGTCCATAAGCTGCATACAAGTGTTCAGGCTGCCTGCTTCTAATGGGAAGACTGCTATAGAAGTGCCAGATTCTGATAATGGTAGCAACAGTAGTTAAAATGGAGAGAAGAAATGGAGAAAAAAACTGAGACAATAATTTGGCTTTAGAGATACTAATCACATATGTAGTGATGGAGTTGTAGTTACATACTTGTGAAAAGGAGAGTCTAAAATAATTTTGAAACCTGCATTAGGTCCTCTTGAGCGTAGGCCAGCTTTATACTTCTTTGGGGCAAAACAGCTCAGGGATACACTTTTCTGCCTTCCTAGACAGAATGTACCTCCATGCTTTTTATGACGAGGTTGGATCATGAATCACTGTTAGATTTCCTGCTTCTGAACTCTTGTGCTATAGATTATGACAATACCTGATTTTGAAAAGCAGACAGGAGAAGGAATAGGTTCTGTATAATACGAGCCACCAGAATTTCTGAAAGATAGCACAGACATCACTTGTAGAGCACCTTCGAAATAAAACCAAACCTAGCTGTTTATAGCTAAGGGCTCCATTCATTTGTGCTGGATTACATAGCCGAAGTCTGAGATATATTGCTTTTTTCTTTTCACAGATTCTACTCCTTCTTACACAACGAAAGTATTATTCAGTCTTCAGCTCTGAAGATCAAAAATCGCTACATCACAACTAAATAGCAGAAAACTCTATCTTTACCCACCTCAGTAAAAAACATTGGAAACCATAGATGTCCAGAAGTACTTCAAACTCATCACAAATTTTTTTATTTGTTACTGTAGTTGCTCCCAGTAACTACAGATAAAGCAAAGAGCAGTAGAGCCTTCATAAGATGACTTTTCAACTTTTAAATAAAAATATTTATTTTCAGGTCCACAGCAACAGCCACTAATTTACATATAGACCTGCTGAAAGTAAATATTTACTGTAATAAAGTGTACACAGGCATAGATGCCCTCAGGATGAAGATACTGTACATTGTAGTTGAAAAAGTGGAATATAAACCATCACCTTAAAAATAGATTTGATTTTATAAGAGGGGGAGGATTGATTTTTTAAATCAATGTCAACTGTTGTATACTTAAGACCAAATAACATGTTTAGTTATTTAAATATTTAAAGTGTGAACATATACATAGTTGTTTGCATTTACTTTCTGTTCTTCAAGGAAATTATCCTTCTGGGGATTTTCAGTTTAGATGAGTTTCCACAACTTTGTATAGAGAAACTGTACCAATTCTGCTGCTTTTTTTCAAGCATATTATAAGCTTTTACCTGTTCACAAATTCAAATACCAACGTGACTGAAACTTCTGTGCTAAGCAGTCTTATAGCAGTGTATTAAATAAGATTTTATGAACTAAGCAGTGTGAACAAATACTATCAACAAAATGATGATAAAGATATTCTAGTAATGGTTTCAGATTAGAGGATTATGTGGACAGTTATTGGAATTTACCAAGTTGTATGAGAATGAGTTTGCTGGATAAAAAGTTATGTTATGTTGCTTGCTATTTAATGATCTGTTTATATATAATTATGTAAGTGTATATACTGTAGAGTGTCAGAAATCTAGTTTTACATATATTTTTTGTTTAATAAATCAATACTTTTTAATCTGAAAATACTTGAGGCTTTGAGAATTTAGACTCAAATTAGACTCACATTAGAGAATTTAAATAGTCCTAAACTTATGAATGCGGTTAGAGGAAATCATATTTATCACTCTTTTTATTATAGATGAGCTATGTCCGGTTTTATGCAATAGAGTGCCAGCTAAGTCAATCATATTTAAACAGAAAAGCAACAAACGATGGGCTTTCCAAGACTTACATATAAAAAATACTTGGTTTGATGTTTTCTCTCCTTTTTAACTTTTTAGCATTAATTCTTGTGGAAGAAGAGAATTTGTAAATACTAGGTGTTATTTATACCACTCACAAACTGTGCAGTTATACTACTGTCCAAAAGGAAACCCTCTTGAGTTAGTCTCTCTGTGTTAATGCTGATTTTAAGCAAGTCCTGGAAAAAAGAGAAAGTTTCAGAACTCTCCAAGAAAATTTCTCATTGATCTGAAACAGAATAATGGAAGATCTGAAATGTTTCTTTTATTATGAAGATACCGAAATATGATAAAATAGTGGCAACCAAAATGGGCTGACAGTTTCAGATAACCTCATTTCTATCATACCAAACTTTCTTTTAATGAAATTATAAATTTGTTTGATTAGATATTGATACTAATGTAATAAAGTTCTGTAAGACATTTGATTTGGTATTGCTTGAAATTCTATTTCTAAAGTCCTGCTGTAGTCCCATATGGTCCACTGAAAAACATAGAAATGGAAATCACAACTGCTCTGTTTTTAGAATGATGTGCATTATGGGAATTGTAATTTTAAGAAAAACTGTGGGTGCAAAAGTAATTAACTACATAAAAGTTTCAAGTGTAAATTCTAGTGACAGAATTGTTGGATATATAAACAGAAGGTTCTTCAATGGAGAAGTTGTATTAGTACTTGTTTAGCATTGCTGCTAGGATTATTTGAAAGATTTCTGCTGTTCGCAGACAAGAGTGATGCAGATAAACTGGGACGTTCAGAAGGAAACAGAAGAACATTCAGAAGAAAACCCATAGCATAAACAGAAAACATGCGTTTTTAAGATCATTTAAGAGTGAACAAGTCCACTTGCTTGTCAATGTTTATCAGTGAAAAATCGCAGTATAGAAATAGGAATTTTAATGCAGCAGACAAACATAAAGCAGAAGGCTAAACTTTGAATTAATGGATTTTAACTAGAAACAAAAGGCCTGTTTTTCAGCCTTAAGAAAATTTCTATAACAATTAAGCCATGGGAAATGCAATGTTGATGGTATTCAAGGGATCAAACTAGTGTTCCCCAACTTGAGTTTGGACCTCTGGGAATCTAATTTTCATGGAAACAGAGCGTGGTTTTAGTTAGAAGGAACCTTCAAAGATCATCTAGTCCAACCCCTGTGCCACAGGCATGGACATCTTTTACTAAATTACATTTTTCAAAGCCCCCTTTATATATTGAAAAGCTGCAATAAGGTCTCCCTGCAGCCTTCTCTTCTCTAGATTGAACAACCCCAACTTTCTCAGCCTGTCCCCATAGGAGAGGTGCTCCATGCCTCTTATCATTCTCGTGGCCCTCCTCTGCACCTGCTCCAAAAGGTCCATGTCTGTTTTGTGCTGAGGGCCCCTGAGCTGGGTGCTGCACTCCAGGTGGGGTCTCACCAGAGTGGAGTAGAGGGGCAGAATCACCTCCCTTGACCTGCTGGCCATGCTCCTTTTGATGCAGGTTATGACTGGCTTTCTGGGCTGGCTCATACCCAGTTTTTCATCCACCAGTATCCTCAAATACTTCCCTGCAGGGCTGAGAGCTTTTATCCCTAGCTCTCGTAGAACCTTACTTCCTAAAATCTTATCCACAGAAAAAAAAGGATTATTTTTGTCACAGAATTTGTGAAGTACCTCTCTTTAAGGGGAAGATGGTGTACGTGTACAACTGTCTCCACCACAGCTAAGATGTTCGGTGGTTAATGTTAGCTATAACTGGAAGTCCTAATTTCAGCATAACTGTATTTGAGCTCTACTTCTATGTCTTGTACAGCAAAAATACTGTGAGAGCATATTTAGCACGTACTGTTAAATATAACCATATTAGTGTCATCCACCACAGTACAAAATCTGCCTGTCAAAAGACACCTCATTTCAAATTTGTATAATTTTGATGGTTTTCTATGTAACTTGGTTTACAAGTAATTTTACTTTATTATCACTAAAAAACAACGCTTCCATAGAATTCTGTTATTGGCATGTTGCATACTTTCTTTTTCTTAAAAGTGAATACTTTTATGAATGAAGAGAGTTGTGTGTACTAATGACAATTTATGCTTTTTCCAAGGTCCTGATGTCAGAAGCTTAGATACCTAGAGGAAAGCAATGTGTTTGTTATTCTGAGCTGCAAAATCAACATGCATATGTTTTGTACAACTGTGACTATCTGACAAACACTACACTTCCTAAAACTCAGCACTTCCCTTCTGCTTCTCAAGTAGCCGTTATTCAAAACCAGCAAGACTGGGAGCAATTGAAATATGTGTTATAGAATACTCACTGGCTCAATGTGCACCAGTAAATCAGAACACTTTTTGTTGTGTTCCTTCTTCTTGTTTTGCAATGTTTTGGCCTTGTTTTTAAGGATAGCTAAGTAGAAGCTAGGAAGAGAAACTTATAATAAAAGCAATTAACCTGAAATTTAATTAATGAGTACCGAGGAAAAACATAGTCTTGCATCAGATATTGGTTTAAAATTTACAGTTAACACTGGACAATATCTTTTCCCCTTGTGCATTTACACACCATTGGAACTGTTTTACTGTGTTTACTTTCTGCAAAGGAAGCACTAAGCAAAATGATAAAGAGGGAGTGCTCTTTTTTTGATGATGTGATTTGATTTCAGTAGCCACTAAGTCCTGGTCTGTGTGGGATTTCCATACAGATTAGCTCCTGCTTCATAGAGAGTGGGAGGAGACTGGAAAGTAGGGTTTTCTTTCAGGTTTTGAGATCTCATTTGAACTAGTCCTATTAAATAGAAGAAATGTAACTCAGCATAACTCTTGGGAAACCTTTCTATATATTGAGCAGTTCAGGAAGAGTGTCCTCTCTTTTCAATAGCTGAATCTGCTACCTGGGCTGATTCTAGCTGTCACTATATTCTGTTTTACAACTCACTCTCTCCTTCACTTCACTGGTCTATTAACAGCTGTGGCTGTTGCTTAGTGTAAATAGGGGATCTGCATGGTGTTTTCATTATGTGCCGACTGGCATTAATATAAAAGGATCATTACTATCTCTTACCTCTCCATAGAACTTTTTGTTTTTTTTTGTTGCCAGCTGCAACAGAAATACTTGAGGTTCTGCAAAATCTTAGTAAAGATGCATTTTATATCTAAAAAGTGATTACATCTTAAACATTGCTTCTGCTATGCTCAGAGCTTCTATTTTCCATTTATGCATCCAGCCTTTTCCTAAAATCTACAGTGACATTCATAAAGTAATTAAATTAGCTGTCAAAACATGGTGAATAGATCTGTATGGAAGGATATCAGCTTAGAGAACTAAAAAACAGTTTTAGGCTATACAAGAGCAATATTTATACCAGATTTACATATACAAAATTACGTTTTCTTTTTTATATGTTACAGAGGTCCAGACAAGTTGAGGCTGAGTCAGCCTTCAGCCCTGTGTATTATGTAATGACATAAAATGATATGTTTAGAAAAATCAATGTGTTACACTGTAGGCCCTTAAGCTGATAAATACATGTGGTGCTTCTCTGAGCTACTGAAGCTTCTGTCTGTGCCTGGGACATGTCAGATTGTTTGTGTGTATACTAATTGCAGTGTTTTGCACAGAGGAACACCACATTTCTTTCAGACTTCCTATAGGTTTATGAATGGCATGAACAGTTGTTTAATGTTTCATTTTTATTCTGTGTTTGCTGATTTAAAAACTGCAATAGTATGTCACCTGTGGTATCTGTATAACTTTCTGTCAGGATGAATGTTTGAAAATAAGCTGATCCCAAGTTTGTTGCAGTGCTGCCCTGGCTGCAGGGATGTAAAGCAGGTCAGCTGTCTACTCTAAGTGCATTCAGAGAAGGTGAGTTCAGTGGTTAGATATTGGCAACTACAGGAATCACAAGCGACAACACTTAATACAATCAGGTAGCTAAAGGAGATAGAGCTTTTCATTTTTTAAAATGTAAATCTGCTTTTCTTTTTACATTTTAGAAAGCTCCATATCACCAGGGTTCTTTTTTCTATAGCTATGGGAGCTGTACGTCAAAGCACATGTTGGAATTTTAAGGTAGCACATAATTTCAGGAATGAAAGTTTAAAGAAAGTAGCAGTATTTTAGTGGTAGTAGAGTGACCATTGATAATAATGTGATACGCTGGAAAATGATTAGGGCATATCTGCTTTTATGTTTTAAGTAGGCTTTGCATATGTTGGAAGGTAGTTCCTTTTCCTCTTACTTTGGACTAGTGTAAGGTTATACTATATTAAGCCAAACTACGTGGAGATTTCAGACTCACAGTAAATGGGGAAAGGCTTAGGGACCCAGTTTCACCTGACTTTTCCTTACTTAATTTTTCTTTCACTCTTTTTTATCTACCAATTAAAATATCAGAACTTCATATTAAAAATCTCTACTACACATTGAAAAAAACATCAGCATGTAGTTTTCAAGGGCTTTTTGGCTACCTGGTACTGACAATCAACTGCTAAACTGGGTTGTCCCTGAATCACATTGCAGTAATTAGCATTTGGCACTTGCTACGTGTATAACAGGTGTTGGCATGTTGGTTAGAAGTCCTTAACAGAGTATACTATATCCTGACTGAGGGTATTAATTTATATCCCTTTTCTCTCCTGTCTGTCACTTAATGCTGTAGGTATCATATTAAATTAACACTCTGATATTTGCTACTTAACCATTCCTTGGCTTGTTAAAAGCACGTTGCATGTTTCATCCCAGGGCACATCACAAACTAACATGAAGGCTCCTGCTCCACCTGAAGACTTGCAGCTGTGGGACAGGTTTGCTGCCCTCAAAGCTGAGAAGAAGGGTATGCTTTCAAGTGGAGCAACCAGGATGACTAACTCTGACACACACAGAATAACCTAGAGGAGGTGGTGAGTGATACTGGTGGGCAGATCTGCTGCAGGGGATTGAGGCACTCACCTGCCAATCTGACCTGCTGTCTAAAGAATTTTGCTGTTTCCTGGGGATGTGGATCCAGGACGTTGTGGAGAGACTGCTAAAGTTTGTCCCACCCTCTGTTACCCCCTGCTCTTCTCCCATGTGGGCAAGAGTGATACTACCAGGGACAACCTCAAGAGTATCAGAAGTAACCACCAGTGTTCTGGGGCTGATAGTCAGGATTATTATTATGGAACAAATCCTCCTGGGGGCCATCACAATGCAATTGAAGCACGTGATTGGGAAAAGCCAACACGGCTTCACTAAAGGCAGATCGTGCTTGACAAACCTGGTGGCCTTCTATGACAAAGTGACTTGCCTGGTTGACGTGGGGCAGGTGGTGTACATTGTTTTCGTGGACTTCTCCAAGGCCTTTGGTATGGTCCCCCATAGTCTCCTCCTGGAGAAATTAATGCGTTATGGCCTAGACAAGTGGTCTGTGCAGTGGGTGGGGAACTGGCTGACAAGCTGTACCCAAAGGGTGGTGGTAAATAGCTCTTTCTCAAACTGTCAACCTGTCACTAGTGGAGTCCCCCAGGGATCGATATTGGGCCCAATGTTATTCAACATCTTTATAAGTGATCTGGATAATGGCATCAAGGGTAGCCTAATGAAGTTTGCTGATGACACCAAGTTGAGTGGGGAAGTAGACACTCCAGAAGGGAGAGCTGCTCTGCAGGGAGATCTGGATAGGCTGGAAGAGTGGGCCAGCAAGAACCTTATGAAGTTCAACAAGGAAAAGTGTAAGATCATGCACCTGGGAAAACATAATACAGGAATGCAGTACAGACCGGGATCCACCTGGCTGGAGAGCAGCTCTGTGGAAAGGGACCTGGTGGTCCTGGTAGACGGAAAGCTCAACATGAACGAACAGTGTGTTGCTGCGGCCAAGAAGGCCAACAGGATGCTGGGTTGCATCAAAAAGGGCATTGCCAGCAGAGAGAAAGAAGTCATTATTCCGCTCTGCTCAGTGCTTGTCAGGGCACAACTGGAGTACTGTGTGCAGTTCTGGTCCCTGCTATACAAAAAGGATGTGGACAGGCTGGAAGGGGTCCAGAGAAGGGCCACCAAGATGATCAAAGGACTGGGAAGCTGCCATATGACGATAGACTGGGAGAACTGGGTTTGTTCAGCCTTGAGAAAAGGAGGCTTAGAGGGGATCTCATCACCATGTACCAGTACTTAAGGGGTAGCTACAAAGAAGATGGACACTCGCTTTTTACACGGAGTCACATGGAGAGGATGAGGGGGAATGGACACAAGTTGCTCTTGGGGAGATTCCGATTGGACACAAAAGGAAAATTTTTCACAGTGAGGACAGTCAACCATTGGAATAATCTCCCCAGGGAAGTGGTTGACTCGGCCATGTTGGACACCTTCAAGAGTCATCTGGACAGGGTGCTGGGCCATCTTGTTTAGATTCTGCTCTTCCTAGAAAGGTTGGACTAGATGATCCCTGAGGTCCCTTCCAACCTGTGATTCTGTGATTATGGGACTCAAGTGATATTCTTCTCAATCCTGCTGGTGGGGGGAAAAGGTTGATGACATGTTAACAATTGGTTGCAGAGCTGGTGATGCCAGTTAGGTTTGGTTTCTGTGACTGTGGGACCCTGTTTGAGGATAAAAGTCTGCTTGGGAGAGATGGGATCCACCTAACTAAGTGAGGCAAAGGTGTCTTTGCCAGCAGGATGGTTGGTTTGGTAAAAAGAACTTTAAATTGGGAATGATGGGAAATAGAGAGAGTTACCAGCAACCCTGTGAAGGAGTGATGGACAGTGTTGACATACACAAAGGACTGGAGCAATGTGAATGAAAAGGAAAAAAATTTCCACAAGACAGAGATGAAGAATTTGCATATAAGCAAGGAAATGCCTACAAGACATCATTATCAGGAAACCTCCCACACCATTTTGGCATGCTCAGGTGTCTCTTTGAAGTGCCTGCACACTAATGAACACAGCATGGGGAATAAACATGAGGAATTAGGGATCTGTGTGCAGTTGCAGGGCTGTGGTCTTGTGGGGATCATGGGGATGTGGTGGGATGGATTGTGTGACTGGAGTGCTGTAATGGAAGGATTCAGGCTCTTTAGGAAGGGTAGCCTGGAAAAATGAGTAGGTGGAGCTGCCCCTTATGTGAGAGAACAGCTGGAATGCATGAAGATCTTCCTGGATGAGGAGCCAACAGAGAGTTTATGGGTAAGGATTAACAAGTAGACCAGTATGGGTCACACTGTAGTGGGTGTCTGCTATAGGCCACCTGATCAGGAAGAACAAGTTCATGAGGCCTTCTACAGATGGCTAGAAGCAGCCTTACAGTAGCAGGCTCTGGTCCTTGTGGAGGTCTTCAGCTGCCCCAGTTTCTGCTGGATGGACAAGATATCAGGGCATAAGCAATCCAGGAATTTCCTGGAGAAAAATCAATAAAAACTTCCTGATGGAAATGACAAAGGAGCCAGCTAGGAGAGATGTAATTCTGGACCTCATACTCAGAAACAAGCGAGGGCTTGCTGATGATGTGAAGGTCAAAGGCAGCCTTGGCTGCAGTGACTGTGAGATAGTGGAGTTTGGGATCCTGAGGGGGGAGGGAGCAGAGTAAAAAGCCAGATCACAACTCTGGACTTCAGGAGAGCAGACTTTGGCCTGTTCAGGAGTGTGCTTGAAAGTGTCCTGTTGGTTAAGGCCTTGGAAGAAATAAGTGGTCAAGAAAGCTGGTTGATCTCCAAGGATCACCTCCTCTAAGCTCAAGAGCAGTTCATGCCAACAAGCAAAAAGTCAAGTAAAAGTTCCAGGAGGCCTGTGTGGACGAACAATGAGCTCCTGGCAAAACTCAAAAAGAAAAAAGAGGGTGGAAGCAGAGGCAGGTAATCTGGGAGGAGTAACAAGACACTGTCCAAGCATGCAGAGGAAAACATGTCTAGGAAAGCCAAAACCCACTTGGAGTTTAAACTGGCATGGAATGTCAGTGGTAACAGGAAGGTTTTCTATAAATACATAAATGGCAAAGGGAAGACTAGCAAATATGTAGGCCCAGTGCTGAATGGAGTGGGGACATCTGCACAGGACACAGAAAAGGCTGAGGTACTAAATGCCTTCTTTGCTTCAGTCCTCACTAGCAAAACCAGCCTTAAGAAGTTCCAGGTCCCAGAAACCCGGGAAAAAGGCTGGAGTAAGGAAGATGCATCCTTGGTGGATGAGGAACAGGTCAGGGAATACTTTAGCAAACTCAACATACCTAAGTACCTGGGCACTGAAGGTATGCATTCATGAGTGCTGAGGGAGCTGGTTGATGTCATTGCAAGGCCACTTTCAATAATCTTTTATCAGTCGTGGTGATTGGGAGAATGCCTGAAGAATGGCAGAAAGCAAATGTCAGTTTAATCTCCAAGAAGGGCAAGAAAGAGGACCAGGGAGCTATAGGTCAGTCAGCCTCACCCTGAACTCTGGAAAGGTGATGGAGCAGCTCAGACCATTTCTAGGCATATTAATGACAAAACAATCATCAGGAGCTGTCAGCATGCATTCACCAAGAGGAAATAATGCTTGATCAACTTGATAAACCTCTACATTGAAATGACTGCCCTTATAGATGATGGGGAAGGAGTGGATATTGTCTACCTGATATTCCATAAGGTCTTTGACACTGTCTCCCATTAGAACCTCATAGACAAGCTGTTGATGTATGGGCTAGATCAACAGTGAGGTGGACTGAAAATCAGCTGAATGGTCAGGCCCTGAGGGTGGTGATCAGTAGCCCAAAGTCTAATTGGAAGCCACTAACAAGCAGTGTACCACCGGCATCAATACTGTGTTTGATCCTGTTCAGCACCTTCATTAATGATCTGGATGAAGGGGCAGAGAATTCCTTCAACAACTTCAGCAAGTTTGCTGATGACACAAACCTGGGAGGATTGGCTGATATTATGCCAGAGGGTCATGCTGCCACGCAGAGGAACCTTGAGAGGCTGAAGAAATAGGCTGACAGGAACCACATGAAGTTCAACAAGGAGAAGGGTGAAGTTCTGCAGCTGGGCAGGAACAACCCCATGCACCAGTACAGAGCTTTGCAGAAACTGTCCTGGGGGTACTAGTAGGCAGCAAGTTAAACATGAGCCAGCAGCCTGCATTTGCCTCAAGAAGGCAAGGGCTAATGGTGTCCTGGGCTGCATTAAGAGACACCTTGCCAGCAGGTTGAGGGAGGATATTCTTCCCCTCTCCTTGGGACTGGTGAGATCACACCTGGAGTACTGTGTCCAAGTCTGGGCTTCCCATTACATGGGAATGGACATGCTGGAAAAAGTCCAATAAAGGGCCATGAAAATGATTAAGGGACTGGAGCATCTCTCCTATGAGGAAAGGCTGAGAGACCTGGGACTGTTCAGCCTAAAGAAGGCAAGGTTTAGGGGGATCTCATCAATATAAATAAACACCTGAAGGGAGCGTGAAAAGAGGGTGCAAAGAAGATGGAGCCAGGCTCTTTTCAGTGATGCCCAGTGACAGGACAAGAGGCAGTGCGTAAAAACTGAAACACAGGAGGTTCTTCCTGAATGTCAGGAAACACTTTTTTTGCTATGAGGGTTACTGAGCAGTGGCACATGTTGCTCAGGGAGGTGGTAGAGTCTCCATCCTTGTGGAATACTCAAAAGCTTTCTGGGCATAGTCCAGGGCCATCTATTCCAGATGTCTCTGCTTGAGCAAGTGTGTTGGACCAGGTGATGCCTAGAGGTCCCCTCCATTTTCAACCATTCTGTGAAGCAGAGACAGGACCCAGGTCCCAAAAGCTGCTTTGTTTCATGTGGCTAATTCCAGCTGTAATGTTTCAGCACTACTGTAAGTTTGTATGGCCTGGTTGCAGGTTCAGTATGGCAGATTTAATGGAAGACTGTTTTCTGCTGTGTTGTCAATTCTGACACCATGAGTGTAAACTGTAGCTGAATATTTCTATAATGCAGTAGTATTTGGTAGAACTAGGCTGAAATAATATCTTAAATCATGAGTGAACACTGCCTCATATTCATCATAATTTGCAGCTATTACATGATACTTCAATACACAGAGCAACTTGCACTGTGTTAGAAATGCTTCCCTCTATATCTGCTGAAACCAGTATTGCTGAACTGTGCATCAGATCTTTGGATGAATATGTGCGATTATTGTAAGAAAATTCAGCAGAAGTTTGCAATGATGCTCCTGTCATTTTGCACTCCTTTGGGAATGTTTCAGGTCTCTGTTGTGTACCCCCTGGTGCTACATGGGAGGAGGCCTGTTAAACCTCTGGACAGCAAAGTTATTACCCTAGGCTGCTGGAAACCACACAGTAAATAGCCAAATGTCCCGTATTTTACAGTACTCCCTTCTTCCTTGTTAGTACTACAGGCCTTTCTGGTAAAGGTAGTGAACAAGTGTCTAAGTGGACAATTGATTTGGTGTGCTCTGATACTACAGCTTTTGTTAGAGCTATTTGCTTTTGGTGTTAAAAAAAACCCAAAAAAGCAGCCCCTTGGCTATGTGTAAAATCCAGTCTGAAATATGAGGAGCACTGACAGGCTCAGGTCAGTAAGTAAAGTAATTTTAAATATAAAAGACTAAGTGAAGGGGAGAACAATTTCAGAGGAAATCTCTGAAGGCACTAATGAGATATCCTGGTCAGAGTTTGACAGTCATTTCTTTTTGTGATGGTGTCAGCATAATTAGTTCTTCATATTGCTTTCTGCCCCCTCAGAGAATTGATGTGGGTTAAGTTTTTGGGGCATTATTTTTAATTCAGATCAGATCCTCAGTCTGTTTGACTGTTACTACTATCACAAAGGGTCTTAGGAAAGCATTTCCTCTGAAATAAATGTTCATCAAACTACAACCATGCTGCATTAGCAACCAGATTGTGAAAGAGTTGTAGGTTACCTAGTTAGATCTGCTTCTTGACGTTGTGTGGTCTATTTAAGATCAATGTAACAGATACACATGGGAAGTGCCACTGTGAACTATCAGAATAACAATTGTAATTGGCACCTCTGCAATATGGGAATAGGAATGAACTTTGGAAAAGAAAATGTCAGCGCCATCTGCGGTACTTAAGCATTGTATTTTACATGCAATCTTCTGGGAATTGTACTCTGTCCCTCATGGTCTGCGCAGTTCCTAATTTCAACAGCTTTCATATCTGGTTGATTGTTTTACTTCCTTTCCTCAAAAGCTCACAATGAATTCTTTATGACCTATTTAAAACCCATAGAGACATAAAAATATGAGAAACAAAAAACCCAAGGCAGACTAACCACTGCCTGAGCAATGATAGCTCTGAACAGAATTCACTGATCATTCCTACTCTTGTTTCAAAGGGACATAAACATTTCTGGAGCAGTTTTCCATCAGAACGTTTAATTTAATTGAAACTGATTTTATAGATTATAAATGGGGGAAACTGGTGAATAGCCTTGTGTCCTCAACATTCTTTTTTTTAAAAGCTCAAGGCTATAATTTTGAGTACAGCATCAGAATTCAGCTGATTGGAAGGAAACACTGATATTTTGCCCTTTCAAATCATGGTTCAATGTGTTACTGCAATCCGAAGTGCTAGGGTTACTTTTTTTTAAGATCTTCCAGTTTTATGGCATTTTTCTCCAGTTTTATTTTCTAAATGTCTAGAAGTCAATCTGGGGTATTTGCAGGACAAATGATGTGACTGGAGGGGGAAGCCTGAGGTTTTAGAAGAGGGAAAGTCCAAAAAGTTGCAAAACTAAGGTATTTCTCTTGGTGTTTCTGAATGAAATGAGTAGCATTCTGTTGTATGCAAGGCATGACTGTACACTTCGTTATTTTGGAAAGAATCATAGAATGATTAAGGTTGGAAAAGACCTCTAAGATCATTAAGTCCAACCCAACGCTACCATGCTTCCTAAACCATGATCTGAAGCGCCACATCTACACGTCTTTTAAGCACCTCCAGGGATGGTGGCTCCACCACCTCTGTGGGCAGCCTGTTCCAATGCCTGACCACTCTTTCAGTAAAGAAATGTCTTCTAAGATGCAGCTTGAAGCCATTTCTTCTCATTCTATCATTAGTAACTTGGGAGAAGAGACCAACACCCACCTCACTACAACCTCCTTTCAGCCTCCTTTTCTCCCAGCTCCCTCAGCCACTCCTTGTAAGACTTGTCCTCTAGACTCTTCACCAGCTTTGTTGCCCTTCTCTGGACACGCTCCAGCACCTCAATGTCCTTCTTGTACTGAGGGGCCCAAAACTGAACACAGTATTCAAGGTGCGGCCTCATCAGTGCCGAGTACAGGGGCACGATCACTTCCCTGCTGCTGCTGGCCCACACCATTTAATACACATATTAATACATTAAATGAGTCTGAAGCTTCAAAGTTTGCACTTGTTCTGTGGGCAGGCAGCTGGATTTTTTTAGGTGGCTGTAAACGTTAGAGGAATAATTCCTGCATGATACAGGAGTTTCAGAAAGTATCGGAAATTTACATCTTTACCCAGGACTATCTTTTCATTGCAAAATGTGTTGAACTTCTAACCACTGTAATTAGAACTGTTCCCTTTTTCAGTCTCTTTGGATATAATTTCCATGGGCAAGTAGGAAGAATAGTCCACTCCTTATTCTGATACAAAAGTGGAGGTTTTTGCTGTTCCTTGGAAGATGCTGGAAGGCTGCTGAACCTATGACCTGCCGTTCTTATTAATGTTGCCATACAGAAATGGGTGCGTTCTTCCAAGTCCAAAGGGTTTCAGCCTGTACTGGCATATCTCTAAAAGCTGTTTAACTTAAAAGATGCACTAGAATTTAGGTGTGAGTTATGCATTTATTTCCTCACTATAATTGCTCTGGCTAAGCTGTCAAATTTCTGTTTAGAAATTGATTATTCTTCTAGCTCTCCAGCTTCAAGTCTTATGTAGGTCTGTCCAAATGTAAGCACACTTTATATTTTTCTAACCTGCTAACAGAGGTAGTTTTAATGAAAACTAAACTGTGGGAAAACTGAACTGTGGGAAAACTGAACTGTGGGAAAACAAAACAATAATGGAACCAAAGCAACAGCTTAATGAAGGCTAGATGAGCTACTGTATTTTGAAGCTGTGTTGACTATTTCAGTCAAGGTTAGTCCTTACCAAACACCTTTATCAGATATGTTTTTCCTTGTTTCATCTATTTGGCATGCCTCACCCTACATTGCACCCTTATTATTTTATTCCTTGTGTATTATGTAGCTTTAAAAATACACATGAAATAAGAAAAAAAATTATTTTTAGTTGCTTAATATTTTTCATCTCTAACCTGGAACATTGGCTACATTTCAATAACAAAACCTAAGATAAAACTACTCATTAAACAACTCCCTGGACAAATGTTTTGTGTTCATTCTGACCAAAAAGAGCATCTCAGAAGCCTGTGTCCAGATGCAGCAACAACTGGCATAATGTAATGTGCAGCCAGCTAATTAGAATACGGTTCTATCTGATTATCTCTGTAGGAAAAATATCAGCATCTGTTGGTAAATAACAAGGACTGAGTAGCTAGCAGAAGTGCTGCAGCACAGGGACAGCAGAGGTTGCAGGACCTGTGTGGTTTTGAGAAGGGTACTGGACAAGGTACTGCATTTCACAGTCACGTAGGTTGTCTTTTTCTTGCAAAAAAGACTCTCTGCCATCTGCTCTAGGCATGGTAGCTTAAACTCTACGTTCAGCACAAAAGTCTCTTATTAACATACCATTTACCAGTAAACTATAAAAACCACATGACTCTAAACTTGTACGAGCTTTGCTTTCTGAGGTTTCAGATGGATTTTTAGCCCACAAGACTTAGCTTTTCCTTCTCATTTGTGTCAATTCAAGATACAATTAATCAGCTACCTTTCAACAAATCTTTATATTAAGAAGTAGTACAGTCTGGGCAGCAGGAAGGAAATTTATCCTGAATCTCTGTGATCCCATCTTTGTGGGAAAGAGATTTCCATTTTAATTTTACAGCAGGCTGCACTTCTACACTGAAAGTGTGGCAGCTACACCTGTTGGTAGAAATTTCCATGGCTTTGTACAGTTCTCCTGTCTTTTATAATGTGAATAGGAGTTACTACTGCAGCCATGCCACACACAGAGATGCAGAATGAGGAATGCTAAGAGTGAGTGCAGACGCACTTCAGCTGGATGCAGACTGCTCCTGGTTTGTAGAAGACATGGTGGGAACATAGAGGCTGACTGTAAGAGCAGGTAGTGAGAGAAGTGGCGTACCTAGATGATTTCTGTGGTGACAAGAAAACTAGCTGCTCTCATCTTCTGCCTGACAGCGGAACACTGAGGAAATGATAGCTGAGTGCTGGGGAGACTTGCTTTCTGGTCTGGTTCAGAGATTCCTAAATGTGACACATGAACAAAGCATGAACAGCAGCATGAACAAAGAGGCTTGAGAAGCCAGAGCTGACAGCTACTGTTGTGTGCAGAAGCTAGGTAGGTGCCTCCAGCCCCTTTTGCCCACTCCTGCTCTATACTTTGCTCTGCTTCCTTGCCTGCCATCAGAGGCTGGCTACCTATCCCTAGCCACCTCCCTACATTCACAAAGCAGAGCTCCAGCCCATCCAGTAATGCTAAGATCTCGTATTTTATCCTGCTTGTTTTGGTTCTGGAATGTGCACTGGTAGCAGCTCGGGCTAGGGAAAGCAGGTTGCAGGCATCTCAGTTCCTTGGCACTTCATGTCCTTTCCTTGCCTGGCTGGAGAAAAGTTGTATGCCCAGGACTGGCATGCAGCTGCTGAAAGTAGCTGGTGCAGCACAAATGTTAGGAGTATCGCCGTCTGCCTTATCCTTGGGATTTGTGGTGTGGTCTAGAGGTATACAAATATATTGCATACTTTTATTATTTGTTATTTCACAACTGCTTGAGAGAGGTTTTAATCAAATTATTAGGAATCACATTTGATAGGTAAGCTGTAGGACGCAGAGATTTCCCTCCTCGGTATTACTGTTAGTGAAGATTACTGTAATATCTAATGCTTTAATTTAAAGGCTTGTCATACTCTAGATGTAGAAAGGCTTATTAGAAGGGAAGCTATCTGGCATTGGGGTGATTGCTCTGATTCCATATAAGTCATGCCTCAGAAATCAGTGGCACTTTGCCAATGAGGAAGGGTTCCCAAGATCTACTTTGACTTCTGAAGTTAGAGTAGAAATTTTCAGGGAATTACATATACTTATACACATTAATTTATTCTGCATTAACAAGCCTCAGGCTAGACACTTGTCTGCATTTTAATGTCTGTCCAGATTAGTTTAGTTAAAGAAAATAGCACGAATTTTATGTCCACATAACTTTTTTTTAATCGTGTGTTTGTAGAACTGTTGAAGGAAGAAGACTGCAGCAGTGAGTACACTGTAGTAATGAAATTGATTGAAAGGGATTATTTGGCAGCATAAATAGGTTTAAGGTATCTAGATGAAACATCCATCACTGTGGAACAGACTATCAAATGAACTGTGTGGGTGGATAAGCAGGGCTTTTCTTTTCCCCAAGAATTTTTATATAAAATGACAAAATTAAAAAGTAAGTGTAAATTCACTGTATCATGGTTACATTGCATGCAACTGATCAGATAATTTTTGACAGTTCTGGAGCTGAACAAATATTTCACTTTCCCTCTAGGTTGCATGTTTGCCACTACTGTCTCCTTCAGGTCTCTGGGGCAATGTCTTTAGATTCATAACATATGAATATCCTACAGACTTCAGGTTCTTCCTAGGTTCATAGTGACTGTAACTCCTAATGTAAGTACCCTGTGACTGATTTCTAGCCAAACTATCTTACAGGCCTCACTGCCCCACAAACGGGTATCCTCTGTGTTTTCTTGCTTCTGTGGAGTGTCTCACATTTTTGAAGGTACCTTTTGTTAGAATACTGGAGGTACCAGTCTTGGTGACTTTTCTTCCATGAGGTTTTTGAAGCTTGCTGGTTTAACTTCAAAGCTGAGACTTATTTTTAAAAATGTTAGCAAGACCCTGCTTCCCTGTTCCTCCGCCCCACTTAAGTAGAAAGTTTTGCAGAAATTATAGCAAAAAAAGACAAGGGTGTACAGTGTGCTGATTACTACAGATTCAATGTAATATAAGATGTAGCCTGACTTATGTCATGGGTATAAAATTTTCACAAGGTTATTATATTGCTTTTCTTGACAGTTTAAAAAATATAGATTAACATTTTCTTTGTTTCAGCTGTGCCTTTTAGGCCAGATCTATTTTCATTTTTTGCTAAGTTTTCAGATGTTTTCAGAATATTTTTAGCCGCTTTAGGAATCTATTATTTTTCTTGCCTTTTGTGCTGTTGAAAATGTAGTTCATCCTCACAAAAGAAATTACAATTTGATATTACTGATATGTAATCAGTGTATTAATATATTTGGTGAAGAGTTACGCAGATATCAAAAGAAAGCAGTCAGAGAATTAGATGGGTGGATAGTGGCAGAAAAAGTGCTCTATTTATCTGAAGTCAGCAGCTGCTGTTTTCTACTTTGGCTGGCTATTGGAAGTGGTTTTCTTTTCCATGTTTTTTGCAAACCAGCATAGGTGTTATTGCCAAATGATTTTTGTTTTAAAAAAAACGTCCTCTGAGATGTCATCCCAAATTTACAAGTCATTAAGAGAATGTGCTGATGAAGTTTGTACTTGATTCTCCACATTCTTTGTGGTATTTCTAGGTTTGATTGCTTGGTCTTAACTAAGTCTTGACTAAGTTGACTGCTTATCGAACATTTTGAAAGATATGCCATTCATGGCAACTTTAATATTTTACAAGTTGCACTTCAAATACTTACAAAATTGCCCAGATTTATAATTTTTTTAAATATTATACAATTACGTTATGCTAACATATCAGCATATGTATTTCTTAACAACATTTTGTGGTTGTTGTTGTGGGAAGACTGGTATATCTTATTGTGAAAATTTCTTTATCAGTCTGCCTTATGATGGATATAAGTTTTTTCAAAATCAGTGAATGCATGTTCTCCTTGACCAAGAAGAATGTGAAATGCCATAACATCTTGGTGCATTGGCAATTCGACAGATACAAAATTTATGTTTCTAATGTTCTTCTCTCTCCTGCAGTCTTTGACAAATGTTTTCAGGTTTATTCTTTTAATGTTTACGTACTGTGCTCCTTATTACTACATTGACATGTTTTTTCTTTCAGCTGGAACCAATATATGATCTAAAGCATATCCTGGTCACACTGTAGTGTATTTTCTTACTAAAGGTTTCTCTTTTCTGCATGTGTTAACTTTCTAAAATAACTGAGATTTTGTTGTCTATACAATGCCGGGTGCATGGAATTTAACTTTGACAATAACTTACAGTGTATACTTAAGGTTATGAGAATCCATAATTTTTGTATTCATTTCTAATTACAGTGGAGGATTTCAGAAGCAAAATATTTGTTTTCTTTTTCCCCAAGAAACAGCAAGCTGTTTTAAAAATTCAGTGAAGTGCCTCTTATTTTGTCACATTTGTTATTCCTAGAAGACCTTTAGAGTTTTTGTGCTACAGGTAGCGTGGTGTTTTGACATGTAGGACTGGAAGGCATATCCTTCAATTCCAGCCCTACTTTACTCACAGCTAATGGTCATAACACTCTTTTGCAAACTGGCATGTTCCAGCTGAAAATTGCAGGAGCCAGGAGCTGTTTTCCTTACCCTTTTCCTGAGTTCATATGTTATCAGTCCTCTCAAATGCTGTTGTCAAGACTTGTATTCTGACAATTAGAAACTTCCTTCTCCCTGCTTATTTTTATCCAGTCAGTGTTTGTTTGGTCTTGTACCAAGGTTGGCCTTAAATAGATTTTCTTTCCTGTCCTTCTGTGTAATTCTCTAATTACACAGCAGCAATACTTACTGGCAGCAATATTTTCTGTCTTAAACCATTCTTATTTTCTCTGCTAAGATCTGTTGCTCTCCCTTCATGGTATTTGCACTGATCCTAGGAGCTTTGCTCTGACCGAGTGTTTTGAATAACTTTTTTTTTTGTGACTAAAACGGGGTATTGAAATACATATACGTTTCAGCACTGCTGTGTGCAGCAATGTTAATGTTTTGCCAGTTACCCAGAAAAAATGTCCTGCACTGGTGACTTAAAATGTGGATTCTTCTTACCATGTAGAAATGATCAAAGAGAAGCCACATGACTCCCATTTTAACCAATTCCTTACTGTGCAGAACTTGTGCTAGTTTCCATCTTCTCAATCTCAGCTTCCCACAAGCACTTCATCCATTCATTTGCAATGAAGCAAAATGAATGTGCTTAATTTTGAAGACACTCTTTTTGCTTTAGAAAAGGTTTTATATATAAAAAAAGTTACTATTGCAATGACTCTTAAAATATTGTGCATACTTAGGAAGTTCTCCTCATGAAATATTCTACTTTAAAAACAGATTATATTGTTAAAAAGTTTTAAATTATGGGCAAAGGTAGGTCTTTGTGCTTGTTTATAATACTGTAGAGACTTTATATGTATGCTTTTAAATGTTTATCATACCTTAAATATATGACTTCTCCCACTCTCAAAATAGAAAAAGGTCAAAATGAAACTTCTTATAATTCTTGTTAAGAATCTTAATTTATTTTCTGTGTGGTCAAAGATATACATAGTTATTTCATTCATGTCATTGAAATATCCTGTATTCTTTAAGTTTTCGAACACAGTTTTCCCCAGGGAAATAAAAAGGGGAAGGAAGGGAAAAATGTATTTTCAAGATTTTCCAGGGAATATGGTAATAAGAGAAAGTAAACAATACAAAGAAGATATTAATATAAATGGACAGCATGAAAAACCATGTTAAATGAGTGTGGTGGGTTGACCCCAGCCACCAGTCAAACACCCACCCAGCTTCTCACTCACTCTTGCTGAATGGGGAGAAAATAGAAGGTGAGAAGACTTACAGTCAGAGACAATGACAGTTTAATAAGAAAAGCAAAAGCTGCATGTGCAAGGAAAGCAAAACAAGGAATTCATGCACCACTGGCAGATGACGCTCCCTGGGAAGCAGGGCCTCAGCAAGGGCAACGGTTGCTTGGGAAGACAAATGCCACAACTAGAAAGGTCCCTCCTTCTTCCTCTCCCTGAGTGTTTATTGCTAAGCAAGCTGTCATACATACAGTATGAGACTGCTTTGGCAAGTTTGGGTCAGTTGTCTTGGTTATGTGTCCTCCCAGCCTCTTTCCCACCCCCAGCCTACTTACAGGGTGAGAGCAGAAAAGAGACAAAGCCTTAATGCTATGGAAGCTGTTCAGCAACAGCCAAAACATAGGTGTGTTACCATCACTGTTCTAGCCATGAACGCAGTGCACAGCATGCTAAGAGCTGCCATGTAGAAATTTAATTTCATCCTGGCCAGACCCAGTACAATGATAAATACAAATATCTTTTAGAAATGTTAATTTCATGGACTCTCAATGTTTTAGAACGAATTCAGTTAGTTGAATATTAGATTTTTTCTTCCTTTTCAACTAAAATATAACAAGGGCATCCAGAGCAGTTTTCCACTTCTCAGAAATTCATCAATTTGTTACAGCAACACATTTAGGAACAAGATAATAAAATGTTTTGTTAAGATCAGTTTCATTATTTTGCTGGGAGTTGTTATCAAAAAAGAAATGGAAATCTTTCTTTGCAGATACAACATCTAAATTTTGGTCGTGTAGTATACAGACCTCAGCAAACCTATGATTGTAACCTCACATTTGTCTTCCTCTGTCCTTTGCATTTTCTTGTAATTTAGGTTTAAAAAGTTTATTTGCTCTGTCCTCATACCAGTTCTGTGCTAAAGACCTGATTATTTCTTCTACTTCTCTCTCTTTCCATATGCTATCACATCTCTTTTCCAACTCCTTTCTTGCTGCCCTTTTGCCAATAGGCAGTCACTTTTTGGTCATCTGAACTGTCTGTCTCTGTACAGACAATGCTTTACAGTACATTGCAATTAAGCTTTCTTCTTCATCTAATGATGGATGAAGCTATTTTTGCTTTAAGTCCAAAGGCTGAAGGCTTTTACTTTTATTTTACCACCACTGTGGTTTTCTGTAACTCTTCTTCCTCAGTTATCAGCCAAGTTTCTGTTCTGTACAGGTGACTTATTTATATTAATTTAACAGACAGAAGCTTCTGTTCTAGATGTACAATGAATAGATGCTGACCATAAGGATTATGATGTTCAGGAAGAGCTCTTATAAATGTGCTAATGATCTTGAGTTAACAGCTGATAAAAATAGCTCAAGTTAGGAAAGTTCTGAGGCATCTCATATCCCTCTGGTTTCACCGAAGGAAAGCTTCTTCTGTTTCAGCCACCACTGAAATGCTCCTTGTAGGCTGAAGACCCATAAGTCATCCCTAACACACACATGTGGAGCTGTGCATTGCCCTTGTGAGACTGGATCTGGCTCTCTACATCACATTACATCATGATGTTTTATGCAGTTTGCCTTGATTTTGTTTGTATGTGGTCTAGTGTTTATTTTCTAAACCTTAAGAAACATTCCTAATTACTGAAGCAAGGCCTTCAAAATCATAGCTAAAGTTATATATTCATCAGCCAATGCACTGCAGATGCCAAATGTTAGTTCAGAGAATATTAGCTAGGTAAAATTGTCTTTTTTTTCAGTATTTTGTTTGTATAGCCAGTCCCATTTTGAACCAATTACTTTATAGAAGTATACTTAGGACTGGCCTGCTCAACCTTGGTACAATGGTTTCCAGAAAAAGCTTCCTACTGATTAAAAAGAGACATTTACAATCTGGCTGCTTGTCCAACACAGTAACTACTTCAGAATATTTGCAGGTGGAAAACTGAGAGGTGTTGTGTAAGACTTCAGATATTGATTGTACAGGTATCTCTGCTTGTCTGTTAAAAATGTGACATCCTGTCTTAATAACTTTAAGTGCTTTTAATAAAGTGGTCTTAATTCTTACATTTTATTGCTGTGCTGTTGGTTCTTAATTCAGCTTGTAACACCCCCTGCTCTGAGTAACATGTAAGCTTGTTTAAACATAGAAGAACCTAATCACTCACCCTCCTCGCTCACCTTTGAAACTTTAGCCAAGAAGACACTGGGAAGTCAAAAAGCAGTCTGCCCTTTTCATTTAAAAATTTAAAGGTCTGATTTAAAGTCCCTTCATTAAGGTTGTTTCCCAGATCTTGTGCTGTCTCTGCCAAGGTCTGCATTGCCACTAATGTTGGAGCTGTGCAGGTTTTCTTCTTCCTTTTGTCTGGCAGCTTGGTACTGCCACTGATGCTGTGTCCTTACTAAGGAGGTGTGCGAAATCTGCTGCAGTATCAAAACCAAGAGGAGAACAATGTTAACAGCTTTTAATTAGCATAACAGCTAAATCATGTTGTTACATTGCCATTGTTAATGTGCACTGCAGAGTTAGTATGCTTCTGCACGCAAGTCATAGGACTATGAAGGGAGATTCCTAGATTCATATTTTTTAAAATCAACTTGAATGAAAGGAAAACGAGGCCCAGTGTTTTATACCAGCTTTCAGATGACTGTGAAAGTAGACTTTAGTGCTTCTGCTAAATTTGCTACACTTTCCATTTAGTAGGATTAATTGGTATAATGAAAACATGAGTTGGAAAATGCTACTATGAGGCCAGTGGAAAAAGAAGATACTGTGGCAGAACTGAATAGCAGGGATCAAAATATCTTTGTTGTATTTAAATTCTTCCTTCTATTAAAAAAAAAAAGCTCTTTCAATTTAAAAAGAATTTCCTTTCAAAATCAGTGCTGATATAAAGTATATCTTGTACAACATATGGTCCACATTCTCTGTTTTGATGTGGCACTCTCCAGCATTCGTTTGTTTTAGATTTACTGTATTTTCTAAGCCAGCCTTACAGACCTATTTTTGTATAGTGGGTTTGTATCATAACCAGTAGTTTATAATTGTAAAGTGTATGTTTCATATATTGACATATGAAAACATTCACACATTTCTGTTGCATTGTTTAACAAACGTAGTTTCGGTGACACTTTTGTTGTGTATTTTTAATTGCTAGTCTAATAACAGTGTATTGGAGGAAATACTACACAGAGCAAAAGAAAGACTTTCAAAAGATGCTTGTAATCCAACAGGTAGGAAACAGCCTTCATACCCGGCTGAACAGGGAACTTTGGCTGGGACTCAGGAAGAAAAAGGAGGGCTTACCACTTTTGGAGGAAGGGGCAGGCAACTCAAGAAGAGTACAGAGACCTCGTTAGGTCTTGCAAGGAGAAAATTAGAAAGGCAAAAGCCCAGCTAGAACTCAATCTGGTCAGACAGAGATAATAAAAATAGTTTTTACAAATGCATTAACAACAAAAAGAGAGCCAAGGAGAATCTCCATCCTTTATTGGAAGCGGGGGGGGGGAACATTGCCGCCAAGGATGAGGAAAAGGCTGAGGTACTTAATGCCTTCTTTGCCTCAGACTTTAATAGTCAGACCAGTTATCCCTGGGGTATTCAGCCCCCTGAGATGGAAGGCAGGAATAGATCGCAGAACAAACCCCCCATAATCCAGGAGGAAGGAGCATATGACTGGCTGAGCCACCTGGACACTCACAAGTCTATGGGGCCAGATGGGATACACCTGAGAGCACTGAGTGAAATGGCAGAGGAGCTTTTCAAGCCATTTTCCATTTATCAGCAGTCCTGGTTAACATGGTGAGGGGAGACCTTATCACTCTCTACAACTACCTGACAGATGGCTGTGGTGAGGTGGGTGTTGATCTCTTCTTCCAAGTTACTAGTGACAGTATGAGAGGAAATTACTTCAAGTTGTGTCAGGGCAGGTTTAGATTGGATATTAGGAGAAATTTCTTTACTGAAAGAGTGGTCAGGAATTGAAACAGGGAGGTGGTGGAGTCATCATCCCTGGAGGTGTTTAAAAAAGGTGTAGACGAGGCACTTTGGGACATGGTTTAGGAGGCATGGTGGTGTTGGGCTGACGGTTGGACTTGATGTACACTTGAGGTACACTCAAGAAATTTCAACAGAAAAGTAAAAAGTGCTAATCATAAGGACAAAGCCACTTTTCTCATTCTGGGAATCCCTATATCTTCATTCATATAATGTATGAGGTGCCAAAAATGGTTAATTGTCATCTTTAGCTCAGGGGGATCTTTCCCTGTCCTGCCAGCTCCCTGTCACAAAGAACAAATACGGAGCATATGTGTGTTTTTTAATCTTGTTTCTATGTTAGTTCTGGCATGCTTTTCTTTCTTTTTACTGGATGATTTAAAAATTGTCTGCAAAATCTGAAATGTTTACGTGACTTTATTAATTCCCTTTTCCTGCTTGACATTCAAGAGTAGCATCGATTCCAACATGAACAGCAAAAGTGAGATGAAAACAATGTTTT
Source organism: Phalacrocorax aristotelis (assembly GCF_949628215.1). NCBI lineage: Eukaryota > Metazoa > Chordata > Aves > Suliformes > Phalacrocoracidae > Phalacrocorax > Phalacrocorax aristotelis. Next base: position 36,110,285 of record NC_134311.1, on the reverse strand, counting down.
GCAAGAAAACAAATAATTTAGAAAGTAGGATATTTGAGCTGGAAAACCTTAATGAAGATCTTGCTGAAAGAAAAGACAAATCTGAACATCATGAACAGGAACTAAGGTCCAAACTTTCAGGGTCTGAAGAGATATATAGAGGATAATACAATCCTTTAACAATTTGTTGAAAATTAGCTTGTACAGCGCTGTGTGGCCCATACCAAGGGGTGTTTTAGTCTCTTAAAAAAAATTTTTAATAGTGTTGGGACAAGTGTGGCAGGTCTATTGTGGTTTCCCCACTTTCTTTTTTTTTAATGAGAGGATACTTTGATACAGGTAAAAATAACATTTATCTTTCCAACTTTCTTTTTATGCATTTGTGAAGCTTAAAATAAAACTAAATGGGTCAGGCACTTACCGATTTTTTCTGGAGAAAGATTATACCAGAAGGCATTACTGAAATATTTAATCCTGTTTTCTAAAGGAAAAAAGGTTTTGCCCAAACATCTAAGTTTAGGAATATTTAAGAAGGAGTTAAGGACACTTAGCCCAAACCACGTAAGTCCTGTGGATGCTGGTGGGTGGCACAAGCACGAACTGAGCAGACTTGCAGCTTTGATACTGGTAGGGAATTGATCAGGTCTACATACCATCAGAAACAATCCCAATTCCACACCGCATTTCTTGCTGCTGGGAAGCTGAAAAAAAAACCCATTTCTGTAATCTCTAAGAACTTTTAACTTGGTTCCATGTCCTTACCTTCTTGATTGCATAACACACTGACTAATTCTACTAGTGCTCTGTTTCTAGCTATAGAAATTGATGTAGCTCCATTTCAGTCAGTTAAGCTGAGCAGGCCTTCAGCAACTGAGGGCTGGTACTTTATTTTGATGAGTAGAACAAAATTTTTCATAAGATTCACATTTCTGTAGACTTAGGCTTAGCATGCTGCATATATTCCATTTAATTACTCCCCATTTTTGGTTTAAATACAGTTGATACTGAAATGTTTCCTCTCAAGTACCTCAATGCTGTGCCACTGCTGACCCATAATTGTATGTTTATTTCTCAATTATGCAAATCCCTGCACTCTGACTGAGGAAGGTTTTATTTGCATAATTATTTGATAGTTATTTCTGAATAACCATGAAGTGTCTATCAGATATTTCCACATTAACTGGCTACAGCCATCAGACTGTTTTTCCCCTGAAGCCATGCCAGAACATTTTTTTTTCCATGCCTACTATGTATTTCTTGCCTAAGAAATTTAAATGTAACTTATCCTCAAGAGAATTCACTGTCTCAGAAGAGGGAGAAGAAATAAAGACAGTAACCTAATCAGTTAAGACTGACTGGCTGATGCCTTGGTGCTTCCTTCTCTCTCTTCCTTCCTTTCATCTCTCCCTCCCTTTAGCCCTCCAGTCTAGAGGACCATGTTGTGCATTTGAAGAAATGCAACTTCTTTGTATATCAAAAGTATTGAACAAAACAAAAAAACCTTACCAGAAAAAATATAAGATGTAATAAGCATAAAAGGAAATTGCTATCACATCAAGTTTAGGGCAACAAGTTTTGTACATATTGGATTAGAATTAAATAATGAATATGAAAATGGGATTTTGTGAAACCAACAAATTACAGGTTGGATCCTAGCTGGCTACAAGTCATAATAAAATCCTTTTATGGAGGTTGAAGTCTTCAATTTTGATGTGATTAGGAGTCTGAATATTAGATATGATTAAACAAATAGAAAGATTTTGATCACATTGTGAGAACTGATGGGAAAATCTAATAAAAACGTTGTATAAATGGTTATTCTTTTTCACAACTCATCTAACTATGGTTAAACCCATAGTTTTTCGCAGCCCATCTAACACTGATTAAAAACAAATTATGACCATGTTTATCAACTGTCTTGTGGATGGGATAGTGTCTTGGTAGAGTGCATTATTTTTCTTTTAAAAAACTGTGATCAAGTAATATTTAAATCAGTAGAAACCTGTTTTAAGAGATAAAGGTCATCAACTTTCTCTAAAACATATTTTACCAGGCTTTAAAAAATAAAGAGAATGGGCACCAAGAAAGAAAATATTGAGATGCCTGGGCCTAATGGCATAGGATACACGATCATAGCTCTCCAGACACTAAGGAATGAGATGTCCATTGATGATGTCCATTAATTTGATAGTGAGCTTTCTAATTGACAAGGGACCTAGTTCTTTTGTGGGGAAATGAACCACCTAGGTTTGCAAAATAGGCTGAAAATTTTGATACAGGTACTGATGTTCCAAATAATCGAAACCATTATATTATCTGTGGCAGAATTAGAGCTATTTTTGCTAACCGGTCAGCAAGATTTGCCATAGAATTTGGTGTCAGATTCTCATGAGCAGCTGGTTTGAATTATGTGTCTTAGAGCTCATGATATTTGATATAATCTGATGTGACCCAAAATCTGTAGTTCCTTCCTACTGTGTTAGAGTCAAGAATGTATGAAGCTTAGAAATCTAGTGCTGTTGCAATTGAATCCTGGGGCCTGTATGTTGGGAGAAGTTTATTGTAAAGACTAGGAAATTAAGCCCTGTGCAATGGCAGTTGCTCTTATTTGCTAAACCTTCTTCCATCAGTCACAAACGTATTTCCTGAGATCCTGTCAGGTAATGATTTTCTGCTTGCATGAGGCTTCTTGAGGGACTGATTTTTACCTGTTATTTCATTCAATTCTTTTAATTTGGTGCTATTATTTATCATTAGCAGCAGTAGCAGATTTCCATTACAGTGAATTGAATAGGATGTTATTGCTGTTGTTATTATGCATGCCATATGTACAATTATTCCACTTAGTTTAAATTTTAATTGAGCAGAGAGAGAGATAGAGACATTTTAGCAATTAGTAAGAGGATTTTTTTTCTCTCTGCTCTTTCTGCTTTCAACAAGAGGTTATTTGTACTAGGAGCCAGACTAACCAAAGGCACACAACAGAACAGTTTACATTTATTCTGAAGCTGATACAAAAGAAATGTTTCCTGCCTTTATTGTTACTTTCTTAGGAGAATTCATCCATAAAATGAATTCATTATTCTGTTGGTAGCCCTCTTTTTAGGACAGATTTCCCTATTTTTAACTTGGTAGAAAAGAAAATAAGGAAGGAAATTGGCATTTTTGAGCATTAATTATAGACACAGGTTAATTTAGCTAACTTCTGTGTTTGTGTTTTGATAGTGTTTCTTTTTTTTTCTTTTTCAAATATTTTTCAAACACGTCTATGCAATTTTCTCTATCATGTAGCCAGCTCCCATGATCTTCACCAATGTGATTATGAGACTGGTCCTTTATCAGCATGATGATGTGCCTTAGTGTCTACAGAATTCTGTGTGTACCTGTTTTGCTTTTGTGCAAGGCTGCTTCTGACTTCTGAGGTCAGGAATTACCACATAAACCACAACAGTTTCAATTTACAAAGAGATTAAAGGATGAACACGTATTCAGTTTCAGATAAATATATATCGACTTTAGCAGTGGTTAAGTATGAGAACCTCATATGTTCCGGGGAAGCTTTAAAAGTAAGAAGTTTGTTTATTGTTTTAAACTGACAACTCACACAGCCCTTGTTTAGGATGCGTAATACATGTACCAAAAAACTTATGGTCTAAATGTAGTTGCAAAGTCATAGAGCTGAAGCATCCCATGCTTCTTTCTCCTACTGTGGCTGAAAGTAAGATGCATTTTTATAAAGTTTCCACTCAATGAGACAAAGGTTAATGGGTTATGAGAAAATTCAAGCTAGATAATAATGTAACACAGAAACTCAAAAAGGTTCTTTCTTTGCATAAAGAAGACCAAAATGTCTTCTGTTTAGTTTCTTCCCCTCCTTTTCTGAAAGTTTTTAACTGCAGCCATCAAAAAGAATTTTTGTTGTTGATTCTAACATAGAGTTTCACCATTTCTCTACTATCTCCTGCTGTGTCTTCATTTAATAAGAAAATCAGAAGGTTAAACAAGAAGTATTTCTCTTCAGAGAATAAAATTTACTTATGATGTGAAAGAAAGAACTACTGAATCCACACATGGTTCATATTACTGCCCTGGAACAAGAAGTGAAAGATAAAGAGCAAGTGATGTTAAGGGCCAGAGATGTCTATGAAATTGCCCAAGAGCACAAAGCTGCAACTTATTTTGAGAGCATAAGGCTGCAACTTGCTTTCTCAAAAGTCTTCAAATTGAATGATGAAATCTTAAGTCCTGAAGCTTTTTAAAAAACTCACTGCTGAAGGGAAACAAGCTTCAAAAAGTCATGGTATCTAAACACTTCGTTGATCAGCACTTCTGTCAAATATGAAAACCACATATATTTCTGGAAGTTTTAGTTCATTAATACTGCCTTAATTATCAACCTCAAAAGGCAAATATTATTACTAAAAATATAGCAGTGTTTGGTTTTTCCTCTTCTATTGAAAGCTATAAGAATTCTGAAATGATTCTCTTACCCACTTTTAAAACAAAATCTGTGTACAGATCACAGCCTGCTGTAGGACCTTGACTCTATCACAGAGAATCAGACTCTGGAGGTGACCATCCTTCATCACTGCCCAGTGATCTTTCTCACTGCCCAGTGATCTTTCTCAAGCTGTATCAAGAGTACACATTTCCATCATAGTACCTGATAGGGATATTCTGTATTGGGCACTGACTGGATTGTCAGGAAACTACTTGTGCAACCTGTGTGCTTTTAGTATAAACATTATTTTCTTGAAGCTTTTCTAGGCTTCTGCTGACTTGGATTTTGCAAGCTAAAAAATGACCTAGGAGCTAAATGCTTTATCTCCTATTGCTGATTCTCCAAGCTTTTGATCCCCAGTAGTGCTAAATTCCAGCATTAATTTATATTTCTATTTCCCTGCCATTATTCCAAAGTTTCCTTTCAGAGCAAATTGGAAGAATCTCCTGGGAAAAAGCAAGCCAGCAAAAAGAAAAACCCCAGACTGGAAAGCCTGAGATCTAGTTCCAGACAATTTCTCGAAGTAAGGCGTTTTTTGTTAATGAAACAAGTCTGTAGTTCTCTGTGTTCCTGATTATAGGCTGAAAGCTCCAAGGACAGGTGAAACATTTAATGGGAAAGATTAAGTTAGAAGGCATAGTGATATTGCAACAAGAAAAAAAATGCTGGGGAAAAAATGAGGAAGCTCTACAAAAAAAGTTTATCAATACATAGCAGGCTTTTTAGCAAAAAGATGAAGATCCAGTAGTGGCAATGTGTGTACCTGCAGAAACTTTAGAAGAACAAGGCTGCAGAGACAAAACTGAGCTATGGCACTCAGGCTCCTGTGGCAGTTTCAGGGAAAGCCTGTTTCAATTCTAGTTGGAATCCTTCCTCTTCCTGTGTATGACCATATGCTAAAGATGTCCTACATCTTTTGGATAAGGGAGGCAGAAGAAAGGAAGCCATCAAAATGATCCCTTGTTTTTACTTCTGCTTCCTTTGGAAAGGATACAAGGAAACTCTTGCCATGTTTCTTATGAATTTGTAAAATTCATTAATTTGCTATAAAATTGATTTTCACAGGCCTTATAATTGCCTGATACAAAACTTAACAACTGATCAAAGGCACCTTTGTTTTGCCACAAACCAAGCTTCAAATAAAATGACTTCTTGTTTTTAAATCTGATTGTATAATGTATTTCTATGTGTGTATGTCTAACCCAGACAAATTCTATTTTGTGTTTAAATTTATGGCATTTAGAAGAGGAGAGAAAGCTCCAGGGACACCTTATAGCAGCCTTCAAGTACCTAATAGGGGCCTACAGGAAAGATGGGGAGGGACTCTTCATCAGAAAGTGTAGTGATAGGATGAGGGGTACAGGTTTTAAACTGAAAGAACATAGTTTTAGATTAGATATAGGGAAGAAATTCTTTACTATAAGGGCACAGGAACTTGTTGCATGGAGAGGCTGTAGATTCCCACTCACTGGAAGTGTTCAAACCCAGGTTGGATGAGGCTTTGAACAACCTCATCTAGTGGAAGGTGTCCTTGCCTATGGCAATGGGGTTGGATCTAGATGATCTTTAAGGTCTCTTCCAACCCAAACCATTCTATGATTCTATGACTCTTATTCAGACTTACCAACCTGCACATAATGTGGCACAGATCACGATTAGACACAGAACTCTTAATTCTATGTTGTAGCAGATATATTGTCTGCAAAAAAACCCCAACCAACCAACCAACAAACCAACTAACCAACCAAAAAAGAATGAAAAAAGGACTATTTTTGCTATTTCTACACCATGACAGCTGGGGAAATCTAGAGCAATCATTTAAAAAAGAGATATATTTTTTGTCATCTCATACTATCTGTCTGACCATATTGTAGGTTTCAGTTACTGTGCAGTGATTCCTGGAATTTTATTTAATTGTTCTTTAGTGAAACTGAATCTGTGGCATCTAAAAAAAAAAAAAGCCAGATGTATATTTTACTATTACAATTTTATGTATGTTGTGTCCAAAGGTACTTGACTACTGTTGGCTTTCTGGAAGTACATTTGCTGACCATAGCCATAATTCTGGTTATTGTCAAGTAGACAAGGTCAGCTTAGCCAGTTATATCTCCTCAAACAATGCATTAATTCATAATCATGTTATGCTGTTATACATGGAAAAGTACAGTGTACTTTCAGTCAGTAATTTACAAAACAATCAGGAGTCCACTTATGTTTTCAACAGAGCTGGAGTAAATTTTAATTTAATTTTTCCTTTAGTAATTTCCTATTACTATTTTTACTATTACTATTTCCTATTACTATTATTTGCTAAAGAAATAAGCAAATGAAGGAAAATGAAATTGTGTGGGTGCATGGGCAATTTGGCCACACTGAAATGCCATGTGCTAATTTATAAGTAGTGCAGTCTAGTCAGGTGAGTATTTGATACTGAACTGTGGAACAGGCAAAAACTCTGTGTGTACACAGATACAACACTAAGATACCCTTTGGATACTAATGAAAACTAAACAAAGCTCCCAAGCCTTCAGTTTGTCTGTGGATACATTACAGTGCAGACTGTAGAGGAAACAAGAGCTAGCTGAGCCACCTTGGGTACTGGAATCAGTCCTTTCTCAGTCTGGTTTGCCTTTACAGGCTGGTTTACCCTGCTTATCATATGAAGCTCTGTGCAATCACTGCTAGATGATTCTGGTGCAAACTCACTTGTTTAGATACAATTTATGCACCTGCACTGCTATCTGAAGTACACACATCTCAGATGATGAGACTCTGGCTCCACAAGGCTTAGTTTTGCCTTAGCCCAGAGCCATGATAAAGCTGCCTAGGAAGCATTTTTGAAAAAGTGACTATACTTTATTTCTTCAAGTTAGAATATTTTATAGGGTTGTGAAGGTTTTTTTTTTCATACTTGAGGGAGATTTCTGAAACAGGTAATTCCATTTCAGACCGATCAAACCTATGTATATTTCTGGACATTGATTCAAAGGACAAAAAATAATTTACATATCCTTGTCTTCACTCAGTTGTCTTCAAACCAGTTGCCAGTTCAGCAACAGAATTTACCCATTTCTCGTTCCTTGTCCTTAAACACTGGAGAATTGTGGACAAGGATTTACAGAAAGCTGGCCATTCCTCTTAAACATCCAAACAACAGAGAGTATCAGCAGCACAGAAAATTGAATATGTCCCCCATATCCTGTCTCTTCCTCATGTTTTATCACTTTCAAATCAGCAGGAAAAGAGAGCAATGTTATCTAGAATGCTTTGGCTCAAAATGCTAATAAAAATGAAGGAAAAAATGTAAGTAAAATAGTCTGTGGAGAAACATTAAATGAAATTTGTGATTGTGTGATGCTTTCCAAATTATACCAACACAGTAGGGGATTTTATGCCTCCAAATGGTTGTTGTTTTGAAGGAAAAGGCATTTGTTTGGGAGTCCTTAGGTGTATAGCAGATGGTACTGAACTGAAGCTGTTGATGATCTTCACAGCAGAAAGAAAAAAATCTTAAGATGATATTGACAGGTTGTACAGAAGTGAAAATGCATCCCAGTAGCTCAGAGAAAGATGCAGGAATATAGCAACAGGCTAAGATATTACCAAAAACACTACACTAAAAGGGTATGTTGATTTACACTTATTAATTAGTGTTTCATTAATTTTGAGCCCATCTGGAATATGTCTTCTAACAAATGTGAAAAGCAGGGAGATTGCTGTGCTTGTTAATTATAGGACTGGCTACTCTAAATCTTTCCATCCTACTGAAGAAGCATGAACAGGCACTTTGTGTCTATTCAAATAAATGCTTTTTTTTTGTTTGGTGTGATTTATGGCTATGTATTAAAAAAAAAACAACAACAAACACCACTACAGGTAAATTAACTATTTAGCTTTTAGTTTATCTATGTTTAATTTGAACTTCAGCAACTAAATTAAATAATACACGTATTACCCTTGTTCTTAAATATTCTTTAAAATGAAGTACACAACAGCCAGATTGTGTCCAGCAGTGCTGCAGCTATGTAAAATAAGTTGTCTGATAGCTATATATTTAACCTCCTGATCCCTCTTGAAGACACCAGACCAGTCTTAATCTTGACTTCCATGGGCTTTCCCTCACCAGCTACTGCTATAATTCTCTGTTAATTCACTTTAAAAGTAATAATGCAGATATAATTTTTTTTTCAAGCATCATTGTCTGATTTGCAGTAAACTGCTTTGAAAGCTTTTGCTTTTCCTAGCTGCTTTTTTTTTTTTTTTTTTTTTTTTTAAAGTGTCTCCTCTCAAAATTACTCATGGTCATTAACATAAGACTATCAAGGATTTCCATCAAAGGACTTGGCTTTTACTGAGTAAGTTTATTTGCAGCAGTTCCATGAGCAAAACTGCTGTCTATGATGACCCTCTTGATATTCTAGCACTAGAAAAGCAATGTTAACTTTTCAGGGCCAACAGACTGACTCTGCAGCTCTGAAGCCAAGGAAGTTGGTCAGCTTTCCACAGGCACACTAAGAGTTGCACCGGTTAGTTGTATTTTTACAAAACTTAAATGAATATTATTTTACTTGTGTTCTTTTTTCCTAAGGATTCCCATGTTATAATTGGTCAGTTTCTCCCCTGATGAAACAAAAGTATAGTTAGTATACAAGTCTGGGCATTTCTTAAGTGGGATCATGACTGTCAAAACGTCCTCAGAGGAATCATCTGGATAAAACTCTTTATGCTCTTCTGATGACAGGCACAACTGTACTTCTCAACTGTCTTTTATCTGTATTTTTTTATAGTTGGCAAGAATTTGCACTGCTAGCCATTAAGCTACAGGGCACTAAATGGTTAAGATGTTTTGCAGAATGTATTCTAAGATGCTACTGGAATTGAGAGTGAGTCTATAAACATTTTTATAGGTCATGTAAATATTTATGAGGCAAGTATGATTATCATCCTTGGTAAATGTGGCCAAGGTTAGCAGGGGGTGCAGATGTTCAGTAAAAGATTCTACATCTGTGTCAGATTTTCTATCAGTAGTGAAATTCTTCATGAAACTAGAGGATTACAGGTTTTAATTTCCCTGCAGACACGTTTTGTATGTTTATTGAAGGTGGAATAATGCAGTTTCATGATGTAATATTGGGATAAAGATGTGTTGCTCCACCTTGTAGAAGAGGAACCCCTCTAAAGCTTTACTCAGTCTCTTTTTCTTAACCGCCTCCCCCCCCACTCCTAACAAAAACCTTCTTAAAAGTACGCTGTCCAAGTGACCTGTGTTCGTTTCCTGTGGCAGGTTGTTGTTGGGTAGCTTGTATTGAACCCTGCTCAGTGAGAGACCTATTACCAGCTGCCACCTCTCCAAGTGGCACAAGTGCCATGTGGTGCCTGCACAGCTGAGAGAGCAGGTCACAGAGTCACAGATTCACAGAATCTGTAGGGGTTGGAAGGGACCTCTGGAGATCATCTTGTCCAATCCCCCTGCTTGAGCAGGCACACCCAAAGCAGGGGGCACAGGAATGCATCCAGGGGCAGTTTTGAATGTCTCCAGGGAAGGAGACTCCACAACTTCCCTGGGCAGCCAGTTCCACTGCTCTGGCACTCTCACAGTAAAGAAGTTTCTTCTCATGTTTAGGCAGAACTTCCTATGTTCCAACTTGTGCCCCTTGCCCCTTGGCCTGTCGTTGGGCACTATTGTAAAGAGCCTAGACCCATCATCCTGATACCCACCCTTTAGATATTTACAGGTATTTATGAAATCCCCCCTCAGTCTTCTCTTCTCCAGGCTAAACAAACCCAAGTCTGTCAGCCTTTCCTCTTAAGGGAGATGCTCCAATCCCCTGATCATCTTTGTAGCTTTCCACTGGACTTGCTCAAGCAGTTCCTTTTCTTTCTTGAACTGGGGAGCCTAGAACTCGATGCAGTACTCCAAATGCAGTCTCACTAGGGCAGAGTAGATGGGGAAGATAGCCTCCTCGACCTGCTGGCCACACTCCTTTTAATGCATCCCAGAATACCGTTGGCCTTCTTGGCCACAAGGGCACATTGTTGGCTCATGGTCAGCTTGTTGCCCACCAGCGCTCCCAAGTCCTTCTCAACAGGGCTGCTTTCCAGTAGTCCAGCCCCCAGCCTGTACCGGTACATGGGATTGTTCTTTCCCAGGTGCAGGACCTTGCAAATGCCAGAAGGAATGAAATGAAATACATTTCTGGAATGATGTGGAGGATTCTTTGCAAGACTAGGTGATCTAGGCAAAATGTGCTTATGCTTTGGGCACAGGTCAGAATATAGTGTATAAGTACCCCTGACCTGTTTGGACCAGAGTTACACTTCGAATTTTTTTCCTTAAGATGACAAATTTGATATTGGATAGAAGAAGAAAAGGAAGAGAAAACTTGGAATAATATGGATTTTTTCAGTTTTCCTAACGGATTGGCAAATTATCTATATTAGGGTCTGCTTTTGTAGAATCACAGAATCACACAGTGGTTTCAGTTGGAAGGGACTTTCAAAGATCATCTAGTCCAAATCCCATGCCACAGGCATGGACATCTTTTGCTAGATCAGGTTAGTTAAAGGCCATTGCAGTCTGAACCTGAACATTTTCAAGGATGGGGCATCCAAACTTCTCTAGGAAACCTGTTCCAGTGTCTCACCACCCTCATTGTAAGAGATTTCTTCCTTAGATCCAATCCAAACTATCCTCTTTCAGTTTAAAACTGTTACCCCTTTTTCTGTCACTACAGGCCCTGGTAAAAAGTACGTTTCTCCATTTTTCTCACAAGCCCCCTTTATGTATTGAAAAGCTGCAACAAGGTTTCCGCAGAGCCTTCTCTTCACTAGGCTGAACAACCCCAACTCTCAGACTTTCTTCAAAGAACAGGTGTTCCACCCCTCTGATAATTTTTGTGGCCTTCCTCTGGACCTGTTCTAACAGGGCCATATCTGTTTTGTGCTGGGGATGCCAGAGCTGGATGCAGCACTCCAGATGAGGGTCTCACGAAGGCAGAGGGGAAGAATAAACTCACTTGGCCTTCTGGCCACACTTATTTTGATGCAACCCAGGATACAATTGGCTTTCTGGGCTGCAAGTGCACATTGCTGGCTCACATTTATTTCTTCATCAGCAAATATCCCCAAGTTCTTCTCTGCAGGGCTGCTGTCTATCCATTCATCCACCAGTCTGTACTGATATTGCAGATTGCCTCGAACCAAGCGCAGGACCTTACACTTGGCCTTGTTGAACTTCATGAGTTTCACATAGTCCCACTCCTCAAGCTTCTCATGTTCCTTGAGGATGACATCCCTTCCCTCTAGCATTTCCTAACACTCAAAACTGAAGTAAAACAATGCTGTCCTGTATTAACGTTGACTGGAGAGGGAAAGAAAGATTGGAAAGTCAGTTGGTGTGCTCTTGGAAGAAGGAGCTGTATTTTAATTCTGGGTTTTCTGTAAAGTTTCCATCTACTAGTACTGCACATTTTTATAAAGGTAAACCAGTGTTATCTGTGGAGCACTCTGTGAGAGTATTTATATTTCTGACTTACCATTTACTGGTACACAATGATTTCAGCCCTGCAGAAAGAGTTCTGGGGGTGCTGGTTGACAGCAAGCTTAATATGATTCAGCAGTGTGTCCTGGTAGCCAAGAGGGCAAAATGCATCAGGGGGTGCATCAATCACAGCATAACTAGCTGGTCAATTTTCTTGCTGTAGCAATGGTGTGGTCTCACCTTGAGTTCTGAGCCCCACAATTTCAGAAGGACATGAAGGTCCTTGAATGCGTCTGGAGGAGGGCCACAAAGCTGGTGGAAGGGCTGGAAGGCATGTCCTATGAACAGTGGCTGAGGGTTTGCCTAGTTTGGAGAAAAGGAGGCTGACAGGCGACCTCATTGCTCTCTACAGCTTCCTGAGGAGAGGAAGTGGAGGGGGAGGTGCTCATCTCATCACCCTGGGATCCGGTGACAGGATGCGTGGGAATGGTTCAAAGCTGCATTAAGAGAGATTTAGACTGGACATTAGGAAGCATTTCTTTACCAAGAATTTCTTTACTGGTTGGTCAAACACTGGAACAGGCTTCCTAGAGAGGTGGTCACTGCCCCACCCCTGTCAGTGATTTAAAAAGAGGCATTCAGACTGTGCCCTTCATAATATGCTTTAACTTCTGGTAAGCCCTGAAGTGGTCAGGCAGTTGGACTAGATGATCACTGTAGGTCCCCTCTGAATGAACTCCTCTCCTCTCCACAGAATCACTGGTTGGTAGGGGTTGGAAGGGACCTCTGCAGATCATCTTGTCCAGCTCCACTGCTTGAGCAGGGACACCCAGAGCAGGAAGCACAGGAACACGTCCAGGCAGGTTTTAAATGTCTCCAGGGGAGGAGACTCCACAGCCTCCCTGGGCAGCCTGTTCCACTGCTCTGTCACCCTCACGGTAAAGAAGTTTTTTCTCACTTTTAGGTGGAAATTCCTGTGATCCAACTTGAACACCTTGCCCCTTGTCTTGTCATTGGGCACCACTGAAAAGTGTCCAGGCCCATCCACCCACCCTTCAGATATTTATAAGTATTGATAAGATTCCCCCTCAATCTTCTCAGTCTTCTTCAGGCTGAATTCTATTCTATTCTCTTCTGTTCTGTTCCATGTTTTATTTCAGACAGGATAAAACCTGGGAATAATTTACAGGAAGTTGTGGAAGGGTGCTGAGTAAGGAAGTTGACAGGCATCTTGAATTCTCATTGAAGTTAAAAAGAAAACCAACACCAAACACATACTTTCAGTGATTTCTGTGCACATATGTGTGAGAAATTGTATATACACATATACACACACACGTATATACATATGGATATATGCAGAATTCCCCCATATATGTTATAAATGTGTGTACACATATACACACAACCCCCATGTGCACAAGTATATATTTATTTTTTAAAATTAGATTTATTCAAATTTTGAGATTTTTGACTACAAAGAAAACAGCTTATATGGTAAATAAATTTCAGATTTATTATTTCAGAAAACCTTGCAAGCAGTTAAAGCTCTAGCCCATCCAGGTGTTCAACCTCATGTTGTATTATACTTCGTATAAAAAATCAAAGCTGTCTTGTTCACTTTAGAAAAGGCTGGCAAGAGTAATGTTGATATTTAGAGCTCCATAAGGTGAAGCACTATCTAACTCTTCATAATGCCACACTTACTAGTCTAGCTTTGCTGACAGAGGCTTTGCTGACTAATAAAATTTTAGTTGGCACATTTGATAATGAAATGTTGAACTCAAAAATGGTTGAGAGCAAAACTGGAGAAACTGGTCAGGAAGAGGAATTTTCATTCTTTCCCCTTGTCTCTGTCACTCCAAAGCTGCAAAAATATTTCCTTGGCAAATTTGATGCAGAAATATCTGTCATTTATCTGCTCTGGACATGGTGCAAAGCCACCAGAGGCTCCCTCTCATGGCTTATTAAACTTATTATTAGTCTAATCATGTGGCCCAAAGTTAAACAGCAGTGCTCTGAAATAGCTGTCTAGAGCAAATGTCAAGCTGATTCACGAGTGGGCTCTGTCTGCTGCTGTTGCAATAATTTCTGTTCTGAAGCTCAAGCTTTTTGTCCTGCACGTTAAAAATATGTAGTGGAAAAGATAGTCTCTAACCTAAAGAACTTGCGGTACAAATTGAGTTTCTGTCAGTTACAAGTATTAGCTGTAAGCCAAACGTAACCAATAAATTAAGCTGGATTTATTATGCTGTTGCATCACCTAAATCATTCAGTGCAATCCAGTCCCAAGTCCCATTCTTTTAATACCCTAACTGGCATTGAAATCAATGTTGGGAGGGTACAGAGCCCTCTTCCCTACCCTGCTTTAGGACATCCAAAGTCTTTTGCACAAAACTAAAAACGGGACGGCCAAGGCCTCATTTTTTCATTCCCAGGATTTTACTGCAGTCTGTGACTTGGATAATACTTCTGGGAACAGCAGGATCAAATGCTTGTGGCAGAGCAGAATCCGTGATTCATTACAAATTGAAGTTCCTCATGCTAAAATTTGTGTAAAAGTGAGAAAAGCCACTTCACCCTGAAGTATAATGACAAAGCCAGCACTCATGACATGTTAATGCAAACGTGTGTTTGGCCAGCTTTAGGTATATCTGCTGTTGTGGGAGACATCAATGGGAAAGGTCTGTTTTATCAGTGTCAGAGGGTTTACTCACTAACAAAATAGAATATCTTCTAATAATGCAGATCTTCTGGTGTCTATGGAATCTGTCTCCTAAAATCAAATGTTCATGAGCCTGGGCAAGATTTTTTAGGCTTGTGTTTCTGAATGTGAGGGAATTATAATTGCTGTAAGGCCCTCTGTGGAGCTAACATTTAATCTCCTAGAGGAGTATTTTTGAAACAATTATCCTCAGGAGTTTGTGACTGCCACCAAATGGAGTCGACTGACTTGTCTTTTTCTGTATTTTTTTTTCTGAATTTGTTACAAATTTGTTTCTAACTATGAGTGGCTGTATCCCACATTTGAACATTATTACACTTTAGTTTATTTATTTAGCAAAATGTTAGTTTGCATAAAGGTTTTGATATGTTATTCTGTATAGATCTCGTTTGTTCAAGCAGCTTGAACGATTACAATTCTTTCAAGTCCTTTCAAATTCTTTTACCTAATAAATCCCATGTTACCTATCCCAGGTGTGATTCTTTCCGCTCAGTTTCAAACTGCCTGGAGCTTTACTGGGCTGCGGGCAGTCATTGGTACATTGTCTGCTTCAGAAGCTATTTAAATACCCAAATCTGTAAGATTTTAAAGGTATCAGCTGCTTTTAGATCTAGAAGAAATTATTTTAAAATTTCTGACATCAACCAGTCATAGCCTTTGGGGGAAGGGGTAAAAGTAACACAAGAATCTTCTAATCCAAAGACTTGCAAATTGGGACGTGAAAACTGGTTTCAGCAAGCATCCTGTTCTGGGTAGTGTCTTTTGCTGCTTAGACAAGTTGTTTAACTGAACCTGTTCTTTCTGGTGAGAGGAGGTCATATGAAGAGATCTTATTTTCTGAGAGGACTTTTATGATATAAATGTGCCTTAAGAAGTGATGGTCTTGAGGAAAATTTGTGACAAATTTATGAATTATATGATTGTTGTAATCTTATGAATGATAGGATTAATGCCTCTTGACCTTTAAATTATTTTTAACTATTTTAAAAGGAAATTCAACCTACAGCCACACCCTGAAAACGGTTGCATGAGAACTTCATTGTTTTGGGTTTAGGTTTTTTTTTTTCCCCTTAAGTCTGTCTTTCAGAACTGGGGGTAAATTGTGACAAGTCTTAGTTTTAGGATGGTAGAAGGAGAACCATTTTTTCAGCAGTTTCTAAAAAAGATACTTGTGTTCTTACATGCTCTCATTTATTTTGGTACAGTTCAAAAAAGAAGTTTCTAGAATGTATCTTACATTTCCTGTGTAGAATATAAAAAAGTAAAAAAAAAGCAACACATCACACAATTTTAAACAATAATAAGCCTATAGCTATGTGACTATTGAGTAAAATTTTTTTTCTTATTTAGGATTCCTAAAACTCCAATGAAAATATGCTTTTAAGCACCTTTGTGCAAAAGATATTTAATAAGATTTGGTTTTGAGTTCTTATTTTGGAATTTTTTTTTCATTTATAATCATGGTTTCCACTTCACAGTGATTTTTCTTCTGTTTCTGTGATACCTCAGCCAACTATCTCTGATTCTATCTCTGATTATCATGAAGACTCAACACCTTTGCAAATTAATATTCTCTCTGCAATCACCAGTGCTATAAGGTGTGGCAATTCATACATAAACGTTATGTCTTAGTTGTGAATCTAGTCTGCACTATTCTCTGCTTCCGTAAGTTGTCATTGCCTATTAATAACATTTTCCTCATATTGATTTATCAGTTGATACATTCATATGTATATCAACACATGAAGTAATAAATTGCCTAATGTCCATGTTGGCAAAATGTACCACTTGGAAATGGTCAGTGCTCACACCTAACTTTTTTCTGCTTATAAAGTTTTCTTCCCTCCATAAATGTAGGTTGCCTCCCAGTTTACTCTATGTTCTTTAGAAGCTTTTTTTGCTGGATTATGTAGGTTGGCTGAACTCTATTGGATACTTGTTTAATAGAGATAGCTTTTTCCCTGAGTTACTCTGGGAATTTGGAAGGGATCCAATTTATATGTTGCTCTGGAAAAGCCTTATTTGTACTTAAAGTATAATTTGTAAAACCATGCTACTAGTTAAATTATTGTTGTCCCTTTCTTTGCCTTCCTGCGAGTTGCTCATTAACACATCTCTGCTGGACTTATTTCTGTAGACACAAAAAAGAAAACCTCTAAATTCCTTTCAAGTTGTTTTTTTTTTTTTTTCTTTTAAAGTAGAAGATCTACTCTAAATAATGATCTCAGAAAGTTACTGTTAGCTTCTAACATAACTGGAAATTATCTGTCCTAGTTTGGTGCTGAGCAGAACTTGCTCTAGGTGGCTGTTACCTCATGCTGCATGGTTGATCAATGTTAGAAATACTTGCACTGAAAAGCTAGGATCTGGCTTTTTCTAGTGCTAGTAATGTTTGTTTCTGGCCTTTGTTGTGATGTTCTGGACCACTTTGTTTCCTTTATGACAAAAGATTTTGTTTTAACAGTTCTCATATATCAGTATTTATCTGATCACTTTTCAATTAATAGATTTGAAATATTAGTAGGTTACATACATTTGAAAAAAGCTTTGCATAGATGGAATGTATGAACATTACTACTACTCGCATTTATTAGTTAAACTTTTCCAAAACACCGCCTAAGCAAAGAAAACATGATTGGGCTCTCTTAATTTCATACTTCTATTAACATTTCTGTGAGATGCATAGAAATTACTCTTACCTTTACCACACAAAAATAATTTAATAATGCCAAACTTTTCCCACTGATATCTTCATTTTACTCAGTCTGTAAGTTAACTTACTATCTACATAATCTATTTACTTTTAGTCTATTAAAGGTAATGAGTCCTGTGCTGTAATACAGACAGAAGGGTAGGCAGTAGAAACAATAATAATTTTTTTTTTTGTTATTGGAAATTGGCTACTTCAGATGTACTCTGACACAGGCAATTTGTCTGGTTGAAGTGAAGAATGCAGACTAGCATGTCTGATCCTCATGCCATTAAATTCAAGAAGAGTTTTGTTATAGATTTTTGTTATGGGAGCAGCATCTACCCTCAAGCCTAAAATCATATTATTTTCCTGCAGCAGTGTCCCCAAGTAACATTTAAAATTAAAGAAATGTTATTTTGAACTATAAAATCTCAGCTGAATCTGGGAAGAGTATTTGATGGTATAGAGATGCAAATTTTGAAAGGATATAGTAATTGGTTTAGACAATGCGGTATTTTTGGTTTTACTTTTCACATTGTGTACAAGAACTTCAGCTTATCAGTCAATACCTCTAGCACTCCAGTTGGCAACCAAGCACCACCCAGCTGCTTGCTTGCTCCCACCTGCTGGGACAGGGGAGAGAAACAGAAAAGTAGAAGTGAGAAAACTTGTGGATTGAGGTAAAGACAGTTTAACAGGTAAAGCAAAAGCCATGCATGCAAGCAAAGCAAAACAAGGAATCCATTCACCTCTCTCATGGTGTGGTGGTTTTGTCTGAGAAAGAGTTAATTCTCTTCACTCTAGCACCTGTAGTAGTCAGGGACCTTTCCAGCTTCCAATGCTCTGTCACATGGGCGAGAGTCTGGGAGGGGGCGGACCACAGCCCAGACAGCTGACCCCGACTGGCCAATGGGATGTTCATTCCATACGATGTGACACCATGACCAGTACATTAACGGGGCAGTTGCTGTGGGCTGGGGTGGTTGCAGGGTGGGGACTGGCGGCATCAGGTAGGTGGTGAGCGAGAGGCTGCGTCACGTGCTGTTGGTTTGGTTGTTCATTCCCCTTTCCCCCTGGCCCAGGTTTTGCGCCTCTCCCATTGTTTTCCTTTCCATTGCATTATTGTTGTTGTTATTGTTTAATTTTAATTATTACACTGTTTTTATCTGAACCCATGAGCTTTACCTGTCTGATTCTCTCCCCCATCCCACTGGTTGGGGAGTGAGTGAGTAGTTGTGTGGGGCTGAGTCACCGGCTAAACCACAACAATCTGTTTTGGTGCCCAACGTGGGGCTCAGAGGGTTTGAGATAATAACAGTTGCTGGTCACAGCACCATGTTCTCATTTTTTTGCAGTATTTGTTAAAGATTGGTGTTGGTTTCTTTAGTCTGCTGTGTTCTGCTGTGATTAGTGATGTTTTGCCTGAGAGATTTGTTATGCAAACATTGGTTTTCACCTTTATCTGGTATTTTGGGTTTTTGCTGGAAACATTACTGTACTTTGGATACCACCTTGTTGAGGCAATTAGCAATTATACCTCCTCCTCTGAGATATTTTATATGGAGGGAATAAAGAATGGTATCTTTGCAACTTTCTTCTATGATGTCTCCACCTTTACTGCAACAACTGTTTTGTATCTTGAATATCTTTGGGTAGTTAAGATATACTTATTGTTAGTTTTGGGGCATGTTGCTTTGGTTTTGACTAAGGTTAGAAAGCAACTTAAGAACATCACCCAGAGATCTGCCCCAAGGCCTGATAGTTATGAGTGGCAGGGCATGTGGGATAGCATAGGCAAATACCTAGGGCAGTGGGCACCCCCAGTCTTTTGGAGCTTTACCCCTGAACAACTGCAGAATCCTGAAACACTAGTAGAATATTTGGAGAAAGTATGTTGTTACACTGGGAACTCCAGAGAGACACAGATCACTGCAACGTGCTGGGGCCTGGCCCATGCATACCAAGCCCTGCTCAACAGTATTCAGTGCTCCCAAGGGGAAGAGAAGGTCTCTGGATTCAGAGACAAAGTGACAGGCACTGCGGCCACTCCAACCCTCAAACCTTTAGGACAAGCACGGTGGCTACTCAAACCCCAATGACAGGCACTGGAGCTGACTCAGAATCAACCCATGCCAGTATCAGTCACCCCCATATACAAGAAGAAATCTTGGTAGCAGAAGTTAACTCACTTAGAATGGGGTGATGAAGAAGCAGGGCCGTCATGAGGAGAAGAGGAGGAAGAAATTATAAATGAAACAGAGACCACCAGATCCCTGTCCTTGAGTGAGCTGCAAGATATGGAAAAAGATTTTGGCCGTTCTATAGGTGAGCACATTGTCATCTGGCTGCTCCGATGCTGGGATAACGTGGCCAGTAGCCTGGAATTAGAGGGAAAAGAAGCCAAACAACTGGGTTCACTTTCTGGAGAAGGGGGCGTTGACAAAGCAATTGGAAAAGGGACACAAGCCCTCAGCCTCTGGATGTGACTTCTGTCCAGAGTGAAGGAAAGGTATTCTTTCAAAGAAGATGTTACATATCTCCTAGGAAAGTGGACAACCATGGAGAAAGGTATCCAGTATCCAAAGGAATTAGCTGTGCTTGAGGTGATTTATGGTGACCTGGACGATCAACAGTCATCCAAAGATCCAGGTGAAGCCCAGTGCACATGACCCACGTGGCAGAAGTTTGTATGGAGCGCACCATCCTCGTACGCAAACTCATTGGCAGCGATGTCCTGGAGAGATAACGAGGCACCAGCAGTGGTGGAGGTGACTGATAGACTCCAGGATTACAAAGCAAATATCTCTTCCTCCCTTGTTTCTGCGGAGAAACTGTCCTAAGAGGTCCAGCAACTCAAAGAAGATATGTCCTGCTCCCCACCTCTACAGAGTAGTGTCTCAGCTGTTA
This sequence comes from Phalacrocorax aristotelis, assembly GCF_949628215.1. Taxonomy (NCBI): domain Eukaryota; kingdom Metazoa; phylum Chordata; class Aves; order Suliformes; family Phalacrocoracidae; genus Phalacrocorax; species Phalacrocorax aristotelis. The sequence goes on along the minus strand of NC_134311.1, from coordinate 36,090,001 downwards.
GGAATAAGTGTCCTTTGGCTCAAAGAAGGGGATACACACCACGGGCTACCCTATGGTTCTACCTGCGTGACCACGGAGAGTACATGAGGAGGTGGGATGGCAAGCCCACCTCGATCCTAGAGGCATGGGTACGTGAACTGCAAAGAAAAACAATCACTCAGGGTAGTTCTTCCAGGAAAGCTGCTGCTCCAGTTTCCAGTGAGCAGGTCCTCAGACAGACGAGTAGAAGTGCTGATTTTATTTCTGAAGCTTAATACAGAGACTCTTGATTCACATTTACAGGAAGTGAGTTGTGAATGTCACAATCGGGTGCAGAGGGACCCTGCCTCCAGCCAGGTGGAGGAAAGGTTTACTGGACTGTGTGGATCTGATGGCCTCCACATCTGACCCACAGGAGTATAAAGCTTTAGTGGACACCAGTGCACAGTGGACCCTAATGCCATTAAACTATACAGGGGCAGAACCCATCAGCATTGCTGGAGTGACAGGGGGATCCCAAGAGCTAACTGTATTGGAGGCCAAAGTGAGCCCAACTGGGAATGAATGGCAAAAGCACCCCATTGTGACTGGCCCAGAGGCTCCGTGCATCCTTGGCATAGACTGTCTCAGGAGAGGGTATTTCAAGGACCCAAAAGGGTACAAGTGGGCTTTTAGTGTAGCTGCCTTGGAGATGGAGAAAATTAAACAGCTGTCTACCTTGCCCGGTCTCTTGAAGGACCCTTCTGTGGTGGGGTTGCTGAAGGTCAAAGAACAACAGGTGCCAATCACCACCACAACAGTGCACCAGCGGCAATATTGCACCAACCGAGACTCCCTGATCCCCATCCATGAGTTCATTCACCCACTGGAGAGCCAAGGAGTGATCAGTAAGACCCACTCACCCTTTAACAGTCCCATATGGCCAATGCAGAAGTCTAATGGAGAGTGGAGGCTAACAGTAGACTATCGTGGCCTGAACGAAGTCACTCCACTGTTGAGTGCTGCTGTGCCAGATATGCTAGAACTTCAATACGAACTGGAGTCAAAGGCAGCCGAGTGGTTATGCCACAATTGATATCGCTAATGCATTCTTCTCAATCCCTCTGGCAGCTGAGTGCAGGCCACAGTTTTCTTTCACTTGGAGGGGTGTCCAGTTAACCTGGAATCGACTGCCCCAGGGGTGGAAGCAGATTGCACTGGAACATGCAGAAGCTCCAGAACACCTTCAATACATTGATGACAACATTGTGTGGGGCAACAGAGCAGAAGAAGTTTTTGAGAAAGAAAAGAAAATGGTCCAAATCCTTCTGAAGGCTGGTTTTGCCATAAAACAAAGTAAGGTGAAGGGACCTGACCAAGAGATCCAGTTCTTAGGAATCAAATGGAAAGATGGATAACGTCAGATCCCAATGGATGTGATCAACAAAATAGCAGCCATGTCTCCACCAACTAGCAAAAAGGAAACACAAGCTTTCTTGGGCGTTGTGGGTTTTTGGAGAATGCATACTCCAAATTACAGTATGATCGTAAGCCCTCTCTGTCAAGTGACCCAAAAGAAGAACGATTTCAAATGGGGCCCTGAGCAATGACAAGACTTTGAACAGATTAAACAGGAGATAGTTCATGCAGTAGCCCTTGGGCCAGTCCGGGCAGGACAAGATGTAAAAAATGTGCTCTACACCGCAGCCGGGGAGAATGGCCCTACCTGGTGCCTCTGGCAGAAATCACCAGGGGAGACTCGAGGTCAACCCCTAGGGTTTTGGAGTCATGGATACAGAGGGTTCGAAGCCCACTATACTCCAACTGAAAAAGAGATATTGGCAACATATGAAGGGCTTCAGAAGTGGTTGGTACTGAAGGCCAGCTGCTCCTGGCACCCCGACTGCCAGTGCTGGGCTGGATGTTCAAAGGGAAGGTCCCCTCTACACATCATGAAACTGATTCTACATGGAGCAAATGGGTTGCGCTGATCACCCAGCGGGCTTGAGTAGGAAACCCCAGTCGCCCAGGAATCTTGGAAGTGATTATGGATTGGCCAGAAAGCAAAAGTTTTGGATTATCACCAGAGGAGGAGGTGACACGTGCTGAAGAAGCCCCACTCTATAACAAACTGCTAGAAAATGAGAAGCAATTCGCCCTGTTCACTGATGGGTCCTGTTGCCTTGTGGAAAAGCACCGGAGATGGAAGGCTGCTGTATGAAGTCCTACACGACAAGTCACAGAAACTGCTGAAGGAGAAGGTGAATCCAGCCAGTTTGCAGAGGTAAAGGCCATCCAGCTGGCCTTAGACATCGCTGAAAGGGAAAAGTGGCCAGTGCTCTATCTCTATACTGACTCACGGATGGTGGCAAATGACCTGTGGGTCTGGTTACAGCAGTGGAAGCAGAACAACTGGGCGTGCAGAGGCAAACCCATCTGGGCTGCCACATTGTGGCAAGATATTGCTGCCTGGGTAGAGAACCTGGTTGTAAAGGTACATCATGTGGATGCTCACGTCCCCAAGAGTCGGGCCACTGAAGAACATCGGAAAAACAAGCAGGTGGATCGGGCTGCTAAGATTGAAGTGGCTGAGGTGGATCTGGACTGGCAGCATAAGGGTGAACTATTTCTAGTGCGGTGGGCCCATGACACCTCAGGCCATCAAGGGAGAGATGCAACATACAGGTGGGCTCGTGATCGAGGGGTGGACTTGACCATGGATGCTATTGCACAGGCTGTCCACAAATGTGAAACGTGCGCTGCAATCAAGCAAGTGAAGTGGGTAAACCGTCTGTGGTATGGGGGACAATGGCTGAAATATAAATATGGACAGGCTTGGCAGATTAACTATATCACACTGCCACAAACCCGTCAAGGCAAGCGCTATGTGCTTACAATGGTGGATGCAACCGCTGGCTGGAAACATATCCCATCCCCCACGCCACTGCCTGGAACACTCTCCTGGGCCTGGAAAAACAAGTCCTGTGGTGTCATGACACCCTAGAGAGAACTGAGTCAGACAATGGGACTCAATTCTGAAACAACCTCGTAGACACCTGGGCCAAAGAGCATGGCAATGAGTGGGTGTATCACATCCCGTGTCATGCACCAGCCTCTGGGAAAATTGAACACTACAATGGACTGTTAAAAACTACACTGAGAACAATGCGGGGGTGGGGCATTCAAGCACTGGGATACACATTTAGCAAAAGCCACGTGGTTAGTCAACATGAGGGGATCTGCCAGTCGAGCTGGCCCTGCCCAGTCAGAACCCTTACATACTGTGGAAGGGGATAGAGTCCCTGTAGTGCATGTAAAAAATATGCTGGGGAAAACAGTCTGGGTTCTTCCTGACTCAGGCAAAGGCAAACCCATTCATGGGATTGCTTTTGCTCAAGGACCTGGGTGCACTTGGTGGGTGATGTGGGAGGATGGAGAAGGCTGATGTGTGCCTGAAGGGCATTTGATTTTGGGTGAAAACAGCCAATGAACTGAATGGCATAATGCATACTGCTATGCAATATTGTACATCATCTCTTCTGTGGTTGCTATATGCCATGTCAATTGTATCATCGTGCAGCTCTCCTAATTCATGAAAAATGAACTTTGAACCAAGCAATGTTCAACAGTGATGGAGTGAAGACTGACTTGATATGCAGCAACCCAACGCCACACACACCATCTCTCCTGCCTTGAAAGACTGATATGACAGATGGAACCCGGAGTCATGGACTGGGTGAACTCAATGGACATTTTAATGGACATTTTACAGGGAAGGTCCATAGACTAAGGGAATGATGTCTGTGTATTATGTCAAAGGATGGGAAGGGGAGGGGTGGTGGTGGTTGCTGAGGTTGTCTTGGATGGTATGGGATCTGGCATGGTGTAAATGGTATGGCATAAGGGGTGGAGAATGTGCTGGTTTTGTCTGAGAAAGAGTTAACTCTCTTCACTCTAGCGCCTGTAGTAGTCAGGGACCCTTCCTGCTTCCAACGCTCTGCCACGTGGGCAAGGGGGCAGGGCCACATCCCAGACAGCTGACCCCGACTGGCCAATGGGATGTTCATTCCATACCATGTGACCTCATGACCAGTATGTTAAATAGGGCAGCTGGTGCTCGGGCAGGGTGGGGGGCGGCAGTAGTGGCTCAGGGACTGGTGGTGTTGGGTCAGTGGGCTGTGTGTGGCTGTGTCATGTGCAGTGTGTTTGGTTGTTCATTCCCCCTTCCCCCCAGCCTGGGTTTTGCACCTCTCCCATTGTTTTCCTTTCCACTGCATTATTGTTGTTGTTATTGTTTTATTTTAGTTATTAAACTGTTCTTATCTGAACCCATGAGCTTTACCTATCTGATTCTCGCCCCTATCCCACTGGTGGGAGAGTGAGCGAGTGGCTGTGTGGGACTGACTTGCTGGCTAAACCACAACACTTGGGCAGGCAGGTGTTCATCCATCTCCAGGAAAGCAGGGCTCCATCAGGTGTAATGGTTACTTGGGAAGACAAAACACTATCACTCCAAATGTCTCCCCCTTCCTTCTTCTTCCCACAGCTTAATGTGCTGAGCATGATGTCATGTGGTGTGAGATATCCCTTCAGTCAGTTGGGGTCAGCTGTCCTGGCTGTGTCCCCTCCCAGCTTCTTGTGCATCTCACGCCTCCTTGCTGGTGGGTGGTGTGAGAAGAAAAGTCTTTGACACTGTGGAAAAACTGCACAGCAATAATGAAAACATCTCTGTTTTCAGCACTGTTTCCAACAAAAATCCAAAACATCGCCCCATACAAGCTACTATGGAAAAAATTAAGTCTGTCCTAGTCAAAACCAGCAGAGTGAGGAAAGCCCTTTACTGCCAACTTCCAGTCCCTTAGTGTTTTCTCATTCAAAGCATGGGAACAAGATACAGTCATATATATTCCTGATTTGTAAATCACCTAACTAACATACTTGTAGCAAAGATGAGGAGGAAGGTGCGTAGTATCTTTTTAATACTTAGGTGAAAGGAAAGGTTTTTTTCTGCCCTTCCAGCAGAGATTAAACACTTTATTGCCTGTATGAAATTGTGGTTCTTTTTTGTTTGCTTCAAGAAGTCCTGCACTGATTGTCAGTCAATGCTTTCTGGATTTTGTCATTTTTGAGCCAGGAAACACTCCAAACGGCACAGCCTCATTTTTGCTTCCATTATGAATTATTAAGGTTTCCCACTGAGAATTTTCCTGAACAACTCTGTTCATACCTCTTATTATAGATTAACAGGCTAAACTAAACCCATTTTTTGTGCCCCTAGTGATTTTTATTTTTCTCCTGGCTGGCTGGATTTCTGAGGTGTTTTTATGCTGAACTGATATTCCTCAAAGCTTTTGAAGGCTGCTCTTCCCTCTCTTCCACTCTTGCTTCCCACTCAACACCACCCAGCCTCTGCCCTCAAAAGCAAGCCCAAGAAACACCAATGCTGCTGTAGAAAACCACCTCCTGGTGACAAATGTCCTCTTCCTTGCTTAGAGAACGTAGGAACAGTGAGGGGGTGGTGAGAGAAGGGCTGCTCAGAGGGGTCAAGCTGGGCGACTCTTTGTGGGCAACCAGCCATCCACCGACTCAACAAGCCTGCTGCCCACCGCTTTGGGCATGGAAAGAGAGGTTAATAACTGTACCATGGTGGAGAAGCAAGAAAAATCCTGTGGAAGAGAGTGCCAGCTGGAGTGTCGTAAGCCCTGTTTTATGCTCTGGCCTCCGTCCCAGCTAAAAATGGCTTGCATGTTTTCAAAATGCTGTCACATTTCTCTGGCGCATGCCTGAGGTTAAAGGAGAGTGAAATACTGAGGGAAGCTGAGGGTGTGAGAGGCTTTGTTTAAGAAAACATTACTTGAAAACCAAGAGAATGTTACTTAAATTTTTTTTCTTCTTTTGTACCATAGTATGAAGGAGAAAAAAAAATCTATCCAAATCCTCAATTCCTCGCTCCATCAGAGCTTCCATAATAGGAACCTTTAGAGCAACAGGTTTAATCTCACCACCAAATGTCACAGCTCATTAAACTTAAGGAACAGTGACATCTCTTGCGGAAAATGTTATGGCACACGTAGCATCCTTCTTGTGTGTGTTCTCAAGACACTAGAGATGAAGGCTGGGATTTTTCAAGAGTACTTGATGTTGGCCGTGCTCTACTACTGTTGAGGTTAGTGGAAGATTTAACACTGTCATCAGTGGGAGTAGCGTGAGGCAAGTGATACTTTTTGTGGTGAAACATTGGTTTCTTTTTCTTTTTATTTGAAGGGAAGAAAGGAAATATATGTATTTAAATATAAAAAAAATTATAAGTACTACAACTACTGCATTTGTAGCATGGTAAGGCATTGACAAGAGTGGCAGTATTCTAGGCTGCACAGGCTGGGGGTATTTGAGCTGCCTCTGAATGTTCTGGTTGATCCCTATGGTGCAGTGCAGTACTCCATAGAGGCACTTGGTGAGGTATCAAAATGTATGGTGCACCATCCCAGAAAATTGTCATTTCTTTCTGGTACACCAGAATTAATTGGCTAGAATATGATACTGTGCTGCTGTACTGTGTAGATACCTCTCTGACCCTGTAGAGGAAACCTGCAGAATTGAAAAGCAACTCTTCCAGCAAAGAAGCAGACATGTTAGGCCTCATAATGTTGTACTTCAGTGTGGGTCTTCAAATGAGAAACATGGGTGTATACACAGATTTCTAAATATAAATGGTTAGAAACAGTATTTTGAAAGCCATGGGAAAAGTTCTCAGCCATTATAAAGAAAAATGAACATTTTAATAAAATATTTGATGAAATACTGTTACCTTCTGAATTTTTTATCTGCTTCCTCTCTGGAGATTGTTGCTGTCTTTCCATCTTGAATAATATTCCCGGCACCCCAATATTTTGATGTTGCAGTACCCCATTTGATAAAGATATTAAATGTTTGGAGAAGGATGGAAATGTACTTTGGTGACAACTAAACTTTTTGACTAGCAAGTGCTGCTACAATGATCTAATACAGTTAACTTTGTTGGGAGGTCACTCTTTGATCAAGGGAACAAGCAACTCTTGAGCAGTCTGGGTGTGTGAGTTGCTGCCATAATGTAAAGCTGAACACAGAAAAGTCATCTGGCATGCTTAGAGTAGTATTTGGTCTTGTTTTCATGCCAGAATACTAACCCATTTTTCCATGTTTGCTGGAAAGTTATTTTGGAGAAAGTTATTATGGTTACAAACTTGAAAGGCATAGCAAGACAAGTTCAGGTTTTTGTTGGCACCATTGCTTTAGTCAGGATAACACAAAACTCCATAAAACAAATTCTAGCAGCAGAGCTGTATTGAAAAGTGTTTTCTGAACTCCTTAATACCATGCGAAAAGGGCTAGAGAGTGCATTTTGGCATTCAGATCCCGAGCACATCCATTTTTGTATGTATAAAAATACAGAAACATTTTTATATTTTTCTGCATTAGCTTGCTGTAAGCTTGCTCGCTTCTATTGTTGGCAAGTCTGTTACACTATCCAGGAAAAATGCAGTTAGAGGACCCTGTCTAGCAGAAACCTTAAGTTTTTAAAACCATAATTTAATTAAAGTTCTTGGCATTAATTATGTCTTTAAAGATAGATATTTCTTTAAACAATTAATGGATTCAGGGCCAAAATGGTGCTGTACAAGAACAGGATGATCTTGCTATATTTTGGTCTTCAACAAATGGGCTTGTTTAAATAATATGCTTAATACCTATTTTCAAAAAATGCACGGATTCCTAGGAATGTTTTAATGTATTATTAAAGTATTACCAAAACCTGTATTATCTAAGCAAAGAATCACCTATGAAGTGTGCTTTCCAGTGCCATGGCCTAATTTCTGTGTTTCAAGCTTTAATCTAAAATGGTTACATAAAGAAAGACTTGAAATTTGTTCAAAGAAACAGTGGTCAGTATCTATTAATTTTAAAATATATGATGGAAAAATTATCTTGAGTGTGATTTTATGAACTATCTGAAAGTTTATTTCCCTCCGATGAAATCCAGGTTCATTGAAACTACTGAAATGACCTAAGAGATAAAATTGACTATTGAAATAATCCAATTAAATTTCTAGTATTTAAGAATATAACGTAAAATTAGGAGAAAACTGAGTTGTCTTTAGAAGTAAAAACTGAATAGCTGCTGTGGATGGATTAACTACTTTTTTAATGTCCTTTTGTTGATTAAAGCTGTGTGTACCAATAAAAGATTGCAAACCATGTTAGTTTGTCAGATCAGATGCTTTTTCAGCCTTGTTTTAAGGTTTGTGTGTGAGGATAAGTCACATTGTAAAATATAAAAAAAAGGAGGTGTTTTTTTTAACTTTAACTAGAAAATTAAAGTAGAAATGTTTCAGATAAAATTAAATATTTGTTCCCCGAAATACTGATTTTTTTTGGTAACTCTTGTCTCTGTGGTCACAATTAGTCTCTGACAATCTGTTTGCAAAATCGGTTTTAATTGTGTTGCACATTTATTTATCAAAACTTTAAAATGTACCTTCTATGAGCTGTTCATAAGTAATTACATTCAGATAGATTTTTTTTTTTTTTATATAATGATGCTTTCTGGTAAAAGACAAAAGAGTTACAACTACGAAGTAGAAAGCCTAGATATATGTCTAATATTTATCCTTTAAACTTTTGTCTATTACTGTTCAAATGTAACTCTGAATGTGAAAACTGGTTTGCTCACCATCTCAAGACTAGTTGTAATTTTGTTAGGGTGGTGTAAATCAAGAATATAAGAGGTTCCTATTTCTTTCTTTTTTTTTTCTTTTTAAACTTTTAGCTAATGTGTATTGTTTATGTGAGAATCACTTGAGCCAATACAGCTTTTCAGATGACTGAGATGCCAGCACAGGAATTTGCATTTGTCTGGATCACGGCCTCAGCAACTTTTTTTTTTTTTCCTTTCTCTCTCATATTGATAATCTTTTGCCCTCATCAATTTCTCTGTTTCTGCCTTCGTCCCTCCTTCTCCTCCAAGTGCTGATCCCACTACTGTATCACTTCTTGTGAAATGGAAACATCTCTATAACTTCTTCCAATTTTTTCCAAACACATCTATCAGGAACTTTAGCAAATAAATATTTACAATTGTGATAGAAAACCTAATTAACATTTAATACTGTAGTAGTTGTGATACATGTTAATATCTACTTTCATGCTATATGTAACTCCTGGGAAACATTACAGGGAGACAAATTTCATACCTTCCTGTAATCTAATAGGGCCTAACTTACAACAGTTGTCAAATGAATATTGAATATTGAAACAAACAGCAGAACTCCATGTATTATATTTTCTGTCGGCATGAAAGTTATGCGTATATATGTACATACGTATTTCTGTCTATCCATATGTATTCTAAGATATGTATTTCCTGAGCTCTATATTTTTTTTATTTTCTTATTTTTTCATATTTTTCTTACAACATCTCTGTTTCCCAGGAATCCTCATTTCTGTCCTTGCTGCACTTGACTTTATTTTTCTGGAACTTGCAACTGGAGTGCTTGTGTCTGGGGACAGTTTTCATGCCTGTGCTTCTCTGGGTGTATCATTTTTCATAAAAGCATTTCACATGTTTTCAGGAATGCTAGCAATGTATAATCTGTACTTAATGCCCAACCGGTACTTTAACATTTCAATACATTGTCAGTATTTTACAAAAACAGGGGTTTTTTTTTTTTGGTACCAGTTGTACTTAAACTTTCTTTGTATCATAAATGAAATATTTGAACTTGTGTAAGTTTTGTTCTATTAAAGACTAAAGAAGTAGAAGCTGTTTTGCAGAAATACTATCCCAGTGGAAAACATACAATATGAGGTAAATTTTACTATAAGCTGTCCTCTTAGCTGAAGAATACGGAGAGGCATGGATATAAGAGAGGTTTTTTTGACAACAGGTGGACAAGCATGTTCACGCAGGTATCCTGTCAAACACCTCTCACAGGAAATGCTTCTGTAACTTTTATTACAAAGGTGCTGTGCGTGGGGCAGTGCTTTGGAAACATCTGAACCAGAAATTAGTTTGTAGTCCATCACTTGGGGAAGGTCGTCTTCTCCTTACAACCTTCACCTTGCATGCATAGCTGATGTGCTGCCTTGATTCTTGGGATGTCAGCAGCTGTGAAGGTCAATAGAAGTGAGATATTATGTTAGATTTCCTCCTCATGATACTTAAAAGACATACAAGTTATTTCCTTTCCTATGTGGAGCATGTGTGTAAGGTAGAAATGTTGCTGTAACCTCTTGTTATGGTTTGCTGCAGTTTCTAGATCCTTCATGTAGGTGTAACTACTTTGCTTTGTCTGTGCTGGTTTTTTTTTTAATTTTTGATATCTTGTGGTCATTTCTTTACATCCTAGCACAGAGGCATCCAGCACTGCAACGCATCTTCCAGCGCATTCCTCCAGCACCTGCCTCAGACAAAAAACAACCAGCTGCTTTGGTTACAGACTGGCTTAGGTTTTAAAGAGTAAAAAATATTAATATGCTTTCCAAAATCTGATTAGTTATATTAAACAGTCAAAAGGAAAATATCAGCTCTTTTGTGAGAAGAGGAAATATTAATAGAAAGGGCCCCTGATGGTGAGCAAACAACACCAGCAGAACAAACCAGTGAACCTGTTTTCGCAGGAGTAATTTAAACCCACGATTTGAGATCTTGGGGAGGATTTTGGTGATAAATACAGCAAAGATGAGTTTTGTGACAACACTTAGGCCTTTCTTTTTGTTTAAAATTATATTGTGGAAAGCTGCCTTGTCTACGCATTATCCTTAACTGAGAAACCTTGGGATGAAGAAAATGTGAAACAACAGTTTTTGAGAGGACATCGTTTCAGTGTATGCTTTTGTGTGTGGGTGTTTGTATATTCTCTCAGAAAATGGAGTAATAAATTGGGATTCCTTCTTTTGAGATAAAGAAGATGACTGTGAATACTCAAGGCTGTTGCACTCCTGAACTGAAATTCTAGCAGTGTTTCTCTGAAAAGTGGCCCAGTAGACCACAGCAGATGTAGCTGGGAGAGCAAAAGGGTCAAAATTATGTAGCTGGGCAACCAGGCAAAAAGTAAACTTGGCTTACTTACCCAAAGTCAGGCACGCTTGCAGGACTGGGAGATATGTTCTGGGATGGGAGTTTTGCTCTCTGTGGACAAATGGTTTGTTCAAACCAATATATTTTGTTCATTCTTTTCCTCTTAAAAGTAAAATATTATTTTTCTTTTATGTTGGAGCCTCCATAACTCTGTTGTTGAATGGGGAAGTGCTGTCCCCACATTACACTGTCTGTGGTGTAATTTGCACACTGGGAAGCATCCTGTTTTCTGTGGTGGTGGCTTTGCCCACCGTTACTTACATAATTTAATAAGGACCCCTCAAAGCTGACTCTAATGCTTGTTGCTGCCATCCGGTGCTTGACAGAAGGCCTATATTTGCAGCATTGGTTAACTGTGACACTCAGATGAATATCTAATCCCTTTTCATTAATTTCATTAACATTTAAATTCTTGTCCTTTGCAACTTGCTGTGTCAATAGCATTCAACAGCTAATTACGTCATGTTTTAAAAGTATTTCTTTTAAATCGCTTTGTGAGTTTTTGATTTAAATGTAAGAGCATGATATGCTTTATCACAGTGTCACTCCATGTAGACAATGTTAATTGTACTTAGCTTTTTTTCTTTTTTTGGATTGCAGTTGGGATGCTGAAGAAAATTTTTTGTTATACTGTCCTCAGACGTGGCCAGGTGCTTTTTATAAGTACATAAGTTATATAAATAGGGTTTTTTCCGCTCTAGTGTTCACAATTTATATATGTGTCAACAGTGAATTTACATTGCCATCTTTTTGCCCGTTCTCCTAACCTGGATAAGGCTCTTCCTGAAGTTCCTCATGGCATCTTTTTCTGATTTATCTGAAATGCTTTTTCTTACCTGCAGTTTCAAAGAAATCTGATGTATCTCTGTTTCCAGACCCCTGAAAGCCATAGGATCTCATATGAGCCATAAGGGTGGTGTGCTGTTAACTTTCTACCATTGAAAAAAATAGCATTTTTTTGTCTTCTTGTTTGATCCACAATAACAAAATATTGCATCTCAGAACCAAGAGGCTGTATGTTTTTCATACATCTTGTGTGGAACTTGGACCAGATATCCTTCTGAAATCTTAATAATCTGTTGACCTGTCCTTCTTTGTGCTGCAGGTTAAAAGCCTGTGTTTGTATCCACCCATTCAGTGTGGATATGAGTCTCTGCTAATAATATGTCACCTCCATGAGCTTTGTGATACAGCTGGTATCACATGTGAAAGACACTTTGGTCTCATTTCTGACAGATTAAGAAAAGTACTGTTTATGTTCTGTCCAAATGAATGGTAACACAGAGACTAATGATGATCTCCCAGTTTCTCTTGCACTGGCTTGCTGACACATTGAACTGCTGGGAAGCGACTCAGGAAAGTTACTTTATTTTAATACTGTCAGCGAGCTTATATTGGTCATCTGTCAAATGTAACTTAAAAAAGAGACAGAAGCTAAATAAGGGTGGTGGGTTTTTTTGGTAGCAAAAAATAATCCTGAAATTCTCAATGCTTTAAGATACATGAGATGAAAACTTAGAGTAATACATTTAAATGGTCAACATGTGTGCGTGCAGGAAGAAACAATCAAGTTGACAACATGCTATGAATTGCAGATAAATGGTAGAAAAATGCTATTCAGTGGGTAAATGAAATCTTTCAACCATGAGGCCAGAATAGGAAAGATATCCACAGTGAAAGCAAAGAGAAGAAGAGAAGTTAAGATGAAGTTTAAAAATGTAGTGGTAATGAGAGACTGTTATTTGCTGAGACAGGAATGATTCTTATCACAACATGTCAGGGGTTACATGCAGGCAGAAAACCAAGAATGTAGCTGGGAGCCATGAGAAGGTAATTGAAAACTGCATCCTGAATTGAGAAGGAGAAGTCTGCCTTTGTGCATGGAGAAATGTGTTGACATGCACCTGGAAATGTAAGACAACCATTTTCTAGGCAGCTGGATTTAGAAACTGCAAGCTTTTGTAACTGAAAACAGGTAGAAATTACTTTTTCAGCCAAGAATTTAGTAATTGTGTTTATAATGAAGCAAATAAGGTACTAAGCAGGGTAACATACACTGTTTTTTGGTGGGTATGGGAATACAGCAGAAATTTAGGCTGAAAGTTAATAGGATGGCTATGCATAGCTGAAGATGCTGGCAATTTGCAAAGGATTTGCCATTTTTGCCCAAAATAATAAAAAAAAAGCTTTAGGAGATTCACCTGAGCGATAGGAACAGACTACAAGCTTAATTCTCTTGGTGACAGCATTTTTCCATTTTATAACTGCTTCAGATATACCTGTTCTACACAACAATCCATTGTATACTATGGTACGGAGCAATGCAGAGTAGAATTGTATTGGTTTGTGCCAGCTGGGACTATGATGTACTTCTCTGAGACGGATGTAAGCGAAAGTTTGCTGCTCTACAGACTTAATGAGAGGTCATCTATGCAGTTTGCAAGGCTCCAGTTACCCTTACTACTTTTGCTTCTCCTAATGGCTGAGCCTTTTCCAGTTTGCCTGATCAATTAATCAAGTCAAAACATTCTAGTGTAACTAATTTGACTGCTGGACAGCCTCAAAGAAACCGTGAAGTATTAGAAGGATTTCAGCATTGTTTAACTCTGTACAAAATGTCTCATAAAGATTTGAAGGAGGGTTAATCTAAGGTAAATCTAATAGTGACTGAGGACAGGGAACATTATATCTCTATTATCTTCTGGCAGGATGGTTTTAATAACCAAGGATATCTAATTGCAAAATAAAGCAGACTTTAATTTACCTTAGGTAAAAAGTATCTCAAGTGTCTTTTTCTTAATTTGATTCAGTGAGGTTAAAGAACCCCCAAACTAAAAATATACACCAAAAGCAACAGTTGCTGAAATGTTTTGGTATCCAATTTTTTTGACATGCACCTGCACATGTTCCTATTCTTTAATCCCCTTAATCCATTAATTTCTTCTGTTTGGGTTATTCACAGTTCACAAACACATCCTCTTTGTTGTTTAAAAATAGAGTTGGGCAGAAAAGTAGAACAACATGCACTTATTTCATCAATTAAATCCTGTTCCCAGAGGTAGAGGTCACTCGCAGCTCCCAAAGAGTTCTTTGAATAGCATGTCACTGAGCAATTAAAAACAGATACTTTGTTTAAGTGCCTTTCAAACCAACATAATTGCTTAGTTGTAGGCATCAAAGCTTTATAATATTACTCTTAAAAAGGTGGATTGCTTGTTTACCAAAGGCATGGTTTTAAGCCGGTTTGCAGATATTTCAAATGGAAAAAAAAAAACCACCCCAAACCAGCGATATCTCGCATCCAATCCAGTGTATTTGATAGGTATTTGGGACTAGAGTTGATGAAGGTGATAGCAGCTATACATTTGAGAAGGATACCGTCCCCATTTTCTTTAGAGTTGTCAGTATATCTTCTAATTAGAACAAAGATGGGAATCCAACCCCCTGCATCTTAGAAGACTGTCCCAAATACTGGATCATGCAATATTTTTGTGAGGTATCTCTTGCTGTCCTCCTCAAATGCTTCATGCTGCTTAAAATATTCATTGCAGTGGAGGGAAATGTGTTTGTCTGCTTGTACCCATTCCCTATTTCATTGACATGAAGTATGTTCACGTTGCAGTTTCTCCACTAATACGTAGATATTCATACAAGCTCCAGCAGAGATGCCTTGTGTTGTAGCTGGGTATCTGGGACATTATCCTACCTTACACTTAAAACTAAATCTTCTGATCACTAGGCAAGAGAATATCTGAATTCACACCTCATATATTGATTCTGCTATCTTTTTGTGACTAGAAGAGAAATCTTTTTATGTCTAGCTTTTCAAGTGTTTGTTTCCTTTGTTTGGATTTAATATATTGCCTTTTTCACTTAAAACTTCCTTTTCTGTCATCAAAAGAAGAGGAAGAAGAAATTGCATTATGCCCAAAACAATTTTTTTTTTCAATTTAGCTGCAGACTTGAAGAATAGTCCTGGTTGCAATCTTCTGACTGTTATCTCTCTTTTTGTATCACCATGTTTCTCAGTTATTCAGTTACCTAGTAAAACAAAAAAATGTGAGGGTTCGACAACAAATTTGTAATGGTTACAGATGGTAAATGAAGGACTGTCATTGCTGTAGTGGTTGCAGCACGCTAGAATTTCTAGTAATCTGTGAACATACTCTGAGTGCAACATCCCTGAGGCAATCAAGCATAATATTTTTTGGCTCAATAAGCTTAGAGTAACTGAACTTCGATTAAAAAGGTAGCTACACTTCTAAATTATTTACTTTAACAGCTGTCACGATACTCAATGGGACAAAATATTATATCCTGAATTGTTAGAACTGGCACCTGGCAAACAGCAGGTGCTGTTTAAATACATCTTTAAAAGATATATTTTCTAATTGGAGGACATATTTTTAATTGCAGAAAAATGGCATTGGCTGGTCAGGCAGTCACTGAAGTATAAGATTGGAGTTCTTGTCTCTCCTCAACTCAATGAGCATGGCTTAGTGTGCAGAGAGAAAGGTACGTTTTGCTTTCATGTAGAGTTGTCAGGGAGGAACATAAACATGTCTGTAAAATGGTATATTGTTTATGATATTCTATGGCCACCTTCCTCAATAGTCTATTCAACTAAGTAGTCTTAATTTTCACTTAATCTATTCTATGGACAAGTGAAATTAAAATGGCATTATTTGGAACCAGCTTAAATAAAACCCCATTTTTATGTGGAGTAGTTAGCCTTTCTCAAATTTTTAAAGCCTTGAGTTAGGTAAACTTGCATCCTGGCTTACTTTAGGAAACTAGAGGAGGTCTTGGCGTCAGTCAGTTTTAACAGTTGTTCAAACATTAATTTCTACAATGACTAGTGCATATTAGAGATGGGGAAACAGATATTGAGGAAGTTAATGGCTAATCCAATTTGCCAAAATACCTAACACAGAATGTCTGTTTTCAGGATTGGAATTGTAGGTAATACGTCTCCAGGTTTTCCAGCAGAGATGAGGCAGAATCAATAGACTGAAAAGAGATATCCTAATATGAATCCTGTGTTTCTTCAGAGCAGGCTGTTGCAGAAAATACTAAAAATATAATTGACTGTGCCCTCAACATCTGATAATTTTTTTTGTAAGAATGACTACTTTTATCACATGGGACAAAAAAAGTACACCCTGTAACTAATATGGAAAATAGTTTAAAAAAAATAAAAAGTAAAAAGATTGCTGAAACAGTAATCTCCAGCCATTAGCACTTCAGTTATTGCCATCAAAAAATAATTTACAGATCTTCTGGCAGCTGCTTACCAAGAGACTGTTGTGAGACAAAGCTGGGCAGAAAAGGTTTTGATCGTCATGCAGTCAGTGTAATTAGTTTAAGAATAACCTCTCCCTTGTGTACCTGAAACAGTGTTATCAAGTAATAGGCCCAGCGAAATAGATGCCACTAACCAATTAGAGCTGGATGGGTCAGCAAGGTAAGGCATTTTGTTGATGAAGTAGATTATTTTAAGATGTTAATCAGTACGTTAAAGATGGTTATGATAAATCTTTATAGAGTTAAAAAATTAAGCGTTTGTTTTAATATATTTGCTAATGGTGCTCTGCAAAAAGCTACAGTGAATTTTTACCACATAATAGATTATCTTTTTATTTTGCGGTAAGGATAAAAAGTTGTCATATGTCTTTTGACTTATTCCATGTAGTTAAGGGGAAAAGCTACGAAACAGGCCAAATTATCTGAATGGAAACATTCCTGATTTTAATACGAGGTTTCTGTTCCTACGTGCTGCGTTTTATGCTTACTGCCATTGTGTGGTTTTTTTTTCCCCTTTCCTTGAGAAAGTGCCACTAGATGGCGCAAGTGTAGTTTTAAAAAAATAAAAGGCAAAAGAAAAATGAAAACCCGAATCAAGAATACTGAAGCCTTCTACTAAAGCCTGAGAAGGCTAAATACACACATCATTTAGAGATGCAACATCTTTGTTATTAAAAGTTATGTGCTAAACTATGGAAGCTTAATGTAGTTGAAAGCTCTCTAATCAAGAAAATTCTTTTCACTTTTTGGCAAATATCTTAATAAAAGTTATGCTTAAAGGAACTCTAATATAAGGGGCTGGTGGGGAGAAAAGACAACTGAAAAAGCAATTATTTAAAATTCCTTGTAGAATTTATTACATATCTAGGATAATTGGATGCCATCATTAAATATTTTCAGATAATGAGAAGCAGTACGGGCATATGAGAACATTTCTCACTGTATTAAGTGAATGTTTTATCAATTGCTTTAGACTTGGGCACAGAAATTAAGGTTGGCCTTGGAGCATGAGACTTGCCTGCAGAATACAGGAATGGTGGACTTACCTCAGGGTCATGTGGGTCTTTGTACTGTATCACTGAAGTGCTCCAGAGCAGCATCACCCCTCTAGCTGGTGAATGTCAACATAGGCTCAGGAGGTGAATGTTACAGCTCTTGTTAGTCAGAGGTGAGATTAATTTGGTAAAGTCTGTGTTATGTATTTGAAAGTCTCAGATAGCATCTGATCTTACTATGACTTAGCAAAATTGGGACTGTTTTTTCCAGTTCTCTCAAACTGATTTATTTAAGTGGGCTATATTTAATGTAGAATGAAGGATTGCAATATTTCTTAAGATTATTTTCATTACCTGAAATTAGAAGAAGTCAGGAAAAAAAATCCATAAAGATGCTCTGGATTAGATTATAAAGCAGTTTGCTGACAGAGTTGTGCAATCTCCTGTGGATGACAGCCCAGTGTTTGAAAGACAACATAATTTTCATTGCTGTAGCTGATCTGTTCCTGTTTAAATTGCAGTTTCAGGGGCTTAAAGAATAACAAGGGTTTGCAGCTTTTTTGACTGAATTAAACTTCAGTAACTTGACTGGTATCTCCCAATCAGACAGTGGAGAGTTTTCTTCCTACGCCTGTCTGCCACCTCTGACTTATTGCACCACACTAATCTAGTCTGTGGCTTCACTTGATTTTCAGGAAAGTGTTTGGTTACTTTTTAGAGCATGCACAGTAGTATTTATTGTTTCTAAATGTTGTGCTCTCAGAAATTCCTGCTCTCTTCCTCTTTCAGTACAACTTAGGTGATTAAGGCACACTTTCATTTTCAGTGGAGTACACAGATGCTCTTTAAAAAGTGCATGAGAGACAGAAAGATGATGGAAGTACAGACATAAAACAGACAGTGGCAATGCAAGCCTGCCCATGCAGTTCAACTGATATGCAACACTGACCTGGAGACACTTTCTCCAGGGATAAGGATTAGTAGCTATGCTTGACTAAGCCATGGTCTCTTTTCTCAGGCTGCCAGTAAGGGCACCAATTAGTGTCAGTTTTGATAGTAATGTTTTTGAGATCTTGACCATTAGGAAAATTCTGTAGTGTCTGTACCTAGTCATGCTGAGTACACTTCATAGCATAAAAATAATTTTGTGTGGTCTCTGCTGGTGTGTTGGGTTTGTTTAATGAGAAGAAATAGAGGTTTGGGGAATATTGCATTAAAGATTTTTGGTACATATACTCTCTATTTCATAAAAACAAGTAATTTATGATTTGTCAGATCAAAATTTCACTACTCTTTCCACAATTTTTCTGCGATGAACATTAGTTTCTTGAAGAACTGATTGTAGGAAGACTTGATGAAAATAACAGAACTACTGAAGGCTGAGGATTTCTTTCATGCATTTTGTAAATGATAGAAAACTTTAAAATTTTAAGATACCTGCCTCTGTTTTTAAACCATCATGAATAATAATAGAAATAATACTGTTAGAAATTTCAAGGAACCAATTTCAGAATGAGATTATTTGTTCTCAGGATGGATAAACAAATGGTAAACCTGGAGCCAGAAGTTAAATGCAGGTTAATGTAAAAACGAGCAGGCAGATAAAGGAACAGATTGAAGACTGGAATTGTTGAGCTAACATTGGCCCAATTACTACTTTTTCTAAAGGTTTTAGAGAAGGATATCCTTGCATTGGGTATACATGACTTAAGTATTAGCTGCTGCAATGTCTGCTGGATAGTTTTTGGGCTATGGCTATAAGAAGTTGTTTTCCCCAGTCTGCCTTACTGTGCCATGGCCCTGTTAGATACAGGGGAGTCCACTCACTGGAGGCTATCAAAATTCCATGGAAAAGGATATGTCCCAGCAGGATTAAATCTTTGTATTATGTTGATGGAAGCAGAAGGATTTGTCTTTTAGGGTAATCTTCAAATCAAAAAAATAGATAAATTAGTAATTGCACTAGAAGAAATAATTTTCCTTTGTGATTTACATAATCTAAAAATCCTTAAGTCTGACTTCCTTTCCCATCCACACAATAAAGTCCCTCAGAGTCTGACAGTGGAAACTCTTATCATATTACTTGTGATGCAAACCCATTTGTCACCTATTTATTGTCTAAAAAATCCTCTTCTGTTGGAGTTTCAGCAACCTAGCTCTTTGTCCAGGGAAATCTGAAGACATACTACAAAATTGTGTGAGAACTCAGACAAGTGTTGTTTCCTCCTGGCTAAAATATGTGCATGCTGATTTTTGTTTTCCTCCATCCATGAGGGATTAGCTGCTCTTATGCTGCTTCTAATTTTCCATTAGAATAGCTTATAATTAATACAAGGAGGTCTATGGTTGAGATATGTTTCTGGCAATATCAGCAGTCCATTAAAGATGAAGAGGGAGAGAGTGCTATAAATGTATATGAGGGATTTTTTTCCTTTATTCCCAGGATAGAGCAGTAGCCAAAATACCAGCTTCCCTCTTTTAGCTACACTTATCGCTTGGATGCAGGTCTGGCAATGGCGATTCACCTATTTGTCACCTTCATATTGGACAATTGCAATGCATCCTACTACTTGCAGTTCATCTGGAAGGCAAGTTGAAATAGACAGTTTAATATGCAGTAGTCTTCCTTTTTAGAAGGACAGAGATATAAGTCCACACTGAAGATGGTCTGGTCATATATCCACTGTCAGTTAAATTATTGATCCATTGAACTTTCTTTGCGTCATTGTCACCATTGGAGTCTTCATGAGAAATGGCTATTTCTCAAAAAGCAGGTATGCTATTTGTGTTCCTATTCTTCAGCAAAAGGGATGTATATGGAAACATGTTGCTGTGGAACAGCTGAAGTGTACATGTGTGTTAACCAGCCAGGTAACTGCTTAAGTGCACTCTGACCTCTTGGTAAATGTTGGGTAGTTCAGCCGCAGAAATTTTGCTTTCATTGACTATAGTGCTCTTTCTATGCCATCCAGGAGTGTTTATTTGAAAATGGCAAGTAGGCAAAGGTTAGTGGAAAGAATACATTTGGCCTGCTCTAACATACTGCCAGTATGCTGTTTTGAAACAGGATTTTGATCATTGCTCAAAACCAAAAAGTGATTACAAACAGGTGAGTTTCAAAGAGACCAAGAGAGAGAACTGAAAAAGAAATTTTGAGAATGTAGCCTCAGTACATCCTAACGTTACTCTAACTCCTGGTAGTTAGTTCCATTTGGGCATCTTTTCTAACTTGGTAGTCTTTTATAACATATTTTCTTTCACTTTGTAAAAGCGGTAGTCAGCCATGTGTTTTCTTCTTGCTACTTAAAGAAATTCTCAGCTCACAGAAATATAAAATAATCTTGAAGACAATATGTGAAAAATAACACTTTCCCATTCAGAATCCCAGAAACTTTATGAAAAGACTGTAGTATCAGGCAGGCCTTCTGCAATGGCCCAGTAATTGTGATCTGACCACAACTTCCTTTCTCAGGGCTGAATGGAGAGATGGGTGTGGAGGGGTCTTCTGTTTTCATTTGTCAGAGCTGTGCTGGTGGGTTGGTGGGTACGGTTCCTGTAGACCGAACTCATAGCTCTTAGGAATTGAGGTGTTACACAGGTCTTAGATTTAGCTTCATTCCTGTTGGCAGGTCAATCTACTGTTTCATATTTTTAAAGTTATGAAACAAATTGGGCAAATTAGTGCTTAGTTTTGAGTTCACCTCAGGAAATCCCACTGAAATACTACTAGGTGCATTCTTGAAGCTAGATGCATTCTTGTACTGCTGTTAAGTTAGCTATGTACTGAAACTTACACACTAAAAAAATCAAGTAAAGAAAAGGCGAAAATAATATGTAGTGCAAACTGTGTATGTTAGAATAGACCCAACAATGGCCTTCTGGTCTGAAAGATCTGTCACCGGGTTTGACTCAAGGTTCAGTCTTCTGCCCTTTGTTTCTGAGGAAGAAAAAGTGTTATATAAATAATTAACCTCTGTGATAAAGCAGTGCACAATCTCTCTGCTCCGCGAGGCTTCCAGTCAGCTTTAGCACCAAACCTTTGAGTATAACTTCTGGTACAGTAATCCTTTTAGTAAGAGGGAATCTAAAAGGAGCTTTGAGTATAATGACTCATCCCATCTTCTCATTTAACATCACAGGTTTTGCTTTGATATTATAAATCCCTCCTACCATTTTATCCATAGCACCTCATCAGTTGTTTTCCTTGGTAAGTGTGTTCCCAGCTTCAGTAACCTCCTTGCTGGTCTGATAATAGTGTTGATCATCTGCTTCAGCCTACATTGTTTTCTTTCCTTTTCCTTTCCTATATAGTCCAACTATATGTGTGGAAAATTTTCCATGGCTTCTTTGCCTTCTTTTCCTCTAAGCATGTCAAATATATTTTTATTTCTGTAGTGTTTTCTTTCTGTTCTCTTCTTTCATTCTCAAATAATAAACTTTTCTACTTTCATCTTCCTGTCTGCTCATTGACCTGTTATTCTGCTTGTAAGTGTCTGTACTGCAACAATCCTTTCCTGCTCCCCCACCCTTTGCCCCATGGGAGCTTCCCTACTTCCCTTGACAAGAGTTCTGTGTTTTTAAGTCACTTGACAGCTCTCTTATCAACTAAAGAGATCACTGTTACAAGAGTCACCTGTTCTTTCCATGAGCTTGTCATCTGGAAGAACATAAACACTAGAAAACCAAGCTGTTCTCTTGGTATTAGTATCTCTGGACTAAAATGGTAACCTGTACACTGCTTCACCTCTGCATAGTTGCTTGACCTGTTTTTTGTTGTTGCAAATGCAAAATACTACAGTTAAAGAATTTTTTAAAAAAATCTTGTCTAAGTGCACTGTACTCCAACCAAAATCTCATTGGAATTACTGGGATTTTTTCCATTAACTTCAGTGTGCTTTGGATCAGATCCCAGATGAACTTTATTATTTTTTTGCCTTTAATGCTGAGAGTACTCAATTATGCCTCTCCTAATGCTGAGGCATGCTGGGAAGGGGAAGGATTTACCCTGCTGGAGCCCTGATTCCTGGCAACCATATGTCTTTCAAAAGCAACATTCCTCCATGGGGGGATGATGGAAAGATTCCCTCTGCTACACCTCTTTAATTACAAAAGCAAGCATCCTCCCACTGTAGTCCTTCCAGCATCTAGGAACAGTGCTACAGCCTTTTCTGGTGCAGTCAGCATTGCCAGAAATTATGGAAACCTTCCCATCTGCCTTCCTGATCCAATGCTCCCACCTCCCATGCAGCTGTTACTTATTATTGCAATGCATTCTTTAATTGATGGTGCTCAGGACAGTAAAGATTCCCATATGGCATTTGTGGCAGCTCTGAAACTAGAAAAAGCCTTTTTTGCTATTTCTCTTCAGTAAAAATATCTTTGGTTAAGAAGTTCTGGGTGTTGCTTTCTTACTCATTGGCTCTTTGTGGAAGGTGTACAGGCTGACTTTATATACATATATATAGACACATATATAAAAAATGTTTTTTATATATATACACACACATATATAATTACAAGTCCTTGCCATTTTCTTTTCAACTTAATGGCAATAAAAGCAGAATTTCAAAAAGAGCAGTTTGCTTCTGTACCTGACAAAGTTCCTCTTCCTTTCATGTTTTTTAGCCATCCTGAAACACTGACACCTCAAATCCTGTTTTGACAACTGGTGAAACCATTTAATAAAAGCACCCTATTGCCTGTAGCAAGGCTGTCAAAATCCAAGTTTCAGATGAAAGTCTAAACTGGGAACCAAGCACAGTAAATATGAGGAGTCATTCCACAAGTCTATCCTTCTCTTGCTCACATGGGAAGGAAATTTCTCTTTATAGTTTTCATTGGGATAATGGAATAATTATTTTTTCCCCAAATACTCTGATATCATGGGGAAAAAATCCCCGTCCCTCCCACCCCCATCCTAATTGGGAGTTCCTAGTTTCATTAACAATTCTTTAATGTTTGTGTAACTGCCTTCAGATTCTAAGCTGGAAAAATAATTAGCATTTTAATTTTAGGAAACAGAACAAAAACAGGTTACCTAAGCACAGTATAACGTTTGCAGGTATTTCGTGTAACAGATGCAGGAAGCAATGTAGTAAGGGTTCAAGTCTGGGAAATGCTTTCCTGGAAATGCTGGAGGCACTGTATCTGTACGCATTATTACTCTGTCTCTGGGAATGGTGCCAGGATGCTCCCCTTGGACGGGTGTAGGGTACACTGCTCATAGTATCCACGTTTGGTGAAGACTCATCAGCTCACAGCCAGTCCTCACAGAGTGCTTTGGTAAGTGGCCTTTGTGTG
This sequence comes from Phalacrocorax aristotelis, assembly GCF_949628215.1. Lineage (NCBI taxonomy): Eukaryota > Metazoa > Chordata > Aves > Suliformes > Phalacrocoracidae > Phalacrocorax > Phalacrocorax aristotelis. The sequence continues at coordinate 36,066,328 of NC_134311.1, read as the reverse complement.
CATACCTAAAAGGTGGGATAAGGTCACCTCTGCACCTACTGCCCCAGGTGACTCACTGAATATGCCTTGCAATGGCACAAGTACCTTCTGGAATTAATGCGTTGTGTAATAGTCAGAGAATCTGTTTTAGTCAGGCAGTGGATCTGAAATACAGCAGCAGCTGCGTGTACAATCAGAGGAGGAAAAATCTGTTTTCAGACAAAGCAATAAATGAAGCTTCTCTGATGATATGGGTTTGTCCAAATGCCCAAGTCTCAGGCAGCAGAGCTGTAAAGGGATGCTGACTGATCTCTTCTGCGAGTGAATTTCAGGCACTAAAAAAGCACCATGTTGCTTTAGCTTGTCAGTGCTAGAGTTCTCTTCAAGACAGCAAAATGGCCTAGGCAAGTAGTAAAGTCTGGTAATAAAGACCGTATCTTGAATTTTGTCCTGAGGAGAGACACTGAAAAGAGCTACTGGCTGTAGTATTTTCTTGATGGATTCATTATTGGTTGCTGTCAGAACAGCATATTCCTGATATACTAAGTAAAAGAAAGATCTTAGAGGAAGCAAGAAAAAATTTCTAAACATTTTTCCACCCTCCTAATCTTTGGCTCAATCCATATTCAAATCTGCCCAGGCAAAATTCAGAGCAGCTTGTCACTGTTGCTTTCAGGTAAAGCAGGCCCTGAGGAGCAGTCTAATATGAGGAGTGGAAGCCACATATACCAGTTGGAAATTACATCAGAGTTCCTTTATGCTGGAGACATACCAGTCTGTCGTCATACAGCTGTACTAGCTGAGGAAGAAGGTGGAGCAAAGTGTCAGGAACTAGCTTAGTGGTTAATTTCCAGTGCAGAATTCAGCTGGAAAACTACATGCGGGAGGTAAACGCAAGAGCATCCCTCATGCTTAATCATTCATGATCGTAAGTTCACAATAAAAATGCCGTAGAAATTTTTCCTCATAGATAGTGATTTATCACTCAACAATATTAAAAAATTGTAATTGATGGACCTGTTAGAGACCTGCACAGTAATAAAAGTTATCTTTCCCAAAGTCTTCTATGGTAAAATGTATTTGGCACTTTATACATTTCATATACTTAATTGCCATTTTACCTGTGCTAGTGAACATCTCTATTACAGACATTATTAGTTGCCCTAAAATACAACTCCTAATGCTAAGCAAGCCATCTGACATTTCGAAAAAAGGCTTTGGCAGTGCAGAGATCAAGATACATGAGAAATCCTCACCAGCTGTGGGTGGAAAATAAAAATAATTGTCAGCTTTCGGACAACTAGTTGATGAAAAATTTGAGACTACTGAGTGGTTGTGTGACCATATTACCAAGGGAGGAAGAGTACATGTGCCACAGAGAGAAAGGAAAAAACATTATTCCTTATTTTATGACCGACACAAAGTGAGTGTGCGTCCAGAGGGTCTGGCCTAGTAGGCGTAGCAGCTGCTTTCATGTTTTCTGCAGGGGGATGAGAGTATGAAGGCCTTTAGTTTCCCGTCAATTTGTCCATCAACAGCTGCAGTAGGTTGGAATATCTGTGAACAAATAGAGACTGAGCACATCCCTGGAGCAGACGAGGGGCCCCGTGGATTTCTTGGGCATAATGTGTCCACACTTACCTGGAAGATATGCACTGCCTTTTACATTTTCCTTTATAGGAATATTTACTCTTTACTGTTGAAGTCTTGTGGGTGAGGCTTTTCATGCAAAAATGTGTCACTACAGACTCCTGTGGTCTGGAACAATTGACAGTTTAAGATGTTTATGGCAGATACAAAGAAATCGGCCGTTCTGGAAGGGCTGCTCGTCCTAGGACAGTTTAGCCTGCTGAGGAACATTTTTGTCGCATGGTAGACACTGTTTGAATTAATTCTCTAAAGGCTTTATGAAGATGGAAGATAGACAGGTTGGGTTAGAGAAGGGACAGGGTCCTTGTTTCACTGGGGATAGTAATTTTCCTGCTGTTTTCTTTTATGGATTGATTTTATTTAGTCATACAGGCCCCAAAAATGGGCCAAATTTCCACAGAATATTCAGAACAGCTGTGGAGTGTGAGTGGAGAATCTGTGTATAAACAGACCTACCTGTTCAGCCATTCCCAGACTGGGTTTTGTCTTTTGTTGTTTTACTCCTGAGTTTTTCTGGGTTGTAAGTGGACTCAAGCTGCTAGAGGTAGAAATGCAGAAAGACCAATTCTTTTAATGAAGGCAACTGTGTAAAGAAGGATTCTGTTCCTTGTATTGGTGTAAGAGCATTTTTATTTTTCAATGGATTATTTTAAATTATTTTATTGACATGCGATTCATCCTGTGACTCACTGGTGTTAGGGAAATGTTTTTAGTACGAGGCTTTATTTTGGTGTTCCCGTACTACAACTGTTCTTAATTTTAGAAAGGGATAGCTAGATGTTCCAATAATATTTCTAAAAATATAGTTATTATGTTCAAGGTACTGAAATCTGTGAAAAGGTTTCAAAATGTGAAAAGTCTAATGAGTGTCACAAAGGTGTGCTATGCCTGAGATAGCATACTTCAGCTTTGTAATGGCTGGAGATGCTTCTATTTGAAAATTATTTTATTCAGGAAGCTTATTGACTTAGTCACATAATCTGATTAGGAAACAATGAAAGCAAACAACCTATATTGCAAAAATTGCTCATCCTAAATTCTTCTGAAAACACAAATTACGGTTCAGTCAGGTTCTGTCCAGAAAGAAGCAATTCTAGAAACAGGAACACTTGCAAGAGAAACTAAACAGAGACTTTTTGGCTGTGAAAGGGAGAGAAAGTATTTTTTATCTGTGGCTGTGGTCTTTCATTTAGATGACATTTCTTTCTTCTGAAATTGCTCTGCTTGAAATAGTTTTGGATCAAACTTCTCTGACTACACTGCTGTGCACAGTCAGGAAAAGAAAAAATTGAGAGACTGGGCTGTTATGTTGGCTCAGTCTTCATCTGTGCTTGCATCTCATTTTGTCTTCTTATCCTGGACAATTTGGCAACTTCAGTTATATTTGCCTCCAGAGGTATTGCTACTGCTTTATTGGACAGGAATCCAAATGAGTAGCTGCTCCAGGCAGAGATCATTGCACAGATTTGAACTTCCATTAAAAACACACAAATGAACAAACAAACAAGGAAAAATCCAAACAAAACCAATACCCAATGTTTGTTCCACATGATTCTCAGGTATGTGCAATAGGCAGAAATAAAAGTAATTCCTTGACATCTCTCTTTTCCCCAATTAAATTTTTTTTTCTCAGGGAAACTTTTAAGAACGTTTTCTGGAATTGTTTTTCCCATTTAGGAGAGATGAGCAATTGCTACAGTGAGAAAGCTATTTGGAACTCTCAGTTAAATGCTTTCATGTGTTAGTATGACTGCAAGCGAATAGAGGTGAGAGGCTGGTGGGTGCATAAATCTGTCTTTGACATTCACTCCCCTTTTGTAAATGTGTGCAGCCCCAGAGAAAGGAATTGTTTCTTTTCCACAGCCTGGGAAAAGGCATTTTTTCTCCCCATTACTCTGCAAGACTTGGATTTGCTAAAACTCTGGCTCCCTTTATTTAAAGTCTGTTAAATAAGACAATCAGTATTATACCCTTAGTACTATATTGGTCAAGACCTGAGGCTAATGGTTAACCTAAATATATTGTCTTAGGTAAAAGACTCTGCAATCTTACTGACTATCTTTCTTTAGGCAGTTTCTTTATTGAAAAACCTATGTTCAGCACTTTTTTATGCATAGAAATTATTTTTTTCCTGATTTAAAATGAGTATTGATTTTTCATGTAAAAGAAAACTGTTTAAGCTGCAGGAACCAAACTTGACCTACTTTGGGTCATAGAACTGGCATAGGAAAGTCCTGATGATTCCAAATAATATATCCACTTCATATATTGTAACTCTAAATATATATCAGTGATGGACATAAAGCGATAGGAGGCTGCCTTTTCTAAATTCAAAGGAGAAGTTTTGTATTCCTTCTCACCTATTCTGAAATGATTGATAAAAGAAAAAATGTTATCAAACCCCATTTTTGTACACAGAAGATGGTAATTCAGATTCTTACTGGTAAAACTGCTACATGACTCTAAGTGGGTGCTTTGGAGGACAAATGAGCAGTTGTATTTAACATTTATTTTGAATGTGTAGTAGGTAATTTTGTCCCCCTGATCAAGGTCATCCCATTCACTCCTTTCAGGCTAGGCAAATACAGTCACATATCTTAAAAAAGAACATTAAAACAGACTTAAAAAAAGACCCATTTCCCTCAAAATAAGTCTACTATCTGTTTTGTTTTAAAGTGACATAAATATGAGGTTTGCTGCATGGGTACAACCTGGAAACAGGTTTGGTGTGTCTTCTTTCAGTGCTGAGGTAATGATTATTGTTAGTGCTGCAAAGATATGCTGTTGTTGTAAGGTGATAACTGAAATTGAAACTCCTTTTGGAAAAGATTATGTTAGTCTCACATTCATTTCAAGCATAAAGATAACAAAAAATTGTAATGGATAGAATAGGATTTAGAAATAACTGCAAACTTGTGAGGTGGCAGAAGAAAAAAGGTGAATGGTAAGCAACAGTACTGGAAAACAGCCTCTGGTTACATTCTTAAGTAGAAGCTGACCATTTCAAAAATTGCTTGAAATGGTCGCTATGAATTTGTGGCAATTAGTTTTATATCTTAATTTCTTCTTCTCTTAGGGCATTCTGTATGGTTATATACATTCCCACTTCACACACTTAGCATTTGAATAGATAAATACACTTTATGCAATGTCATGATTATTTTTGCTTGCTAAACAAAGAGGAAAGAACGAAAAACGTATTTCAAAGTTACACATTTTTTTCTATTTTTTCTTTTTTAGCAAGAGTGCTCACTGGCATATTAAATGGCTTCAGAGAAGAAGCAAAGCAAAGGCTTGCTGGCTGCATTGCAAGAAAACCTCCAATATCTGCAGCTATTAGGTCTGACATCCAACCAAAGCAGTGAATACACCATTACATCCAGACAGATCACCACTGTCTTTAAGAGACTTGTAAATGTGTGAGAGTTGTTCACTTTAGCTTAAGGGGAGGATCTTGGTTTAAAAAGCAGCCAGTTGACAAAAAATGTTGGAAAAATCTTTTTCAAGTTTATCTACCAGTTTGGGTTTCGGGTTTGTTTGTTTGTTTGTTTGTTTTGACTTCTCTGTTACTTATGTATTATTATTTGCTTAACTCCTTTTTCTAATCCCTAAATTCTTCTGGGAGAAGGACTGTGACTCAGCCACTCTGACAAAATCCCCAGAGAGTCAAGTTATGCACTGGGAAATTTCCTGGTATGTCCTGAGCTTTCCAAGCAATACAAAAGGGCAGTTCATCTATTCATGAAATTTCTATTCAAACCAGGTAATTGTCCTGCTCTTTGACTGGAGGATTAGGTTACTCTCTGATGGTACACGGTGATGGCTTCCTGATGACTCCTTCACAGCTACAGAAAAATTAAAAATCCAGACATAATTATAGGTTAGAAAGTGGCAACCCTTTAGAAAACTTCATGCCTGAGAAATGGAGGCCATGATATAATAAAGAGGGTGCTTTTACAGCCTTGACGTTAATTGGTATTATCGTTAAAAGTATATGTCTAAATATTTTTGTTAACTGAGACCTGTATTTCAAACTTTTATATGTATTTATGCTGGTCAAAATATATAATGCTGTGTACAGAGGGGGATCATCTTCAAGCATTTTTGTTCCATGCTGTCTAGAAGAAATAGTCTAACATTGCAAGAAGAAAAGTAGTGTATTTACTGTATGTGTTAGCATGAAAATCTGTGGGTATCTCATTAGACCTCGGGATCAATCTGCAGATTACCTAAGTCTGTGATGATCCATATAGTGTCAAAACCTTCTTTTTAGTATATTTCATGGTTAGTCCTCATGTCTAAAATAAGTTTTGCGTTTCCTTTCTTTTTCCTTTTTCAGAGGGAAAATCACATCAATAAAAACTCACTGGATGTCAACTTAGAAGGACAAACTTGTTGAGTGTAAGAGTAAATGTGAGCTTTGCATTTGGAGGAACTGGATTTTCATAAAAAAATCTTGACCATGTAAAATTAAGCAGTGAATTAGAAAACTTTATATTGGAAGCATCTGTAGTCAAATTGGTAGATAGAAAAACATGTTGAAATCGAGCATGTGGAAAGGAAGGGCTGACTCTCAATGACTTGGGGTTTGTGTTCAGATATGGTTATTTTTGTATTTGAATGCAGCAGCTGCTGCAAAGGCCATTCACTCTGCTGCATGATGAAACGCAATGTGTTGGAAGTCAGTGAAGAAGCCAGTTATGATAGAATTTATTGTTATAAGCTGCATGGTAATGACAGTTGTTATCACCTTTGCATGGAAATAGTATTATGGCTGTATAACTTAGTAGCAATATTCTATTAAAAGATATTTTGCCACTGCTATTGAAATTAGCTTGTGTCCTTGCAGAATTAACTTGAATTACTATACGCGGTTCTAATGCATCAACAAGACTGCTGGAATGGCAGCTGACTAGGTAGAGAAATGATCCAAAACCCACCTGTTTTAAACATGAGAGAAGCTATCCTAGCTTGGTCATGTGAGGATTCCTTCAGTGCTGTACTAAACTCTTTAAACAGCTAGACATATTTCTAAGTCATAGTGGTAATTGCCTAAATCAACTAACCCAAGACTTCCCAAGTCCCAGTAACGCATTGTGTTGTGTGTGTTATAGAGTCCTGAGGAATATGACAGTAGAAAACCACATGGAGATGAAGAGAAGAAAAAAAATAATGAACTGTGACAACTGCCCAGTTTGTGCTTTGAAGAATTATTTATCCTATTTCTTCCTCCAGTGAATGTTGCAATTTCTTTGAAAGATCTCTTATGTAGTGGTTTAAAAGTGTATATACTGTAACCATGTCGTTATAATTGCTGAATAATTGAATTTCATATACTTCCCATGTTATTATGTGTCCTTATCTAGGATACTAAATACATGTTTGACTGAGATTCTGCATTAGGATTTGCTGGCATCACTTCTCGTCCTTGACACCCATTATTATCTTGTCACCATCTGATTTGGCACAGTAAAGTTACTTTAATCTGATATCAATAAAAGAAATTAAAAATGGCTCCATGCTGTGGCCCAGCTGTGGAAATTTCCCCTGTGACCCTTCCTCACCAGGCAAGACATTATTATCAGCATAAAATTGACTACATTTATGTGTGTGATAGCTAGCAATGAATTTGATTACTTACTTTATAATAGTTCTATACTTGTTGAGTGCCTAAGTGAATGGATAGCATTGCCAGTTGTTATGATGTTGTTACAAACCAGAAGTAGTACTGCTAGGAACTTAGAAATAGCACATTCTAACTCAGGGGAAGCAAACCAAAAAATACTTTATGTAGAATACTTCATGTAGGTGTACATAAAAACATTTTGATAAAGGATGATTTAGTCAGTCTTCTGTCTGGCTTACTTCACACCTAACCTAGCTATTATGGAACCAGAAACTTAAATTCTTGCAAATTTGAGAGTGTTCGTTAAACCCAATTGATATGAATAAGGCCAAGCGAAAATATTGTATACAATTGGATTTTAGGCTTGGTTTCAGATGTGAGTCTTTTGATTTGTTGCAAAATATTCTTCCATCATAAGCCTGGTAGTAATTTTTTCCACCTGAATAATAAAAGAAATACAGAAATGAGAACAGCGATCTGTCTAGTCTAGTAGCCTCCTTTTTGTATACTGTCCTTGTGTGTTTTGAAACTAATGAAACTGTTGAATTTCTTACTGAGTTATAAGCCATGTTTAATTCATGATATGCATGTTCATTGACTAGCACAGTGGGATTCTTCCCTGTGTCTGTGGCCACCATGCATGATTATCGTACAACTAATTGACACGTAATTCCTTCCAGATTCTATTGGGAGAAAACAAAAGTCCCTTAGAAAGCCAGTGTTAACTTTTCAAAAAAATACAAACTCTAATAGAATATGTACTTCCTGGAATCTGACATGGGTCACTTCATTTGAAAATTCTGTCTTAAAGGTGAGGGTTGGCTGTATGAAAGATAAGCAGGTCAAAGGATGTGCTTTTGACCATCCATGTAGTAAATATTTATTGGATTTCCTTTTTTTATGACCATTGGATAGTTTATTATTAGACAGTGTCACATTGCACTGGAATTGATAGGTGCTTTTCTGTCTGTTGTACTTTTCAGTTTCTTGAATATTTTACTTTGACATTTCAGGAAGTTTAAGAACAAAATAGAACATCTGTACATAAATGCCAAAACCTGCTTAGTTTTCCTATAATAAATGGATGCATTGTTTTCCTAGTAAATACTTTCAGCTTAGTGTCCATTTTTTTGAATAACTGACAAAAAGTTTTAGAAAATCAGATTACTATATATGTCTATATATATGTATTTATGAATTATATAGGGTTTGCTCTCCATTAGTTTCATTTTATTCGTGCCAAAATTTTGCGGATGCAAGAGCGTTTTGCCCCTGACTGTATTGGCACATGTTTTCTATTTTGCACAGATTCTGTTCTTTGTCATCCTTAGTTTTACTAAGCAAGACCACAATTCAAAATGCCAAAACTGTAAAGACAAGGTGTATGGTGATTTATGTAATGTTTATAAAGACTCACAAGACTCACTAAAATCAATAGTAAATTACATAATCCCTGAGTGACATTGATAAATGCTCACTGTGAAGTGTACAAAAAAATTATTGCCTTGTATCAGTTCTGTTCCATTATGGCTCCAGTATCAGTTCTTGCAGAGATCCCTAAACCATCTGGTATGGCTACATATGGAGTATATCTAGAATTTGCTGGGGTAGGCAAACTCCTTTGTTACACAGAATCTATCTATATCTATATATCAATATTGATATAACTATATATCTAGCCCTTGTTCTCATGGGGGACTTCAACTTACCAGACTACTGATGGAAATACAACACAGCAGAGAGGAAACAGTCTAGGAAGTTCCTGACACAGCTGGTGAGTGAGCCTTGCTTGACCTCCTGTTCACAGAGAAGGACTGGTGGGACATGTGGCCATTAGAGGTGGTCTTGGGCTAAGTGACCGTGATATGACAGATTTCTCACTTCCTGGAGAAGTAAGGAGAGGGCCAGCAAAACCACTGCCATGGACTTTCGGAGGGCAGACTTTGGCATGTTCAGGGCACTAGTTGAAAGAGTCCCTTGGGAGGAAGTGCTTGAAATGCAAAGGAGTCCAGGGAGGCCGGGCATTCTTCAGTAAGGAAGGCTAGAGGCGCAGGAGCAGGCTGTCCCCAAGTGCCATAAGATGAACCGGTGGAGAAGATGACCAGCTTGGGTGAACAGAGAGCTTTTGTTGGCAATGAGTAAAAAGGAGAGTTTACAGCTTTTGGAAGAAGGGGTAGGCAACTCAAGAGAAGTATAGGGATCTTGTTATGCCTTGCAGAGAAAAAAATTAGACAGGCAAAAGCCAAGCTAGAACACAATCTGGCCACTGTTGTAAAAGATAAAAAAAATAGTTTTTACAAATACATTAACAAGAAAAAGAAACCAAAGATAATCTCATTCCTCTGTTGGACAAGGAGGGGAACAATGCCATGGAGGATGAGGAAAAGGCTGAGGTACTTAATGCCTTCTTTGTCTCAGTCTTTAACCACCAGACCAGTTATCCCCAGGCTATTCAGCCCCCTGAGCTGCAAGGCAGGGATGGATCACAGAATAAAACCCCATAATCCAGGAGGAAGTGATTTACGACCTGCTGCTCCACCTGGACACCCACAAGTCACCCACAAGTGGTGGATCCACCCAAGAGCACTGAAGGAGCTGGCACAGGACCTTTGCAAGCCACTCTCCATCATTTATCAGCAGTCCTGGTTAACAGGAGAGGTCCCAGAAGACTGGAGGCTTGAGAATGCAGTGCCCATCTACCAGAAGGGTGGGAAGGAGGATCTGGGGAACTGCAGGCCAGTCAGCCTAACCTCGAAACTGGGGAAGATTATGGAGTGGTTCATCTTGAGTCAGCTCACCAGGCATGTGCAGGGCAACCAGGGGATCAGGCTCAGCCAGCATGGCTTCATGAAAGGCAGGTCCTGCCTGACCAACCTCATCTCCTCCTGTGACCACGTGACCTGCCTAGTGGATGAGGGAAAGGCTGTGGATGTTACCTACCTGCACTTTAGTAAAGCCTTTGACACTGTCTCCCAGAGCATCCTCCTAGAGAAGCTGGCAGCTCATGGCTTAGACAGGTGTACTCTTCCCTGAGTAAAAAACTGTCTGGATGGCCGAGGCCAGGGAGTTGTGGTGAACGGAGCTAAATCCAGTTGGTAGCTGGTCACGAGTAGTGTTCCCCAGGGCTCAGTGTTGGGGCCAGTCCTGCTTAATATCTATATCAACGATCTGGACGAGGGGATTGAGTGCACCCTCAGTAAATTTGCAGATGACACCAAATTGGGGCAGGGCTGTCAATCTGCCTGAGGGTAGGAAGGCTCTGCAGAGGGACCTGGACAGGCTGGATTGACGGGCTGAGGTCAATTGTATGAGGATCAACAAGGCCAAGTGCTGGGTCCTGCACCTGGGTCACAACCACCCCATGCAATGGTACAGTCTCAGTAAAGACTGGCTGGAAAGCTGCCCGGTGGAGAATGATCTGAGTGTGCTGGCTGACGGCCGGCTGAACATGAGCCAGCTGTGTGCCCAGGTGGCCAGGAAGGCCAACAGCATCCTGGCTTGACTCAGGAACGGTGCAGCCAGCAGGAGTAGGGAAGTGATCGTGCCCCTGTACTTGGCACTGGTGAGGCCATGCCTTGAATACTGTGTTCAGTTTTGGGCTCCTCAGTACAAGAAGGACATTGAGTTGCTTGAGCATGCCCAGAGAAGGGCAAGGAAGCTGGTGAAGGGTCTGGAGAGCAGGTCTTATGTGAAGAGTTTGAGGGAACTGGGGTTGTTTAGTGTAGAGAAGAGGAGGCTGAGGGGATGCTTTATCGCTCTCTACAACTACCTGAAGGAGGTTGTAATGAGGTGGGTTTTGGTCTCTTCTCCCAAGTTACTAGTGATAAGACAAGAGGAAATGGCTTCAAGCTGCATCAGGGGAGGTTTAGATTGAATATTAAGGGAAATTTCTTTAGTAAAAGTGTGGCCAGGCATTAGAACAGACTGCCCATAGAGGTGGTGGAATCACCATCTCTGGAGATGTTTAAAAAATGTGTAGATGTGACACTTTGGGACATGGTTTAGGAGGCATGGTTGTGTTGGGTTGGTGGTTGGACTTGATGATCCTAGTGTTCTTTTCCAACCTTAATGATTCTATGATTCTTTATATCTATATATCTATATACCTATATTTCCTGTGTAGGGAAAGATATATTTTGTCCTACTTTGCTGTTCAACAGAAAAAGAGTTAGCAGAATAAAAAAACAAAACAGAAGAATGTTGTTTCAGGCTTGCTGAAGTGAAAGATCTATGTGTGAATCCACAGCATTCCAGTTTCTGAATGAGAAATGTAGGATATATTCAGCATTTGACTATTAGAGCAACTTGCAGCACAGCTGGTGCTGTCTTTTAAAGCACTGATTGTAATTCTTTATTTATTTCAATACGTATGGCTTTTTTATCACATTGATTATTGCTGTAAGGAGGACTGGGCTGTTGGAGGCATTCCTGAAGAAAGCACTCTTCCGAAATGATGAGCCTCAGAGCTGATTGTAGTCATCTGGGATGTTAGGCTGACAAATCATGAGATATTACTATGAATGATTTGTTTCAATACTTGTTGTGAGAAGAATTTACTGAACAAACACTTGTCGTCAATAACACTTCCCAGAAGATGCAAAAAAACAGTACGTGTGCTGCTATGAACAGTAAAGCATATGATATGACTGGTTAAATGGTTGAGAAAATTAAAACGTAATGGAAATATTTGTGCACAGACACCAGAACTCAGGCCATCTACAGCTGATAGTGACATTGTAAGTAGAACTAAGGCATGGTGATACAGTAATGCTAGTGGGAACACATGCACTGAGGTAGGTAGACATTTACCAGGAACAAGAGCACTAAGGTATGTTTCAGGAAATAGGTCTCATTGGAAGTTTGTGTTTTGATAGACTGTACTGAAATGAACATAGGTGGAGTAGAAGAAACAACCAGTTTTTGTCAAGATTGTGGAAGGATGACAAAACTATTCATGGTGAATGATGTTTTGTAATACTGTAGATCTCAGAAAGATATTGATAATGGTATGCACTATCAGCAGGAATAAATGTTACTGATTTTTACATTAAGGCTTGTATTGGTTTTGCAAGGTGAGGTTTTGATAGTAACTAGATAGATAGTAGCTAGAATATGCTAGAAGCTTCCCCTGTGCCCGAAAGAGTTGATGCCAACCAGCACCAAGGTGGACGTGCTGCTGGTCAAGGCTGAGCCAGTCAGCAATGGTGGTAGCACCTCTGGGATAACATATTTAATAAGGGGGATAAAATATGCTGCACAACAGCAGCTGGGAAAGAGGAGTGAGAATATGCAAGAGAAACAACTATGCAGATGTCAAGCCAGTGAAGAAGGAGGGGGAGGATGTCCTGCAGGTGCTGGAACAGAGATTCCTCTGCAGCCCATGTTGAAGACCACGGTGAGGCAGGCTGTCTCCTCCAGCCCATGGAGGTTAACAGTGGAGCAGATATTCACCTGCAGCCTGTGGAGGACCCCACACTGAAACAGGTGGATGCCTGAAGGAGGCTGTGATCCCGCAGGAAGCCTGTGCTGGAGCAGGTTACTGTCAGGAGCTGTGGCCCCATGGAGAGAGAAGCCCACATGGGAGCAGGTGTTCTGGCAACACTTGGGAGTCCATGGAAGACCCATGCTGGAGCAGTCTGTTCCTGGAGGACTGCATCCTGCTGGAAGGACCCATGTTGGAGAAATTAATGGAGAACTGTATCCCACGGGAGGGACCCCACAATGGAGCAGGGGAAGAGTGTGATGAGTTCTTCCCATGAGGACAAAGGAGCAGCTGAGACAACATGTGATGAACTGCAACTCCCATTCCCCATCCCCCTGTGCTGCTGCAGGGGAGGAGGTAGACAACTCGGCAGTAAAGTTAAGCCGGGGAAGAAGGGAGGGGCAGGGGGAAGGTGTTTTTAAGATTTAGTATTTATTTCTCATTATCCTAATCTGATGTGATTAGTAATAAATGAAATAAATTGTATTCCCAAGATGAGTCTGTTTTGCCTATAATGGTAATGGGTGAGTTATCTCCCTGTCCTTATCTTGTCCCATAAGCCTTTGTTATATTTTCTCTTCCCTGTCCATCTGAGGAGAGGGAGTACAGAGATGCTTTGGTGGGTACCTGCTGTTGAGCCAGTGTCAACCCACTATAATGTTATTTCTTCCCAGAAAGGTGTTTGAAAGAACGTATTGCTTTGGTATTGGTAGTGCTTGAAATTCTTGAATAAGATTGCTAGCAACCTTCTTCAAAAAATAATCGCTGAACCAGTAAAAAGTGTAATTACTCCAGGTTCAGCTTTTGGTATGAAATTAGGGTATTAAAGAAGAATGATATTTAGATAACAGGTTTAGATGAAGTCATCATAGATGGGTTCAATTTAAATGAAAAGGTAAGAAACAGTGAAAATACTGTCACTAAACTGATCACTCAGATAAAGGCACTAGTTGGGAAAGGCACATTAGACTAGGCATTTGGGAACAGGAAATGCAAAACTGTTGAAGTTCTGTAAGATTAAGTGCTGAAACTCTCAGGAATCTGTATTCCAAAAAAAAAGTAGCAAAAAGCCTGTAAGAAAGGACTTACCTAAATCTGAGAAAACAGTATTCTCAAGGGGCATATAAAATGCTGAAATAGAAGGGAAACCCTCAGTGTAAACACATAAAGACAATATTCATAATGAAAAAAACATTTTTTAGATATCTAAAACATAGGGATAAGCCCTAAAATAGGACGCTGTTATAGGTCAATGGAATTAGACCTTGCAAATTATTAAATCTTGTAGCAGAAGGTTCTTTTGCTCTAGAAACAAAATGTAAACAAAGAATAAAAGGAGGTGATTATGTACCAAGAATGGAATAGAAATTTAAGATGATGTCTCAAGTGACTATTGTGCCCTATTTTCAATAAGGGTGATTATTTTTTTCACAGCAGAGAATGGTAGCATATGATAAACACAGTGGTTGTATTTAAGAGACTGGGGAGGGAATCAGTTATCTGGATGACTATATGTCATCAGTAGTATGTAGCACTTGATAATAAATGTTAAAGGCAGGTATCACTTCAGACATAGAATTTTAATAAAGAGAGGATAAATTTAAAACGCAACATTAATTTACTAAAACCAGGCCGACTGCACCAGAATGTGTTAGTGTGTAATTCAAGGTACAGAGACATGGTAGATCTTGTCTAGCTATACTTTACAAACCTGTGTTCCAAAATGGAAAACTGTTAATAAAGATGGAGAATTGTAGAAGTTTCATGCAAAGGAAGTGAAAAGAAAAGGAGAATGTATCATTCTGAAATTGAAAAAAATAAATAAGGAAGAGTCAATTGCAGATTTTTTCATGGACTGAGGTTTGGGCAGATCTAGTTTAAAATTTCCATTAACAGTCTTAAGAAAAACAGGAAAACTCACACAATTTCCAATGACAGAACTGGAAAGAATCAGCAGTGCAGCAAAGCATTAAGAAAAAGAAACAAATAAATGTTGAGGAATGGTGTCATAAGTAGACAAAATGCAACAGTGCAAAATTAGGTGCTGACAATCTAACCACAGTCATTTCAGAGGCAACCTGATGAGTTAGAAATGATGGCCACTGAGAATAACCTGAGTGACTAGCTAGTTCAGACTCATCTCAGATTGCCAGTGTGATGAGACTGTAAAACCTGTAACGCACCTTTAGAATGAACCAGGAAAGGTATTTCCTGAAGTGAAATAAAGTCAATATTTTTATATAGGGCATTGGTGAGACTTAAATCTGGACTACTGCATACAGTTTGGGTCACATTCAGGAAAGATGGATTTCAGCCTGGAACATTACTTGAGAAGGACTACAAGAAAGATAAGTGGAATGGAGAGCTTGTTCATGACAGAAGATTTAAGGAGCTTGGTTTGTATGGCATTGTAAATTAAAGGTTGAGAGGGATATGACAGATACACATAAATATGTCAGAAGGTAAGCACAAAAGAGGAAGGAGAGCTTTTGTGGTGAAAGGGTAACATCAGCAGAACAACAAATGGTCTAAAATAAATGTGGACTGGAAGTTTATGATTGTTAGAAAAACAAACAGAAGCATTAGGGGCAAAAAGCTAAACACTTTAAAGATGTAGTTCATTAAGTCTGAAAACCTGTGGTATGGTGGGCCACGTTCACTATATCAGCAGGGCCTTTAAGGTTACATGAGGATGTAACAGTTGGGAGGATAAATTCATGTTAGTATTTTTCACAGTAACATTTATTCAGGTAGGAAGGGTGTGTTTCCTTAAGCCCAACTAAGAATAAAATACCAGGCTTTTTGCCCCTATTCCTGACTCTTTTTTGCTTTTAGTAGTATTACCCCTTCAGGGTGCATTCCCAGCACTGTTCCTCATTCTGCTAACTCTATACTCCTTTTGCTACTATTTCTTCTCTCAGACACACTAACGTCTCTAACCAGCAGTGTAGCTCAGTTCAGATTTTTGCAGGCACTTTTGTTTAAGGGTTGTGCTTATCACCTTCCAAAATATTTAACCAAAGTCCAGTATCCTAATAGTGAAGAACAGTTCTAGGCCAACAGTTCTAGGCTTCTGAGAGCAGAAGCAACACATTCTTTCCCGTTGAGCTGTAAGAAATTACTGAACCTCCCATGGTAGAACCCATGCTGTCTATAAACAGTATGATTCTAGCTTATTTATCCCTCCTTTAAATTGCTTTATGTAGAAATGGTGTACTGAGGAGCTAAAAGGATCCCTTGTCTTTGACACCAGGTATTTATTTTCTGGTCACAATAGCCTCTCATTGGTATCAAATACAAAAGAAACATGGATGGAAAAAACAATTTGTTATGTTGCTGTTTTAATATATTAGCTGCTGTGTGATGTTTAAGCAACTGCATGCAGCATATTTCTTCCTATCAAAAGGTCCCAGTTCTAGCTGAAGGGACCTAGACCAAGAATGATAGTCTAATTATTTCTTTCTCTTTAGGAGAAATTGATAAACTCAGTCTATGCAATGAAGCTTCTATCAAATAAGACCTGATGGGAGGAAGTGCTTGAGACTGCAGTTCTCCCTGGAGTTGTAAGTATGGATGACGCTGGAGTGAAAAACTGGGCTAGGATCAAGTTCAGGATGGTTATGGGAGTTTATACCCATAGAATACATTCCTTTAGCTAGTGTTTATCAAAGCGACTTTATACTAAATGTGACAAAATACCCATGTTATGAGGCACACTGTTCTGTTATCATTGTTTTGTCCAACTGTTTTAGCAGTGCTCAGGAAATGTGAATGCCCCCTTCTTTTACTGATCCCATAGGAGCTCAAACAGAGAAATCCATGGGATTAAGCCTATGGTGACGATTGGTCTATTTGCTTTTACAAAATGTGTTGCTCAGTTTTTCCCCTTATCCTGGACCTTTCTCAACAGTGGTGATTGATCAAAGTTTATGAAAGCAATCACTTTTAATTTTGTATCTTAAGTTTATTTCTCTCAAAAATAAAGCTTAAAATCACTGGCCAAATCTTTTCTAAGTGTCAATCTCACTAAACTCAAAAGAAACGTTTTATTGGCAAATAGGTCCCAAGGCACCTCTCCTTGTTTCTGGGCTACAACAGCAAAAAGCTTAGCAGGCTTGGCAAGTCTTAGGTTGTCTTCCCCAGGCCGGTCATGGGAAAAATATAGAATTACAATGGCTTGGGAACAGTTGCATATGAATGATTTTCACCCAGCTGGTGAAAGCCTATATAGGTGAAAGATGTTTTATGTACAGTCTTGAAAAAGTCCTTCTAGTGCAAAATCTTGGATTTCTCTTATTATTTTAGTGACAGGGCTGGTTAATTGGCTAGGCTTTTAAAGATTGCATGATGCAGGGCCAGAAAGTAGGTCAACTCTACCTGCAAAGAAGTAGGAGACATTTTGCTGCAGAATTGCTCCATATTGCTCCTGGGTGGCTTTTAAGCCTGGTGGGTCAGGTGCTTGCTGAAAACCATCTGTATTCAAATGCATGCAGAAAAGCAGAAAGTTTGAAATATTAATCCATGGTACACCAATAAGTTGCCATCGCTGGAGTCCATTCTGTTCTTCGGCGGGAGTAATTATCATGGCATAAACATGGAAGAGTAGAGAACATCTGCCTGAATGCCAAGTGAATTTGTTGTGATTACTGGTTTCACAAAGGAGAACCCGTGAATTCAGAGTGTTAGAAAGCTGTCTGCTGTGCTATGCAGAAAGGCAGTGCAATGCCTAGGACAGACTACTGTGTTTCCAACATGGCTTTTGAAGTGAGGATGGGATTTTCTGTACTATGTAAATTTTGCCTTTTCTCTGGAGGCTCCTTTGAAGTTACTGAACTAACAAAAGGTAAGCCGCTTTTAATTGATTTGTGAACATTCAATTAATTACAGCAGAATGCTAATTAAAGAATTAATATGGGTTCCTTAAATTGGGAAGGCATTAAATAATTAAACAAAATCCTTTTGCAGTGAATAATACCTGTTGGCAGCTGTGATTCTGCTCCAGCCTTGTGATGCAGAAAACAAAGAAAGAAACAAAAAAAAGGTAAAAGCATATCTTTGTAACATATCTGTGAGACTGTGTGGACATTCTGCATGAAAAATATCAGCAGATTAATGTGGATGTTTTTCAAAGCTAATTAAATTGAAGTGCGTCATTTCTCATGATGAGTGGCTAATTACAGAACAGCAGAGTTGGATAGATAAGAAGTACTCAGTGCTGTAAGGACAATCAATACAACTGAAACAATTTCAGCACTAGTCCTGGATCCTAAGATATGCTTAAATAAATAATAAGATTCTGGATAGGAAAACATAAATCACTGCCACTACATTCAAATTGGTATTCACTTATAGCCATATACCACTCAGAGTGCTGAAGCTGATTCAATGTAGGAATCTCTGGGTATGGATGAGTGGTTGGTAGCTTTTGACTTTTAATATTTTTGAGATCTGATAAATATTTCAGCAATGACAGTTTGTGTTTCAGAAGGCCACAATATTACTATTCTTTAGAAAATAAGCTTTAGTCTTCATGTAAAGGGATGATTTTTCAGTACAGAGCCACAGTTCTGAACTGACTTTATAAAATATCTGGGACCCATGGGACGTTTTAGTGGCATGAATATTTTAGAAGGAGTATAATCATATATGCATTTTCAAACCTAATCAAGGATCCCCAAATATTCAAGTTTCGCCATGAAACCTCATGGGAGTTATACACAAAAGAGCAGAGTTAGACCCAGCAGAAATCCATTGCTTTACTAGTCAATATTTCATACACCATCTACAACTGCCATATCAATACAGCTGATTTTAGTCTGTGAGAGAAGGTGTGTAGCTGGCCAAGCAGACAGTTTTTCCATGACAAAAAGAATACCCCATCCCATGAACAGCAAGGAATTGGATGGGATTTAAAACCCTCTCCTATTCTGCAGGAGAAAGTACCTTTGACTAAATGCACCCAATATTGAGAGTTGCAACTACAGGAATTGCAGTTGCAGTCTTTACATATTAACAGCATAAAAACTGGTAGGAAAAGAATCCAATGTATGGCACCAGTGCTGTTAATGCTGCACCAGTGATATGACATATTATTGTTGAAAAGGGATGGGACAGAAAGAAGATTTGAAGAAATGTTTGGGAAGCACTGGGCCTTTTCATAAGTCAGTGGAAGTTTAATCTCATACTATTATATTGAAATGGTGAACAGAAATGGAACCTATAGTTACCCTACAGAGACACATTCTCCTGTTTATCTTCACTTTGTAGATCATCACTCCACTGTGATGATGGATCCCACTTTTTCTTCCAGACCTATCGAGTTTAATGAAGTCTGGACAATACCTTCAAGTACAGCTTTTTAATAACAACCAGGAGTGTATTTTCCTTAATTGGTATTCTTTCTTTGTCATCTGAAAAGCCATGTTAGTTGCTCAGGATTAATACTGAGTCTTCCTAAGCATGCCCAATACATTATGCATATTTTTTGCAGAGCTCTGCTTTTGTTAGCAGTCTATCACATAGCTGCCTATGGAAACATGTGGCAGATAATGTAAAGAATACAGAAACTTCTTTCTGAAAACACATGTGTTTCAGGAAGGCATGCTCACATCCATGATTTCCCTCTTAACACAGTGTGAAAACAGTAAACATCTGTGTATTCTGTCTTCTGGCAACAAAACTTACCTCTTCTCTGAATCTTAGGTCCAGCTATATGTGAGATGAGATTTTTCTCTGCTTTTGTTCCTCTTGTAAGTCATCTAGAGACATTTCACCAGTTGAGACAGAAAGGAGTGTAGAAACACAAGCATCCTTTAGGCTTTCACTTAAGCAGGTGACATTTTTCCTTTATTAAAAGTCAGGCACTTAACAATAAAGGTACAGTCCAATATGCTGGCTACAATTTGTTCTGAAGGATGTAATAGAGTATATACTCAAAATGGAAGGTGAAATGTAGCACACTTTTCACAAAATAAGACTAGAATGCCAGTTCTACCTACATCTTATTTCATTTTTGGGTATTTTAGAAGTATTTCATGATTACAGATAAACAGTTATTGGTAGTCATTTGTCATGTTCAAAGAGGTTTGAATTCTAGTGGTCTCAGGACAGATTGATTGTGTTTCCTTGTTACAGTTCTTTAAATCTTATATTGGAAAAAAATGAAGGAGATCGAAACAGACCTGACACGTCACTGCAGAGTTGTTAGCTTTGTCTGAGAGTCTGTACACATGCCAATCACACAATGAAGTGTCTTAAATTGTTTTCTGTTGCAATTGCAGTGATCTGGAAAATGATAGCTCATGTGTCTTGGCTAATGAGCAGTAACTTGTCAAGCCTTGGGGACTCTGTTGTTTGCAGTCATCGATCCATAGCCTCGCTTACAGTTTCTGGTTATGGGAGCTAGGTACTAACACCTGTTGAGACAGACTAGATACTGGTCACAGAGACAACTTTAAATACCTGGAAAACCCCAAAGTAAACACTGAGGTACTGCAGAGTTTGTCTGTTCGTTAGATAGCTGGGGATATGTGGAAGTGGAGATTTACAGGTGAATGTAAGCTCCAGAATTTTTATGTTTCTAAGAAATGTTGTGGATCTGGCTCTTATCCTCAGTCTTAGTTCTTATAAAATAGGGATAATGGTACTTCATCTATGAAAAAATATTAACACTGTCGGGTATTCAGAGCTGCAATAATTTTGCCCACCTAAGAAACAGAGATGATCTCCAAAGATAAAAATTAAACATAAATTATATGAGTCGGAAAAATATGAATTGTCTGTTAAAAAATCACATTTTAACTTAATTTATGTGATAAAACAGTTGTGGACAGCTGTTACATACATATTTTAGGTAAATATGTTTCATATATGACCTTCACACATTATCAAGACATGTAAACTATAAATCTTCCCTTAATAATGCATGTTCTTCACATCTTGTAAGTTTTCTCTTTTGTGCTAATTATTAGATGATATCACATTTAGCCTCCAATATAAAAAAATCTCTAAGAATTTTGTCAGAGTTCATGCTCAGCTAGGAAGTATCATAGTACATTAAACTTTGCAATGATATTATTTCACAGCACTATCTTTTATGAAAGGCTATCACTTAACAGAAGAAGAAGGAAATACTTTAATGAAGAAATATGTTATAAATAAAATCAGCTACCACTAACTAGACTAACTGAATAAGCATTTTTATCCATTTGCCATTTCATTCTTTTCTTTCATATTTCACTTTTCCTTACATGTAGAATTCAAGCCTCTTGGTTTGTTTAATTTTTTTTAACACCTTTCCTGCAAAATACAGGAATGAAAAATGAATTATGAGAAACACTGTACCAGAGAAATCAGAGTAGCTGTGCTATCTATTCACTTATTGCATTGTCTGTTTTATATCATATTGCCTTATCAGTCATAGCAGAGAAACTGGCTGTTGCCTGCATTTACTTGAAGGGGTACCTAGAATTTGTTCTAGATAAATTTTAATTGAGCGAGTGTCATAAAAAGTTCTTGGGAAATTACTAGTAGCAGGTCATATTCATGCTTGCTAACATCAGAACATAGCTACCTACATTAATAAATGTCTTCTGAAGAAAATTATTTCCCTTAACTAGCATATAGGGAAACTAACCCATAAATATTAACACTCAAGTTAGATGCCAAAAGGTAAAGGTAGGAAAGTAAAACTCAAAATACAGATATTGATAACATAACACACATTGTGGTTTGTGATGTATATTTTCTTCTGTTGCACCTATAGTGGAGCTCCTATATCATATCTTTTTCAAGCACTTAGCTATGGATTTGATATGCTTTACAAATCCTTCTTAATCACTTCCTGTGTGCTGCTATACACTGGTTTGCTTAGCAAATAGACAGAATAGAACCATAAAGTGAAATAACTAATTAGAATGTGTCTAATGTGACTTACTTATAAACAAATTAACTACAAAGAACAGCTCTAATATATGTGTTATAAAATTCTGTTGTATAAAACACATATAAGAATGCATACAAGTGATATAGGTATATGATTTTTATTTTGCAATGTTCTTAAAAAGATAATTTTATTTTATAAGAGTAAAATTTCATTTTATAGCTAGCTTTTTGTCATACAGACAAAAATTAGTATAAAGAACGTTTAATAGTCTCTATAGGTATAAAACACTTGATTACATTTGAACTTCAATTTCACCTCCACTGCACAAAGTAGTTACATACAAAACTTTTAACTGTGTTTACAGAGAAAAAGATGTACATTTTTTTTTTTAAGATGCCTTGCAGGACAGAGGCTTCAGAACAGCTGATATCTCCATTAGTAAAGTCTCTATTAAAAGGGCAAAATGTCTGTTTCCTATTGTGACATGAAGAGTAAATAAAATAATTGACTTGAGTCCATGAATTTCTGAATGGAATGAGGTGGAATTTAAAGTAGGGGTTTACGTTCTGAATTTATGGTACAATTTAGTATTCTATTGCACGTGACATTCGTATCAATATCATAGACAGCTTGTAGCTTTGTGGCAGTTAAGTGTAACACTTTTATTTATTTATTTATTTATCTGTTGATCTACTTAATGTGTTTCCATAGTGTGTGGTAAACCCAGTTAAAGGTGGGTCTGGCTCCTAGTGTATACCCCAAAGAAGTAATTTTAAATGACAGACCTAACAGCTGGAAGAAACAAAAAGAAGAGAAAATACAGCACAAAATAACAACAACTGTCACTTGCAATTGATAGAGACCAAAGTAATAGAATTAATAGTAGTTAAAAAGTAAAAATATAATAAAATTACAAGAGTAACAAACATTTATAAGTTCCTATGAAAACTGTGAATCTAAAATGATGAAGCAGTACAGTAACTTTTAATTAGAGAACATAACTTAAGGTCTAGTCCTACATGTTATAATGCAGTTGCAAAATTTTCAACAATGTGATCTTACATTTAATATATTCCTTCCATATGCCTCTGCAAAAATTACTTACTGCTAAGAGGCTTTGCCATGGGTGGTCTCCTTAGGGAAAATGTATAGAAAACGTACAGTTCTTTCATTACTTCAAATATGAACATATTTCCATTAATGAAGCAGATCTTTTAAACTCTATTACACTTATTGTGAGGTAGTGAGCCTCACAGCCTTCACTGGGGACTAGCTTTCTGAGATCTCTGGCAGAGGCATTGGCTCCTCAGCTACACTGCAGCAAGGTGTGGGGCACCAGGCCAAGGTTCAGGGCTGAAACTATGGATTAGTGTGCTAGGGTAGGCTTGGGGCCCAGATTTTCTGTTTGGAAAATTGCAGATCACAAGATGTCATTGTTCCTCAAAAAGAATTATAGCCTCGTATATATCCAAGAAAACTAGATGAAGGTATATGTGATTTGTACCTTTAGAAACTTAAAGCAGCTTTCTTATTGATTGAATTTGTGTAATACAAAGCAATATAATCTCTTACTGTAAGTCTCCTTATAAACTGATTTTAATCCAAATGCTGGTTTTATCTTATTGTTCATTTTATTGGGTTTTGTTACGTCCTGCTATTTGTGACGCTTTCATTTCCGATGAATTCTGTTATTGAAACACAGGGAGGATTTAGTTATTAAATTATTATTATATCTCTTCCTTTCCTAGCATTCATCCTTCTGGTCCTGGTGACACTGAGGGCTGTAACAGTAGGCTATTATCTGATGTCTCAGAAGTGTCTTAAATTGTTAATGACTTCGGTTATACATGATCCTACAAAGTTGCAGTCTGTTCTTTCTTTAAACTGATCTCCACAAAAACTAATGAATTATTTTGATTTGCCTAACAATATCCTTTGGAAGAATGTTGCTTACAAGCAGTGCACTCCTACAATGGGCATTTAAGAAAATGAAAATAAAGAAGTTGAAAGATGTACATTTCTTAGTAGCCATAATTTATCATTTCTCTTGTGTATACCTAGTACTATTTCCTGTATTCCATGTGTACATTCAAATACAATGTTCAAATATGTACATTGTTGCTCTTTAGGAAACACAAATTTGAATGGCAAGAAATCAGTATATTTAATCTCACACCCATGACAGGCATTAAGAAAATTGCTGTTGCAAACCCCGAATTTTGAAATAAAAATGGAACAGTGATTAAATGCAAACTGATACAGTGGCATCATTATTTCATGCCATGACTGAGAAAGGATAACAACATAATATGTGAAGAAGGCCAAAGGAGACAGAGCAAGGAGATGGAAAAGCAGAGAAGAAACACAATAGTACTTCAGCCTGAGCAAACTATGGCATAACTTGATTTGTAGAGCACAAATTGTAGACTCAGCTATTCCCGTTTTGCTCAGAGCAGTGCACCGTTTCTGTGACTTCGTACAGCCTTGTTCCCACAGTCACCTTCCACTGAGGACATTTCTGATGCTAGGCTGGACTGGTCAAGACCTGGAGGAGCTCCTGTTGATCAGGCTGGGCTTCTGAGCCAGATGGATTTACACAGACAAATACCAGGTGATTTCAGGCTGACCCTTTATAATTTGCATTATGTTCAGAATTTAGTGTTAGTATCTCATCTTTTTAGTTCAATTTTTTCACACTGTTTTACTTTTATTTCTCTGCAGAGTGCACTGCATAATGACAGTTCTTGCCTGAGGGTTCCCAAGTTGCAGTAAAAACAACATATAGCAATAAAGGGGCAGAGCTACAGCATGCAGCTGGAAAAGTAAATTCTCCTGTCCTATTTTCTTAGGTTACTTGCTTGAGTGTTTTATTATTTTGATTAACTATTACTTAAAATCCTGAGTGGTTATCTTATGGAGTGGCAGTGGGAAAAGGAGACCCAAGGGAGCTCACAGTGATATCGGTGACCTTCTGTATGTATTTATGTAGGCAGAGTTTCTGGACAGAATTTTCGAAGCTGCTTAAAAAACCTTCCTTGTAATAGCTTTACAACAACACTTAATAAGTCTAAGCTGACTTTTTTTTTCTGAGGCACTTGAATTGCAAATCACTCATCCAAGGTCTTATAGCCTTGAAGTTCAAGTCAGATTATCTGCGAATATTAGAACACACACATGTGAGACGGCCTTTACAAGCTTTAAGATCAAAAAGTCAGGGTGCCACCTTCAGAATAATATCATTCTGTCACTCAAGCAAACATAAGAAAGCTGGAAAAGTTCAGGCTTTCAAGCAAACTTTAGAACTCCTTTTGTGTAAAGCAATTTTGACCATAGAAATCTTGTATGCAACAAAACAAGTTCTTACCTTCAGAACATACATTATCTGTCTTTTTAATGAAACTGAAAAAAACATCCTCAATTTTACCATTATATTTGTTGGAAATATTCTAAAGTTAAAATATCTCTTGATATGTCTGCTTTTAGACTTGTCTTTTCAGGCTCAGGTGGTCTAGCCTCCAGTGTCTTAGCAGTTGTTCTTTGCACCACCTCTTGTCTAATGTTGAAACATGGCATACTGTAATTTAAAAAAATAAAATGATTGCAAGTTTTGAATTCCTTATATCTGCTCTAATAAAGTGTTAACAGGTCCAGTACAGCCCATGAGTTACTTGTTTGTTTAATATACAGCATGTACAGAAATACTTTGCTGTAGGGTTGTAGAGTTCAACACCTTTCAGCACCTCAGTATCATGGCTATGCTGCTTGCTTTATTAAAGATAAGTATTGCAGTTGAAGCAATCTAGTGCAGACATATGTGTTGAATGGAGGATGGCTCATATTTTTCCTTGCAGAGTTTTCTGACTTTGTTGCATTAATCCTCCATGAATTTATTACCTAGTTGTTTTTTTGTAGGAACGAATCTTTACTAATTTTTACCTTACTGTTCCTAACTGACAATTTTACTGCTAGACTTCCATCTGTTTTCTTTTTTGTTGGCTTCTTCTAGGTAGGGCTTTTACTTTTCAGACTTGAACTAAAAGTAAGTTGGCTGACATTATTGCAGCTTCACACAGAGTGATGGCAGAGGCACTCAAAGGTTAAGTAAGGAACTTGTTCAGTCTTGCACAGATTGTCAACAACAGAGGAGAATACAACATTCCTGCATGGTAGTCTTTATAGTTCTGACCAGTAGATAACACCCTTGTAATATGTAATAACTTCTTCCCTTTTCTTTCAGTTTTCCATTTGAAATATTTCCACTTGATAAAGATCAACCTCTGGCTTAACTGTGCTCAATTTCCATTTCCTTCTTTAGACCTTCTCCAGTTCAAACCATAGAAGTGGACATGAATCACTTAGGGAAAAAACCCAATAAAATAAAGAAAATACCATTCTCACATTATATTTATTCATAATGTGTACCTATATTTTTATACCTTTTCATCCTCTCTGAAATGCTGAAATGCATTCTGATTGTTAAATCTGAAACTGTCCAAATTAGTAGAAGCTGGAGTCTCCTGTGAGTCTGCTATCAACACCCTACTGTAATTTTTTTGTGTCCAGAGTTATTATCCTATTTCTATAGAGCTGTGAAAGAAAAGAGCATCAGGTCTCTTGTTTCTTACAGCACCATTACAGCATCATTACAAATATACTAAACTTAAATATCACAGCTGATAAAGGAAAAGATTTTCCCTAGTAGGGAACAAATAATGGATTTGGACAGTACTTTCAGGTGCATAGGCACCCTAGGCTTCTAACATCTTTGTCCCTTGAGTGCTTTGTGAATGCTTAAGGCCCTGAAGATGATTTCACGCAAGATGTTGCAGGATTAGAGTTTAAATAGACACTAGACAGTGGAGAGAGAGAGCCATGCACTGATATCTCAAATGCCAAAGAGTAGAAATTGAATCATTTGGTAATATATTTTGATGTTATGGATGCAATATTTGGGTTTTTATGTAACATTCCATCACCATTTAAGCTATAACACCAGAACTTTTGTTTCTAATAGGATCTTTTTTGAAAACCTTCCTTATATCTTTCTTCTAACTTACTGACAGAGCCGCCTTCCTCCAACTCCTGGAGGCTTCGCACCCGCAGGCTCTTGTCCTACAGGGGGACTTCAACCACCCCAACATCTGCTGGAAAAGTAACATGGCAAGCTGTAGGCAATCCAGGAGATTCCTAGAATGCATTAAGGATAACACCTTGAGCCAGGTAATAGACAGCCCTTCCCAAGGGGATGCAATACTAGACCTGATGGTCACCAATGTAAATGAGCTCATTGGTGGTGTCAAGGTTGGAGGCTGCCTCGGCTGCAGCAATCAAGCATTGGTGGAGTTCACACTCCTGAGGGATATGGGAAAAGCAGGAGTATAACCAGTGCCCTAAATTTTAGGAAAGCAGAATTCTGGCTCTTCAAGGAGTTGATCAGCAGGACCCCCTGGGAAACCGTCTGCAGGGGCAAGGGAACAGAACAGAGGTGGCAGATCTTTAAGGACACGTTCCATACAGCGCAAGAGCTCTCAGTTCCCAGGTGTAAGAAATCAGGCAAGGAAGGGAAGAGACCAGCATGGCTGAGTTGAGACATACTGGTGAAACTAAAGAGCAAGAGGGACCTGCAGAGGCAGTGGAAGCAGGGACAGTAGTTCTAGAAAGAGTACAGGGACACTGCCCATTTTTGTAGGGATGGGGTCAGAAAGGCCAAGGGGAGGCTGGAGCTGAACTTGGCAAGGGATGCAAAGAATAACAAGAAAGGCTTCTACAGGAATGTCAGCCAGCAAAGGAAAGTTAAAGAAAGCATATGCCGTCCCAAGATGAACAAGAATGGTGGCCTAGTATCAACAGATGAAGAGAAGGCTGAGGTACTCAACAACATTTTTGCCTCAGTCCTCACTGGCAGCCTCAGCCCTCCATAGTCAATGGACTGCAGGATGGAGACCAGGGAGATAAAGCCCCTTCCACTGTAAGGGAAGATCATGTTCATGACTGTCTGAGGAACCTGGATGTACACAAGTCTATGGATTCTGATGAGATGCATCCCAGAGTACCGAGGGAATTGGCTGATATAGGTGTGAAGCCACTCCCCATGATATTTGAAAAGTCATGGCAGTCAGGTGAAGTCCCTGGGGACTCAAAGAAGGGAAACATTGTGCCCATCTTTAAAAAGGGTAGAAAGCATGACCCAGGAAACCATCCTGTCAGCCTCACCTCTGTGCCGGGAAAGGTCATGGAACAGATCCTCCTAGAAGCTATGCTAAGGCACATGGAAGACAGGGAGGTGATCCGCAACAGCAAGCATGGCTTCACCAAGGGCAAGTCCTGCCTGACCAACCTAATGGCCTTCTATGATGGAATGACTACATCAGTGGACAAGGGAAGAGCTATGGATGTCATCTATCTGGACTTCTGTAAGGCCTTTGACATGGTCTGCCACAGCATTCTTCTCTCTAAACTGGGGATATACGGATTTGATGGTGGACTGTTGGGTGAATAAAGAATTGGTTGGATGGTCACATCCAGAGAGTAGTGGTCAAAGGCTTGATGTCTAGTTGGAGACTGGTGACGAGTGGTGTCCCTCAAGGGTCCGTACTGGGACCAGTACTGTTTAATATCTTCATGAATGACATAGACAGTGGGACTCTCTAATGCACCCTCAGCAAGTCTGCAGACAACACCAAGCTGAGCAGTGTGGTTGACATGCCAGAAGGATGGGATCTCATCCAGAGAGACCTGGACAAGCTGGAGAGGTGGGCCTGTAAGAACCTTGTGAGGTTCAGCAAGGCCAAGTGTAAAGTCCTGCACCCGGGTTGGGGTGATCCCCAGTGTCAATACAGGCTGAGGGATGAAGGGATCAAAAGCAGCCCTGCAGAGAAGGACTTGGGGTTACTAGTGGACAAAAAGCTGCACATGAGCCAACAACTTGCAGTTGCAGCCCAAAAAGCCAGCTGTATCCTGGGCTGCATCAAAAGGAGCGTGGCCAGAAGGTCAAGGGACATGATTCTGCCCCTCTACTCCATTCCGGTGAGACCTCACCTGGAGTTCTGTGTCCAGATCTGGAGTCCTCACAACAGAAAGGACGTGGACCTGTTGGAGCAGGTCCAGAAGAGGGCCACAAAAATGATAAGAGGGCTGGAGCACCTCCCTTATGAAGAAAGGCTGAGAGAGTTGGGGTTGTTCAGCCTGGAGAAAAGAAGGCTCTAGGGAGACCTTATTGCCTTCCAAGGCAAGTCCAAGGGCGACTATAGGAAGGAATGGGACAATCTCTTGAGCCAAGGCCTGTTGTGACAGGACAAGGGGTAATGGTTTTAAACTAAAGGAGGGTAGATTTAGACTGGATATAAGAGAGATTTTTTACAATGAGGCTGGTAAAACAAGGGAACAAGCTGCCTAGAGAGGTGGTAGATGCCCCGTCCCAGGAAACATTCAAGGTCAGGTTGACCTTGAGCAACCTGATCTAGGTGAAGATGTTCCTGCTTACTGCACTGAGGTTTGACTAGATGACCTCTAAAGGACCCTTCCAACCTAAACCATTCTATGATTCTATGACTCTGTGAGGAAAGGAGTTTGACCATTTGTGGCTTGTCTTAAAGCAAATGAAAATCACAGCAAGGGAACACTTAATGCAATAAATGAGGAGTATGCCTGTTGTTTCTTTAGGCAAAGCAAAGACAAATTATTTTCCTCCACATTTTAGTAATTGCTGATCTACTGTCTCTAGGACTATCTTATGGCTACTGAGTAGTTAGAATTAGTGTTAGTGGCTGGCTAAGATTGTAATAACAATTACTTAATTAGAAGATATTCCTGCATGTATTTCTTCCAATAATAATATTTGAGGAGACTTATTGGTACCATTATCCACTTCCACTGATCTCTGCACCTCTCCTTCAGAGTAGTTTCTGCAGCATGAAAGTGCAGTGCACTCATAACACCAATGCATACACAGCCATTTCATCCTCTCCTTTGTGTTAGCTTTGAAAAGAGCAGTAAAATAAACTATAATATTTATATGGTCATTATTATTTTTTCAAAACATTGAATCAAACAATGGTAGATGTAATTTTCTATTGAGTTGCTTATACTGTTGATACTACACTTTTCTGTGATGAGCTGAATACATAAATTTTATAAACCTCTGAACAAATCATTATGTTGATTGTGCCCATTTCACAAGCAAAGACTTTAAAGACTGTATTTTCAAAAATTTTTGACTAAATGCTAGCCTATAATTGATAACTGGCTTTTTCAGGAGTTATCCAAGGCCATTGATGAAGAAAGGTTTTCCTTTCTACCAGGGGGAGGCGTAATGATGTTACCAGCTCTTATTCTTTACTTGTTCCTTTCCTATGAAAAGTTCTTCTTCTGTTACATCTTTGGAAAACTCACTAGATTGAGAATAATTTTAAAGTTGAAAATGTAGCTTATCTCTGTTTGTATGATCTTATCTGATGCACTTCCTTTTCATTCTTTTGACATTGTTCCATGGAAACACAAAGTCAGACAAGGGAGTACCAGCTTCAGCTGCTGCTGCAGATACAGAGTACTTGAAACCTGGTCAGGTAGAGGCTACTTTCAGTGTAAGGCAGAGCTGTACTCTTAGCCAGTCATGTAGATTCAGTGGCTTAATGAGCAATCTCCTTTTTCCATCTCCAAAATCCATTTTCATGCTAATCCAGCTATTGCTTCCTGCTAGTTTGGAGTAACAAAGAAAAAAATATAATTATTTTGAGCCAGGTAAATACTTTATACCAAAAGGTGGTTACATGTTATAGGAAGAGGATTGCTTGTCCCAAAAGTTTCCCTCCATAAGTATTCCCTGCAAGTGGAAATATATTGGGCAAAGATATTTGATTATTTTCCATGTATATCAAGAGCTTATGAGCATTCACATTATGTTTTAATGGTTTAGAAACCAGTATTTTCTCCTGACCATGACCAGAGTTAGCAACTTGAATCTTAATATGGATAATTAAATAAATTTATATTTATTCATATTGATAGTTTTCAATGAATAGGGTTGCTTAAGACCTCTGGTCTTAAAGTTTATGTTGTGATCCTTTGAGATAAGGATCCAGTCCTTCCACTAAATCAAAATGCATATGGGTATCTCAGCAAAATTTTACATCAGTACCTTGAAATGCATTAGCAAAATAATATGTGTGTACATCCATGTGATAATATATTGAGTTGTTAGTATTTGTTGGAAAAATATGCAGCTTCTGTTTGTACAGCAAGGGTATTTTTCACTTAGCTGAATTTGCTCTTTTAGATTTTGATTTTCAAACATAGCTTGGCAAAGGATGCAGAATGGCTCCATAAGCAAGCATCCATATACGTAAAAATACTAGCTAGGTGTCTGCAAAGAATAAATTATGTGTATACACTCAGGTACTGAAATATGGACAAATTGTAAATTGAGATCTTTGAGGAAGAGATCCACTATTAAAATTACGGTAAAACATCACTGTGCTTGGACCCAAAATTTTGATATAACTAATATCTATTTTTAAAAGAATGTTTGGGGAGGAGGGAGGGAAGCAAAACATAGTAGACTTGGAGAATAAATTTTTTTGTTGTTTTTGGTATTTTTGAAAAGCAGACCGTTTATAAAGATTTGCAGCTATGCTTTTCTCTACACCTGCAAGATTTGCCCCTCAAGTTTTTCTCTCATGGAATGACTGAATACTTAGTATAAAACTCTCTTTCTGCATGTTTCCTTTGGTTGCATTGTAGTCATGATCTGATGCAATCTGTAGTCCTGAGCCCGTACATGGATCGTGGGTGCCGAAACAGTGACATATATTTGAGGGTCAAGTTATGTGTCTAGTCTAAGAATGTTTGATGGCATATGGATATATTTTCCAGGTACAATTACAAAAGACAGAGAACAAAAAAACAGAGCAACAAGAAATCCATGGGAGATAAAAAGAAATGAAGGATGGAAGAAAAATGAATTAGCTTTATTAAGCAGAGGAAATTCTACAGAAGGATTTTTTCTATGGTGGTTCTGTTTTTTTCTAATTCCAGTTGGATTTACATCCTGTTGAAATAATAACATGCTGAAGTATTGAGATATGTTTTGAATTTTGTGATGATTCAAATATCCTGTCATTTATGATTGACCAGTCTTGTGCTGGAAAACAGAACAGTAAATAGGAGGAAAAGCAGTGGAAGTTCTGTGTTTTTCTCTATATTCTTGGTTGAAATTAGGACAGCTGTCAGAAATGTGCATTTGTATTGGCTTAGTTTTGGAAGTAGTTAGAAAAATATTATTATTTCTAACAGGCATATATTTCCTTTATATTATCAAGGATGAAAGAAAAGCTTAACTGTTAGGTGTTTAGAGAAAACTGGACTAAAATTTAGACAGTTGGTGGCTGCAGATATTTTTTTTGATAGTTGTGGTCTGAAAAAATGCCAGGTCAGAGTAAATTAGTCAGAGTTGAGGAAATAAAAGAGTCACCGATTAAGATATTGAGGGGAAAGCCAAGGAAGTATAATAAAATAACATCAAGTTTGCAACACTGAAGCATAAAGCCTCTCCGATAGCATGGGGTGAAAAGTTTACTGTAGTTGCACATAACAGGTGATGTGTAAGGAAGGAAGGGTAATCTAGTGCCTCTTGGCTCCCTATTTGAACTGTCACATATGTGGCTGAGTTCCTATTAGCAAGTTTTAAAGTCCCTGGGAAGTTCAACAGCTGAGATGCCTACATGCTTTTTGAAGTCACCATATTAACACTTTGGGTTCCTTTGAAAAGTCTGACCTGAAATCTTTCCTGACATAGTTATGATCTAAGGGTAAAGCAATACTTCATTACTTAACTGGGAGACTTGGAGGCCATGTTTTAAAGTTTGTGAGTTGACCAAATTCTGTTGTGGTGGAGACCATATAAGTACTGTGGATGTACACAACTCTTCACACTGTATCGTTTCAGGATCTTAAACAAAAATTAGTTATTTTGCCTTGGGTGTGTTATGTGGAAGGAACAAAGTCTGAAATGTAAAGCAGCCAGCATTTTGGATAGAAATATTGGATGACTTTTTTTCATCTTCATTAGTTTAAGAAATAGAAATGTGCTGATACTGTCATAAAAGTCAGCTGTTGACAAGCTGTGAAACAATGTTAAAGTGTTTGGTTCCTGCCTGCCTATTTATTTTTTACCTTTTTACATACAGTGTTAGGATATAAGGTAGCTGATATTTTTTGCTTCCCACTCATACCAGCAGAGGCTTCTTGATCTTATTTTTATGCAGCTTTTGATGGAACTTTCTGCAAGTGTTAAGCACAGTATTTCCATTGCTCTAAAAAATTGTACATAAATGTTAACTGAAGAAAGTAGGCATATCTCTATGCAATAACCTAAGTCGATGATGGACAAAAACAATCACTTCCTTGCTCTAGGCAGAAGAGAAACCCATCATATACCCACTTGGCAAATATGCACAAAAATCACTAACCCATGCACAAAATGACTTATTGACACTTCGCCATTCTGTTTGAAGGCAACAAAAACATCAATATTTTATTTGTTTCAGTCTTTTCTTGGATGAACTGATGTATGCATTATTTCATATATTACACTTAATTGTTTTTTAGGTTTCTGTCATCAAAGGAAGAGTTAGGGGTTAAAGTTTTTCTTTTAGCCACTGGAGCCTCCAGAGGGCGATACATGCTTTAATTTTCACTCTAGCATGACTATAATGGATCTGCATGCATTGTTTTGCAATTTTTGTGCATATGCCTACTATTAAAAAAAAAAAAAAAGAGACAGTATTTGTTCCCAACAATGTTTCTTATAGGTGTGGTATCTTGTATTTGGGAAATAAATAAGAACATATAAATGACAGTCATCTGCATGACCTAGTGACAATGAGGACAAGTGAATGAATCTTGCATATATGTGTGCGGGAGGTATGAATGTATAAAACTTTGTGAAAAACAGTGCAACCTTTAAACTCGTAAGAGACTCTCCCTCTCTGCTTATCTATGCATTGGTCTGATCATCCTTGCAGCCTAGCTATAAACAGGGGTCAAGTGATTAAGGTCACAGAATAAAATTATAGGATTTTATTCACTGTTTTTCAGGATTATTCTTTGCACTCTGCAGATATTCTAAAGTCCTGGCAGGCAGTTATGACTAATACTATTTCATATATTATTAATAATTATTTTTTCAGTTCCTATTTTGAGTATGACAAGGGGATGTCAATATGCAGGATCAAGCTGAAAAGGGGATGAAGCACCATGGTGCTGCATCCTCTCAGTGGGTGCAAAGGCTGTGCTGGATCTGCCAAAAGGTTACGGCTGCTTGGTATCGACAGGCTGAGAACTGCCTAGAATATCTGATTCTTGCAGTTTCTTCCAGACACTTCTATATGTCAGAAACAGAGCTGGTATATGACATGATTATTTAAATGCTTTCATAAATAGCAAAAAAAATAAAGTTTTTTTTTCGTCTTCTTCTTAGGAAAGCATTAGTCAAAAATTGTCACATTCAATATTTTCTTTTTTGGCCTGCCCTAATCAGGACCTTCTTGCATCCAACAGATGCTGAATGCTCATAACTCCCACTACCCTCAGCAGGGGTTGAAGGTTTTCTAGCATTTTGCGTGGGATAAAGCACTAATAGAATTCAGGCATTAATAGCATACTTTTTCAGGGGACCAAAGCAACCGCATCTCCCATTGACTTTGTTTGGCACTGAGAGTGCTCTGAGGCTCTGAAAAATATGACTGCCTTACTGATGCTTCCTACTAACAGCTGGAGATGGGGAACTGAAGGATCAAGAACATGCAGAAAAGGCTGTTTTAAAAATATGTTTCTCAGAGAACTACATTAAAAGGACTTCACCAAGGTGGAAAACTATTAAAACTTAGCAAGTGCCAGAAATAAAGGTAGTTTTAAGAAGCTTAATCTAACTCTACAACATGTGTGTTATCATACAGTTCCTGCTATTTCTCCCATTGGACTGTCTGTTTAGTAAGTGCACAGAATATTCCTGTAATGAACAGTTATTCATTAAGTTTATCAGTGTTTGCCCTATTTACTGGATTTTATTCAAAATTTTAATTTCTGTGGGGTTTTTCCTTTCATGGTCATTGCTATAGTAGCCAAAAAGCATTAAAAGTAAGGTCAGCCATGTTGTAATGATGTGCATACATTTTTTAATGTATGGTCATCTGCATTGGTTAGCAATGTCACTGGATCTATCACACTGGAGTGTAACTTTGGCGCTGATCCAGCAGGTGATGACCGCAGCCAGTTGCCTGCTCATGATTTCTAATCAGGGACTTAGAAGCAGATCTAACAAGTTTCCCATGAGTAAAACATCAGCTTTTTTACTATTCTCTGGATCTTATTCCCTCTAATGAGTGGAAAAACTATGTTCAGTTAAGTATTTTTAGCAGAGATCCAGATACAGAGTAGTATCACAAACTTAAACTAACTGGGACTTCAAGTATCATAACTGAAGCATGAGGGAAGGAAAATGAATGCTAAGCAGAGGAGGTACAAAGGCAGAACACTAGCAAAGGTTACTACTGCAACCTACGCTGAGGCTCCTTTCCTAAAGCCCAACTTTGAGAGGTAGTAGGAAGCATTGAGTCTGGGATTCCCTGAACCACTGCCATTACCCAGACTCTTCAAAGTTTATTTCTTCCAGGTAGGTTCATTTGTTGCTTCTCCAGTCATATCTGATTCCACCAGCCTGCCCCTTGCCTGGGAAGCCTGAGCACAGGCAGGCTGTGAACCTGTTGATGCTTCTACAGGCCCCTGCAAGGTGCTTTTGCACTTTGGCAGCTTCTTTCTAGCACTGTGTTTCTCTCCTGTGAAGCAACCTTGCTCCTGGCCTCCATCCCTGGCTGCATGCAGAGTGATCAGGATATTTTGTCCAGAAACACAACTTAAGCAACATATACCAACCACATTCCCTCTTCAAGGCATTTCTGGTCATATTCCTGAGCTTCCAAGAAAGGTAACAAACTTAAATCTTCCCCTTGTGGCATAAAGGATCATTGTGTTAGGTAGGATTAGACAGTTAGTCTAGGTTTCAGAACAGGGACTACATTTTGTTTCCTGATGGGATATTTCTGCTCTTATTTTTTTTCCTGGATGTTGCTTTTAATCAGTTTATGTCTTTTCCCCCTTCTCTGTTCCCTTTCTCCCCACTCTTTCCCATTCTTTTTTCCTTTTTTTCAAAGAAGCAGAAAATTCACTCTGTCTTATGCCTTGAACCCAGGTATACCTCTGTGTAAACAATGTCTATTAAACTGGTACACAGTAGCACCACTGTTGTAAGAAAGCGGCTGTTGCTACTAGACTATTAATTCAACATAGAAAAATAAATGGATGAAAAAACACCACATAAGGCAGAAAGAGAAAATTAAGTCATTATTTGTCATTCTTTTTTTCTCTTCAACTGCAGAATATTTATCTGCCAAAGAGATTTTACTGATCCCCTTAAAATCATGTTTCAAAGTTCTGGAGCTGTCTTTTTGCTAGGATATGAAAGTTCCAGTGGCACTCCCAGTGTTTTAAGAAGAAGCTTTTCACTCTAAACTGGATTAAAAAATATTAATCTTAGAATGACATAAAAAAATTTCAAAATCTCTTTTATGTTGTACACTTTAATTCATTGGCTGTTTCTGCAAAAAGCAGTGTCTGCAATTTCTGCAAGGATTGCAATTCAATTTAATATGTTGCAAAATTGTAGTCTTCCTATACAAAAAAGAACCATATGATATGCGTCTAGGTAACATGAAGGACAAAAATGGCCAAATATTTATAATTGTACATTTTGTGGCATTGATTGCAGAAGGACCTACCTCAAGGCATAAAATGATTACTATGTTAGAGAGACTTGACAGTTATGTTAAGCTTTGACCTTCAAGAAGGTGCATGGATGAAAGCTGGCATGGTTCTAGGATATGATAATAATGATTTTTAATAAAAATGAAGGGGATGGAGTTGAAGGTAACTGTTCAAGCAGCATGGTTAAATTCACTCTTATTTAAAAAAAATTAAGGGGGAAAAGTATGCTGTCTGTTTGACATTTCATTTATCTGATTTTTTGGAGTTGTGTCCCTCTAATCTTCTAGCAATGGTCTGCATTTTCAGCTAGCAGTACAGTACA
Source organism: Phalacrocorax aristotelis (assembly GCF_949628215.1). Lineage (NCBI taxonomy): Eukaryota > Metazoa > Chordata > Aves > Suliformes > Phalacrocoracidae > Phalacrocorax > Phalacrocorax aristotelis. The sequence goes on along the minus strand of NC_134311.1, from coordinate 36,029,568 downwards.
ATGAGGGTGTCCTGGCCTTTAAAAACAGCAAGTGAGAAGCAGAGTTTGGAGAAAGTAGTGTGTAAATCCATTATTACAATCTGGAAGAAAGATTAACTCAGTCTCCATAATAAAAATCTATGATTAGTTGTTTACAACATCTTGCTCTTGCCAAATTGAAATGCATTGAGATGAAATTTCATGTGCCAGCACAATTTTACTCTTTTTTCTAGACAACTTCAGCAAAAAATATTTAATTTTATTTCTGTAAATAAGTATTATATTTTACTCATGTTAAAAATCATGGTGGCTCTTTTCTCAATCACTCCAGTACTTTGGAGGATGGACGTGGAACTTGGCAGTCTATTGCCCTTAGTGGAAGGAATTGTATTTTTCGTAATCTTTGGGAAAAGGAACCATGTAAGGGGATAAGTTACTACTCTGTATCTGGATCTCTGCTAAGTATACTTAACAAAGTTTCTTCACTCATTTACAGGGAATAAGATCCTAAGAATAGTAAGAAACATGATGTTTTACAGACAATCATGGAAAACTTGTTTGATCGGCTTCTAAGTCCCTGGCTAGAAATCGTGACCAGAATCACTCATCTAAGCTTGAGTCAAGGTTTTAATTTTTAAAAGTCATGTGTGGAAACACTTCCTTCCTTTTGGAAAGGCAGGTCATTTTTACCGTGATCCATTTTCACATAAGACACAGATGATAAAAACACAGAAAACTGTTATGTTTGGTGAATAGAACAAGTTTTGCTTGTGTTGCAGAAGACATTTATGATAATGGAAACATTTGCACAGCTGTATTAAAACCATGCATTTCAGCCTCTTTTGATCAAGGCTGTTTCAGCAATTCTGCTTAAAACACACTTAAGATGTTATAATTTAGCAGAAGGTAAAAGATTACTCTGGCTTCGAACCTGGCACTATGCCTGGGAGTGATATTGTAAGCCAAATTCATAGCAATGTCATCAGCTACTTTAATGTCTTTTTTTCTTCTTTTTTTTTTTTTTTTTTTGTGGAAACACGTTGGTCTGCATCAATTCATGCAGGAAGCTTAGTTTACTAACCCACTAGACCTAGAATATCACAAGACAGTACACTGAATTATCAGTGGAAAGTGTCTACTACTTTCTAACCGGATGTAGCTCTACTTCCTCCTGTTTCTGTTTCAGTCAACAAGCATTTTGTAATTATTTTGAATAGAGAAAGAGCAAGACCCTGTCTTTTATGAAATGTGTGGTTATTTAGGTGTTCTTAGCCAGGTATGAACATTTTAAGAATAACACACCCTTTTATGTTAAAGTTATGGGGAAGAAGAATAATGTGTATCACAGTTCTCTTAACCTTGAAAAGATTTGTTTGAACTTAGATTTGATTAAATTTGGGGAATATTTGTATTCTAAAATCTGGAAGAGATTTCTGTTGTTGTCTCATGAATTTTGGAATCTATAGATAGTATGGACAAAAGCCCATTGTTTTCACCTGACAGAAAGCATTGAAGCAGTACAAATTCACTCTCCTGACTCAAATTTATTAAAAACAGTTGTAAGTGGTAACTTTGTCCCAGAAGACTTTATGTGGGATCAAGTATTATTTGTTAGCCTCTGACATAAATTAAATATAAATATTCAGTTTTGTGGTCTTGCTAATTTGGGAAAAAAGCCCCTCATCACCTGCTGTCATCCCACCCAGGTAAGGTTTGTAATTCCAGGCAATGAGGTACATACAAATCTACATTAATGACTGGAGAATCACAGTCCTACACCTGCAAATAAGACATATTTTATCTTTCCATTGTTCTTTACTTTCTGTTACATATGAAATACAATCCATGAGCCTGCCTTTAACATTCTTTGGCAACAATAATCATCTGCCATATGACTGAAGTTATGTGCATGCTTAAAATGATAGAAATTCAGAGGTTAAGAGACCACTTGTTTTCTTTGTCTTTTGGAGAGTCCCTACCAGACCTTTGGGAGTGATAAAGTAATGGAAAATTAGATTAGCTTATGAAAGTACCTTAAATCACTGTATAATGTAGCATGGGTTAAAAAAGAACCCTCTGGTTTTTAGGAGCATAGAAAAGATCGTACTAAATATAATGATATTTTGCTTATATGTAAAATTTAAATATACTGTGGGAAGACAGAAATATTAACTATACCGGCATGTTTATTTTCTAATCACAGAGGGCAATAAAAGTAATGGCTAGTTTTGCTGCATTCGTTCAGTTTCCTTGGTGAAAAGAAATCACAGTTCTGAACGTGAAGTGAAGCTAAAACATGTTATCTATGATATAATTAATGGTAAGAGCAGAAAATATCTGTCTCACAGTTTCTGTTCAGTATTTATTCTGCAAGAGAAAAATAGATGAATAGTATGTAAGAAGTGTGTCTTGATGCATTGACCTGTTCCATAACATGGTTACTTGGCACTATAGTTGTTTACCTGTTTACAGCTTCAGCAAAATATTATGCAGGAGTATAATGACCAGCCAATCAAACTACAGAGAAGAGAAAAGGCCAAGGAAGTTTCCTGTTATTACATTCTGTTTTGCTTGACATGATATAGTTAGAAATCATATTTTTAATGCTTCCTATACAGGACAAAGACAGTGAAGAGAACAGGAAATGACACTTGACTCATCTGTTTTCCTGGCAATGTCTGTAATGAGCATGGGTTATAGTATAACCATTCTTCTTACAATTTCAAAACTGTAATCTGATCCTCCCTGCTTGTCACATCCAGTTTGTTCCAAGACATGTTTTACACAAGGCCATATTTCTGTTCAGTGGTAGCCTGAAGTTGACAGGGTTATGGCTAAATTCCCTTCCTAATGACTGTGTAGAACTAGAAAGATCCTGTCATATCTTCATTCTGGATGCTATATAATTACCTAAGTGGAGAAAAGAAAATCAATTGATGGAACAATTACGTATCTTTTATTTTCATGCTCTTTTCCAAATAATTCAGTTTAACACGAGACTATGATTTGGAATTAGGAAAGGAACTGATAACAAGAAAATAATAGAGATACAATTAAGAAATACTCCCCAGAGCTGCTATTTTATTTCAGCAGCAAGTGTAGGAGGAATAAGTGTATTATCATGATGTAGTGAAAAAACTTTGTCAGAATGTTAGCCACCACAGAACTCTTCTACTGAAATCAGAACACTTTGCAGAAGTCATATCTACTTACCAAGCAAAACAAGAGCAAAAGCTAACAATGTTTGAAAAACTGAAAAACATTTTCAGATCAAAATATGACATTTCTAACTTCATCTTTTGTGTTTTCAGTGTGTAACCACAGTAAAAATAAAGAGTAATAGTACATAAACCAGCAAAAATAAATGCTTTAGCAAGAGAACAACTTTTCTCCTTTTTCCTTCACCCTGAACTGTTTCATTCTTATTTGAAAATAAGTTGGATTTTAGAGGTCTTCTCATCAGTAGAATTACTCAGGGAGCAGTTGGTAGAGCTGTAGCAGGAAGTAGATAGGCAAAAGACAATCTGGGTCATACTTAGAGATGCATGAATAAAGAGACTAGCCAGCCAGAGAAATTATCAGGGATTTGCATAAAGCTCTCACCAGTTTTTCCAGATCATGGGTCAAGATTTAGGCAGTGGCAGATTCATCCCAGAAAAAAGCACATGTCTTGGGAAGGCAAATGGGCCTTTTCAACTGTTAAGTAAACCTTAAGAGTTGCTGGCACCTCATAAAAAAAGAAAAATGTTTCTGCATACTGGCTTTGTAATCTGTCGAGGACACCGTGAAACCTGATCAATGGACAGCAACAAAAGAGCGCAAGCAGGGTAAACCAAGTCATCTGCATAAGGGCAGAAGACCAGCAGGGGGCAGTTATTCACAACAGAAGAAGGGGAGAGAGAAAGTGAAGAGGAGCAGGTCAGTTACAAAACACAGCTGTGCCTATGTAGTAAATGAGGGACCACTGGAAATAGAGACAGTCAAATACTGGTTTTACTGAAATAATAAATTGAAGAAATCTGCTATGCACTCCCATGGTACACAGAGACATTTTGAAATGAACAAAAAAACTCAGAGCTTAGAGATTAGTGGGAAGACTTCGTAGTTTGTAACCACAAAGGGAGTATGGCAGGGCATGCAATGTCCAAAAGATAATTATAGTGTCCTGCTGAAGATTTAATACTTAAGTTAGAGAAACCAAGTGATGCATAAATACGGTGGTGGGGGTTCTTTTAGTTTTGATTCAGAACAATACTGAGAATATGTAAGAGGCAAAGTAGTTGCTTGAGTTTGAATGCTGGAAAAATAAAAATTTTATGGTAAGATTATGAATTTTTGAAAGGAAGGTTTCAAAAAAGGCAGAGAATGAGTACAAAAGACAGGAGAACTAGTCCAAGTGGCAAAGGAAATGTCCTATCCTGTAAAGAAAGGTAGAAGTATGAGCAATATCAAAGCTGAGGAAGACAAGTCAGTTTGATAGGAGGCCAATATGACTGACTCATGGACTCTTTTACCTGGCTCAGTGTCATTTACATTAAACACACACACACACAAAAAAAATCCAAACAATAAAAACCAACCACACACGCAGGAAGAGGAAAACAGGTTGGGTTACTAAAGATGTGTATGGAAAGATGATGTAACAATACAGGAATAAAATCAGAAAAGCCGAGGTATGTAATGACATACAAGAAAACTTGTATCTCAGTACATAATGAAATACATTATTACATAATTGCATGATGAGACACAAAAAAATTCCAATAATTCGTCCTATATGTACATTAATCGTATGGGGAAGATCAAAGGGAGTACTGGTCTGCTAATCAGAAGAAGGAAAAGACTATCAGCAAATGATTGAGTGAAAGCTGAAGTACAAAATGCCATTTTTTTGTTTGTATCCATCTTCACAGAAAAGGTTAGCTAGTCAGATAATCATAACTCACACTAGCAAAACAGGAATAAAATTTTTTTTTTGATTGGGAATATATAGTTTAGAGAGTACTTAGATCTCATCAACTGGTTCTTTAGAAAACCAAGATGAAGTTCATCAGGTCCAGTTGATTTGGAAACATCTAATTTATCTGAAAACCACTTATCTTTGCAAACCATGAAGGACCTGTACGACTAAGAACAAAAACCCCAGAAAATGGCAAATCTTAATACCTGTTTCCAAAAGAAGAAAAGCAGAATCATGAATTACAGAGCAGATGTTCCAGACAAAATGTATGACTAGCTTTATTTAAAGGATATGTAAGCACCAGGAGCAAGTAATCTCATGTAATGATGTCCTGTACCTTAAATTTAGGAAGACTTTTGATGTTTCCTCACATGGTAATCTCCAAAGACTGCTGTAGGTGACAGTATTAAATGGTTGAAAACCCACTGGAAAATCAGAGTAGAGAGCAGATATTAGTGGTTCTTTCTTAAAAGGGAAGGATTTATTAACCCGAATTCTGCAGGCTCCTCGGACTTAAACTTGTCAATATTTTAATGAATGATCAGAAGATGGCAGAGAGGTAGTATTTTTACTTAATTTATAGAAATGCTTAACAGAGGGAACTGAGATATTTTCAATGATAGGGATGGAAATCAGAACAATTCTTGAAGAGTTCAGAAAGAAGTAGATGCTATTATTCCAGGTCTCTGGCAGTATAACTAGGCAGGGGGGAAAAACAGCGTAGGGAACAATGGGTGTGGTTCTGCTGACTTACATTATTCTTTGTATTGGGGCAAAATGGAAGCATGCCTCCTGCCTAAGTGATGTCACAGAGGAGAGGAAGGCAAGGATGTGCTCACTCCTAAACTCTTCATACCTAGAAGATCATGTGATACGTAAAGCTGTGCAGTAATACAGCTCAAACTATTTCTGTATCCACTGAACTTCATTTCTTGGTAGTTACCTCTGTAAAAAAATGTGGAAGGTATAGCCATTGCATAAGAAATCACAGTTGACTCAGCTCCATTAAAAATATGTACTGCTGGCACATGCCTTGTAGAGATGACACTGAACTCCCTGGTGATCTTTATTCTATTATTTGTCAGCTTGTCCCTCTATTTCTGAGACATGCTCCTGTGTCTCCCAAAGAATATAAAGTAACAAATTAAACTCCTGTTTCTTTTTAAGTCCTGACAGCTCACTAATTTTTCTCATCATTGATATTGAACATCTCTATGATAAAGCAAGATTCTGTATCTTTCTCATGTTCTGGTTTACAGTACGTGTCCCCTTAAGTATTTAAGTAAAGGCTAGCTAAGGAAGATACTTGTGACATATGTTGCTCTACTTATTGGCTGTTCCAGGGAAAGGCTGGCTGATGGAAGTAATAAACCAGCATTTAACACATTTTGGATGAGGCTGGAAACATTGCTGCAATGCAACATTAACAACTTGCTTTTACTCGTATGATTCCTAAGCAGGATAAACATGTTGTTAAAAAATAATTGTTCTTTCCTTTTTAGTCCAAGAATAACTCAGGCCTTCACCATTACATGGGTGGAAAAGCTATTGTTTTACAGGAGCTGAACTACTTGACTGTACTATATAGTATGTTTGGCTGTCATGTTTGAATAAATAATGAGTTGTTGCAATTTAAGACTGAAGTTTCCTTATCTGCTGCTTTACTTAAAAGTGGCTTGGAAAACAATAGAGTATTGATGGGAAAGGATAGAAATAGCTACCCTTTGCTTTGCTTTATTGTAGTCCTAGTATGGGATGATACAGTCACCACCCTGATTACGTAGTAATCTGGTCTCCTACTATGTTGTCTTGAATACTGGAAATCTGAGATACCTTTTCATGTATGTAGTGCCAGGCTGGGAAATGTAGAAGCCACCACTGATTGCAAGGTAGAACTTCAGTGTAAGGCAAATAGCACAGGGTTAGCTGGGAATTAAAAGAAGTTTAGTTTGGAGACTGCTCACCCTGAATCTGGAGTTTCCCCTTTTTCTCAATTATACTGCAGCCAAATCTACCAATAGCAATCATCTGAGGGGAAATAGTAAGTGCTTCTGCCTCATGCCTTCATTTTTAGCTTGACCATGAGGACTGTCATAATCTATCCATACAAATGGGTAGGAGAAAAGGCCTCACAGTGTTTTCCTAAAGAAAGCTTATCAGAAACCATTCACAGACATAACAACTCCTTTATTATGGAGCTAGAAATCATGAGGGAGAATCAGAGCCACCATTGCAACCTGCATGTCACCATAGCAACTGCTATTATGACAACTCAGATATAAACCCAGATTTTCTGTTCAATGATGAAAACTTGTTCTTCCAACAAAGTGCTTTCCCCTAGCATGAATCTCTCTGCTCAGTAGAATAAGGGGGAAGGAAATTAATCACAAAAAAGGAAAGAGGCACATAGAGAGAGGAGCAAGAAAAAGCAGAAAATAAGGTGACAGAACGAAAAAAATGCATGTCTTCTCATTAGTCCCTAAGAATATGGTTTTTAAACTGTGTGCCTGTGTGTCATTCCCATTCTATCACTCTAGGCTGCAGGACCATCAAATTTAAGCCATGTCTTCAACAAAGGCTGTATCTTCTTACTTTGTCATCTACAAATGTCATAGGTGCTATGCTGCAAGCGAATAACTAGTGAAATTGGTGAGGGGGCAAGCTGACTGCTGCATAACTCCATTACTGTAATAACTGTCCTTTCAGTATTACTCATTGCACTTAGCCAGTTTATTAACTCTCTGTGGTGGGTTGACATCAGCTGGATGCCAGACTCCCACCAGCCACTATGTCATTCCACCTCCTCATCAGGAAAGGGGAAAAAATAAGATGGAAAAGCATGTGAGTTGAAATAAAGATAGGGAGTATGCTCACCAATTACCATGACAGGCAAAACAGACTCGTCTTGAAAAAATTAATTAAATTTATTGCCAATTAAAAATAGAGGAAGATGGTGAGAAAAAAACCCAAAAACTAAAACACCTTCCCAGCACCTATACCCCTTCTTCTCAGGCTCAACTTCAGTCCTCTGTTCTCTTCTTCTCTATCCACTCTGATGAGCAGCAAAAGGGAAAAGGGAATGGAGTCCTTAACAGGTGCTCTCTGCTGCACCTTCCTCCTCACACCTGGTCCAGAATGGTTTCTCCATGAGCCACACTTCCTGCCTGAAAACCTACTCTAGTGTGGGCTCTCCATGGGCTACAGCTTCCCTCAGGGCATGTCCACCTGCTCTGGCATGGGGTCTTCTACAGGCCACAGGTCAATATCTGCTCCACTGTTAACTTCCATGGGCTACAGAAGGACAACCAACTACACCAAGATCTTTTCCATGGGCTGCAGGGGAATCTCTGCTCAGGTGCCAGGAGCACCTGCTCCCCTTCTCCACTGACCTTGGTGTATGCAGGGCTGTTTTTCTCAAGTTTTTTCCTCATTCCTTTCTCTTTCACTACTCCTGTGCAGTGTTTTTACCCTTTCTTTAATATGTTTTCCCAGAGGGGCTTGGCTTTCCCACAGCCTGGTTGAGGGCTAAGCTCTGCCCTGCAATAAGTCAGTTGGAGCCAGGTGAACTGGCTGGAAATGGCTGTATCTGTCAGGCGGTAGCTCCAGCCTTTCCTCTCAGAGGCCAGCCTTGCAGCTCCTGGTTGCTGACACCTTACCAAGAACATGCAATGCACCATCTCACCTGTTTTGTACTCATTTCTGCATCCTTCACCTTAAACGATAAATTGCCCTGAGGCACTGAAGTTATTTACTTAATAAATGCTAGATAGCATTTATTGCATTTCTTTTGATTAAGAAGTGAATTATCTTATCAAAAAAGAGATGGTAGGTTAGTCTGACACTGTAAAGTCTGACTTTTGATAAAAATAGTGTTGCGTTTTATACCATTTTCCATTCTCCTCCACATCCTTGCTTAGGGTGTCCTTCAAAAACTGCTATAAGACTGTGCATAGACCTGAGTTCGTTCAGAGGTCTGCAGTTGTTTACACTTCTTTTTTTCTGGTTTTGTGCATAAATGCCATGTTTGCCATTTTGTAGTTCGTGGATACCTGCTCCAGAAGAGACAGATCCATAGTTGTTTTTTTTCTAATACCACAGGCTGATTTTTTAACAACCATTATTTTAGAATAGTGGTTATCTGCTCCTGTTTCCCTCTCCCCTGCTTCATTCCCTGAAGAGCAAAGTATAAATTATTTCCACCTCAGCTGCGGACCTTTTTGTTTTCATATTTCCTACTAGGGGAATAATTACTGTCATATCTTCCCTTCTTAATGAAAATTGATGTTAATTATTGAGCCTGTATTTAGGCCATATGCCAGCGTGGAGTGGTTCCCCTTTTTTCCTTTGTTCTTTTTTCCCTTCCCTATATGAAGAAAATAATAACATTGTTCTTGGAAAGACCTAGTTCGAACGGCTTTTTGTCTGTATGTAGTTTCCTTACTGTCAGACACTGTCTTCAACACCCTCTATTTCTTCTTACTGTTGCTTTCTAAAAGAGGATTAATCCAGGAAGCCCCTCTTTGCATACCAGTCTCCTTCCTTTCCTTAGCAGACAGGCTCCAATATTAAATAAACTTATGTACTTCTTTACCTTCAAACCTCTTGAACTCTCCAGTTCAAGATTAGACTTTTCAGTGTAGCCATTCTTAAAAGATTATTTACTTAATTTATCAAAATATAGCCTTTTACATACATTTAAAGAAATAAGAATAACTAAACCTTATGTATAACTCCATTTTTGTCTGTCCTGTTACTTAAAATGAATGCAATCAATTCAAGGTATCTTGATCTGAGAGTGTTTTTCAAGCAGAACTTTTGCAGTTTTTTTGTTAATTACAGGAGTATATTCAAAATATCATCCAGGTGAGTATTTGGTGGAGAACTCTAACAGCTCTCATTCCTGAGAGACTTCTGCAGTGGAGAGTGTTTGCACTGCATAACATTTCCATTACTACTATTTTCTATCATCAGTTAATAAAGTTCTGAATCCCTACCCTAATCTGAGCCTAGGAAAATAAAAGTGATGGGGGATACGACTACTTTTATGAGTTCATTAAAATAATGTGGCAAGCTTATATGGCTTAGGGTTAGGAGAAGTTTTCTAACAGTCGGAGCAGTGAAATTCTAAAATGGCTTTTCAAATAGAATAGTAGGGATCCTAAACTGTCTCAAGATAAATATAATAAATTAACAGAAAAATGTAGGAGAGGATAAGGAAGATGCTGGGACTAGGAATAAAATTTGGGAATTTATTTTTGTCCAATTTGATACATTTGGAGACACTGAAAATTATCTTGAAATACTTAAAAAGTTCTGAAAGTACCCATGAACACATTCTGTGGTTATTTGCATGCAATGAAGCTTGCATTTTAGAGTATTCTCTTCTTTAAAATAAAATGTTAGCAGGAATAAATCCTATAAATTTAATTATGAAAATGTTTAGGTTTTATTCTCAGTCTTTTATTTGTTGCAGCAATCCTCTTCTGTAAGATAATATTGGCTTTTGGTCTGTTAAATAAATCCTTTCCTCATCCTCCAAATATGACCACTTAATAAAAATTTCAAGGAACTTCTAAACTGTTATATAAAAAAAGTGTGTCTGAGAGAACACCTCTGCAACACTTTAGTAATTTTGTCCACAGGTACAATGATGACAATGTACAGTGAAAAATTCCTATGGAAAGTTTTTACTGACCTCTGCCCAACTAATAGAAATAGCTAGGTTTTGCTTGGGATAAGTCTGATCCTATAACATGACTTAATACTATAGAAAATAAAAATGAAAATTGGCAAAAGGGATGCAAGACCAAAAAGGTACTGATTTTTCAAGGGAGATGCCTCTTCAACTCCACATATCTAGAGTAAATAAAAGTTTAAATTTGGATTTATTAATTGTCTGGTTTTCCTCTGGTGATACTTAAAAGAAAGAAGAAAACCCCAGCAACCCAAGAGGTGAAGGTAGAAACTATAGGAGTTAGATGGCCAATAGCAAAAACCTAAAGAGTTTGAATTAAGCTATAAAATTGCAATAAAGCAAAGAAAAAAACAGGTTCAGTGACAGAGGTAGGGAAATGGGAAAAGATTAGTTGCAGGAAGAAATTTTAATAGCAAAGGTTATGATATTTTAAGCATATAAATGTCTCTCTAAAGCTGTAAAATCCTTAACTTATAAGCAGACAGGATATTTTAAATTGAATTACATTTGTAAAAATGTTCTGTTTAAAAGAATTATTTCTGAAATCGTCAATCCACAGAAAATGATAGCATTATTTTCCTCTTGTAGCTGAACTAATTATGAATGTGACCTACATCCCTATAGATTCATTATAAAGAGTTAAAGCATAAAACAGTGTGTGACTAAGTTTACCCTGATGTTCTCTTCCTGATTTAAAAAATATATATTTTTGCCGTATAAAAGAGGGTTTTATGATCTTGGTGTTTTCTGAGGATCACATCTGTAATGTGTATATCAGTTTATCATAGTTGTATTTTATTGCTATACTGAGATGACTCAGCATTCAATCCTTACACATCAGACTTAAAGGGGACCTACAGTAAAGATGGGGAGCAACTCTTTATCATCAGAGAGTGTAGTAACAGGACAAGAGGTAACAGTTTTAAACTGAAAGAGGGTAGATTTAGATTAGATATTAAGAAGTAATTCTTTACTCTAAGGGTGGTGAGAAACTGGAACAATTTGCCCAGAGCAGTTGTCGGTGCCCCGTCCCTGGAAGCGTTCAAACCCAGGCTGGATGAGGCTTTGAGCAACCTGATCTAGTGAAAGATGTCCCTGCCCATAGCAGGGGTGTTGGAACTAGATGATCTTTAAGGTCCCTTCCAACCCAAACCGTTTTATGAATCTGTGATTCTAATCACATTGTCCTCCATCCTTTCTTTCCTCCTCCCATCATCTTGCAATAATGATAATAGCAGTGATAATCCATTCAGGACTGATTTTAGCCATTAGGTAGGTAAGAAAGAGCCCTTCATTTAAAAACAAACTCTGCGAAGAAGAAAAGTAAACCACCAGTGTGTTACAGAACTACTAAGATACTTTCAGAAAAATAACAAGGGATTTACATTGAATTTAATGGGCATGGTGAAAAGCAGTGTTTTTCCCTGCTTCGCTCTTCAGTGGACAACAATTGTCATTTATTTCTCTTTGCCTGAAGTCGTGAAATAGAGTTGAAAAGCAAAACAGCTAATTTAATTTCTCTTTCTCAGGACCTATCACAGTTTGTTGTTTTTTTTTTTGGTTGGGTTTGGGTTTTTTTTAAGCTTTATTTGTCAGAGCACATGAATATGAATGATGGAGGAGTCTTCATACAGGTGGATGTGCAAAATGAAGAAAATGTAAATGTCTGCATCAGACATGGATTTATAAAGATTGATTGAAATTGCTGTTGCATAAGCAAGTCATATTAACAGTTATTACTGTAGGGTTTCATTTGCACTTTCTCTGTTCATAGGGAACATTTCTTCCTTGAACGGATCTGCTGTCTTGCTAAACCATTAACATTTGTCAGATGGTAAGACTAGGCTCCTTAACAACTTGCAGATGACATTCAGCCATAACAAACCCTCTTTGGTTGTTGACAGTTTGTCTAATAAGTATGTATACGGCTGACATTTAGACAAGAAAATGTCTGTGAAATGTGTATTCTTACAGAATATAGCTGAAACTGACTTAAACTTTCTGAGGTTTTGGTGGGGTTGTTGTGTGTACATACATATGTTTATAATTTGCTTGCAAACTTTCAAAAGAAGAAAGATTATGCTCTACCCAGTCCCTCAAAAATATAAAACTGTTGATGTATAAGTTAATTTTAAAACTGAATTTTCAGAAGAATGTTATGAATTATTCATACTGAATGTTTTGCCTCATTTTCTATTTGCAAATTGTATTTGCAAAGATATAGTTCTAATAATATTATTCCGTTTTCTTCTCAAAGTAATCTCTGCAAATAACTCCTTGTAAACTATTCATTCAAAACTTTTTAGATATATGACATTTAAACCTGATTGATTGGAAAGATTACTCACATTTTTGTTTCCAGATTGGGATGGTTCTAAATCAAGAGTCTACAGCATATTTTAAAATCCATTGTTTTAAAATATATTTCAGCTAGCAATTTCTTGCTTGCACTTTTGAGTGGAAAAATGCCTACAAATAAATCAGGCTCACTTAAAAATTCCAAATAATTATGGAAATATTTACTCAAAATTTGCACTGACATTTATTGCAAGCAAATGTCCTCCACTTCGAAAAGAAATGGCAAATATTAAGATGGAGGATATATTTTCCTCAATATTTAGACACTTAATATTTTAATGAGCAATTTTAGCAATATCTGCTGCTCTGTAAATTCCATAAGAACAATTTCCTTATGCTCAATTTTTATAAAGTACAGATTTTTGAAAAAAAAAAAAGCAGTGATTCATTTTCCTGCACAACAGTATTTTGATGTCCACAGTCAGCCACAGATTTATTAACTACCAACGATGAATATTGACTGATTAATTATTTTGTCATTTTATCTCAAGACACTTTGTAAATTGTTCCTATGAAAGGTGCTTTTGAAATTCCAAAGTAAAGTTTTTAATGCTTCTTTACTGTTATGCTTAAAGCTTACTTAACTTTACAGAAACTTACCTATTTCTTTGTAGCTTTTTCCCCTGAACTAACTACCTAAATATCAGCTTCATCTGGTTGTATGGTTGTTCAACCTGCAACTGATTCTTTTTCCTCATGTTTACTTAGAGAAATTTTTACTTTTAGAAATTTATAGCTTGATTAACACAGAAATCCAAAAGCATAAGCTAAGAAACTGACATAAAATATCAATTTAGCATTAAAGGCCCTTGTGACCTTCAGAAAACCAGAGTAATTCACAAAGAATTCCAGTTACACAGTTTTCTGAACAAAATTTTCAAATTTCTCTTCATGCTGCCTGAAATTCCTACTCTCTTACTTCTGCACCAAACATCTATGTCTTGGCATAAAAATAAATAAGCAAATTACTTCCGGAGTAGGTAATGTTTTAAGAAGAAAATGATTAAGTTAAAATCAATGCTATTTAATATGTGATTATTGGCCATGCAATCCTGGATGCATTTTCTTAAATTCAGTACAGCCTACTGCAGAAACTAGTTGCATGGTAGAAAGTGTTAGAATGTACTTTTCTAAGCATGAGATGACAAAGTGTATTTCAAGATTGTGTGTCATTGCCACAATGTTTTGGCTTTTGGGCCGCTATGGAGTATGAACATAGTTAGGAAAGGACTAGAAATCAGATGACTGAAGATTGCCTAAGGAGTACGCGAACTGTCTGCATGGTGGCTGCCAGATACACCACCCCCAAGGGTTAGGTCCACAACACAGGAAAGGTCCACAACATAAAGGAAAACAAAGAAAAATCCTTCTGTGACCTAAAAAGATAATTATAGCTTCAAACTGCACAAATGTTTAATTTACCCTAAGGGCTTGTGATTTTGTTGCAAATGTGTGTAACCATTATGCATTACTGAATGAAGGAAGAGAATTTTGACTGGTTTTGACTGTATTATCTGCAAACAAGGAACAACCTGCAAGTGTGGATGCATATCTCCTGTTCAAGTGACTGATTTGGTCTCGGTGGGAGCTGGAATGTTATCTAAGATGGTGTCTGGCAAAGGTCTTGCTGTTTTAAGAAGTTTCATGTGCAGGTCTGGTAGTAGCTTTAGAAACTGTCTAGTAAACATGTAATAGTGAGAAGATGATAGCATGAATGTCCTTTTATCTTTTTGACATATGACAACAGCACAGCAAATTAAGTACCACAATTACTTTCAAATGAAGATGTAAGGATCACACTGTAAAAGGATTAGTAACATGAACTGGCCAGCAGTAATCAAATACAATAGGTTTGCATGAAAGAAAACACCAGGGAAAAAAGAAGAAACAGCTAGGAATTAACCAAACACTTCTGAACCAGTTGTGAATTATCAAGGTAATGGATACAAATTAGTTTTAGTAGCTAACAACTTATTCCTCCAAAAATTTGTGGATGAAATATCTTGTGGTTCATTTAATAGATTTATCTCGGTTGATGTTCATTGTCATCTCCAGACATAAACCACAGTACAAATCGTATAAGTATGCAGGAACTTATGCTGAAGGTTGATTCTTTTACACCCTGCTCCTCTGTCACAGCAGCTGTGATCTTCTGGTGTTCCACACCATGCATCTTGTATCTTCTGCAATGGAGGCCAGATAATTCCTGTGGAGAACCTTTTCATTCTGGAGCAGGACAACTTGCTTTGTACATTGTCTTGTCTCAGCAAAGACATCAGTTCATGTTCTCAAGTATACATCTGTTAGTGCCCCATTGGTTGCTTACATAAATACTGCAATGGGACACCCTTCTAATCCTGGATTCTTAGATTTTGAAGCCCTCTTAAAAATATGTTACAAGTTTGTCAACTATACCTGCAAATACTTTTCGTTTCCGATGCTTACCCGACACAAGTAAGAGATTTCTACACAGTAGTTGACTTTCTTGCTGTCTGTACAAAACATCATTAAGGATGAAAGTCAGCCTGGCAAAAAATAAGCTGAAGAGAAGCATATGCTGGGATATGATGACCTGCATTTAAACATTGAACAAATTGTTAATCACTTTCCACCATTAATACTTACTGTTTTGATACTTCTATCCTTGATGAGGTGCAAAGAATAAAGGGTTTGATTCTCTTGCAGAGGACTAATTTGTATGTCATATCAGTGGGATTATGTTCGTGTCAGCGATTATAAATGTGTCATGACAAGAATGTCTCATTCTGTTCTCTTGCTTGCAAAGATTGGATGGGTGTGGTTGAGAAGAGCTTAGAAAGAAAATTCAAATGCAAACCACAGACAATCAAAGCCATAATACATGCACATATCTGTGCCCATGAAGAAGAGGAAAAAAAGGGAGAAACCTTAGTTTTATAGACTTGTTTAATGGCAGGTGCCAAGACATTGATATCAAGGTGCCAGTAGAAATTTGCAATTGTTTTTCTTCCCATGATTCATTACACAGGAACTGGTGGGTGGTTGGAGAATGACATAACTAGTGATATTCTGGAGAAAGCTGAGCAGCTGCTACAGTAGAAGTAGCAGCTTCAGTTCATCAAATCTTTAGCTATTCTTGATTATTTCGTTCATCTTTGTGTTTGACATTTGAGCTAGTATTGTCACAGCAGTCTTGAAGGATGCACTTGAAGGTCTGTAATTATGCTGGGGCAGAATCATATCAAGCTGAATCAGTGATTTGCCATTGGAAGTATGTTATTTTCAGACAGAATGTTGCAGCATCTTTAACAAATATTTGCATAAGAAACATAGTTCGGGAAAGATGAGAGAACAGTGTCTAAACACTCTGATCTGCTCCATATCGGACAGGTACCGTCTTTCTTCTCTGACATGGTGCTTTTGGATCAGGGGAACAGTGAAGTACCGTATGAAATATTAAACTACTATTTCCGCTTTACTCTGTAGCCAATCCTAATCTTAGCTGAAGGTCTGGTCAAAGAATAGGTTAATGCTCAGGTGACCACTGAGGTGGCCAGCCTGCAACACAGCCTGTCAGGCCCAGGCACACCTTATTTTTATTAGCCGCTGCCCATCTAGACCCAGCCCCCTCTATCATCAGCAGTGGAAATACCCAGGGTACCTTTTCTGATACTGTTCCTAGGCACTAATCCTAGACCATCAGCTCCTGTCTCTTCTAAATTTACCATTGTTTTCAACACAGTAACAAATCGAATTTGAGCAATAAATATGAATGCAGGCATCTGGCCTGAACTAATGACACTGATAAAACATATCCTGGTGTCTGCTTTATCCCACCTCTCTGTCAGTGCCACTGCAACCTCAGCTTTGTCCCTAACTGTGCCTTTGCTGAGCAACCCTCTTTAGACTCCAGGGTGAAGGTGGTCTATGCAGCCTGATGGCTCCTGTACTCCTTTTCACCTTTTCATGTTTAAACCATAACCTCACTTGGTCATCCCAGTGAGCTGTTAAACTTCATGTCTATAGATTCATGACTTTGCCCCTGGATCTTCTCTCACCCTCCATCTCCCCCCAACATGTCCCTGTGGGCATACCCTGGGACCCATCTTGTTGAGGGTTATAGTCGCAGCAGTCTTCAGCTACTGTTCCCCTCTAGGTTCACTCCTAATCTCTGATTGTTTGTACCTCAAATGTTCATGCTCTTGTCAGCTCTCACTTCAGCTGAAGCCTTATGTGAAAACCCTATTTCTAAACGTGACCACTTGATTCCCCAACCTAAACCACAAATGTTGCCCCTTTCAAATTCAGTCCAAACTCTTACTCATATATAATCTCAGCCTGTTCCTGAATTTAGTCCAATGACTCTAGGCTCTATTTTTAAAAATAGCCATTTGGTACCCTCCAATGTCAGATAAGCCTCAGTATTACTCACCTTTATGACTGCAGTCCTGTATGTGTTTCTGAATTCCAATACTATATATTTAAACTGTACACATATGAATAGACAGGCAGAAGGAATTAAATTTTTCTGAAAATGTTATATGCACCAAACCAGGACTAACAGTGTTTGGTGTTAAAGAAGCAGACAAATAGAAACAGTGACTTAATAATCTGAAATTCCTTTGTGACAGTAACGGTGGTTAGTATTTTTTTCCCCTTGATTTTAAATTGTAAGCCTAAACATACATGGAAGTATTAAAATCAATTTTCAATTTATAGTACACAAATTGCAAGATACTTCATATTTGCATTGAAGCCATCCGTTTTTTAGGGTTATTTTTAAATTATTCTAGTTTCATGTGCATTTACTTTAAGAAGAGACTACAAATCATATCCCCATTAGATATGCTTTTAAAATAAGAAAGATTCAATAGGCTTTTACAGGATAATTGAGTCATGCTCACAGTGAAATGCTATGTTTATTCAATGAATTTGTGGCTTGAAACTCTTACATTAGCAGGACTATACATTACTGTGTTATATAGTAATGGACGATAACCTTGGATTTCAGGTGATTAGTAATAATCTTATGAGGACTTTATAAATTTTTTTATAATCATGATTATGAATAATCTCAGTGGTTGATATATAATCTATCTAACTTCAGGTTGCAATTATTGAGTCATTTAACATCTCATAGACAATTTATTACTGTTAATTAAATGGAAAACATACAGGTATAAACCAGGCCTTTGGTTTAGAGGAAACCTTCATAGGAACATAAAAATACATGACATTTCTCAATTAAGAAAAATCAGTTGTTCAATAATATTTTTAGAAATACTTAAATGAAGAAGGCCATATATAAAGGGAAATGGAGAAATAATTTTTAGAACATACTTCTGTGTCAGAAATTAAACTGGAAAAATTAGGCTGGTGAATTAGATAATCAGGACACTGACTTCCAATCTTGTGTCGGTATTTTAAACCTGTCCATTAGCAGATTTCATATAGCTTTGTGATAGAAGAGAAAGCTACAACTATAGAGTTCAGTAATATTTCATAAAAAGTCACTTTACAAATCCTCATTTTCACAATAAATATTGTGAAGCTTGCTTTTCAAAGGGAAGGTTTATTAGTTACATAAGCATATTATATCCATTTTAATTGAGCTTTCTTATCCTACCCTTCCCAAGCAAGGAAAAAAATGCTCACTTGTTTACTTTTCAGTTTGAGCTTTCTTGGAGTGAAGGTTACTATTCACTTTTGTGTTGTTCTTCACTTCGGCCTGTGGCACCATCAAAAATTACTAAGTAAAATTTTCTCTGTCTGTTACTTACAGAGCTGAGGAGCCTTGTTACCTCAGCCAGAGGAAAGAATTTGAAAAAATTGGAGAAAGGTGTTTATATATAATGTAATGTTTTCTTGTTTGAGTTGAGACAAAATTGTTCTGCATTTGGGAAATAATTGCTTGTCACCCTTCTGAGGCAGTCAGTCTTGTACTCATTTTTAAATGGGAATTAGGTTTACATTAAATACATAATTTCAGCTCCAAAGTGTCTTATAATTTGCATTTTAGACATTATAAATTCTTCTCAACCCACCAGTGTTGTGGATTTATGCTGACTATTTGTTGCCAGCTGTTGCTTACAGATCAGGAAAGGGTCTTAAACCTTGAAATATTTTTCTTTATTATGTGTATACAGATATTTATTTTTTGCATTTAGATAAGATAACCAAGATTATCATCCTATAATATTAATCAACTAGTGGATTGAAAGGCACATAATCTAAATTGTGAAGCATTACAGGCACCGATTAAGTAGTTTCTTTAAAGCACGTGAGATTTGTGACACCTCAGAACTGAATCCAAACTCTTCAATCCTAGACCCATATCATTCTCTGTTTCTATTTATTTCTAAGAGAAATATTTTAGTTATTAAACATTTTAAATTGGTTATGTGGGACAAATAAAAATGAAGAAGTGAGACTGTTACAACACTTTCAATGTTATTACACCCTAAACCTGCTGTAGGAGCATTGGTACCACTGGTTGAAATCTTTTCTTTATGAAGGCATTGATTATTCTTATCTGAACCATGTGTCTTGAATAAGAGCTGCTAGCACTTATCATCAGACACCTGTGCCTTCAAGATATGCAAAGCTGATGAATGATCAATCATAGTAAATGTTTGAGTTAGGGCTTTCTCTAACACCTATCTAACTTGTATAAAGAGAAAATAGACTTTTTCCCTCCAGTCTTCCAGTGAGGTTAGTTTTTCCAGACTTTCTATCCAATATACTAACTGCAACAGCCACAAAATTTTATTAGGATTTAAGAAGTCAGTTTGTTATTGATTATGCTGAATAAACTGTATGACTCTCGTTACAGTAAGGGTAAGATGTAAAAAGCCACAAGGAAATAAAATGTGGAGTAGTTGTATTATTTCACTCAAAAACTGATTTCTGGGGCTGCTGAATTTAATTTTATTGTATACAAATCCCACAGATCTAAAAAAAATTCATTTAGCTGCCTAGAGGCAATAGTATTTGATGCAATTATCCTGAAGGTTTCTTTGCTCTCATATTCCGAATCTAAATAATCTCCAGGCTTTAGCTGCATTTGGCCTTTTCTAGTACCAACAGATACAGAAGAGATGTCTCAAAATATAATGATTTGAAGTGATCCAGGAGTGAGTAATTCTTTCTTCTGTGACCTCTTGTGCTTCCTTTCAGGGAGTGTTCAATACAGCAAAATGTAATTGTACGAAGTATATGGTTCATATCCAGACCTCACAAAGGACAGAAGCTACAGTAATGGCTGATGCCCAACCTGATATAGTGCAGGAAAGTAAATGTACATTAAAGGTCTATGAATAGGTGGTAACATGAATATGAATATATGGCTGCCAGTTTACTGCTTGCTGGCTGTGAGGAGGAGGAGGCTTCTGAATATTTATTTTAATGCATGGTTGAAGAGTCATTGGTACAGGAGCAAGCAGAGTAATAACAATCAATAATTAAGAGGTCAGAGTGAGTAGGGAAACTCTAAAATAGGATAAATTAAGCAGAGTGGAATAATTTAAGATTTTTAATTTGGAGAGATTTCTGCCATGTATTATTGAAAATAACAAGGAGCTGTTCCTTGAAGATAATGTGATCTGGCTGCATTTCCATGAGTTTGTGGTGCAACACAGTGAAAAAGGCTGTTGATCAGTGACATGTAATTCTAGGATGGTGGTGGGAAAAACACCTTGTGAACTGACAAACCCATGAATTTTTAGTTCTAAAAGAGGGGAAAAAATGTTGGGTATTGTTTGTATTTAATGAAAATTAAGGCTGAGCTAATATAAAGTGCAAATGTACATTCAGAGCAAAACATGATTTGTTACTGGAGGTAAAAGGTCAGCCAGGAGACCCTTGTGCAAAGGTCACACCGGAAATATCAAGATATATGTGTTTGTATAACTTCATTATTTAGAAATGAAACAAATATCAACATACTAAAATAAGGAAGAAGAGGCAAGATTGTCATGCATGCAGCAAACTTCAGACTCAGATTAAATACTCAAGTAATATATTCAAACAGTAAATCAGAAAGTAGAAAACACAAGGGCCAACAGCAAGAGTTTCAGAAAACATCTCTGACTTACAAGGAATGTATGCACAAAATCATAATAAAATAAGTTGAAATTAAGTTAAACAGTTCTTTGTTGTTAAATAAAGAAATATCCATTTTCCCCATTTGTCACCATGCCTTTCCGAGGCTGAGCTCCAGTAACAAGTGACCTAGTGATTCAAGGTCAACCTCAGTGATTCTGAGGTCCTTTTACTGTTAGGTTGGTGGATTTAGCCATCCCATGGAAGGATCCAGCACACACCAGGGCTGCTACAAGATATGAAGGACAGCTCAAGGAGCAACTGAAGGAAAAAAGGACAAAGGATGCAAAGGGGGCAAGAACAGCCCTTTCAAGCATCATCATCCTATTAGATGAGCTCAGCTGCTTGTGCGACTGCACCTTTAGGCTAAAGTTTCACATTACAGCTGGGCTAATCAAGCAGCTAACAGCCACAGAGAGAGTCTGTCTGCAGCAGGTGATGAAGGACTGGAAGCAGAATTGTCCTTTTGGGCAGCAATTTAGCTGTCGTGTATTGCTACTGTTTTACAGTGAGCAATGCATCTTTCCCCATCTGTTATGCCCTATATCAATTTGTAAACAGACAATCATACCTTATGGGAACTTCAAGAGGAATAAAAGTACGTTGTTAATTTATGTTGCTTTATGGTGTGTGGTCAAAATTGTAAGGAATGACTTTTGGAGTTACAGTGGACCTGGAGTGGACCTGGGGTGACTAAATGTAGCCTTCTTTTCCTCAATACACTGTAGCAGACATAGTAGAAGGATCTCGTGCAACCTTCAAGGGCTGTGAATGTTAGCCTAGAAATTTAGTGCAAATGTAGTGAAGTCTAGAAAAAGGTATAATATTGTGTCATGTTTAGTGGGATGTATGAGCTCATTGACAATCTTCGTCACAGGTCCTCACCCTATATAGTATGAAGTTTTTGTGGAAGTACTTTTTTGACTTGGAGGGAGAAAAAAGGTCTACCTGTCTCTTCAATGTTTCTTTGCCAATGTAATTTTGGTCAGCTGTGCCCTATTGGAAGGGAGCTATGCTTTCTAAATACATATCACTGGGGTATGTGTGAAATTGTTCTAGTGGAAGAGCTTTTTCTGCCAGCATTTGCTTCATCTGCACTTTGGTGTAGTGGGCAATCACATTTTCAACAGAAGTTCAGAAGAGTCAGGGCTTGTGCTGTTTTTGTAGAGTTAAGTGGATCTTGAAGTGTGCTGTACAAAACAGGAAGGTAGAAGAAGGAGGTGATTAGGAGAAAGAGTGGCTACTTCTGATAAAACAGAGTTTTGTAGAGCTGAAGTAATAATTTCATTGTCCTTTCTAATTAAACCAAGTATATGTAATCAAAGAGCAGAAATTTAGTTCAGTTCCATGATTTTAGGGATCTGGAAGCTTGGCATGACACTACATATTTATGCATTCACATTCTATACCTGAAGGCTGTCATTCCTAAGAAAGTTTTGGCTGCTTTGGAAAAAAAGCATGTTTTTTTTTTCCCCTTTGTAAAGACTCTTGATTTTTTGCAGTACTCCTCTTGTTTGGAACGGAATTGCTTTCATTATAAGCCTGTTACTGCTTTTCCAGCCTTTCAGGGAAACAGAGAAAGGGTTATTCTATGTCCAATCACAGGCTGGGCTATTCAGCAATGAAATAAAGTGTTTAAACGATCAGTATTTGATCAGTTACATAACTACCGTTTCTGTATTCATGCAATTAAATTTCGAACGCTGTTTACAAAATACCAAATGACCATTTGTTCTTGCAGGACAGTAGAGACCATCAGTGAGTTTCTGATGTTTTATGTGGCTTTTCCTTCTAACTCTGTAGGAAAACAATCACGTTGATGCTTTCCTGCCTTAGTTTTAATTGCTAATAAATCACTCTGCTTGCACATCATGCTTTCCAGCACACATCAATTATCATCTGCTTTTCTTTTCAGGAGATGGCTAGAGGTGCCTCTGCCTTAAAAAAACAATGTTGTCTTGATCTTTAAGACTGGTTCTGAGGAAAGATGTTGTAATGAATCCATCAGCACCTGGTTGTCTTGGATATTCTAGGTACATGCTGGTTTCCCCTTCAGTGCAAAATGTCTTCAGCTGGGACCCTTTAATTACATGTTAAAGTGACCAGAAAAGCACAGCCTGAGAAAAAAGACAAAGCAACACATTTTCAAAACATTTTTTTTAGTAGATCCTGTTATAGGCTGTGTAGCTTCTGTAGCCTAGGAGTTCAGAGACTGGATTTCTGTATCTCGTATGTATTTTCAGGAGGCGTTAGTACTACATCCCTTGAACAGTGATACATTTAAAAACAAAATTAAGTTCCTTGGATCCTTCTTCCCCATATATTTCCTGAAACAATTTTCAGAGTCTCGATCTCAGTGTTCCTGGATGGTTAAGGTTATTTCCCAGCACTTTGCCAATAGCTGGAGTGATTATGTCTTTTAGGTCCTATTATGTCAGGACACAAATCTCAAAGACACTTCAGTGGGTCATGATGCATTAATGTATTGATGAGTGATTGCCAACATATAACTTAGGATATCTGCAAGTTAGGATCTTGAGAGAGCCTTCTCAGTTTATGCTCTGGAACACCCAGAGATTTGTGCATTTAAGTGTCTGACACTGTTCACACATTGGACACATTATGATAATATAAACATAATGTAATACAAATATAATGTAAATATAATTTAATATAAATACACTTTAATAATATATTTTATAATAATATAATTATAAAGATGTTTATAATATTTTATGATAAGTGTTGCAATGTTAAGGGGCAATATACTTAGGCATAATGATATTGGCAGAAAAATTGTTATCTGTAAGACCACGCCTTAAGAGAGGTGGGCAAGATAGTGTGCTTATACTATACTTCTGTGCAAGGGTTTGTTACCTGGTGCTTGTATTTTGATCATGGGGAGGTTTACATGTCACTGGGCCCACTGGTGGCAGATACAGTTCACCTACCTCAAAGGGGGAAAAAAATTCTTGCACAAGTTGGTGAGGCTCATTTAGAGGTCTTTAAACTAGGTTTGAAGGGGGAAGGGGATATAGTGAGGCCCATTAGAGAGGAGCCTAGGGGTGGCATGCCAGTGTTGGGGGTGAAACCAATAGCCCAGCTCAAGTGCATCTACACCAATGCACACAGCATGGGCAACAAACAGGAGGAGCTGAATGTCATTGTGCATCGGGATAGCTATGACTTAATTGCCATCACAGAGACATGGTGGGATGACTCTTATGACTAGAGTGCAGCAATGGATGGCTATAAGCTCTACAGACAGGACAGGCAAGGAAGGAGAGGTGGTGGGGTGGCACTATATGTTAGGGATTGCTTTGATAGAGTACAGCTTAGAGATTGTGACAACAAGGTTGAGTGTTTATGGGTAAGGAGGAGAGGGAAGGCCAGCAAGGCAGATATCCTTCTAGGAGTCTGTTACAGACCACTGAAAGAGGCTGAAGAGGTAGATGAAGTAAGTGTTCTACAAGCAGGTGATAGAAGTATCACTATCATTTGCCCTTGTTCTAGCGGGGGACTTCAATTTACCAGATGTCTACTGGAAATACAACACAGCAGAGAAGAAACAGTCTAGGCGGTTCCTGGAGTGTGTGGAAGATACTTCCTGATGCAGCTAGTAAGTAAGCCTACCAGGGGAGGCGCCTTGCTTGACCTCCTGTTCACAAAAACAGAACGACTGGTGGGAGATGTGGCTGTCAGAGGCTGTCTTGGGCTTAGCGACAGTGATATGACTGAGTTGTCAATCTGTGGTGAAGTAAGAAGGGGGGTCAGCAGAACCACTACCATGGACTTCCAGAGGGCAGACTTTGGCATGTTCAGGGCACTGGTTAAAAGAGTCCCTTGGGAGGAAGTGCTTGAAATGCAAAGGAGTCCAGGGAGGCCGGGCATTCTTCAGTAAGGAAGTCATGCAGGTATGGGAGCAGGCTGTCTCCCAGTGCCGTAAGATGACCCCGTGGGGAAGATGACCGGCCTGGCTAAACAGAGAGCTTTTGATGGGACTCAGGAAAAAAAAATGTTGAGTCTACGACTTTTGGAAGAAGGGACAGGCAACACAAGAATAGTACAGAGACGTTGTTAGGTCTTGCAGAAAGAAAATTAGACAGGCAAAAGCCAAGCTAGAACACAATCTGGCCACTGTTGTAAAAGATAAAAAAATAGTTTTTACAAATACATTAACAAGAAAAAGAAACCAAAGATAATCTCATTCCTCTGTTGGACAAGGAGGGGAACAATGCCATGGAGGATGAGGAAAAGGCTGAGGTACTTAATGCCTTCTTTGTCTCAGTCTTTAACCACCAGACCAGTTATCCCCAGGGTATTCAGCCCCCTGAGCTGCAAGGCAGGGATGGATCACAGAATAAAACCCCATAATCCAGGAGGAAGTGATTTACGACCTGCTGCTCCACCTGGACACCCACAAGTCTATGGGGCCAGATGGGATCCACCCAAGAGCACTGAAGGAGCTGGCACAGGACCTTTGCAAGCCACTCTCCATCATTTATCAGCAGTCCTGGTTAACAGGAGAGGTCCCAGAAGACTGGAGGCTTGAGAATGCAGTGCCCATCTACCAGAAGGGTGGGAAGGAGGATCTGGGGAACTGCAGGCCAGTCAGCCTAACCTCGAAACTGGGGAAGATTATGGAGTGGTTCATCTTGAGTCAGCTCACCAGGCATGTGCAGGGCAACCAGGGGATCAGGCTCAGCCAGCATGGCTTCATGAAAGGCAGGTCCTGCCTGACCAACCTCATCTCCTCCTGTGACCACGTGACCTGCCTAGTGGATGAGGGAGAGGCTGTGGATGTTACCTACCTGCACTTTAGTAAAGCCTTTGACACTGTCTCCCAGAGCATCCTCCTAGAGAAGCTGGCAGCTCATGGCTTAGACAGGTGTACTCTTCCCTGAGTAAAAAACTGTCTGGATGGCCGAGGCCAGGGAGTTGTGGTGAACGGAGCTAAATCCAGTTGCCAGCTGGTCACGAGTGGTGTTCCCCAGGGCTCAGTGTTGGGGCCAGTCTTGCTTAATATCTATATCAATGATCTGGACAAAGGGATTGAGTGCACCCTCAGTAAATTTGCAGATGACACCAAACTGGGGCAGGACTGTCAATCTGCCTGAGGGTAGGAAGGCTCTGCAGAGGGACCTGGACAGGCTGGATTGATGGGCTGAGGTCAATTGTATGAGGATCAACAAGGCCAAGTGCTGGGTCCTGCACCTGGGTCACAACCACCCCATGCAATGGTACAGTCTCAGTAAAGACTGGCTGGAAAGCTGCCCGGTGGAGAATGATCTGAGTGTGCTGGCTGACGGCCGGCTGAACATGAGCCAGCTGTGTGCCCAGGTGGCCAGGAAGGCCAACAGCATCCTGGCTTGACTCAGGAACGGTGCAGCCAGCAGGAGTAGGGAAGTGATCGTGCCCCCTGTACTCAGCACTGGTGAGGCCATGCCTTGAATACTGTGTTCAGTTTTGGCTCCTCAGTACAAGAAGGACATCGAGTTGCTTGAGCATGCCCAGAGAAGGGCAAGGAAGCTGGTGAAGGGTCTGGAGAGCAGGTCTTATGAGAAGAGTTTGAGGGAACTGGGGTTGTTTAGTGTAGAGAAGAGGAGGCTGAGGGGATGCTTTATCGTTCTCTACAACCACCTGAAAAGAGGTTATAGCGAGGTGAGTGTCAGACTCTTCTCCCGAGTTACTAATGATAGAATGAGAGGAAATGGCTTCAAGCTGCATCAGGGGAGGTTTAGACTGGATATTAGGAAAAATTTCTTCTCTGAAGTAGTGGTCAGGCATTGGAATAGGCTACCCATAGAGGTGGTGGAGTTACCATCTCTGGAGGTATTTAAAAGATGTGTAGATGTGGCACTTCAGGGCATGGTTTAGGAGGCATGGCAGTGTTGGGTTGATGGTTGGACTTCATGATCCTAGACGTCTTTTCCAACCTTAATAGTTCTATGTTTCTTTATTTTACAGCTCTATGTTGACGTGTTTGACATTGTCTCAATATTTTCAACGCACAAAGGCTTATGACATGGTTCACTATTAGCTGAAGTGAATGCCACCTTCAGTGAGCACTGAACTATGGGCCATATGCAAAAATCAGATTGGATTACCAAAAAGGTATAAGAGGACAAGACAGTAACTTGAAGTTGTCCATCTAACTTTTCATGTGGTATTGCTACTAATAATGTACACAGCTAAGGAATCCAGTGATAAGGGTCCCAAGTCTACAATCTTTTTTCTCTCCCCCACTGTAACCTACCTGAACAATTCTGGAAAAACATGGTTTGTCAGGAAGTTATGAACAAACTTACTGACGAAAAAAGGATGTCATGCCTTCAGAATTTCAGATTTCACAGAATCACAGAATCACAGGTTGGAAGGGACCTCAGGGATAATGTACTCCAACCTTTCTAGGAAGAGCAGAGTCTAAACAAGATGGCCCAGCACCCTGTCCAGATGACTCTTAAAGATGTCCAACGTGGCCGAGTCAGCTTCTTCCCTGGGGAGATTATTCCAATGGTTGACTGTCCTCAATGTGAAAAATTTTCCTTTTGTGTCCAATCGTATTCTCCCCAAGAGCAACTTGTGTCCATTCCCCCTTGTCCTCTCCATGTGACTCTGTGTAAAAAGGGAGTCTCCATCTTCTTTGTAGCTACCCCTTAAGTACTGATACATGGTGATGAGATCCCCTCTAAACTTCCTTTTCTCAAGGCTGAACAAACCCAGTTCTCCTAGCCTATCCTCATATGGCAGGCTTCCCTGCCCTTTGATCATCTTGGTGGCCCTTCTCTAGAACTCTGCAGATTTCTGCCTGTATGCTGGTGGAAGTAGGCTTGGAGGAGGGATAAACTTTCTCTTAAACCATCCTGACCTTCACTTTCTGTCATCTGATCTCTGGCATGTTCTCCAAGTCTTTTCTGCCTGGTAAGCACTTCTGTTATTCCTGTAGTCTGTCAGTGTTGTACTTCTATTGCTTTTGGCTGAGCATTAACTCCTTTTTTGACGACCTGGTCTCCACTTGGGAGGGCTGGGATCCACCTTACCAAGGGACTGCAAAGTTATTTTTGCCAGTAGGATGGCTAACCTGATAAAGAGGGCTTTAAACTAGGAATAACAGGAGAGTTACCAGCAGCCCTATGAAGGAGTGATGGACAGACTTGTTGAGCAAAGGGCCTGGGATGATGGGACAGGAAGGGCTCAAAACAAATCATAAAGTACCCTTGATTTAAGAGGATCAGGTCAGTGAATACTTCTGCAAACTGGACATACCTAAATCTATGGACCCTGATGCAATACACTCATGAGTGCTGAGGGAACTGGCTGATGCCATTGCAAGGCCACTCTTGATAACCTTTGATCTGTCATGGTGCCTGAGAAAAGTGCCTGAAGACTGAAAGAAAGAAAAAGTCATCTCCATCTTCAAGAAAGGAAGAAGGAGAACCAAGGAAACAGTAGGCTGGTCAGCCTCACATTGATTCCCAAGAAAGTCATGGAGCAGCAGATTCTGGAAGCCATTTCTAGGTATGTTAAGGACAAGAAAATCATCAGAAGTCAGCACAGCTTCACTGAAGGGAAGACAAGTGGATTGAAACCTGGCTGAATGGCTGGGTGCAGACGGTGGTGATCAGTGGCACATATTCCAGTCAGAGGCCAGGAACTAACAGCGTACTCTGTGGATAGGTTATTGAAGACGTTTAAGATTTTTATTAATGATCTGGATGATGGGACAAAGCATACCCTTGGCAAATCTGCAAATGACACAAAACTAGGAGAAGTGGCTGATAAAGCAGAGAGTTGTGCTGCTGTCTAGAGGGACCTTGACAGGCTGGAGAAATGGGCCAACAGAAACCTCATTAAGTTCAACAAGAATTATGAAGTCCTGCACCTGGGGAGGAACTCCCATGCACCAGTACAGCCTGGGGGCTGCCAAGCTGGGAAGGAGCTTTGCAGAAACTGCCTTGGGGGAACTGGTAGACACCAAGTTGAAAACAAGCCAGCAGTGTGCCTTTGCGACAAAGAAAGTTAATGGTATCCTGGGTTGCATTAGGAGAAGTGTTGCCAGCAGATCAAGGTGGATGATCCTTCCCCTCTACCTCACCACTGGTGAGGCTACACCTGCAATGCTGTGTTAAATTCTGGGCTCCCCAGTACAAAAGAGACATGGGCATACTGGAAAGAGTGCAGTGTAGGACCACTAAGTTGAATAGTGGATGCACTGGATCCACTATCCATCCAGTGCACGCACTGGATCATCTCT
Source organism: Phalacrocorax aristotelis (assembly GCF_949628215.1). Taxonomy (NCBI): domain Eukaryota; kingdom Metazoa; phylum Chordata; class Aves; order Suliformes; family Phalacrocoracidae; genus Phalacrocorax; species Phalacrocorax aristotelis. The sequence continues at coordinate 36,000,243 of NC_134311.1, read as the reverse complement.
CCTATGAGGAAAGGCTGGGAGAGCTGGACCTCTTCAGCTTAGGGAAGAGAAGGCTCAGGGGGATTTATCAATTTGTACAAACACCATAAGAGGGGCAGTAAAGAAGACAGAGCCAGGTTCTTTTCAGTGCTGCCCAGTGAGAGGACCAGAGGCAATGATCACAGACTGAAACATGGGAGGTTCCCTCTCAACATCAGGAAACATTTTTTTTTTACCATGAGGGTCACTGAGTACTGGAACAGGTTCCCCTGTGAGGTGGTGGAATCTCTATTCAAAGCCATCTGGATACGGTCCTGGGCAAGTGTGTCTAGGTGGCCCTGCTTGAGCAGAAGGTTTGGACAAGATGACTTCCAGAGCTTCCTTCCAACCTCAACCATTCTGTGATTCTGTGTTCCTAACTTCTTTTCTCTGTCCTTATCAGGTGATCACTTTCATGCTCACTTATCATCCATATTCCCACCCAGACCCTATTCTAGTTACCTTTCTGATTTTTCTTATACAAATTTATGTATTAGCGCCCTTTACTCAAAATCATGTAGGTTCACTTTGGTCTTTTCTCACTGCTAGATGTATTTCTCCTGATACACCTGACTAACTGTTCTGTCTTTCTGATTTTTGTTTCTTCAATTTGTCTGCTATCACAGTAATTCTCATTCACAGGACCTCACAATACCAAACCTACCCCTGCCTCCTCTTATTTAATTTTCTGCCTCTTTCTCCCTTACAACCCTTCTAGTATCTCAGATCTGATTTCCTTCCTCCTTACTAGACCCAGCATATACATGCCAAACTTAGTTTCTTTTCCTTTCTCTTGTTACCCAGCCTACACGCTTTAGCCTATTGCTATTCTAAGCCTTGAACAACCAGTCTCTGTGTACCCTATATTCAAATCATCAAATCTTTCTGTAGGGTTTGAACTACAGCTGAGACCACTGATCAGCCAATCTTTTCTTAGTTCATGTGGTTGGGTGACAGGTCATGCATTTACACAGTCTGGATCATGCCTGTTGCAGATAGAATCTAATTTACTGTCTCTCTGTTAAGCATCTGGGAAATTTACTTCTAAATTGATGGTAATAAATTCTGCTAATAAATTTTCAGGGGAAAAGGGATATAGAGCTCTCTAATACAAAGGCTGTCTGAGAGTCAATATGTCTCATTCTAGCATAAAAACCCTGTTGAGTTCTCAGTGAAAACCTTAGCCTTTTTCTAGAAAATGACCAAAGTATTTTGGTTAGTATTTTTCATAACCCAGCCCCCAATAGAGATGTGATATAACAGGTGTTATGAATAGTTTCACAAACTTATAAGCTATGGAAAATAGATTTGTTGATTGGAAGTGCTTGGAATTGTTAACGACAGGCCATATGACCATCCCCTCCTATAACAGCAAGTTCTACCACTGTAAGTGGATTAAAGCTGTCTCATGTAATATTTTTCTTTGTCAGGGTCTCCTGTAGACTAATTTTTGTCAATAAAACTGTTATCATGAGATGAGGTACTCTTTATTATTTGCACAGATGATTGCTTATACACACAGAGTAGTAATTGTTCATGTACCATAATTGTTCATGTACTTCTAAAATAATTGTCTTATTTGTGTATTTTATCTAAATAGCAGTTGTTGACAGCTGAATTATTCATTCTGAGCTCATCAACAACTGATACCTTTTGTTGTCAGCTACTGCTATAATGCACTGTGAGAACAGCATGCAGGCTGGGAGCAATATTTTCCAATGTGACCAGCAACTAGAAAAATCCCTTGGTTTGCTATCATCTTGGGCCTTATTATTTATATCTCCCTGTGGAGCTTGGAAATAGCTACTGCAGAAAACACCACTAAACTTTTACCAAGGGAAGATTTCATTTTCAGATATCAGCTTTTCTAATTCATTTTTTTGGTTGCTTCCTCCCTCAGCTGTACACCATTTTCTTGTATGGCTTTGCTCTCTTCTCCACATAAAGTGACAGCCTTTTCAAGACAGGCATGTATTTTTAAAATAGGATGATGTAAAATTTCCTGTGATATGCAACAATCTGGGCTTTACGCTTGATGGAGTATACAAGATCTTTATTCCACATGTTTTAGATGTACGCTTCTTTCTCTAGATGTGTACATGAATGCTAAATTTTAGCCATTTGCATTTACTTTTATTTAAAAGGGCAAAGACTATAAGGTTAGATAAGAATGTTGAATGATTAGTTATGTAATTGTTGTGGTTTAGCTGACAACTCAGCCCCACACAGCCGCTCACTCACTCCCCCACCAACAGGATTGGGAGAGAATCAGAAGGGTAAAGCTCATGGGTTGAGATAAAAACAGTTTCATAATTAAAATAAAGCAATATCACCAACAACAGCAACAATAATGCAGTGAAAAGGAAAACAATGAAGCAAAACCCGGGCTGGGGAGGGGAAGGGGGAATGAACAACCAAAACCAACAGCACAACAGCGCATGATGAAACCGCCCGTTGACCCAACACTGCCAGTCCGCCAGCCACGCCACGCCACGCCACGCCATGCACCAACTGCCCCGTTAATGTACTGGTCATGGTGTCACATGGTATGGAATGAACATCCCATTGGCCAGTCGGGGTCAGCTGTCTGGCGTGTGGCCCCGGCCCTCATGGCCTCCCGCTCACGTGACAGAGCATGGGAAGCTGGAAAGGTCCTTGACTACTACAGGCACTAGAGTGAAGAGAATTAACTCTTTCTCAGACAAAATCAGCACAATAATTTTTTGTTTTAATATTTATGTAAAGCATTCATGGACTCAGTCTGGCTCTTGGTGAAGTTGTTGGGAAGTTTTGCTAGTAACAGAGATTTTCTCATTTGTTTTAATGCTTGGGCAAGAGACGTCACCATGAATATGCCATCTGCAGACAATGTTGTCAGAACATATACCCATACACCAAAGAAACCACTCTATTGAAGACAACAAATATGACAGCATTTTGATAGGAGATTCAGCAGAATAAAGTAAGATCCTATAAAATGATTACGCACTAAGGAATCTAGCTTTTTGTCTCCACAGCCCAAAGAATTGTAAAAAGAAAGGAAGGACATCTTTCAGATCAATTCTTCTATCTCCATCCTCACTTCCTTCTCTCCTTACTCTCCAAATCCCCATTTACTGAGGACTAATAAAAAAAAATTTAAACTGATAGAATGAAACTGAAGTTTCATGTTGGAGTAGATGTGCTACCCGTCTTTCATTCATTCATCTTTCAAAGCACTTTAACCAGTCCACAGCTTGTAAACAAGAGAAATATGTTGAATACTGATGGATACAAGTCAGAATCAATTGGTTAAGAAGGGCACATTGATTGTTCATATTTAGAATGAGCTACAGACCTACTTATTCTTTTATTCATTGAAAGCTCAATTGAAAGAAGCAATTTATTTGGTGCTACTTATATGATCACCATTAAACCCTTATAAAGGGGTTGGTGGGTTTTTTTGAACAAATGTAATTACTGTTACAGTTGACTAGGAAGTATTTCATGTTCTAAAACATCAAATAAAGTTAGAATTATTTTTTAAAATTGTTTTTAAAAATTTATTTTCCTTTCTTTACTTTTGGTTGTTTTCTGTATAGGTACAGGAAAGTCTAGTGAGTAGCAGAGCCATTTCCAACAGATACATTTATTCTGAACACTTACTGTGGTAGGGCAAAGAGTACATTAGTGATATACATGCCAGTTAAGTAGAAGTGTCTGTCCTGGAACTCATCATTAAATGGGATAAAAATCACATCAGCAGTGTAAAGAAAGAATGGAAATACATAAGTATTTGTTTATGTGTCAAAGATGAGGCAGTGATACAGACATTTAGACAAGCGACTTGTTTCTGAGGTTCCTATGTGAACTCACACATAGACTTTAATATTCTGATTTTCCCTCCATCCCTTTCTGGTTTTGTTTGATTATGTTCTGGTAGCTAGAACTCATTATTACCTCTCTTCTGGTGTACAGATCACCTTAGAATGATTATTATAATTTATATCATTAAAGTAAACAAATGTTGAATGTTTTGAAAAGGTATGATACAGACATACTTCAACAATTCCCTCAAAAATGGTAGAGGAATAATATGATTGGGTAAGATAAAATGAAAGGAAATTGCTGTCTGTAGCACAGAATTACTGAATTTCCACCCTTTTCCTTCCTTCATTCCTTACCCCTGCTTCAAATATTCTGACCTTTCTTTTTGGAACGATCATGATTCAAGTTTCCTCTCTTTCTATCCCTCCACCTGGCCTTTTTAAAAAATGGCTGCATGGTCTGAGAAGTAAATGACTAAGCACTGTCAGAAATTTAAAATCTCCTGTCTCATTTTGCTGTTGCTTGTATTGCTGAGGAGTGAGAAAGGCAAGGTCATTCATGTTCATGTCCCTTTTCTGGAATTTTTTCTTTTAACTCATTAAAAAGAAATATATATATTTTTTATATATATAAATATATATATATATAACATAGCTTTGGCAAATAAACAGGTTCTATATTTTTGCTAGTACAGATGTGATGGGAAGAAAATAGCATTTTATGCTGCATAAAATAAGGATAATGAGAGAAAAAGTGAAAATGAGAGGTTGTGTTTAGGTTTCTTGCTAGCTGTGTATAGGAATGGTGGATGCATTTCCTCTAACTTCAGGCATCTACAACATATATGTCAATATCTAGTTTGCTTTCTAGACTCCCTTTGTGAACAACAGAGAAAACCAGGTTCTTTCAGGTGCAATTAATCTCATTTTAAGGGTGATAACTAAAATAAGTTGGATGAACTGTGCAATTTAGAAGTACCTATTTCTCTCTATTGACTAGAAATGGAGGCAAACAAGTTAACGTAGATATCGGTGTCTAGAAGTCAGATGACACATACCTTATTTCTGATGACTAACAAAAGAGCAAGTGATGTTAAAGAATGGTCTCAGTTTTGTTAATGTTATGATGTTCTTCCCTATTGCTTTTGGAGGTGTTGTTTTGCCAGAGGCAAAAGGTTATTTTTATTAAATATTGCCCTTGGAAAGTCAGGTCAAAGCTTAAAACAACCAAGATCTATTCTTCCTGAGCCCTCCAGCTGTTTTTGTACTCTTGGTGATGGTTTATCTTATCTAACTTCCCTGCTTTTCATTCCTGTTATATTTTGATATTTGCTCACTTATGAAAAGGTAAGGCTTTTGCTTTTTTCTAGATGATAATTTACATTTTACATATTTTCAAGCATTTAAAATGGTATTCTAAAGTTCTTAGTATTTTAGATTACATCCTAAGAGAAGAAGGAGATAGAAAATGGGGGGAAAAAAATGTTTATTGCATTTTTACTGGTTTTCCACAGGTTCTACCTAATGTCATAATTACTGCCTGAGTGGGCAGCCCCTCCTTCAAGACCTAGCCTGTGACAGTATTTCCATGGGAAGCTTTGCATAATGCTGAATATTTCTTCTAAGCCCACACAAAAGTGCTTAATTCCCTCTGAATTCAATACACACTTAACAAGAAGAACACATGATAGAACTGTATTTTAAGAAAAAACTAGCTAGGAAGCAGGAAGGATCTCAGTTTGCAGAGTGCTGAGCCTATTTCTGTCACTTCATTTAAATTCTACTTCCTTTCAAAATAACATGCAAAAAAACTGTTTACAGTTTACCAATGAAATCAATAAAGATGTTACGAGTGAGACTTGAGTTGTTTACAAAACTAAGGGGCTGTGAGGTGCCAAGTAGAAGTCTAGTTTTCTGCTTGAAGGCTATACTACAATTCTGTTAATAAAAAATAAATAAAGAATGTCTGAAAAATAACAATTAAAGAAAGAAGAGGGAACCCCTATTAAGCATTACAAGACAGTTTTGATTTCCTGTTGGGATGCAGATTAATATTTATCAGTGTAAGTTTAGATACTGAAAGGTCTTTTTAATCAAGGTGAGAGGCAATTTTCATTAGATGATCTTTAAAAATGGATAAATATGCATGAACAGATTAAATATCCAAGTCATAGCAAAATTCTAATAGGGATCAAAAAATATATTGCTCTATAATCTACCAAAAGAAACAACATTGCTTTTTCCCTCAGTTGAAGAGACTGCTATTGTGACACAGTTAAAAATAAAGAAGGAACTGGAATTTTTTAAAATTTTTTTCATTAGAAAGGGAAAAGAAATTATTTAGGAATATCTTCTATGGGCAGTGGACCATTATACTAGTAAGTGTTATTTGTAAACATTATTTGTGCTTACTTGATGCATTTCAATTCCATCCACAGTGAATGCACTTTCCTTCTCATTTTAATCAACCATTTTCAGGTGCTACTGCTGATAATACGTGTCAGAGGGCTCCTAATTCATCCTTGGAGCAAAGCTATGCAAGCCACTGGCTTTGCACTAAGGATAAATTTGACTGGTTATATGGGAGCATATAATAAGTTATAATAAGCAGCCTCTTATAATGAAGTGGTCAAGCAAAACCTTATAGCTCAAGATCTTTGTTGCATGTCATGGAAATTGTCTAGTGGTTTGAGAACTGCATCATACTCCAAACACATATTTTGACACTACCTGTTTCTCTAAATTCTACAGTTTAGAATAACATTTAGTGACATTTAGGAGGTTATATATTGTACATTAATTGATAGGAGGGTGATGTAGAATGCAGATTTCATACATTACACAGTAATTACACTACACTACTGCCACTCTTTAACAGTAGTGCATTATCACGTGTAATGTTGTAGCTCACCTCATTACACCTTGGTGAGACATATTTTCAATGTGATATTAATTAGATACTATAAATAATTTTTATACTCCCTGTTTATAAGGGGGGGGGGGGGGAAGAGTATATAATAAAGTTCCTGACTGCAAGAGATTTGTTTTGCAGCTGGCAGTGATAGGTTGATTTTCACTTCTAGGAAGAGGGGATGAGTAAGTTTGTTTTAAGGTTAGCATGACATCTCTGCAGCATCCTGCCTTGTGTTCAGCTCCAGAGTTTCAAGGCTCTGAGTTCATCTGAAGTAACTAACAAAAAATATTTGAGACAGGGCATACTCTGCTGTCAAATCACAAAAGCAGTGAAGTGGAAAGACAAAAAAAGCTTATTAAGAAGGAAAATAAATAGGGACTAATAAGACTCCTCAAACTGAGGAAACCATGGGAAAAGAACACAAACAAACCATGTTTAGGTGGCTATCTTACTGCTTCTGCTAAGGGGGTGCTAAGGAAGAGAAGAACCATGCCTTAACTGCCTACTCTGTTTTGTTCACAGGTGTCCATGGGATCTGAACACAGCGGCTTCTGTCTCACTTTTTACATGAGCTAACCACAACTCCTTAAGAAGGCTTCCCATATGTGCTTAGTTGTCAGCTATAGTAATAATAGACATGAATCCAGCTACTGAAAATGAAATCAAAATGAAAACTCAAAGCATTCCCTGACTGTTTACCTAACCTTTGAAATACTTCTTTATCTGCCCTTCCCATCCTCCCTGCCCTCCTGCTGCTGCAGGACAAGTTCTGGGAGAAGGTAGGGGAAAGTATAACTGCTGTAGCTGGTTCAAGTGTAAAACCTTGACTGATTGAATCCTTGGACCAGCCCAGCCTCTTCTTCTGGTTGGGACAGCGAGCAGAAACAGCTTACAGATGCTTCCTGTAACACCTGAACTGAAGCACAAGAACCTGCTGAGGGCCATTGTTTCTGCCTCAGCTGAGTGCCTGCTCGTGTTGGAGAACAGCGTTGTACATTGTGCAGCTGCCTCTTAGGGCTTTCAGAAGCACTGGCACTGTGGCCAGGCAATATTTCTGAAATGGTTTGTGGAGACAATTAAACGATGATTGAATGAAAGTCGATTGGTCTTCTTGTAGCCTTTGCTATATTTTTTCTTTCTCTAGAAAGAAGATAAGTAGTCTAGTCTTCTCCCTTGGGAGCACTTATAAATGCATTTCTCAGAAAGGATGCTGGTAGTAGAAAGAGAATTGTTCATTATTGAAGGCATATTTTATCCTCCATAGAAAACAGCTGTATGGGTATTTTTTGTTGTTCTTATTTTGTAACTGAGTCATTTTGACTTAGCATTTATCAGAAGGATCCTTGGAATTTCTATTTTATATTAAAGAAAAACTTTTGGAATATTAATGTCTTGAAGAGAGATAATATTTGTGTTTCAGTGAACTAAAGCCTTTGTTAAGAATGTGGCATTCTATCTGGAGAACAAATTCTGGGAAAAAAAAAACAACCCAGAGATTAAGTTTAAGAAAAGACCTTCTTCTTTCTTTAGCACCAATATCACTCATCTAATTTTTTTCAGGTTGTGATGGAGCTTCTTAGCACATTGCACTTTCTGGTGAGCCAGTAGCTCATTTATATCACTGATATCAATATTTCCTTTATGGAACTTCTTTGGGGTTTTTTTCCCCCACAAGAGTGTATCTTTATTTGCATTTGTAATTCTTGAACTTTGACACTTATATTAAATAAAATGTTAGATACATGCATCAAAGTATGCATGGTGCCAACTAAAATGGTAGAATATAACAAAGATGTGTACACTTCAAGGCCAAAATTTGCACCTAAACTATTAGTGTGTAGTAAATCATTTCTGAAACAACAGCTGTGTCTGATTGTTACAAAATACAAATTCAGATAATCTGTTCATTTAAAGAAACAAAGCTGTTGTAGTTGTCTCTTTACATCTGTGTGCAGAAGTCAGTCTTCCTTACAAATCCTGGAATCTCAGTTATTAGAACATGGACTAGATGATGGTATGTGAAAGCATTGTAGTGCCCAGCTTTTCCTGTCAAGTGATATTTTGAAACTGTAGATGTTACATGACTGCATAAATATATTGGGTTTGTGTGGCAAGGTTGTTGTAGTGGGGGGGCTTCAGGGGTGGCTTCTGTGAGAAGATGCCAGAAGCTTCCCCCATGTCCAGTAGAGCCAGGGCCAGCCAGCTCCAAGATGGACCCGCCACTGGCCAAGGCTGAGCCCATCAACGATGGTGGTAATGCCTCTGCGATAACATATTTAAGAAGGGGGAACAAGAAAACCTGTACAGCTTCCAGCTGAAAGAGAGGAGTGAGAATATGTGAGAGAAAGAACTCTGCAGACACCAAGGTCAGTGAAGAAGGAGGGGGAGGAGGTGCTCCAGGCGCTGGAGCACAGATTCCTCTGCAGCCCATGTTGAAGACCATGGCGAGGCAGTCTGTCCTCCTGCAGCCCATGGAGCTTAACGGTGGAGCTGATATTCACCTGCAGCCTGTGGAGAACCCCCGCAAGAGCAGATGGATGTGCCTGAAGGACCATGTGGCCTATGGAAAACCTGCGCTGGCGCATTCTCCCGGCAGGACCTGCGGCCCCATGGCGAGAGGAGCCCACGTTGGAGCAGGCTTTCTGGCAGGACTTGTGACCCCACAGGGGACCTACACTGGAGCAGCCTGTTCCTGAAGGGCTGCACCCTGTTAGAAGGGACCCATGCTGGAGCAGTTCTGGAAGAACTGTAGCCTGTGGGAAGGACTCACATTGGAGAAGTTCATGGAGGACTCTCTCTCGTGGGAGGGACCCCATGCTGGAGCAGGGGAAGTGTATGAGGAGTCCTCCCTACGACAAAAAAGGAGCAGTGGAGAAAACGTGTGATGAACTGACTGCAACCCCCATTCCCTGTCCCCCGGTGCTGCTGGCAGGGAGGAGGCAGAGAAAATCAGGAGTGAAGCTAAGCCCAGGAAGAAGGGAGGGATAGGGAAAGGTATTGTAAGACTTGATTTTATTTCTCATTATCCTACTCTGATTAATAAATAAAGTTAATAAATTAAGCTAATTTCTCCAAGTCGAGTCTGTTTTGCCCATGGTGGTAACTGCTGAGTGATCTCCCTGTCGTTGTCTTGTCCCATGATCCTTTTGTTATATTTCCTCTTCCCTGTCCAGCTGAGGTGGGGGGGGTGACAGAGTGGCTTTGGTGGGCACCTGGTGTCCAGCCATGATCAACTAACCAGAGAAACCTGATGAAGCTATATATGACATCACATAACCATACATTACATGTGAATTAAAGATTCCTTATCTGAAGTGTACATTACTGGGGCAAAGGGAGGCAGCTTTTTCCTAATCATCAGTTGTCTTTGACACAAGTTTTTTAGGATTCATAGAGCAGAGTGAAGAACTTAGACATTATTTAATGTCTTTCAACACAGAGTGGCTGGGTAGACATGCTTAAGTGCAATCTGACCTCTTTCAAATGTGTCATGGCAACATAAAATACAGTATAAATCATGGCCAGACTCTTCACTGTTACTTACATGCAATATAGGACAACACAGGAAAGGAAGGCAGGTCAATGACTTTAATTCATATTAAGGAGTTTTAGTCCATGCAAATGACAATGAAAAACAAAAAGCAGAATCCATTACAAATAATGCACATCTTGGGGAATATAACATATCTAGTGAAAACATGTAAATGTCATCACCAATCATGCCTAGTAAGATGAACGAAGAAAAACGTATGCCCCACTGTTAAAAGTAGGGTGAGGGGAATTAGCAGTGTAAATCAACTTGACCCTGAAATGGACCTATCTGGTGATTATGCAAGTTTGGTCTAGATTCTGAAATTGTGTTTGTTTTGGGTTTTTGTTTGTTTGTTTGTTTGTATTTTAATATCCTGCTCTGTACTCTGTCTGAAGTAACAGAGTAATATTAAGAGACAGTTGAAAAAGAGGAAACTCAATTGTCTCACTACTCAAAAACTCAGGTCACAGTTCTAGGTAGGAGAAGGCACATAATGATTGACCGGAACTGCTGGAAAAATGAATTTAAAATTTACATCCTATAAAAATGTTCATGCCAAAATTAAATGATACATAACCTTTGACATGATAGCCTATTCAAGCTAGAATGAAATGATATGTAGCCTGTGGCATGACAGAAATTTGTACACAGTTCTTAATACATTCTAGTCCATGTTTTAGTACACAAAAGATAACAGAAAATAGGTAGGAGAGAGAACAAAGTTTGTATTAGAGTGTATATTGTTTGCTCTTTCTAATAGTGTCCCTTTAGCTGAACAGACCTGGAGACAAACTTAGGTAAATCACATCATAGTGATGCTACAATGTAACAAAGTCTTCATCTCATGGGACTCAAGAGTGTGTCCCAAGGAAAGGTACACTGACTTCAATAGAATTAAGGAATGCAGTTCTGTATATCTGGTTTGTTCATTGGACATTTGTCTTACAGTGATTTTAAGAATTCTCTTGACTCTACAAAGGTTGTAGGCTTCAGTCTATGAATAAGAACAGTGCATCAATGAAGTGGCTTTATAAAACAGTTTTCAACAGCCCAGTCCAATCAAGAAGAAAAATATCCATAGTATAGGAAAACATTGACTTAATGTTTGTTGAAACTTAGTGTTTGAGGATTGAATTCTCAGTTGTATTCTAAGGATCTGAAAAGACGATAGTCTAGGGCTTTAATCAGAAATTACCTGAAAATTAGAACTTTAGGTCTCAGGGAACAGAGGCTATTATGCCACTGTTCTAACAACACAGCGTAGCAGTCATTTAATCATCTGTGTTAAATGCTCAGGTAAGGCTGTCCACATTAAGAGGTATTGCACAGGGTTAGCACATCACTATACAAAACTAAGCTAAAGTTTAATGAAATTTAATGGCAGGGAACAGAACTTCTACTCTTGAGGCTCTGACAGTCCTGTGGTCTTTACTAAGTGATAGAGCTGCCTGCACATGACAGCTGGTGGCAAGAAATGCAAGTGGGACCTGTGGAATATGGGACCTTCAAACATTGAGGGAACTTTCCCAAATTTTGTCTGGACTTTTTCTGTAGTGTACTGACATAATAGTTGCTCCTATTCTTTTCCTCTACCTTCATGACCCTCATGCTTTTCTCTTGTCTGCTCTGGCAGAGTCATGTACTTTACCTTTCTCTATGTGTAACCTTGTAGGTATAATTTTGATTTAACATGCTTGCTGTCATTTCATACCTAGATCTTTGGTTTGCATACCTTGTCTATTCAGATGACCTCTGAGCTATGAGCCATCTGTTAACATCGGACCTAAGACAAAACAGACTGCAGGCTCATAGACTAGGTAAAATTGTGGTTTTGGTGCTCCACAGGGCCAAAACCTATTCCAATTTATTGCTACTGAGGTACTGGTTTCTGCTTCCACCTTAACTCCCAGGAAAGAGAACAGTGACCATTTCCATAAATAGCCATATATTTTGCAGATTAAACTGGAATGGGCCATATGAGGCACAACTAATAATATCACCTGAGGTGAGATGCTCAAAAGCAGCAAAACACAATTATATTGGCAATAGTAATTATAACTGACAATGACTACTGTTTATTTAAAAAATCTTCTAACCAAAACTGAGCATGTTAAGAAAGGTACATTTGTTTTAAAAGAGGTGAGCTTGCTATTTCATATATTTACATGAACACTATTACCCAGCACTTATATAGACTCTAGGCATTCTAATTGTTAATTTGTGGTTATTCACTGATAACATTTCAATGTTTATTTTGCACATTTCAAAAAAAATCTACAGTTTATAAAGTCTGGGGTTTTTTACCATTAAAATGATTAATTTGGACAGTCTCAGTGTATACTACCGAACTGAAGATGAACTATTGCATCATAAATCTGCATTTGACTATGTGTTTCAGCAGTTGGTAATATGACTATAAATTAATGTGAGTTATGTTTACAAAACATAAAACCATTTGTGTAGACAACTTGGGACTCTAAATATGTCATTTTTGGTTGTTAGGAGTAAAGGTAACTTCTGAGTTGTTGACTCCAAGGAACATATATGGAACTTAAAAGGGAAAGGGAAATGGGGGTTTTTGCTTTCTTCACTTCAGAAACTGGAATAATTTGGTTTTAACTTGTCATAAAAATATTTGGAATATTCCACCTGACCTCCTGGAGCAGGTAGCCATTCCTACCTGTGTGCATTTCTGAATACTAAATCACTGGGGTTAAGAAGTAGTCTAGAGGCTATTGTCTTAAACCAGGGCAAACCCACTAACCTCCCTAGAAACACAGTAATTTGTATTAGCTGTATTTATTTTGCTCTGCTGAACTATAAATAATGAAAGAAGTTGGAAGGAGGAAAAAAGTAATTCTAATGTCTTTAAAATATTCAGTGTGCACAGTTACTATTAATTATATTAATCCTGAGCTTAAATTGTGCCATATATTGTGCAGATTGTTCATATAGCATCAGACATTCAAAACTTTTCATGCTGTCAATCACAGAAGACCTGTTTACCATTTTTTAGTTGTTACTTTGAAGTGTCATTCTCTGCTCACTATGCATTTGAATGCAAGCGCCACTAGAATTAACTAAATTAGCTAATTCTAATCCATTTTCGCTGTTGTAAATCTGACATAACTACAACGTCCTTACTTATTTGTATGCAAGTGAAACACAATTTTTGCTATAACAGGAAATGCTACTTAGATAGACTGAGCCAGGTGCATGTCTATTCTACTACAGAAAAAATGGAATTTTGTGATGATATAAAAAACTGCTTAAATTCCTTTTGAGAACTGCATCTGTTCAAAGTACTCATGAGTCCTGTAAATTTTAACTAAACAAATCTGTGTGTTCTTGCTAGGTAGTACAAATTTATAATATTTTATATATGCTGACGATAAATATCTGATTGCTTTTTTTAACTTGCAAAACTTATTCCTTAATATGTAACTTTGAGTGCCCCTAATCCAGAAAACTCAAGTATACTTTGATGATACCTCAAGTATACCAAGCTAATCACGTTCCCAGGTGATTGTTTAACTTCTGTGAGATTAGCTGCCTGGTAGTCATATCACTGGAGTCCTATTGTTCAAAATACTTTAAAATATATCTCTATGAGATGAAATGTCTGCTAAATAAGTAAAGTAGATCAGGAAATATTTTTATATACTCTAATTATCAGATCATTTTATATCATCCAGATAATTTTTGAAGGATTGTTTCCTGCATTCATACAATCAGTTAATGAGGACTCTTCCTGGCTTTATTCAGAAAATCAAACACCTCAGTTTTCTTACTATATGCTTCCCCTTAATGTGCATGGATATAGAGAAGAAATTCCTGATTTACACTAAGACATGTTTTTGTGGGTTTAACATTTTGCTGCTTTGCACTTCATGGTTCTTTTTTGGGGGTACTGTTTGGTTGGTTTTTTCCTTCTGCCTACACATGTGCAAAGTAAACACAGGCTGGATGAAAACTGACTACAAAGCTGCATCTGTTGTATTACACTAAATGATTTCCTAGAAAATTTTCAACAACTTGGAGAACCTACAAGGAAATTATACGATATTTAATTACTTGTTGGAAAAAACAACATACTTATATGTACCAATTAATCTGCACTAATCCTATGTAAACTACTAATGTAGGTATGAGTCATAAATGAGAATGATGTCACCTTTGATCTCACCTACAGCATCCCGAACAGGTACAGATTTAAGGAAGATAATTAGCAGGTTACTAATCAAAGACATCTCTATCTGACTGTTTTTTCTTAGGTAATGTAGTATTTCCAATTTATTATTCTTACTTATAAATTATGTGTTGGAAAAGTAAGTAGTTAAACAAATTGGAACTTGACAGGTTGCTTTGTGAAAAACACTGTAGATCTTATAACTGGGGGAAAGATGCTATGGAAGCTAATACTGTTATGGGTTTCTACCCAATTTTTGAATTTACAGGAGAAAATTTCCGTACAATAAATGCCACTTAGGACTAAATGGAAAAGATTTGGGAGATTATATAGATGAACCTTTTTTTAACTTCAGAGATTTCACCAAGCTAGAGAATTGTATTGTAGCTTTTGAAAGAAGTGCAAGTAATGATTCCAGACCATGTTTTTCAATATATGTTAATATATATTGACATTATGTAGATGAGCCAGAGAAATATATTTAATTGAGGAGCTGGCATCAATAATGAATATATTTCACATAGAAATCTGAATTCAAGCCCTGAATTTGAAATTTGCCTATCATTACATTGAGCCCAGCTTGCAAACTGCTCCATAGGGAAAAATTCTCTCTGAAAAGGAAACATAAAGATCTTCTTATCAGATAAATAAACCTCCTTCAGCCTGCCTATTTCTCTATGTAACATCAGGTCAAGTATCTCCCAGGTTTATACAGGACTGATTAAGATGGAAAGAAAATTAATTTTACTGTTCTATTAAGCTATGAAAAAATACTTCATGTAAAGCTTATTATAAACACTAGATAACTTAAATCAAAATACCACATGTACTAAATGGAGACCTCAGACTTTTTACAGTAGTAAAAATTATAAGCAGTAAAGCTGATACATGCATCCTGCCTTTGTGACTGTGAACACGTGTCAGGCAACATTTGCACCAGTGGCTGCGTCATGGGTATATTCAAGGTGTATGCCTGTCCTTCAGAAGAAAAGAAAGAAACCAAAGAAAACTTGTTTATATTTTCAAAAATTACATTGCTAGTGGAATACGGTCACTATTGCTCAATGAAGGAAATAAAGAAAGCAGATTCAAACTCCTCCAAAGAATGCCACACCTACATGCCAAGAAGGTTGTCAACACATTAAGATTTGACATCATAAAATTGGTACTGGAAATATATTTTTGTTGATTGTGCAGGCCCAAAAAGAAAAACCTTCATGGATGTGAATACAATGAAACTACGAATTTCAAATAGATACAGTAAGTTGTAAAAGCAGCTATCTTGCATTGTCTCTGCCACTGACTGTATATCTCTGCTAAACTATCCACAGGAGCCTTGAAAATATTTTTATGGCTTCGACAGGGAAGTATTTGGAATGAAGCTAAAGAGCTCATTTTCACAGCATTAATCTTAAATACAGTAATAGAAAAACAAGCATACAGTTTGAGCTTTGACTGTACTACAGGAATATAGGTTGGATCAGTCATTGACTTCTGCTTTTAGAAAGGTTATTTCGTTATTGATCATGGTCTGTTTTCCAGGAATTAAATGTTTTCTTGCCTCCCAACTTAAGTTTACTTATCTAAATGGTGAATAACACCATTGATTCTAATCTGATGCTCTGACTTTGGAGTCATCTTAAACAGGCAGCTTGATTCAGATATTAACCACCAGAGATATCAGATTTCATTTGTTATGCAAATGGTGTCTAAGCTGTAGCAGATTTAATGTAACCAGTGGTTGCCATTAACTTACCTTGAGTAACCAGCCTTAATTGGTTCCCTAAACATTGATTACAGATAATATTTAGTGTGTAATATTGGATGAATTCTCTGTACCAGTGAAGTCAGTGTGATCATGTCATGAAATTCAGACTTTTTTTCAGAACTGTTAGCAGGTCTACTGTATAAAACAGACCACGAGGAGAGGTTTTCTTTTTCTTTTTTTTTTTTTAAAGTCAACTGTTAAGATTCAGGAGCTGGTTGAAAAAAACTTGTGGGCTGGCACTGAGCTGCCCATGACATCTTGTGATTCATTATTGCAGTATTACCATGTGCAAAACACTGCCTTTGAAATTATTATTCTGTACTCCCTTTGTGTTAAGCATGTGTCATCTTCTCCAGGTGATGCAGCACTTTCAGAAAAAGCAATTAATCACTGAGGATTGCTAGGCAATTCAAAGATGTCTATGGGGAGACAGTATCAAAGACACTGCAAGCTCTAAAATTAACATCATAGTTATTATATCCAAAAGAAAGACTTGTACCTACTACTGCTTTCCCAGCTGCAAACCTTTTCATTTAGAACATTTTGTGTAGCTCATGGCTATGTTGTTCACAGCTTTTCTGAAAGTTTGTTTGTTTTTTTAGTATGGAAGCGAGTGATTATTAACAGGAGATTAAAAAAAAAAAGTCATTTAAGTGTGTATATCTGTTGAAATCTGGTTGGATATGACCCAGAAGCTGCTGGGTAATGGATTTTTGAGCCTATGCAATAATTGTAACTCATCACCAGTATGTTATGCAAGACTGCAAATAATGGTTCAATTTGAAGCATTATAGAATTATCCAATCTCGTCGTCACTAAGTAAAATTCTAATTCAAAATGCTACAGTGAATGGAAGCCCAGATGTGCAGACTTACTATTGTCAATCAAATATCATCTGGGACTATTTATCAGAGCAAAAAGAGGAGAACATAAAAAATAATTTTTGGACAGTTGTCAAATTTCATTCTTTTGATTCTTTCATAGACCGTTGTTAAACACAAGCTCTAAAAAGTCCTTTACTCAGAAAAACAAAACTGATTACAGATCTTGTGACTGTGAATACAATTTTAATGTTTGCATAAAAGATTAAACCCAGAAAAGATCTTTGTTTCAAAACAACTGAAAAAAACTCCACCAACCACCTCCTCCCTCTACACTCTCCTGTTTTTTTAACTCAACACTGCCACATAGGTTGTCCCTTTTGTTCAAATTCTTACCATTGTGTACCTCTGTAGAGACATTTTGCTTTTATAGGAAAAACTCATCTTTAAGACAGTCTAGAAAAGTTTTTGAATAGTTTGGTGTGTAGAAAAATTGAGCTATTTTCACAGCACAGTCTCTGTTTTGTAGGTACAGAGGAGGCCCAATAAGGTTCCCAGGGCAATAGGCAATATCAATTGATTCTGACTTTTGCTGTTCAGAAGGAGTCAGAGAGATGATGATACAAAATACTGAAAAAAAGGGTAGTTTGGGATGCCTCTAGAGGAGTCAAAATGAGAAAAGGGTCTGGATTCAGAAAGTTACATGTTAAAAATGATCCTAAATTTGAGTTCAGTATTTGAGTGCTAAATGGACAAAACCTGGACAAAATCCTACAGGTGACTGTAGGAGGTAAGAGGAAATATTAAATTAAGACCGTGACAAAAGACAAATGATTAGAGTGTCTAATCCTTAAGATTTTGATGCAAAATTGAATATACAATATTAGTAGCTATCCCTTTTTCCTCGGAGCTATATCTGGAAGATCTGCATTTACCACCACACACCAGTTACTTGTATCTTCATATTTTTTTTCTTTAAACATAATTTGAAGTACTGTATCATGTCCTTAGTGGGTGACAACTGTTGTGTTTAGATGTGATATCGATGTGAAAAATTTCTTAGACAGTTCTTTCATTTTGAGCAAAGTATCTGTGCAATATGGAAAACAAAGCTGTTTCATTAAAGTTAGCAAAAGCATGCATGTTTGGAAGAGATTTTTTAATCACATTCATAATAATAATATTCTCTTTGAGGCCTGAAAAGAGTAGCTAGCTTCCTGCTATGCTGTGCTAGGTAAATTTTTCTACTTCCATTAATTTTATCTCAAAATATTTATCTGACACATTGTGAAAGATTCACATGCAGAAAAGAATATGGCAACTGGTTCTTTGTTTTCATCATATAATATGTCTGAGTGTTTTTTATTAAAAAAAATGTTTGCTGTTATGATGCTTTGATAGCAAATTACTTGCATGCTGAAGTAACAACTAAACTGGACAATCATTTCTTCTGACTGCATGCAGCTGACACACACAAAAAGATTTAAAAAAAAATCGTCAGTGCAGAGCACTGTTGGATGCCAATACAAAGCAATTAATTATCTACAGGGAAGATTTTCAGAATCACTAGAGGAACCCAGAAGCAATTGAACTGAAAGTTAATGGCACTCGCATTCCTAAACCTCTTGGGTGTTTTTGCATGTTCAGCTTCTACATTAATATATTAGAAATAATGCTGTTGGAATACTTGGTAAGATCTGTACGTTTTCCAGTTCTCCTGTTGTTGCTCAGTGATTCTTGGGGTCAACATTTGCCTTCCAAAAATGTGTACACTTTAAAAGTAATTTAAGTCAGTTTATTATTTTGCCTGGCTACTCCTTAATCCAACCTGCAGATCTAATTTTCTTGACATATATTGAAATTATCCGTAGGAGATAATGTTTTTTCTTCTGATGAGCTTCTGAGTTCATTTATCTTGGATTCTTTGCTGTGAAGAGAGATTTTACTTGGCAAATTTGGTGTTCTTTATAAAATGCTGCTCAAGATGAGTACCTCAAGGCTAGAGATTCAGCCATCAAGTATGTATCTCCTTAAAACAAAGAAGAACTTCAAACCCAATATCTCAAGTTTGTGAGAAGATTAGTCTTGGGTACAGCTAGATTATTTCTCCAGCTAGGTAACATGATATGTCTTCTGATCATATTCTGTTGGGGCTCTCAGCTTCCAGGAAACCTGGTATTGTTGTCTGATTTGATGTTTGTTAAGTTTACAGTTTTAAATGCTGTATTAGCTTTTCATGTTCCTAATGGCTCTGCTTGTAAAACACTGAACCTATATGTTTGGATTGTATCAGGGAACTCTGGGAATAATAAAAGCATCCCTCATTTCCTGTTTTCATAACCTTGACGATTTTGGCCTACAATGCTGTGTAGCAAGAACTTCAGTGATGCAGTCTAGTCACCTAGTGCTGTATTAGTATCTCTCAGAAGTCATGTCAGGTGGCCTAATTCACTTTAGTGATGAATCATCCCCCTTGCCTTGCTTGGGATTAATAATTTCTACTTAATTGGAATTGGGATTAATAATTGGGATTGATTATTGGGATTAGTACTTTCCCATTTGGGACTAATAATTAAAAATTATTGGGATTATATAGTTTCTAAGATTAATAATTTAATTATTAAACCTGAGGGATTAATAATTTCCACTACAGGGTAGCCTATATTTAATTTCTGTTGCTTCAGTTGATCTATATGGTCATTGATTGTAAATATTCATCATGTATATTTTTGATAGGAAAATGCTGCTTAGTTGAATTCTGGTATTTTGGGGTTTTTTGTTTGTTTGTTTGTTTTTTTCCCTTGGGACTATGCCAAAAATTTTGACAAACATTTGGGCTTGAAGGTTTTTCATAGGACAGAATTTCCTGTGAGGAGAGATTTTGTTCAAGAAAAGTTACTACTGAAATAGGAACCAAACACTCACCTCTTGAGAGTGTCTGATTTAGATGTTTAATCAGACTTCACAGACATTTGCTAAGTGGCCTGGTGATTATGTTACACGATAGACTTGGTCTATCTAGCCATCTGTATATTTAATATTTTAAGCAGTAGAGTGGCTGAACAGGAAACATAGAGACAGACTGCTACTTTTCTATTTCTGGTGTGTCTGTGCACACCCCTCCCCTCTCTTCCCCCCTTTATTTCTTCTCAGGTAGATCTGTTTTGAAACACGTGAGCAAGCGTCTGGTGTGGCTGATTTTTCTGACTGTATCCTTTTGCCGCTACTGGCTGTTAGAATATTCCTGTGTCTGTGTGTTGTGTATGTTCATTTCCAGAATTACTCCTCTGATGGTGGAAAGTCGGCATTCAAAAATTAATGGAAAGCAAATTCACTTTCCTTAGGATACTTGGGACATGCAAGCCTGGTAATTCCTTTT
The DNA here is from genome assembly GCF_949628215.1 of Phalacrocorax aristotelis. Lineage (NCBI taxonomy): Eukaryota > Metazoa > Chordata > Aves > Suliformes > Phalacrocoracidae > Phalacrocorax > Phalacrocorax aristotelis. The sequence goes on along the minus strand of NC_134311.1, from coordinate 35,979,816 downwards.
TAACACACTGTGTTAGAAACAGTTTATCTGAAGCCTGACTTAACTAAACAACCATGGAATGGGATACTGACAACACTACAGCATTATATTTAATTAGTGAAGACAAGATCCTTCCTTTCGAGAGTCCTTAATTTGTTGCATTGATCACCCCCTAGCAAACTCAAGGGCAAACACAATTACATCTTATGTGTCAAAAATCTCTGTCAAGAAATCCATTGCTGTTTGTAGTTTCTGAATCAATGGAATCTGACTTAGCATAGTGGAAAGCACATCATTATAATAGTTTTATTTGACTTCATTGGCTTTATTAGTCATAGGTAGATAATTTAATGAAGTTTGTGAAATTCAGTTTTTATGAAATATACTTTGCCATAGTATACTGCATAAAAATGTGTATTTTAATAGTAACAGAATAAAAAATTAAAAGTAAAGTATAGAAAACTCTTTCTTGTTGACAGCTTTGTTAGTGTAATGGCTAGAATTAAAACTTGCTGTCATACAGTCCTTGAAGTAGCTTGCCTTTGATAGTAAATCAATGCAAGATCATGTAGTGGTCTAATCTCATTGGTGAATAAACAGATCATGAGCTGAACATATACTGCAGTAACAATCCAATAACACCACAATCTGTGTTTTTTAAAATTTTTTTGTTCAATATAATGAGATGCAGTGAAGCTTCCTTTTGGTTTATATAATCATTTAACTGGCAATCATAGGACATATAATTAAAGAGGAATACTAAAGGAATAAGGTTTCTGTGTGTCAGGTGTAATCTTAGCTATGAGTCCTCAAACAAAGATGGAATGAAACTTTGAAAATTATACACCAAGAATAGAAATTAATTAAAAACTAAAGATTCAATCTGATGCTGTGCATCATTATGTTTCTGGTTTTTCTTTTCCCTTACAATGCCTCAGTAAGGTGAAATAGTCATGCTGAGCCACAGTGTCTCCCCACACCCTGAGAGGGTGCATAGGTTCTGTTGCCCATATTCTGTGCCAGGCTGTGATTAGCTAATGATAATTAACAAAGCATCTTTCAGGTGTTTGCTAGGTTTACCACTTGCATTACATACATAGGGGAAACCTAGACAAGCAGGTTATTAAATGTATACATGCAATGCCTATGAAATGGCTGCTATTTTGGATGAGCAGAAATTCAGATTTTCCAGAGCTCAGAGCAGAAGCTATTTGAAATAAGGACTCAGCCTTCACAGAAACAGCACTGCAAAAGAACACGTCAAAAAGCTAGCACATAAGGTAATGCAGCTTCTAATGTGTTACATTTACACTTCCATTTGCAAAAGGCACGTTTGAAAAAGGAAGACGATTAATATTGCAAAACCAAGTACTTACCAATAAGGAGATGTAAGCCAACAATTTTTATAATAACAACATAATGATCCTGGATTATTAATTACACTGTCAGATATTGTATTTCCTGCTAAACTACTGGATCGTGAGAAAGATGTTCAATATTTACTTTGATCACCATTATTCACTATGTGGCTTTACTTATTTGCTGCACATCATATGAATCCTGGACTTTATTAGTTCCTTTGTTTGTGTGTTGGTTTTTGGTTTTTTTCTCCTAGGGGAATTATCAGCATAGTCTCAGATTACTTAATAAACATTAATGAACTCATCTTCCCAGTTCTCCTTTGAAAGTGAAACCTGTAAACCTGTAGGTTTCTCTGATTAGCTGATCATGGCTGGACACCAGGTGCCCACCAAAGCCACTCTGTCACCCCCCCCACCTCAGCTGGACAGGGAAGAGGAAATATAACAAAAGGATCATGGGACAAGACAATGACAGGGAGATCACTCAGCAGTTACCACCATGGGCAAAACAGACTCGACTTGGAGAAATTAGCTTAATTTATTAACTTTATTTATTAATCAGAGTAGGATAATGAGAAATAAAATCAAGTCTTACAATACCTTTCCCTATCCCTCCCTTCTTCCTGGGCTTAGCTTCACTCCTGATTTTCTCTGCCTCCTCCCTGCCAGCAGCACCGGGGGACAGGGAATGGGGGTTGCAGTCAGTTCATCACACGTTTTCTCCACTGCTCCTTTTTTGTCGTAGGGAGGACTCCTCATACACTTCCCCTGCTCCAGCATGGGGTCCCTCCCACGAGAGAGAGTCCTCCATGAACTTCTCCAATGTGAGTCCTTCCCACAGGCTACAGTTCTTCCAGAACTGCTCCAGCATGGGTCCCTTCTAACAGGGTGCAGCCCTTCAGGAACAGGCTGCTCCAGTGTAGGTCCCCTGTGGGGTCACAAGTCCTGCCAGAAAGCCTGCTCCAACGTGGGCTCCTCTCGCCATGGGGCCGCAGGTCCTGCCGGGAGAATGCGCCAGCGCAGGTTTTCCATAGGCCACATGGTCCTTCAGGCACATCCATCTGCTCTTGCGGGGGTTCTCCACAGGCTGCAGGTGAATATCTGCTCCACCGTTAAGCTCCATGGGCTGCAGGAGGACAGACTGCCTCGCCATGGTCTTCAACATGGGCTGCAGAGGAATCTGTGCTCCAGCGCCTGGAGCACCTCCTCCCCCTCCTTCTTCACTGACCTTGGTGTCTGCAGAGTTCTTTCTCTCACATATTCTCACTCCTCTCTTTCAGCTGGAAGCTGTACAGGTTTTCTTGTTCCCCCTTCTTAAATATGTTATCGCAGAGGCATTACCACCATCGTTGATGGGCTCAGCCTTGGCCAGTGGCGGGTCCATCTTGGAGCTGGCTGGCCCTGGCTCTACTGGACATGGGGGAAGATTCTGGCATCTTCTCACAGAAGCCACCCCTGAAGCCCCCCCACTACAACAACCTTGCCACACAAACCCAAAACTTTCTTGATTTTTGCAAATGAATATCCTTGCCCAGTGATAGAAAAGGCAATATTTTTCAACTGTCAGGAATGCCTGACACTTCATTATTGGGTACAAAATCCAAGGCCTTTCTCTTAGGTTTGTGCTAAATTTTAAGTAATTTTTAGAGCCAGGCATGTGGGTAATGTGTGCATGCACTAAGGTGGTGGAGTTCTCTGAGGGCTTTCTAGCTAAAAAAGAAAACTGAGGCCATTTTTAAGAGGGGCCCAGTACTTTAAGGGTGGATGGAATTTCTTTGAAACCCACATTTGAAATTAGTTCAGAAACCTCGCAAGAGGGATGTGGACAAGGAAAATATGGTCTGTAAAATAATCCAATCATGTCTATTGCATTGTTGTATGTAGTTGGCATCAGGTGATAGACCTTATGGCCAATGTGAAAGAGGAAGAATGTTTTCCACTCCCTGTGTCTCTCAAACAATACATATAATGGTAAAGAATTTTTGTAAAATTAGAAATGGGCTTCTTTATAGCTCTTGCTGTGGTAGTATGCGTGTATATTCACAACTGATGTAGAGTAAATGGACAAATACCTTCAACTTCACTACTTTTCACTAGGCTACACATCTGATTTAACCTTTTACTAGAGTAGTTTTTCTGAGTAATTTTTGGGCTCCCTGAAATCATTCTCACACTGGTTTGTTTTCCATACTTTTATTTTTAGAGTTCACTTTATAAAATGTTTATCTGTAAGTCTAGGGAACCTCTTTTCAATTACTGCTAATTGCTTTAAACTTCCTGCTTTGAAAGAGTAAATAATTCTGTTCCGTCGCTTCTTTTTATGTTATAGTTTTTTTTCAGAATAATAAAAATCCTGTTTATAAAAGTAGCAAGAGTTTTTTCTTATCTTTAAAATATCATTAGCATTTTTCCAAAATACCATGGCTGAGAATAATCTTATAAGCCCTTCAGTGAAGCTAGACTTTTGATGTTTGTAAGAATGGTTAAATTTATGTAACTGAGGACCTGGTAGAATTTTGATTTATTTTGACAGATCTGTTGTACAATTAAAGATATTTCTGTAATTCACACAGGAAAGACAATGGAAGTCACCTTTTGTAAGATTTTGCCATTTCTAGCATGTAGATGTATTGATTTGGTCTACAATCCCAGTGTGCATATGTCTGGATGTACTAACGAGATCATCAAACAAGGGCAAGTTGCTATGGAATAAGAAGGGTGATGAAGTTTCCAAACTGCAAAAGTTGACATATTTACAAAATGCAGAAGGAGATAGAGTGCTAACATCTAATTTTTTTTTCCCTGCTTTGGTAGCTTTACCTTTACATATTGATAAGCTTATGCTAAATCAAGTATTTGTTACATTGATAGGCACAACAAATAAATTAAATGTAATTAGTTTTATTGGAATGAATAATTAATTTTTTGTATAAGCCACTTCTCATAGTCTTATTACTACATAGTTTTACTCAGATATTGAAGTTTGCGTTTTAATTTGAGAATATTTGCACTGTGTTATTTTACAGTATTCCTGCATTCTCAGGAATGTGAAAACCCACTGTGTATTTTATTATTTCTTATACATTTTAGTTAAGGCCACTGAACACATTATTAATTTTCTGGAAGTTATGTACTTTCAGTAAGATGTTAACATCCCAAAAGATAAGCCACAACAAAGGTCTGCTTACAGAACAGCTGAGGTTTGCAGGGATCTCTTGAGATCTTTTATTCCAATCTGCCTGCTCAAACAGGGTCAGCTGGAGGAGGTTGCCTAGGATTATGCCCAGCTAGGTTTTGAATGTCTCGCCAGATGGAGGCTTCACAATCTGTCTTGGTAATCTGTTCTACTGACAGAACACCCTCACAGTATAAAAGCATTTTCTTGTGTTTAGATGGAATTAACTTTTTAAAATATATGTTCTGTCAGTGGGTACCACTGAGAAGAGTCTTGCTACCTCATTGCTTCTTATCAGGTATTTTTACACATGGATAAGATGTCCCCAGTCAGGCTGTTCTTCAAGCTGAAAACTCCCAGCTCTCTCAGCATGTCATCATATGGCAAATGCTGCAGTCCCTTAATGATCTTTGTGGCCCTTCATTGGACTCTCATCATCATGCCCATACCTCTGTTGTAGTGGGAACCTCAGAACTGGACACAGTACTGCATGCATGACCTCAACAGTGTTGAAGAGAGGGGAAGGATCACCTTCTGTTGAACTGCCTGCTGGCAATACTCTTGCTGATGCAGCCCAGGAGGCTGTTGGCTGCCTTTGCTGTGAGGGTGTACAGCTGGCTTGTAAACGGCTTGTTGCTCACTAGGACACACGGGTCCTCCTCTGCAAAGAAAGGAAATCAAAGCTGCTTTCCAACTGGTTGGTCCCCAGCAGGTACCGGTGCCTGGGGCTATTCCTCCCAGGTATAAGACTTCGGATTTCCCTTTGTTAAACTACATGAGATTCCCCTCTGTCCAGTTTTCCAGACTGCCCAGCTAGCTACCTTTGAATGGCAGTACAACTCTATGGTGTATCAAGCAGCCTATGAACTTGCCAAGCATGCACATTGACCAAATGCTCAGGTCATTAATGATGAGGTTAGACAGTATTGGCACAGGTGTTGACCCCTGGGGTCTTGCCTGCAACTGGACTTTCTGCTGCTGATTATAACACTCTGGGCCTGGCTGTCCAGCCGGTTTTCAATCCACCTCTCCAACCACTTGTCTAACCTCTACTTTGTCAGCTTATCTATGAGGATGTTATAGAAGATAATGTCAAAAGCCTTCCTAAAGTTGAGGTAAGTAACATCTTTTTTAACCCTCATCCACCAAGCTCTATACCTTATTGTAGAAGTCTGTAAATTTGGTTAAAAATGATTTCTCCCTTATAAATCCATGTTGACTCTTCCTAACCACCTTCTTGTCATTCATGTATTTGGAAAGGGTTTCAAGGATTAGTTGCTCCATCACCTTCCTAGAGGTCGATGTGAGGATCATCTGTCATTCCTCAGACCTTCCTTTTTGCACTTATTGAAGACAGGTTTGTCATTTGCTCTCTTCCAGCCTTCAGAAACCTCTTACAATTGACATGACCTTTCAAACATAATTGACAGTGGTCTCACAGTGATGTCAGCCAGCTCCCTCAGCACTTGTGAATGCATCCCATCAAGCCCACGGACTTGTGTATGTTATTTGCTTAAGTGTTCTCTAACCTGGTCCTCTCCCACAGATACGTGAATATTACTGGTAAAGATTGAGGCAAAGAAGGCATTGAGAACTTTGGCTTTTTCCATGTCCTTTGTCACCAGGTCCCCAGCCCCATTCAGCAATGGGGCCGTGTTTTCCCTGGTCTTCGTTCCTGATTATGTACTTGTAGTATCCTTTCTTGTTGCCTTTGACTTTCCTTGCTAGATTCAACTGCAGGTGGACTTTGGCTTTCTTAACCCCATCCCTGCATGACTGAACAGCATCTCTATACTTCTTCTGGGTCATCTGTCCCTTCTTCACCCTCTTGTACACTTTTTAAAATAACTGAGTTAATCAGGAGCTCCTTGTTCCTCCATGCAGGCCTCCTGCTACCTCTGCTTGGTTTCCTGCTTGTTGGGAAGGGGTTTTTTTGATCTTGGAGGAGGTTATCAACTAGCTTTCTGTCACTATCCTCTCTAGGGCCATATCCCATGGAATTCTTCCAACAGATCTCTGAGGAAGCTGAGCTCTACTTTCCTGAAATCCAGGATGTGATCCTGCTTTTTGCCCTGCTCCCTTCTCTCAGGACCCTGAACTCCACCATGGTCACTACAGCCAAGGCTGCTCACAACTTTCACATCCACAGACAGTTTTTATTGTTTATAAATATGATGTCCACTTTTCATTGTTGGCTCCTTGATCACCTGTGCCAGGAAGTTCTCATAGACTTCAGAAATGTCCTAAATTGTTTGTGCCCTGCTGTGTTGTCTTTCCAGCAAATATCAGGGTGATTAAAGTCCTGCATGTAAACTAAGACCTGTGAATGTGAAGGTTCTCCCAGTTGTTTGAAGAAGACCTCATCTTCTTCCTGATCAAGACCTTTATAACAGATACCCACCACAACAGCACCTGTGTTGGTCTGCCTGCTAATTTTGAACATTAAGCTCTCAACTGGCTCCTGAAGAGTTTCAAGGATAGGATGCATTCCATGCACCTCCATGCCTTCCATTGCTCTCTCAGAAAATAATATATTCATAGTATTTTTTAAACTGGGAAAAGTTTCAGCAGCAGGAGTTGAAAAATGTTATTTGATAGTATTGATCTCAGGTACGTATGTAATCTTAACCCCTCATGTTAGTTGAGATGATACATTTGACCATGGTTGTTCTAAAAAACTGTACGCTAAAATTTTCTGACTCTAACATCTAGGGCTTGGTTGCAGTTTACTAACCTTCAGCATTACAGATTTTTGAACTAATATAAATTATGTGAAGTGTGAATAATTCTGACCTACCTGAGTGGTGATGGAAGTCTCTGTTTAAGATTACTTAGCAAGAGTTTCATTTAAATATTAAAGAAAAAAATATAGAAAACATTTACAATCTTGTAAGCCTCCCTACTAACACCCCTCTCTCCACCCCCCTTCACTTTTTCCTTTTCTCTGCTTTCCCCTGATTTCAGCTGCAGGTCAAAGATGAAAGTCAAATTATTGAAATGAGTGGAAAATTTCACTTCTTTTCATGTCTGTCCAGAAACAAGAATTTATAGACTTGAAAAATATGAAATTTGGAACTGGATTACATCTACTTTTTTTCCTGAAGCATCTAGGGGTTTCAGAGCCTAAACTTGCAAACAGAAGCATTACTCAGAGAGTTAAAGTGCTGATATCCTTTCTGTAGTCAGTACAGAATTTTTGGGAAGGGTTGTGTGATTTCAGAATATGATTATACACACGTACCAATGAGTTTTGATTTAGTGTGCTCTTTGCTTTCATTCATCTTTTTAAGAAAATGAAATGTCAGTATCCAATAGTGCTTCAGTAGTTATATATAGAATTAAAAAAATTACCTAGAATACTTTCTATATAGGTTATGGCTACAAGTCCCTTAACAAACATCTAGTAGCAGATATTTAAACATGAGTTTGTTGCTGGATTTGCTTTTTCAGGAATGATGAGTTGTTTTATGTTTTGGAATATTTTGGAAAACCTTCTGTACTGGTTGTCTTGCAGAAGACGTTGTACCAGAGGTGTTGTATCTGTTCTATTTGGCCTCTTACTTAGGGCTTGAGAAACCTGTTTATTAATATAACTTCTATCTTACAAGATATTTGGGAAAGGAAAACTGTGTGTGGATTGAGGGGTTGAACGTAGTGATGCTAACCAGAAGACCATTGCACATTGAGGAGTCAGTGATCCATGTCACAGTTAATCTCTCTCCATGGAAGGGATGTGTGCAGCATGGCATAGGAAAATCCGTTCGAAAGCTGTAGGAACATGGGGTTATCAGTATCTGAAGGGACAGAAGATTTACTCGCTATCTATATTCCTCTTTTTATTTTATCTTATTAAACAGCTGTTTTATTAAGTAATTTATTGTTGGGCCCTTCTTACTGAGGATCTTTCTCTCTCCCCCCACAGTGCAGAAAACTTTTTTGAATTTTTTCCTAAAGTTGAAAAAATATGTTTGTTAAATTCCAAAATAACACTTAAAATGGTGTGATTTAAAATTAATTTACATTTAATTAAATATAAATTTTAAAAATAATCCTACAAAATACTGGTGCTGAACCTGAAAAAGAAACAAATTACTAAGTCAAGAGAGTTTATAGTGTGACATTTGATGCACTGAAGGAAATGACTATATTTTCAGATAGTTCATTAAACTTTTGAATATGCTTGGGTTTGTTAGTGGGCTGCATGAACCAAATTCTGAACAGTGAAAATAATAGCAGTATACTGTATTCTGCAGTTTCTGAGCAACAGTTAGGTACTTTGAGTGTGTAGAAAAAGGTTTTAGTTTCTTCAGTAATAGTAGAGTTAATTATTTCCATTGTATTGATGAAGTGAGACATGGTGACGTATATAATCCTAAACAGAGTATATAACCCTAATGTACAATCCTAATATAATCCTAATATCCATATGTATATAATCCTAATACAAAGCCCATTCATCACTTAAAGGTGAATTGCAAATGCTTTTCTGTGCAACCTTTTGTACACAGTTTTAACTCCTCCCTCTTCCCCATCCTCATTCTTGATGTAAATGGGGTGTTAAAAGTACTTAGTGAACTCCCCAGCATTGCCCTGCCTTTAGAGTAATTTCTGAGGCTGCAGGAAATATGGGTTCTAACATTGGTAGTTTAAGACAGTTTGGAGATGGCCTGACTTTCATGTCTTTTGTTTAATCTCTGCAGCTCAGTGAACATATATTTATTGTTTCTTTCTCTTGCACGTAAGAAAAGACATAGGTTTTATATGTAAGTGGATTTAAAGTAACATGAAGCTCTGGAGCTACCTGCTTTCTTTTCATTGCTTTAGCAGCTTTACCAGGGCAGAAAAATTTGTCCTTCTTGTCATGGATTACAAATATTTTCATACTAAGTTCAAAACACAGCACTACAGTGAAGAAAATTAACTCTATCCCAGTATAACTAAAGCAACTTCAATATAATTTGTTATAAATGTATTTTCTTTTTCTTTTGATCCTCCATAAGAAATAATATCTGGAAATTCATGTCACGCAGCCTTGCATTTTTTTCTCTAGTAATTTTAGTAGCATATAATAAAAAGCTTAAAAGGGGGCATCTTATTAACAATGTAATTTTTTACTAGATTGCTTGCATTTTCACTTTGTATGTGGTAGTACAGCTTAAGAAACAGCTAACTGGTAGTCACGAATTATAGACTTGTGAAGTTAATATTGTTAGAGCAATTAAGTACTTTTATCTGGACTAGAACATAGTAAGAAAATCATTAGACAGATTCGCTGTGCATGAGGAACATAAAAACTATTTGTATATGATTCTAAGAGGGCAAACATTAATTGGAAGCAAAGTATAGCCTTGGGGTATTGTAAGAAGGCTCTGATTTCAAGCAGATGATGTGCTTTCTTTCTTTTACTGCTGCTTTTCCTTAAAAAAGAATTGAAATATAAAGCTCTGAAAGACTGGTGACTCCTTTTCTTTTTGTAATGCTGCATCTGGTGATTCAGCAACAGGGATGCTACATTTTAGAAACACTATGTTAGTGTCTAAAGTGGACTAATAATTTCCATGTTTTGGGGTTTTAGATAAAAATGTACTCTCTGTTATTCGCTACTGTTCGTGAACAGTGAAAGTGTATATTGTGAAACATATGTACACATACTTACAGCTGAGCATTTATAGAAAACAACTATGACCAAAGTTTCATCTTATGTAAAAGTGACATTTTTCTAGAGCACAGCAGGGACTGGTAAATCTTCTTTTACTTAGCTTTCACTCTTCTCTCTCTTTTTCTACGCTGTATGTATATAAACATAAACTGCATCACAGTAGGTAAATCTTCTGAAATTGAAAAGCCTGTCCAGAGCAGAGCTGACATATGTGAAAACAGCACTGACCAGAATAATTCTTCTGCTTATTTTAAAGAAGAGCTTTTTACGATATGAGAGTGCTGTAACGAGTAGTCTTTATACATGACAGCTCTGGAAGGAGAGTTCCTTCACATTCTGGAGAAATAGCATTTACAACTCAAAACTGATGTGACATATTTATACAGGTCAAAGGTGATTTCCCATGAGATCAGAAAACAAGTATAAGGATGATATTTGAATGTGAGCAGGGAAGATAGTTTTCACACTATGAGAACATTATGGTGGCTTTCTAATACTTAAAACTTACCCCCGATATAGCTGTAGTCTTTTATAGAGATTAAGACTTTGATCTGTTTGGATTTGATAACTGAGAACACCATGGAGTGTGCTTTACATTTGCATTTCAGGACCATTTTAAATGTGCACCGAATGCAGATTCTGGATCTGTTTTTCCTTTAGGGCAGATGGCAGCGCAGGGAGAAATGCTGCAGATTGTCTCTCTATGTGGGAGCAGCCCCTGTGGGAGTTTGAGCTGATGGTGCCCCAGCACCATCTGAGGTCTGTGGGACTTGCAGCAAACTCCACTGCAGTGCAGTTAAAGGTGGCATTTTCCTAAACGGCTCCACTAATCATAGGCATGTTGGTAAGCCACACATCATCATCATCCAGCAACATGTATTTCACAGAGAATGAACCTAGTTGACTAGAGAAAGGCCATTGCTGGTATAAGAGCTGTTGTTTTTGACCCTTAAAGAGGAGGTCATTATAAATAAAAGCAGGCTTAGTTATTACGTAGTCTGGCCCTAAGAGCTCTAATGCCCTAAGCAAATAAGAAAACGTCTCTGCAGCCTGGCATCTAGATAGGCAGGCAAGCAGCCAGAAAACAGTTTGCAGCCCTGCTCTTTTGTTGCCCTAGGCAACCAGCTGTTCCTGGACAGTATCAGCAGTCCTGCCCATCACACAGCTAAATAACCTGCAAGATGGCGTAGTCTCTCTTTTACCTTTATGCTTATATTATTTGGAATAGGATTAAATAGGACAGATCTTTACAAAAAATTATTAGGTTTATTAATTGTTGGTTTGTGCTCATTTGGGATAAATACTTCATGTAATAAGATGGGGATTATTCTTGTGGTATTAGTGAGAACAGTATAACTTAGCTGAGATAAAAATAACTTGTTGGACACAAGTTAGAAAAATTTTTATTTTGAAATGCCAATAGAGTCACCCTATACTTTGACATCTATCTTTCACCTTTGAATCATGTCTGAATGCTGAATACTTAGCACAAAGATGGTGCGTTAGAATCAATATAGAAAAAAAAATGACAAATATTGTAAGCTGCTTTTGTCACCTTAGAAATGGTTTGCAGAGCATGCAGAAAATAACACTACTGACAAATGGCCGATGCTGGAATGATTTAAATTTGTGACTTCTGGTTTTAGCATGTTCCAGATACGATTTTCCAGTAGGGTACTGGTTCAAGTGTGCTCATTTTCTCTGAGTGATCGAATGATGACTGTCCCCAGACAGACTATGATCAGAAGGGATTGTGATAAAGAGCTTTCCCTATGCAGAGGTTTTATTGTGAAGAAGGTACAATTCTAAGTAGAACAATTTTCATTTAAAAACTTTATCCTGGAATTATGCTGATGAAATAATTTTCAGTTTAAAAAAGTAACTTTGGGCCTTTTGGTCAGCCATACAATTTCTGGAGCAGTAATCGACATTCTTCATGAAACCGGTTTTATTTTCTTAAAAATTCTATTTTCTGCCTGAAAGACAGACACACAAATACCTGTAATATACCCAAGTCTAAAGAAAGGCAGATGATGAGGAAGGAAATATCGGCATAATGATTTTGTTCTAATGAATGCAAAGCACTTTTAAAGTTTATTATTATTATTATTATTATTATTATTATTATTATTCTCTTCTACTATTTGCTGCTCTCATTCACAGTGCAAGGCCTAAGATTCAATTGTAAGTCCTGTGGGTCATCCACTGAGTTGTTATTCATATGTAAAGTGTCTAGCCTTATTCAGGTCCTATATGTACAGTAATTGCAGCAAAATTCAACCTTGACTTGTTGGAATATAATTTTCTTTGATTATAATAAGACCTGTGGCTATATCTGCAGTTCAATCTGATGTCCATGGAAAAAGATTATAATCACCTTCCCTGCATCTACAGAACGATCAGTTTTTAAACGTAATTTCATTTCAGCATCTGACAAAGACAAACAGCAAAGCGTCATAAGTAGCTGCATTCTATTTTCCAGAAACAGATTTTGACGTCTTATAATATTCAGCATATGCGTTTTGGTTGGGAGAGAGCTGATTTTTTTCACAGTGTGTCATATGGTGATATGTTTTGGATTTGTGACCACAAGAGTGCTGGTAACACAGGGATGTTTCATTATTGCTGAACAATACTTGCACAGCATCAAGGCCTCTTTTTGCTCTCATGCTGCTCTACGAGAGAACAGGCTGGGGGTGGGCAAGAGCCTGGGAGGGGACCATATGATGTCATCTCAGCAATAAAAGCTGGAGGGGAAGAAGGAGGAAGGGGGTGCATTTGGAGTTATGTCATTCTCTCTTCCCAAGTAATAGTTATGCGTGATGGAGCCATTTTCCTCAAAATGGCTAATCATCTGCTGGCCAGGGGAAAGTAGTGAGTGAATTCTTTATTTGCTTTGCTCTTGAGTGCAACTTTTGCTTTACCTATTAAACTGTTTTTATCTCAACCCATAAGTTTTCTCACTTTTACCCTTCTGATTCGCTCCCCCATACAAACAGCGGGGAGTGAGTGAGCAGCTGTGTGGGGCTCAGCTGCCATCTGGTTTGTGATGCAGGTAACTGAATGTAGTATACAATGTTCTTTACGTACTTTTTCCGTGTTTAGTCACCGCATTCCAATTTTATGGAACTTGATAGTCTAGTATGTCAGGAAAGCCAGCTATGATAGAATCCATAAATGGATTTATATATTTTCTCACAGGAAGCCCCAATATATTTGATAGAAAGACTTGTAGGACAATCAGAAAGGAAAAGTGGTGTCAGTCCTCTAACAAAAACAATCATAAACCCCCCTATTTAAGAAGCTTGAAAGCTATGTCCAGAAATAGTTATATGTTTTGACAAAAGGCACAAATTATTCTGCCTCTTAAAGGAAAAAAATGTATTTTGGCTTCTGTGTTGTTTTTCAAGTATATACCCTATTTTTCAACCTTCCATATCCCTGCTCACAAGTCTCTGAAGCATCACAGTATTTTCTGGGTATAGTTTGCCAGAGTGTTTTTTTGTTTATTGTGAAAACTAACTATGTGCGTCAAAGAATTGCGCGTCAGTTAGTTCAACAGAGGAAGAATTTAACCAAGGTACAAGGTCAATACGGGCCCTAGGACAAAGTACTAGGGCTGATATTAATGCCCCTATAAATGGCTTACTTAATTATTCAGTGATACATAGCTTCCTCTATTGGAAAACACGGAATTTGCTTAATAGTGCACTGCATCAGAACACAATGCTTCAGAGCACAGAGCTGGACTAGTGTTGGAAAATAAATGTAACAGATGTGTTTTATTGGAGTCTACCCTGGAAGAATTATTGGTGTGCAAAGATGAAGGCAGAAATTTGGCCAGAGAATAAAGAATGTTAATCCTTTTGGGATATTGTAAGTATGCAGAAAAAAGCCTGGTGTTAACTGGGGTAGGAACAAAGAATACCGTACAGTATTATTTCCTTTCAGAGTTCAATTTATGTGGAGACATAAGACGACATCTCATTTCATATCTGACAGAATTAATTATTTTGAAAAATACTTACCACATTAAAATGGTGCTGGTTACAGCATAGTGTATAAAAGTGCATAGGGTAACCATGACAATTAGAAACATGAAACTAATTACATGTGCAGGATATTTTGCTTCAAAACTCAAATGAAATAGAGCTCAAGTAATCAAGATACCAAAGGCTTTCTGCAGAAAGTGTTCGATTGGATCTCTAATCATCAAAATGGATACATTTGAACAGAGAGCAAAAATATAAAAAAATGCTAGTGAACAAGCTGGTTTCAATTGCAGAAGCAGTGGTGGCAGCACTGTGTTCTTTAAAAGTAGAAAAAACATCTAGATCAAGTTATGTATTTGTTATATGATGTTTCCCTTTTTCTTTTTCCTTCCTTATGATGAAAATTACTACAGAAAGTGGTAGCCTATGGCAACAGGTAAGAGACATGAGACTGTCAAGTATGGAAAACTTCAAATGAAAAGATGAATTTTATGTTGGGGAAATTCTGTATAGCCAGCTTGTGTTCGGATATGGCACTTAACACATTAATAAGAGAGCCAGTAAGGAACTCCTAACAAGTTCTGCATTCTGTTAATGCAGATTCTGATAATTCTGATAAAATTCTGATAATTATAACTTCAGAAATCTAATGAACTTTAAATAACACTTCGATTATGTTGATACTGATAGTCAAGAATTTGGTCAATATTCCGTAGCTTAGCTGAGACAACATCTAGGGGGATTAATTGTAATTACACCTGTAAACTCACTAAGAATGGAAAGATGAATGTCCTAATACATTTAACTAATGTAAAGTAGGAGAGTATGAATATATTGAAAAGATATGAATAAAACATAATGAAGGGAAAGCAAGACTTCTCATTGTGCCTTCTTAGAGTATAAATATATTTTATATTTTAGAATATAAAATTATAATCTATAGACTTTTAGAATAAGTATATAAGAATAAAGATACATTCAAGGATTTTTGAAAGGAATTACAACTGATAAAAAGATTTTTTTAAAAGCTGCAGAGTTCACAGAACATACTGCTTCTAAATACTTTTTCAGGTCAAGACCTTGGCAGAGCTTAAAAGGGACTTTATCTCAACAAAGTCGTAAGAAATATATACAGTGTTGTATTAAAAAGGTTAAATACAGAAAATGAAAAGAAAGATGCCTGATTTAATGACAGAACCAGTAATTTTCTTTTTGTGTCTTAGGAAGAAATTCACCAATTTCCCTTGTGGGATTTGTGTACATTTCTCTGAAGAAAATATTCTCTGGAGATACTGAATTGAAAAAGGTTTTGCCAATACGGTATTTATTTTCCCCTTACGCTCTTAGTCCTTAAAAATAACTTGGGTAAAATATTTTGCCCTCACTATTTAAATTTTTAAATCAGATGCCCGAGCTTGACATATGAAGTGTTTCAGATATGGAAGACAAAACACTTTTTACTGTTATGCTTTCATGTTTGTATTGGCAGTGAAAGTAATCATTTCAGTTTGTACCCAGAAAGTGGACTGGAACACAAGCTTTGCTCTGAAATCTTAATTTATAAAATGTGAACCTGATGGGTTACAAATGAGATTATTACCTTACTTCTGTACTCTGAAAATTAAACTATGTGAAATAAGTCAAGGGCAGGAATTTTAAAATCTACCATAAGATTGTGATGTAAATCAGGGCATTGAGAAACCCTGAAATACATTTTGGAAACCCTGATTAGATACTTTAGAGGTCAGCTTACTGATGTGTATTAATTGAACAGCTATTCTAAAATACATTATTATCATTGACATAAAAATACATGCATTACTCTTAGTTTAAACATGAAGGGAGCATGGTTACAAGGTGAGGCAAAGCTCAGCCCTGATGTAATTTTTTGCCCTGTTCCTTTCAAAAAAATTTTTTTGTATGTGTGGCTTGGATATGCAAAATTAGACTTTGCCAGTATCAATCATATTTAAATGCACATAGGGTTACTTTTGGCTTTCTATCTGTGCAAAATGCCTTAAGAACCTTTTCCTTTCTGTTCTGTATTTACAAATACAAATTAAACTAAGACACTGTCATGAAAAATAATTTAAATAACATATTTCCAAGCTGAAACTTTTTATCCTGGGTTTCAGTCCAGTGCGATTTTTACAGCAGACTTGCAAAGTACTGAAAATAGAGTATTTAACAGAAAGGCTTACAGTCTCTTCACTGCAGTAATGCGAACAGCAAAGCCATAACCTGGTGATTATGAGACTTTTATGCATTTTGCAGTGGTTTGTTTAGTATTCTAATGTATTTAAAACATTTCTTCTCAAACTGGTTTTAAACAGTGCAATATCATATTTTTACCAAGTGAATGCAAAAAGCCTACTTATTTTATATATTTCTTTTCCTGATATCCATAAATCAGATATGCTCTAAGCAAGAGCAGTACTGGATTGAATTCATATTCAACCTCTGAAGACCTGATTCACTCTAGTCTGATGCCAAATCACGATTGCAGGAATTAGTCATGAAGAAAATAGATAAAAAGGAAGGGGAAAGTCAACCTGCGAAAAATCATCTCAGCTACAGACCTGAAGTGGAACATTATTGTGTAGTGCAATTCACTAAGATCACATATGAAATGGATGGTGCATTCTTAATGCAAACTTTGAGCAGTGTTTAGAAATTAAGATATTATATGTTTTCTACCTTTGTGATAAAAACCTTTCTTAGATCTGAAACAATTTTAGAAATGAAAATATAGCAATTGTGCCCTACAGTGACGAGGGTCACAAGATTCCTCCCAGGAGAGCAGCTCATAAATGCAGTGTAAGGCCTCCTGCCCATGCTCTGGTGCCCTCTATTGTGTGTTGTATTTATCATAAGGAATTATCTCTGAAATTGCAGTAAAAAAAAATAATGCTAATCTAAGTATAGATTTTCTTCATTTCTACATTTGAATATATGCACAAGACAGATGATTGTCATCATACCTTAAAACTGGAAAAAAAGAAATCTTAAAAGGATTTGGTAATTTCTGCAGTCAGGTCTGTTCTTGCATGAAAAGTTGTCCTGAACCTTTCTATAGTTCATGGGTTCTGTGCATCTGAATATATTTGTAAGTCTAACATTCATCATGGAAATCATCTAGCTGCAAATGAGGTCCTTGAAGCCACATTTCTCATATGATCACCTTTCTTTTTCTGCCCTTTCCTGTCACAGTTTGTTACCCTTATAGCGTAAAATCTGGGGCAGGACTCTGTTCTTCTGAAACGGACACAAAAGAATCACCAAGAATCTTACTGGAGATGGGACTTCAGCCTGATAAAAGCTTACAGAGCTGTTGTCAGTCACATAAAGTTCTTATTTTGTTCCACGGGACCTTCTTTTTATACAGAACATCCTTCTCCATAGTTCCTGTAATTCTTTACAGCACAAGAAAAATCTCTGTGACATTTTGATGCTTGTAACAGGTTGTTTCCAAGTGATGGAGTCTTCCATGGTTGTGGCCAGTAGCCCTGGTTCCCTTCCCCTCCCCTAGTTCTGGGGACTGATTTAAATGTAATCTGGCCCTCTTTTTTATTCATCCACTCCAGGGAGAGGTTCACACCCAGGTTCTCATCCTTACATGCAGTCAAGGTCAAACAAGACCTCTCCCAACAGGTGCCAGGAGTAGAAGAGACTCCCTCATCCCTTGATTTAGGTGAGCCAAGGTTTCTGCTTTAGTAAAACTCGTCAGCACGTGCTGAACTCAGCACATATGAACTCCTAACTCTTCAAGAAAGCAAGACTATTAAACATTGATCTCTTCCTGAGAATAAATATTTTCTTCAGCTTGAGTACCTCATACTATTTCAAATAATTACCCTGTCTAGGCAACTTGCCTTACATGGTATGTACAATGCCCTTAACATTTACTAAAGTGTTATTAAAAAAGGCCTGAATTTTTTTCCTTCTGTGTTTTACAGAATTTTCTATTTAGAGATATGGAAAATTTGAAATAACAAAAGATTCTTTAGCTGGTAAAGAAAAATCTGACACAGTCATGGTGGAGAAAAAGAGCAAACATACAAAACTAATGCGGTAAATACATTTTTTGCAACACTGCAGCCCTAAAACTGATTTGTATTATAGTAGAAAAAGTTACAGAGAGGCACTATTTAAATAGAACTTTATATTTTAGTGGGTAGAAAGTGGTAATGTCCCTGTTAAAAAACGAAGAATATCTGTTTTCTAAATGATGGATGAGTAAGCTGACTGATGACAATTAATTATTTTAGAAAATAGCAGAAACACTAGTAGTGATACAAGATAGTATTATTAATTAAAATATAGTCCCAAAGTAAGAGACCTCTTTTGATAGACATTCAAACAAATGTGCAATTTTAATGAAGTTTTACAAAGACTGGAGGAAGACAAGCAAAAAAACCCCACAGTGTAAAACATGCTTGTTACCCCTAATGCATGCCAAAGGTGCACATCCTATTAGGTATGCACTTGCTGTATCACCTAGCTCTCCTCCATTTGCTTTCTATTCATCCAGAAACAATGTTGTGAACTCCCTTTTCCCTCTGCGTTTCATAGAGAGTGTTAGCATCCCACACATGGAAGGTGTCATGCTGACAGCAGTGGTCCTCATTCTTTTACAAAACTATATGAAGGCCACTGGTATTTTAAGACTATTTGACTTAAAGTGAAGTAAGTGTGGGCTTATGGAAAATCACCTCATTGTGTAATTAATTTTATTCCCATGAAGACAGGTCCCAAACTGAACAAATTATGTAGATTTGTCTACCATGCTCTGGAGAGTTCAAATATTAAGAAAGTTAAATATAGGTAACATGGACAAAGAATGGAAACAACACTCTTTCTGTGCCAGGACATACAGAGCTAGAGAGACAGTCCCCACATGGAGACAACTACTTAGAAGAACAGAAGATCAGGGTGCTACTGGTGACCAAACAGCCAGCTGGACCTATTCTACCATATGTTTGCTGGCAGGGTCTGTTCAGCTTCACTGAGTTGAGCCACCTTGTACCAGATGAGACCTACGTGCAGTGTAGAGATGTCTGGTAATTCAGGATAAATGAGAGACCACAAATAGTGGCTGCATTTTCTGGTTTGCAATCACTTGGTAAGTAGGATTTACAGCATAAACTCTCACACGTGACCAACTTTCTGTCAAGCAACTGTGCTGCCCATTGAACTGCCAAGAACTTTTACTCTGCATGGGGCATCTGATTGTACTTTTCACCCATGATAAGCAACAAAATATATCAGTCAGATATCCAATTTACATTATTAAAGATAAAGAAAGTAATTAGAGTTAGAGCCCTGTGAGTTCTCTAATTAAGAAAGAATCTCAGTAACAATGAAGGCATTCAGTTGTGTCATACTGTTTGCTCTTGTACTTTCATTCGTTATCAGGGTATGATCTGTGATCCTTGGAGTTTTGCAAAGTTCACTAGTAATTATTTCAACACATTCATTTTAAGAAGGACCTGTCTTTCACCCTGGCAGCATTTAGCTGTAAATGCACTCTCCTTTTTTTAACTAAGTTGTAATACTTATCACTTGGCCTTGGGAAAGAGGGGCATTGGTAGCATGAGTAATACACAGATGAATATAAGTGCTCTTAAGTTAAAATATGCTCAAACCTCTCTGAGAACTTCTGAAGAACTTTACAAAGTGTGATGAGGTCTTCAAAAGAGATCAAGCCTTTTTACAGTTATATCCTATGATGATTTATTAATCACAGATTAGAAGTCCATTCACCTGCTGTTTTGAAGCTTATTGTATTTTCACTCACTAAGAGATTAAAAGGAAGGATAGGGTCCTCATTCTCTGAAGTATTTCCTAAGCGACTGTTTTCAAAGAAAACTAGAATTGACAGTGTACTGATATCTACGACAAATAGTTATTTTACAGTTAAGTTATAGGAAATGTATCTCTGGGAGACACCAACTAAGGATGGAGTGGAATTAGAGAGAGACATGAAATGGAATAGGAAAAACCTCCCAGGTGCCTGAATGACCTACCAGGCTTTTTGAAGTGACAAAGAAAAGACATTTAAAAGGATGAAAAAAACTTGTGTCTGATATATTATTCTCTCATGTCCCAGAAGAGGTCCTCATTACCCAAACCAAAACTGGGACAGGACCCTGCAAATGGGATTTCTAACGTCAGTACTAGACAGAATATGCTAACAGTTGTAAAACAGGTTTCTTTGTTTAAAGAAAAATTTCTTCCTGAAGTAGTGTCTTACTCATTGTCTCCCCTATCCATTGATTCCGTTGACATATTAATTTCATTATACAATCAATGTTAAAATAGCTATATCTGGCCCTGCAAAACAGAGCTGTTTACCAAGGTGTTAAGCATGTATTAGAGGTGAAATTTTCTCTTTGCAGGGAGTCAATATAAAATGTGTGGATTGTTTATACCAGCTAATTTCTGCTAAGGGGGAATTTTATTTTTATTTATCTAGAAGTTGAAAGAAAATTTTAAGGCTGCTTTTGGTAATGACTCAGGATAGAAGGAATGATTTTTTTCTATTTAATTTGAACTTATGTTTTGACTTACTGATTCGATACACCAGCTTTTGTTTTAAGTTCATGTTTTACATATTGGAAGGATGAGAAATGTTATGGATAAGGTTATACTTTTCCTTTTTCCTGACCTTTTTTTATATTTTCTTTCTTGCAATGACTTTAGAAAAAGCTCACTGGCAGGTAGGCCAGGTTCCCCGCAGGCAGATGGACCTGCTACACTGAGGGCTGCAAGGCTCTTTGGCCAGCAGAGGGCAGCTTTCTTTAAGGCAAACAATGCTTTCTCCAGAACAGAAATTCTGAGTGTCATTCAGCTTTATTGAGTAAGTCAATTTGAAGCTATTCTCATTTGGATTGAGGAGTTTGCCATGTGTTTACAGTATAAAGAAACATGACAGTGTCAGTACTTAGAAACAAATTTTCCTCATTAGACTCCTCAAAGTTTGTAACAGAAATTAATAGCCGGTGAGAAAGCTTGCAGAATATATTAATGGATGGGAGTAGACCATGTTTTGTTAACAAGGAACACCGTATTAAAAAGAACCCTAGCACTCAGAGGCTTCATTATTTGTAAAGGACACTTTTTTCCTCTGCCTTTGTTCATATTTAATGAAAGACAAACATAAGTGGAGGAAAGGCTGTACATTAAGAGTCCACTTTTGTAAAAAGAGTCCTATGGTACTTTTTGGGAACCTGAAGTTTCCTAGATGTCTTTGCCAAATATTTATACTGGTCTTAAGCACGATTTCTGTTTACTGAGGGAGGCTGTTGCATTTGTAGAAGTAATTCCTTTGTGGTTGTCTTCCTTTCATGCTTCTCCTTCAGCAACACCACAAAACTCAATGTTCACCATCCTTTGAAAGGCTTGATATGACCTAAATGGTGACAGATGAAGTAATTTACAGCATCTGCTGGTAGGTACTTCAGTGTATGTAATCCACTCTGTCAATGCACAGAACAGGAACACAGACAGGATGAAACCAGTACTGATGCTGGGTGTGAGTGCTGCAACCTGCTGGTCCTCAGCCGCAATCTGAGTCAATGGCCCAGCTGAGATTTCATCAGGAATGTGAGTATTTTTGGGGAGTACTTTTTATTCCAAAAAAATCACAACAAATATAAGTGAAGTTCTACTGAACACAGTATGAGTAACAAATTAGTAGAAAAATATGTACGTGTGTAAATAATGACAAAACAAGAATCAAATGTGTTTTGGCAAGAACAATCACGTCATAAATAAATATGCTGAGTTGAGATGTGTGCTGCAAAGTCTAGAAAGTCAGGCTGATCTTTCACCTCAAAAGCTAATTTTGTAACAGCATCTCTGTGATATCTCTGAGAATCTATTGTGATAAAGATAAGCTTTCTGCTTACGTTTCTGGGGAAATTTTTTCCCCAGCTTTTTTGAAAGTGATAAAACTGGATCTCATTATGTGAGTTTGTACTTTGGTTATAGTACTCAGTTTGTGAGTAATCTTGTATAAAAACTTTGGAAAATTGTTTCACTTTCAAAAGTATTGTTTGTTTTTTCAATTTTGCAAGAGATAAGACTGAGAACTCACTACTTGCAAGGGAAAATTAATTTCTATAGTCGAATTTTCAGTGAAGACTATTTTTTTCATGAATGCACAAAAATAAAAAAAAGGAAACAAATACAAAATCTCTTTAATGTTAAAAAAACTATTTTTTTTCCTACAAAGTATTAAGGAATGAAGAGAAAGTCTGTTTCAAGGCACTTGGTAATGTTTCAAATTTCCTGATGGTGGAGAGCATATAAATAATTTGATAAATATCCTATAATGCTTTGATGAGTAATATAGAGGCTGCGTGTTTTAAATGAGGAAACTGAGGGACTGTTTTCCTCTGTGGCCTGGCTAATTTGCAGAAAAGGTTGTCTGTATTGGAATATCTTTAGGAGCACATAAGTGCTTGTAAGTTTAATTTGCATGTGCATCAGAAGTTTGATAAAACACCTGATGCTGAAAGGACAGGATATTCTGTCTGTTGTGCTCTCATTTTTGTTAAATATATACTGAGTAATTTTTTCTGAGAAATAGAGGAAGGATTTGAACGTGGTAATGTCTAAGATTTATTCACTGTGGGGAGCAAGTCATCTTCTACTATAGACCACACTGGATAGAGAAAATAAAAACTTTTCAGAGGAGATGGATATGCCTTTTAATTTTTTTTTTTTTAAATCCTGGAAAAGAAGGATATTTTCAGATATTGCTGTAGTATAAAGAATGTCAGATGAACACTTCAAATACCCATATACAGTATACAAATGACTACTGTAGCTGAATAGGAGTATACTCAATTACAAGTCTTGCACATCTGGCAGAGGTATGAATTAAATTGGTTTACAAGAAAGAAATTCAGGCATGGAATTTCCTTGAGCTTCATATTTTTAAACTTTACTGTTTATTTTATAGTCCACAGCACATCTTCCTATACCTCTGAGATTACTAGATCCTACATGCATGTGTGTCCACAGGCACAAATTTTCATAGAGATGATTGGGGAGGCAGAGCTAAGTATGCAATTAGAGTTGTGGGTGTGAACAAATAATTTCCTTTCTTTCAAGAAGAATTCTACAGCAGTACTGAAACCTTTCCTGTACTAATGCTAATGAAACCTGACACACACATCTTCTCAAAGATATGTTAGACTCTTATTATGTAGTTCATTGAGTAATATTGCATTAATGAATATTTTTAAGAGTCAGGCTGATGATTTGTTTATGTTCGGAAGTGCTATGTCTTTTATTACTGACGATTAAATCTCACTTCCTTATTTATAGAGTGACAAGTATGGGTTTACAAACAATAAGCACTTACTATTTGCCCTAGGTAGGGTAAGTGCAGAGATCATTCTTCCTTTTTAATATTTGCAAAAGGCTAATTAACTACCTGAATTAATATCCTGTATCAAAGAGAATAATTCCACTTATTACTACTATTTTACATATCAAAACAGCTGATCTTATTAATTTTGAAAGAGTTTCCTTTTAATATCTTCAGGTATTCTCTTGGTATTGCATTCAAATATTAAAAAGCTGGAAGTAAGACTCTACAGTGTTAAAACCCATAGTGTTCTTGTTCTTGACTGCATGGTTTTCTGCTCTTTTTATTCCTGTGCGTCACTGAGAAACTAATTTTTTGAAAACTTTGCAGCATCTGGCAAAGGGCCCTTAATCCAGCCTTGCTTTGGTCATGCTCCTGCACACGTCAGCGGCCCAGGGCTCATCTATAATTCCAGTGGGACACGGGCTTCCTGCCTTTGGCCTATTGTCACTGTAGGTAAGCATAAACACTAGAGCCTCTCTGGATGTTCTGATCCAATTTTGCCTCTTCCAGTGTTACTAGTTAACAGTTTTGTGTGAAAGACATGCTTTGTTTCCTTCTTGTTGGGACAGAGACAGCTATGTGTGAGGAAAGGACCAAGCTCCTTGGGGAATATCTTTGCTCAGACAGATTCTTCTTGTCTGCTACAGAGCAGTGTTGGTGACATGGATATAATGTTTGGACCCAACAAGTGTATACAGCATAAAGTGTAACATTTGCTCATAAGTTCTTTTAAAAAGAATTTTTGGAAGTCTTTTTACTTTTGTTAATTGATTTGTTTTCATGCCTGGCTGGTTTTACTGATTGAAAAAAACATCTTTTTGAAAATAAGGGGTTTTTCTCCAGAGGCTTCAGAAAGGACCTAAAAGTGGAACTGTGTGAGCATTGAATTATTTTTTGGTTCAGTTAACAAAAACAACAATGAACTACAACACATTGGAGGGATTGAACCAAACTTACAATTTTATCATCGCCAAAATGAAAATAATTAAATATACTTGATGTTTAAGTTCATTTGATATGCATTTGAGTTAAATTGATAAAATGCCTAGTGATGAATGTTCTTGGAGTACTCAGGCAAGAAAAGTTCAATTAATTCCCCTGAGAGAGGAGGTTTGGACCTTCTCTTCCACCTTAAGCATGAGATGGTTGGGTATTCTGGTGCTATATGATTTATCTCTTCTATTGAACTTCTATTCAAACACATAATTTATACAGTATCTGAAATAGGAATTTGAACCCAGGAAACTGTCCTTCCTTCTCATTTTCTAGGTAATTTTTTTGACTTCTCTTTCAATATATTTTACAATGCTATAATAGCAAAATATTTCAAAGGGGAAGGAATGGAAAAATGGTAATGAGTATTTCAATAGCTTGATCAGGTGTTTGAAGAAAAATGCCTTTTCTCTCCAAGATGAGCTTCATAGTCATTTTTGACTTTGAGCTTATTCTGAGTCTTCAGCTATCCTGCTAGTTATGAGCCAACGTCTTGGTGAGAGAAATTATTACAGAGATAATGAGGGTGCATTTGCTGGCTGGAAAACGAAATCTCATGTCGACTTACCCTGGCAGTATTTATCTGCAAAGCCGGCACCTTCCTTTACCCTTTGGGATAAGGTTAAATTGTTACAGAACAGAGCACCCTTAGCTCTCAAATGTCTATCAACATGAAGCTAAGCCTGATTAGAGGCACAAAATCTCCACCAGACTGAAATAATTCTTTTTTTCTTTTTTTCTTTTTTTTTTTTTAAATTCTCTGGAGCACATGACCTTATGAATATCCTGTTATTAATTAATATGCAGACCTTTGTGAAATAAATGTTTTCAGAATTCTACAGTAAGCAACTCAATCAAAGCAGTCTAGCAATTTAATATTTATTCCTCATTCATAGTTCTAATATTGTACTTGTAGTCTTGATATGGGAAAAGTGATTTTTGTAGAATAATTAGTCTAAACACATACCCCATTTATCATCAAATAAATTAAGATATGCTGAACTAAAATAAAGATAATAACTTTAATATTTCATTGAGCTATATCAATGTACAGAACTTTAAGTCTAGGTAAAAAGCTTTTCTGTAGAGATAACTGGGGCCAAAGTCCCCTCCAGTACTTCTGATGACTGCCTGGTAGAGGGGATAAATAGAGCCTTAAAATAATAAGGGAAGATGATTAATTGTTTGGGGGGTGTATTTTCTGAATTTTTCTTTTCTGAAAAGAAGCTCACTCCAGAGGTCCATTATTCACATATAAGAGTTTTGGTCTCTGCATTTAGAGAGCTAGAAATTATAAAAGAAAAATCCAAGTAAGATGATCTTTGAATCTCTGCATATTCCACTGTATGTGACAGTTAAGAAAAATGCTCGCTCTCTCTCTTCCTCCACCCCTCCCCCAAACTGAAAAGTTCAGGGTGGGAAGACGAAATTATTAAGAATAAGAAAATTTTGTCAACCTAAACATTCAAAAGATCCATCGAGTTATTGTTATAACACTGTAAGCTAATATATGGTTTACAAACTCTTGAACATTTGCCCATTCTGTCCATTTGCTTTCTTGGAAAAAAAGGGGTGTGATATTTTTTCAGGAAGATTCACTTCTGTTTCTCCAAAAATTCGAATTTTGATGTGCTCGCTCACTACTGGGGAGAGCAATGAGAAACACACTACATTTTTTTGGGTGAGGTGAAGAGGAAAGAGGGAAACTAATGGTCATGGATTGAGGAGATCATTAATATTTTCTTGTATAGTTTGTGATTTACTGCTTTTTTTTGGGGGGGTGGGGTGGTGTGGAGGAAAGCTTTGCAGGATGGGCACTAATTTTTCCATTAAGAATAGTGAGATCTCTTCACAGAGGCTGGTGAATGTCTGATGTGAGAATTATAGACCTGCTTGATTAGCCACTTATCTCTGCAGGATAATTCTGTTGTCTGCAAATGCATGTGGCAGTGGAGGAATGAAAGATTTTCAATGCTTCTTTTAGGGATCTGCAGGCTGCATTGTTCTGTGATGACATTAAAGGTATTAGAAATAGGTTTTATACATTCTGTAGCCCAGTGATATCCTATTATTTAACAATAACTTCATCTCTAAGAGGTGGAGAAGCAATGGAATGCAGATCTTTCTAGAGAAGGTGATCAATGAAAAGATTTACTTATACTATAATCTCTGAGGACTCTACATTCATCTTGGTATAAAAATCTGAAGATCATGTGAGGAGACTTCTTTTTATGGGACAGCGTTTGAAAGAGAGAGAGTTACTGCTATCATTGTGCTGGTGTTGTCTAAACAAAAATGTATAACAATATGCTGAGTTTATGAGCAGTCTTTCCCCAGGAAACTGGATGGTATTCTGGTGGAAGCATTTAAATTATGAAAAGTTGCTGGGTTTTTTTCCTGTCTTAGGGACTCTGTAGATGTACTGGCAAGTTCTGTTGCTGGGTACAACACCTGAACCATTAAAGGCATAGCAGTCGTTCCTGATGTTCTCTTCCCACCTTCTCTTTCTATTTTTCTAATCAGGTTTATTGTCAAAGTCCTTATTGTATTGTATATATGTGGGGAGTAGCTGGAGATTGTGTTCAGCTAAATGTTACTGACCTGGACAAGAAAGTGCCTCTAGTCTGAGAGCGTATGTGAGAAGTGTTCTGTCATGCTGTAAAAGACTGTGTTCTTGCTGTAAAATTACTCAGCTCTTACTACAATAAGAATCAACAGTGCTTAGTCATTATCTAAAGGATTTCCAACTTTTAGAGTTTTAATTGCTGACCAAATTAGAAAGGTCTTGCACTGTTTTTATAAAGGAAAATATATGGCAACACAATGCCATAGGGCAATTTAAAAATTACCCAATGATGTTAGTTAATATCTTGGGTAAATAAAAAGTAATGAGTATGATTTACTATTCTTCTTTCAGCTCAGTAGAGGAGAGCCAGTTTTGCTACACACAGAGTATATTTATATACCAGACTGGTGGCACCAGTCTATGTAGTCATAGACTACATGATTACTGCATAGCTACCCCTAATAAGTATCAGCTCATTATAGTCTAATAGTGCTTACACTGTAAACTGGAGAATTGCAAAATGTAGATTAGTTCCTTTACAAGTGCTTCAGCATTTATTATGAAAGAGTTGATTAGACCCATTGGCTGATGTAATGGATGACATTTAAAATTGCTTTATATTTGAGAAGTGTTATGGGACTAGGAAAAAAGAAATTTGTTGTTAGACCTCCTCCCCCTAAGATTTCTTTTCCAGTTTAAGAAGTACTTTGCAAGAAAAAGGTTTAGTGATCTCAATAGGTTTTGCTGGACTGACTCAACATGATTTATTCCTCTCCAACAAGTTGGCAAATCCATGATATCTATTAAGAACTGTCAATATGAAGCATGGGTAAGCAAAGAGCAAACACTGAAGTGAACATGAAAGGCTGGCAAGGAGAGAAATCACATTTGTAATATATGGCTAGGTACTTAAAAAAATTAAATATAGGTGTTTTTCTAATATTAGTGCTGTTAGTACTTTTGTAATAGTCATTCTTAGACAGTAATATACTTGTAAAGGAAGAGTTGCATTTAATTGGTTTTGCACTTGGCTCTAAGGTAGCTGGTTTGACAGACTGCATTCTGGCAAAGACTACTGGTGACACGAGGGTGGCTTGGGAGTTCCTAGGATGAACTGAGAGACCAAATACCTAAAAGACACTTCTGAAGACACTTAGAACCATTCAAGGTTACTTATACCTTTTAATAAGAGTCCCATAAAAAGGGAGATTTAGCTATAAGATTCCTCTTGCAACACCAAAACTTAAACTTGCTTACATTTTTGGAAACCAAAACAGTCATCAGATAGACTGTAATTTCTTATTATTTGTATAATACAGTGAAACCCAGACATGGTAGAAATACCAAATACTGACCATTTTTCACCACAGAAAGAAACAATTCTGCTGTTTAAAATGCAGCTGTAGTAGTAGTTGGTTGAATGTGTTCCTTGAAAATTGTGTATTTATTAATTACAGCTAAAACATAGAAATGGAAACATGTTTTATTAAAGATTTTGAAACAAATTGCTCTCATTCTTGAAAATATCTAGCCAGTTAAGTAAGAAAGCTAGACACACCTTTCAAGCCTATTCCTGTAACTTGTTGAACTCCAGAATTTCAACAGTAGGCAGGAAGTCTGATATATGTTCATAAGCTATGACCATTTCGCATCCTCAACTTGTTAAATCTTCAGTAAGGCCACCTAGATTTGACTTTGTCAGTCATGGGAAAACCAAGAACAGAGGCACCTACAGTGTTACTGTAGCAGAGTTTATGTACCTGAGTAGAAATCAGTGTTCTCAAACCTTGCTGTATACAAATTCTGAAGTTCCCCAGGCTTACACATAACTTTTTTTGTGTGTGTGTGTGTACAGAAGTGCCTTGGACTTGATGGTGCTGAATCACTCATTGTCCAACTGCTCTGGAGTCAGCACTGCAGAAATCTTTGGTAAGGGACTGCAACCTACTGTCACGACTGTCAGACTGAGGAGGCCTAAGCGCTTGCCTGCAGTATCCATGCACCCTTGCTTTCTTTTTCTGGCAAAGAAATGAGGAACTGCTTTCTGCAGTGTGAAACAACTTCTGCAGAAATTGTTGAAGTCAGGTTCTTTGTTGCTAAAATTGCCATATCAATCCTGAGCATTAACTCGGTTAATGCTATGATTAGTCTTCTTACTAACTTCTGTTAGGGGTGCTGCAGATTATGTTTTCTTGTGTTATTGATTAGTGTCTTACTTTATTTACTCTTTTATTTTGGTTCTAAGTGCACCATAAGGCATTATATAGGAAGGAAAATATCAATAGGACTTCCTTGAAAGGAACGTTGAGGTTACAGTGATAGGTTCACTGAAGTCAGTCACTGAAGTCAATGGAAACCACACTCTGGTGGTTTGCTTTCTCTTGGCTTCTTGTTTGCTTTCTCTATAAGAGCAGAAGAAAAGACATTTAGACGTTCCCTTTTTGTCTCCCTGTCTAGATCTATGTGCTCCTGTGATGGTATTCTCTACCCCAGATCTTGGTCATAACTTCTCTCATTTCACTCCTTAGTCTTTCCACTTCCTTTGGTTCTTTACGATATAGGAACACATTTACAAACCAGAAGTAAAACCAAAAAAAATCTGCTCCCCCATACAGATTAAATGAGTAATGTTTATGAAATGTGGACATACAGTAAAAGTAAAATTAAATGGTTTTGCGTTTCATGATAGTCGTTTTCAGACCTCCCTCCTTTAAAGAGGAAGTGGCTTTTCTTTTTTTGTTTCATTTTTATGTTCTGACAACTAGTCCAATGGAATTATCTAAACTGTGGTTTCTTTCTACAACTAGAAATTTCCTTCTTAGTCCTAAGAAGACTTTTAAGGTGGGTGTCACTAGTAGAAAAATAATCTGCTGCATAGCTCCCTGGACATTATAGTTCTGTTCAGAATGACTCATGTAGAAAATATTGTAGTTTCTTTCACAAGTAGAAAAAATGATCAACAACGTCAGACTGACAGCAGCATTGGGAAAGAAGTGCAAATAGGTGGTCATGGTTTTAACTGGGATAGAGTTAATTTTTTTCACTGCAGCTGGCATAGTACTGTGCTTTGGACTTAGTATGGAAACAATGTTGATAACACACTGATGTTTTAGTTATTGCTGGGTGGTGCTTGTACTAGAAAAGGACATTTCCAGCCTCCCATGCTCTGCCGGGTGCACAAGAATCTGGTAGGGGAGGGGGCACAGCCAAAAGAGCAGATCCAAACTGGCCAAAGATATGTTCCATATCATGTAACATCATGCCCAGTATGTTAACTGCGGGGAGCTGGCCAGGGGGAGGGAGGTCGCAATTGCGGCTTGGGAACCAGCAGCGTTGGTCAGGGTGTAGTGAGCATTTGTATCGTTTGTGTTTCTGTTTTTTTCCCTTTTCCCTTTTCCCTTTTATTATATTATCATTATTGTTATTATTATCATTATTATTATTACATTTTAATTATTATTCTGTTCTTATCTCAACCCACAAGTTTTTTATTTTTTTGCTTTTGCTTTTCCAATTCTTTCCTCCCTCCCAGAGGGGTGGGGGGGAGTGAGTGAGTGGCTGTGTGGTGTTTAGCTGGCCAACTGGGGCTGAACCACAACAGGTGAAAATTTCTTTTTTGGCAAGAATTTTCTGAGAAATTTCTGAGAAACAGATGGTAGAGTTTTAAACATAAGAAAAAAACAACATGCAGCTCTATTACAAACAGAAAAGGCATTCTCTGCTTTATAAACAATCTCCAAATATTTATAACATCAACTATTTCATTGACCTTCTCTGCACAGTGACTAGGTCTTTAGGTAAGGCAGATACCAGTTTGAGGGCTGGAACACAGATGATTTTGGTGTTGTGCATTTCTGGATCAACAACAACAACAACAAGAAGAAGATTAGCTATAGTAATAACTGCATCAGTGTTACAAGGTGTAGTTTCTCTTAGCAATCAAGCACAGAAATGCCTTGACAAATAGAGTTGAACAAACTCTAGGTTGCCTTGGCAGGTATGTAGCCAGCGAGTCAGGAGTACTGGCTACTCCCCTCTGCCCAACACTCATGAGCCCACATCTGGAGTATTGGGTTCAGTCTTCAGCTCAGCATGTTCAGTGGAGGGCCAGATAGAGATGGTCAGGAGCTTGCGCACCTGATGTACAGGAAGAGGCTGAGGGATGTTCCTCCAAAGGAAAGGTATGGAGAAGATAGAGTCTTTTTGGAGATGCACAGCAAATGGAGAAGACACAACTGTCACAAGCTGCAAAAAGGGAAATTCTAAGTAGATGAGGAAAAACAGAATATTTACAATATGTGGCTAAGTGCTGGAAAGGATTGCACAAAGAGCCTGTGGAACGTCCTTCCGTTGAGATTTTCAGAACGTGCCCAGAGAACATGCTGAGCAATCTGATCTGGTTTGTTGACTCTGAACTAGGGTTTGGACTAGATGACCTCCAGATTTTATTGCTTTCCTTAGTACAAGGACTTGCCTGAAGTTTTTTGTCTCTCAGATATTTTGCATAAAGGCTTTCATGAAGTGGAAAATTTTGGAAGTGTTTGTCATATGCCAGAGTAGAATATGAAGAATGGAAGTATTTATGTTACAACAGTTTGAGCCATTTTTAGAAAGTGTATTAAACTACTAAATAATCAGCTAATAAATGCATTGGTGAAAGTGAAAATGAAACTTAGAGAGCTTTGTTCTAAGACAGGTAGATTAGGACAGAAAGTTATGAAAGGTGAGCCAGGAGGTACCCTAGATTATAGGCTATGGTTAGTTTATCAGAGGAATTGTCCACAAACTTGTGCATTATTTCTGTTGAAGAGTATTGTTAGGCTTTGTAGCCTAACAAACAAGCTAATAAATTACAACTTTTTCCATATTTGATTCACAAACACTGTATTTTCTTTTGTTTATGCTTGAGTACATCAAGAATCCCAGCAACTTCTTCTGCCCACCTATCAGATTTTGTGCTCAGGCTTTGATATGGTATAGTTGTGAAACCTGGGGTCAAACTGCTTGAAAAAAGAGCTAATGTGAGAAAGAGCTGGGAAAACCATACATGTACCTTCCCACTCATTTGGGAGCTGCATTTACATCAAGATTGTTGTTCTTCCTCTTTACTTGACATATTGACCTATGTTGGGGTTATGCTTCTGGCCAGCCCTAGCCCTGTTGATCCTGACCTTTCTGGTTTGTCCTTGGACATGTCTTGTCACTATGGAGTTGGCTGGCAGTCATGGGACTCATGGCTGACTCTGGTTACTCTCTCCAGAGCTGCTCTGCTCTTCCTGTATGGGTACTGTCAGACTGTAGCCCTTGTGAGTGAGGGCACAACAAGTTTGCTGTCTTCCTGGACTCCCTCATAGTTTACTTCTATAGGTGAATATTTATAAGCAACCTCTGTCTCTCTGGATATTACAGGTAGCTATCACTACTGTTCAGTCTCAGTCTCTGTGAAACAGACATCAACAAAACTCTGTTTAGAGAGCAATGTTTCTATCGTCAATTGTGTGATGGTTTACTCTGTGAAAAACAAGGGGTCTGGTGTTTGCTTAGTCCTCATTCTGGGTAGGCATCTACCACTGTGTCTACTTCACCATGGAGCGGCCCTGAAGCTGAAGAAAAAGGTGGTGCTCTGACTGAAATAGTGCCTTCAAAACCTTCACATCTAAATGTTCTTCCAGCTACTGCACAGCCTATTTCAAGGTGAATGCACCCTTCCAGTGAGGCTCTTTACCATATTAGATTGGTATGCTGAAGTCCAGTTTCCCCCTCTGTTTATGCAGACCTGAAGCTAACCATTGCTTTCTCAGTCACATATGAAATATATATATGTTGTCATTTCTAGGGGAGAGACCCAACTGAGTCCCTCTCCAGCTAAAAAGTTCTTACAAATAAAAGTACAAACAAGAGATACCAAAGCACCAAAGTGATGAAGTATCAGTTCCTTTGCTTTCTTTACAAATTCTGTTAGAAGGCTCCTATGCCTCAATCTTATTAAAACAGCACTGAGGAAAGGTTAAGTAAGTTCTTACTGTTACAAGTTACTTATGCTACAGTTACTTCTTGATAAGAAATTACTAAAAATATAGGAGAAATACTGTTTAAATAAGTTCTTACTGCCCATTTGGTGTAGAGTCAATCTGGATTTAGTTATCTTTGACAGACCCTTTTTCTGTTGAAATCCATGTATTTCTATAGTGTCCACCATCACAGCAGTTCTGAATAAGACATAGGAAGACATAATAGCCAACGAGCAGGTCTCTAAACTGTGCTCTATGGTCCTAAAATTAGTAACACAGGTCCTAAAAAAGTAATTCAGAAAAGGAGATCTGTTTAGTTTTGTTGGATAGATAACATAATGGGAGTGGGAAATCACGTTCAATTATGTGATACAAAAGATTTTTTTTGAAACGGGATTAAGAAGGATTCTTGCATTGGTAACCCAGTCAGTTTGCTCCATAATAGATACATATTTTTCTCCTGAAAGAGTACTGTAAAGTTCTCTAGCCAGAATTCATGAAAACTTCTACTAAACATTATGTTTCACTATTTGAAATCATAAGTTAATCACCACTTTGTTGTTGGAAAACACCACCAAATCTGATCTGAAATGAAAAAAAAAAATACTTGAGCCTGTAACAAAAATATCATAGTAAGGGAATTTAATGATTTCTTCAGAACTTCTATTTGTGTCCTGCCCAAAATATTTAAGTATTTGAGGATTTTTGGTCACTCTTCCTGCTCTTCTGCCATTTGTAAAGAAAAACTCTGTTGTAAATACAGCTGTTCCAGTTAACCATCAAATCAAACATAAAAGCTGATGATAATGCAGAAATAATTGATTCAGAACAATTTACATCATTTGTTGGTTGTTAGCAACTAGTTCACTGAATCATTAGATCTTATTATTTTAACTAATTTGCTTGTTTCTTCTGTAAATACTTACTGGTCTCCAGATAGTTTGTGTACAGTAATTACTATTCAATGTAAAAAATTTTGTATAAGTTTTGAGTTTTAAATTACACATTTAGCTGTGACTAGGCAGTTTAAACTGGGTTTTAAGAACATCAAAAGGGCTTTTACTCTTGACTAGGTATTTATTTATACAGATTCCCTTATTTACCCAACTCCATCTTCTGAGACTGAAAAAAAATTGCTCAAAAGATGTCAAACATATCAAAGAGACTAGAACATCTTTGCTTCTTGCTTGAAATACTGACATTACTCAGTGCTTCAAGTCTTTCAACACGTAAGGACAGAAATATTCTGCATCCCTCAGGTTTGATCTTTTGGCTTCTCTGAAAGCATGAGAAGTTATGAGGACAAATCTTGTCAACATGGTCTCTGCTACACAGGCAATTAGATTATGTCTGTTGTACAGATGGCAGCAATAATATTTGTTACAATTCAAAGTACACTAAATATGGTGGAGAAGAGCTCACTATTTTCATAATACCTATAGGAAAGACAAGTTAAGAACATAAATGTATTTCTTCACACACTGCTTCCTTACTACCTTCTCAATTCCACAGGAGTTTAATATGCTGGCATTTTCTGCATAAGGTTTTTTTTGGTGGTGATTTTTTTCTTTTTTTCTTATTGTTTGATTGTTTAGGTCTTTTTTTACCATCCAAGTCAGGTAGTGTTAGGTAAAAGGTTTCAGCTGGCTGCTTTTATTAACCTCTTTACTCAGAATATTGCCATATGTCCTTACCAACGTTATCTGAATAGATGCTTAAAGGTATTGAGTCAATGCCAGAGAAACTATGTTTACAGTGTAACAAAAAGTACATGAAGTAATTTTGGCTGAGTCTGCTGACTTAGGCACCAACACTGTTTGAACATCATTGCCTTTACTACAGCATTGGAAGTACCAGTGCTGAGCTTTGGAATGTCCTTCCAGTTGACATAAAGTCAAGTTCATGAAACTACACTCCCTCATCAATAGTCATACCCCATTTCAGCCACAGTCTGTTATCACATTCCTCTCTTGTCATGTGAACTTGAATGGTCTTACACTGTGACTCATGATGAGATTTTTTCCCTGTACGTGGGAATATTACCTTGCAGATTTCAGTAAGAACCTCGTTAGGACTGTTTCCCATAAGATCCACAGAGAAAAGCACATGATGTATAGGCTAGATGAACAGACAATGAGTTAAATTGAAAAGTGGTAAATGGTCAGTGCCGGAGGGTGGCGATCACCAGTGCAAAGTCTAGTCAAAGGCCAGTAACTCGTAGTGTACCCTAGGGGTCAATACTTGCTCAAGTGCTGTTTAACATATTCTTTAAAGGTCTGTATGATCAGCAAGTTTACAGATGAAACCAAACTGGGACACATAGATGGTATGCCAGAGGGTCAGGCTGCCATCCAGAAGGACCTTGATGGGCTGGAGGAATGGGCCAACAGAACCTCATGTAGCCTTCCAAAGAAGGCTAATGGTATCCTGGCTGCATTAGGAGGAGTGTTGCCAGTAGGTGAAGGGAGTTGATCCTTTCCTTCTACTGAGCACTGGTAAGGCCACACCTGGAGTGCTGTGTTCAGTTCTGGGATCCCCAGTATGACAGTAATATGAACATACCGAAGAGGGAACATCGAAGGACCATACAGATGATTAAGGGACCCTAATCTTTGTCTTGGTTTATCCCCAGTCAGCAAGCAAGCACCACACAGCTGCTCGCTCACTGCCCCCCAGTGGGATTGAGGGGAGAGTCAGAAGAGTAAAAGTGAGAAAACTCGTGGGTTGAGATAAAGACAGTTTAACAGGTAAAGCAAAAGCTGCACGTGCAAGCAAAGCAAAACAAGGAATTCATTCACCACTTCCAGTTGGCAGGCAGTTGCTCAGCCATCTCCAGGAAAGCAGGGCTCCATCGTGTGTAACAGTCACTTGGGAAGACAAAACACCATAACTCTGAATGTTCCACTCCTTCCTTCTTCCCCCAGCTTTATATACTGAGCATGATGTCATATGGTATGGAATATCCCTTTGGTCAGTTGGGTCAGCTGTCCTGGCTGTGCCCCCTCCCCTTCTTGTGCACCTGACAGAGCATGGGAAGCTGAAAATTCTTTGACTAGTGTAAGCACTTCCCAGCAACAGCTAAAACATCTCTACATTATCAACACTGGTTTTAGCACAAATCCAAAGCATAGCCTCATACCAGCTACTATAAAGAAAATTAACTGTATCCCAGTCGAAACCAGGACATACGAGGAAAGCTGAGAGAGCTGGGCCTGTTCAGCCTAGAGAAGTGAATGCTCAGGGGTGACCTTATTGAAGTATACAAATACTTGAAGGGAGGGTGCAAGAAGGATGGAGCCAGGCTCTTTTCAGTGATAGATCAAGAGGAACCGGGCAGACACAGGAGGTTCCCTCTAAACATCAGGAAACACTTTTTTACTGTGAGGAGGACTGACCTGTGGCACAGGTTGCCTTGGAAAGTTGTACAGTCTCCCTCCTTGGGAGATATTCAGAAGTCATTTGGATGTGGTCATGGGCAACTCACTCTAAGTGGCTCTGCTTGACAAGGGCACTGGACCTCCAGTGGTCCCTTCCAACCTCAACCATTCTGAGATTCCGTGAAAGGAAACAGGGAGTGGGAAACTGGATATTTTGCTAGTATATGGCCTCTTCTTTTAGATCTTGAATATAGCTATTATCCAGAACAGAATTCACACTGGAAGGACATTCATATTAAGGCCAGTGTTGTCATCCTAATAGTGAAACTAATTTTGTTTTCTCTCCTCCAGTGTGAATTGACTGATCTATTCATAGTTCCTTATGATCAGCTGTGAAATATCATTTTAATATCTTAGGACATGAAACATTTTCTTCAAGAGCTGGGACACGGACAATATGGTAGGGGGAATACATATTTGCCTCTGTCTGTAACACTCTTCTCTGATAAAAGTTATGTTCTAGGACACAAAAGATGAGTTTCAAAATGATCCACTTATTTAATCAGGTAGCATGGAAATCTGAGTACTGAAGATCACTCTGCTCATGCAGTGTGACTGCATTGGCACTAACTAAAGCTGCCTGAAAGGTTTCTGGACATGAACAAGTTTGAAACAGCTGTCTGTCTCTCCTCCCTTCAGTGTGCTTTCACAACAGGTTTGAGAACATGAGCAAAGACAAAAAAAAAAATCCACCAACTTTGTAAAGTCTATTCTGTTGTCTATTACCACCACCCACTGAAGACACTGAATTTCAGAGTTATGTTTTTCTGAGCTGTGATCTGTTTTCCAAAACCAAACATGCAAAGGTGTTGTGCTACTGAGGAGAGAACACTTTTTCACAAGCTAGTATTGCTTATGAATGCCTGGCAGCCTACCGACCTTCTGTCACCTAATACTGGTCCCACCTTAGTACTGAGATCTATCTTTTCACTTGTACAGATGATGGCATTTTGCACTGTCTGGATGTTTGTCAAGGACTGTAAAAAACTTGGGTCCTAACATTGTTTTTAAGTCTGTGTAGATTACTGTATTCTGCGTAATCAAAGTTCTTAACATGCAAAGAGATTCAGATTGTTTTTTTTTTTTCTCATTCTGAGACCAAGCCTGCATCTGTAATTGACCAAACATATCAAGGCCATTTGGACTTGGAAACCTAGCCTGCAGTTTGGAAGTAGCACTTTCATGTCATTATTGATGCAGAGAAAAAAATTGCTAAAACCAGGAAAAACAAAACCCAAACAAAAAGGCAGGTCTTTAGTTATAAAGAACCACCAGAGAAGGGTGACATTCATGTAGTCCCATAAGATTGTGATGGTAAAGCATTAGAAAAGTTGTATATGCCACGACAGTAATTTGATGTCATAGTCTTGTTAGTTTTATCTCAAATAAAAGTGGATCTTCTTTAAACTCACTTACTTCCATTACATAATGGATAATTAAAAATGTAATGGATGGTACATCTGCATTAATTATACAAACACAGCATTCAAACTGCAACCACACACTTCTGGCTAGGGTTATTCAGAGACTGGGTAACCCAAGATGCCAGAGCCGTAGCACATAACATTTGCTCCTGGCTTCTAAGAAAGTTAGTTTACTGAATGTTCCTGTTATTAGTCAATGGATGATTGTTACTATTTCCTGAACTATCTTTTTTTTTCCTGCCACTTACAATTTCATTAATATTAAAGAGTTTACCTCTGATAGACTGCTACCATCAAGGTATTTTGAGCGATTTCCTTTTCATATGTATCATCTTGATTTGCAACTTGCTAAGCAGAGACTTCTACAGAGATGGCATTTGGTAAAGATGGACTTTACTGAAGCAGTCAATTTCAGTGTCAGATTGTGATGCACTAGCCTCACTGCTAAAGCCAGCTGAATAATATTCACAAAATAATTTATTCAGTGAATTGTGATATTTTTCTAGTAAATTATTCAACTAGTATTTCTTCATTCATTGCCTAACTCTTAAGCTGTGTCAGTTTCTCCTCTGTGGTTTTCATTAGTCTGGAATTGGACTGATTTATATGCGGCATTGCTCATTATCTGAGCAATGAAGTAGATGGTACATATTTTGAATTGAACAAGGACATGTTTTATTTACAAATAGGCACATTTAGCCTTATTTTTATTCTTACATTCTGTGATGCAAGTTAGTGGAGTATTGTTAATTCACCACTGTTTAAATAAATTAATATGAACTAATGTTTATTCTTTGATATTCATTGGCTGTAACATTTGACTATTTCAACTATTTACATTTAATGATAAACATTTTTTATAGTTATTTACATATTTTTCAAAGATCGCATTTCTTCTGTGTAGAATAAATTGGCTTTATAAATAAAGGGACACTTGCAAAATTTGGTATCTTGCCTTCAACACAATGCAGTTTTAAAGGAGCCCAAGAAAAGACCTATATTACAAAGAAAAAAACAGTGAGTACTCCATAAAACTGCTGCATAGTTTTAAACTGTGAACACTTCATTAGGAGACCCCTAAGCTTCCATCTGTAAATTCTCGTTCAAGTCATTGGTGTTTTGTGTGGGCTTCAGGTTATGGAATTTTCCTTTCAGGATGGCTGTCCTATTGCTTTCAGACAAATTGGGTTTTGATGCAATAAAGTGATGTTCTCAAGGATTAAACTCCATGTACGTATAACACTGAGTTTTCCCTTGACTTTGTCTGCAGTTTTGATGTACAGTTTTACTTGCACATAGATGATACAAGACATACTTGCCTTCCTCAAAGATTCATGTACAGTAAGTTTGTACACACAACCGAAGCTTATGTCTCCTTATGTTTACCTCCTCCAAGTGTGTCAATAAGGCTTCAAGTCTGTGGGAATCATGAAAGGCTTAATATGGAGAGGGTCCTGACACTTGAAATGGGAAGATGCTCATCTATGGTCCCTCCTTATGATGGTGTTCCAGATACATTTACGGGGGGCAGTTGAGTGACAAAGTACTTAGCAAATCCTATCCCACTCTGCTGTCATGGGACTAGAGGTTGGACCATGAGCAATGCCAGACTGAAAATAGAAACCTTCCCAGGTTTTCTTAAAAGGAAACATGCTCTGTGTCATCTCTACAGCAGCACTCAGAGAATTTGAATGATGCCACTTCTGTTTCTTACAGGAAATTGAAGGAAAAGAGCAAAACTGCTTTAAAATTAAGGTTTTATTTTACTGTATAAGTGATGTCATACTACCTCAGAGCACAATCCACCTAATCACAAATTCTGTCTCCAACAGCATAGTAAGAGTTAAGGCAAGGTGTTTGAGCACAGCTTCATCACTCTCTGAATTCTTTCTCCTTGGAATCACTGAAAACATCCACAGCGAATGGATTTTAAGTTCTAAGTTTTAACTTAGAAGGTCCAGTCTTGGCAGACAGTCTGTAGTACTTTTAAGTTAAGAGATCTGCTGACTCTTAATATCTATTTATTCTTGATCCAGCTTGAGCTGAGGCAGGTGTTGGACAAGATGATCTCCAGAGTTCCCTTCCAATCACAGCCATTCATTTCACAATGTATAAATCATTCAATGGTGTGGAGAAGAGCATTTTAGACATCTTGACAGCTGTGGTACTTCTTAGGATAAGAAGCTGTACACAAAGGATTGTTGCATCTTAAAATAGACAGGCTACTGGCTCTAAAAATTAAAAACCCCTCTGCCTGTGTGTGCATGTGTGAGTGTGTGTTTGAAGCTGATAAGCAGAAAGACCCAGAATGGCCCTTGATAGGGAGATATTGAGTAATTTCTGAACTGGCTAGGAGGGAAAGAAAAAGCATAATCTTAAAAAATAGGAGAGGAATATTAGAGTGCTGAAATGCTGTGTGATTTCTCCTGCCTTGTAGCTCAATACTGCAAGTGCCAACATTACTTCTTCGCCAAGACTGAAAAGCAAAAGTGGCACTAAAATGGTCTGTCAAACCACAACCTTTATATAATAGGTGACCCAAACCTGCTGGATGAATAATAATCAGAAGGCTTATGTTTCCAAGCAGATAGCTGTGTTGGGGTTATGGAGCAGAACCTGTCAGTGGAAGAACGGCACTGAAATTAAGAAGAAAAGAATGATCCCCACATATAATAATGGAAAC
The DNA here is from genome assembly GCF_949628215.1 of Phalacrocorax aristotelis. Taxonomy (NCBI): domain Eukaryota; kingdom Metazoa; phylum Chordata; class Aves; order Suliformes; family Phalacrocoracidae; genus Phalacrocorax; species Phalacrocorax aristotelis. The sequence continues at coordinate 35,939,154 of NC_134311.1, read as the reverse complement.
TTTTGTTGGAAATCTAAATGTTAATAGCAAAAATGCAATGTTAGGGTGATACTACCAACTGTTTTACTAGGATAGTGATAGAGATGAGGAATTGTTAAGAAAAAGCTGGAAGAATCCTCAGCTGGAGCTTCTTTTCCATATCCTTTCACTTGGGATCAGCTTTTTAAGCCAAGACTCTTGGCTTAACTGTCTATTCTATTCTATTCTATTCTATTCTATTCTATTCTATTCTATTCTATTCTATTCTATTCTATTCTATTCTATTCTATTCTATTCTATTCTATTCTATTCTATTCTATTCTATTCTATTCTCCATGGGTCTTACCTGAACTGCACAGCACATCCCTTCCCCATGGCCCTGCCCAGTCATCTCACACATGCATCTGACCCTGGGTACCTTCATTGGCCTGATCCTGACCCCCATGCATGCATTGATGTTCCAGCCATGCCTTGGCCTATCATTGTCCCTATCCCAATGGGCTACCTGGGCCCTGTGTCTGATCATGGTCACAGTAAACACTGCTTTTCTTGTTTTGTTTGGGTGCTCTGGAACTATGCACATCCTTACTGAGCCACTGCTGAGGTAGAGATTAAGCTTTCTGAAGGTAATTACCGACTGCTTCCTACAACAAATATTTCTAGATTACAGAAGAAAAAGTGATGCTCTGCACATGGTTGAGTGGTACACAGGACTTAGTTCAAGATATATTTATGGAAGAGCTGCTTTGTAACAGTGATCACACTGTGGTTTCTTACTTAGCTGCAACACACCTAATAAATTTGTTGTCATATAGGGGTATCTGTCCCTAAAGTCTAATCCATTCCTAATCATTCTGAACATCTGCAGAATATGATCTGTGTACAAATGAATGAGGAGAAGACAAGGGAAAATGGGTACAAGTTGTACTAGGAGAGGTTTCATCTTGATATAAGAATGGAATTTTTTACCATGAGAACCATCAATTGCTGGAACAACCTCCCCAGGCATGTGGTAGAGATCCCATCACTGGAGGTTCTCAAGATATGTTTGGACAGATTGCTAGATAATCTCATCTAGGCTCCCGTTCCCATGAAATTTTGGATGTTTTGAGGTCCATTACAACCTGGGCTGTTCTATGATTCTAAAATAACCCCCCAAACTAAACAAACCCCTCACTTATCTAGGGCTTAGGTGAATCAGATTTTTTACTAGATGTCTACAGATTTTGAATGACTGATCTAAAATGCTTAAAAATAACAAAACCCCTGTGGTATAATCATCTAGAAAATTTCCCACAATTTTTTTTTTAGTGGATCTCTCTGCTAGTATTCAAAATAATTTTCATTCTGATACACGTTTAACTTTAAGCACATCAGTGGTCCCATTTACTGATATGAGGATATTCATCCCATTTCTTTAAATAGAACTGTTCTGGTGCTTAATGTCAAGTATACAGATAAGTATTTGGAAACATAAGGCCTATATTTGGGTAAGGAAGACTTTCAGAAGCAGTGAATAAAATGTTTTCTTGAGGTGTATTTCAAAGGAAAATGTTAGTTTTCTCTTTTTTCTTCCATTCTGATTATCCCATTTGGTCTCATAGTTGTGAGTTTTTGTCTTCTTAAGCAAGTTGGGCATTATCTATTACTGTGCACCTACTTTTTTTCCTGGAAGTATTCAATTTTACAGTTCCCTTTTATGGTATCCATCTACAGACTGTCTTTCTCATTCCCTCAACTTGTTATCTAGTTAGTGGTCTTTTAATACAAATGGGCCAGATATGTTTTTGGTTGCTCTTTGAGCCTAAATATGCTATGTTGGTGTGGGTAATTGCTCTGTGAAATTAAGTGAATGGTAATGTGTGCTGGTTTAACTCTGGTACGTAGCTAGGACTTATCCACAGACCACAGTCTGCAGGGGTGTACCTGCTCCAGTGCAGCCTTATCCATGGGCCACAATCCCTTCAAGGGTGTACTTGCTCCAGCGTGGCCTTACCCACAGCCACAGTCCCTTCAGGAGACCACCTGCTCCAACATGGTCTTACCCATGGCCCCAGTACCTTCACAGGTGTACCTGCTCTTTCATGGGCTTATCTATGGCCACAGACACTTCAAGGTGTTCCAACCTGACCAACCTCACGCACAGCTACCGATGCTTCAAGGTGTACCTGCTGTAGCATGGACTTATCCTTGGGCCACAATCCCTTCAGAATTATACCTGCTGCAGCACACACATACCCATGGCCACAGATGTTTTGGGGTGTACTGCTTCTATATGGACTTATCCAGAGGTCACAGTCCCTTTGACTCCAGTTCACACTGAAGTTCCGGTCTGTCCAGTACAGCAGCATAGGAACAGCAGAGATGCCCTGGCCAGCTGCTAGCTCAGATGGATGGCCATTGCTGTTATCAAGATGTTCCCAGACAGAGCAGGGTCAGATGATCAGCAAATGAGCAGTACAGCAAGCAGTGAAAGCAAAAAGCAGCCACTAAAAAGCACTAGACTCTAACACACAGTAAGAAAAGGTATCCCTGTGGTAAGCATAGGAGCCTGCCAATTAATAGCTAAACAACTATAACAGCTATGAATTTGGTCTAGCACATTCCAATCAAATCTGTTATTATCTCAAACCCTTTGAGCCCCACGTTGGGTTACAGAAAGGACTGTTGTGTTTTAACCCCAGTAGGTGGTTAAGCCCCACACAGCCACTTGTTCTCTCCCCTCTGTTGGGATGGGGAAGAGAATTGGAAGAGTAAAAATAAGAAAACTCACGGGTTAAAATAAAGACAGTTTAATAAACAGAGCAAAAGCTGCACACTCAAGCAAAGCAAAATAAGGAATTCATTCACTACTTCCCGTCAGCAGACAGGTGTTCAGCCATCTCCGGAAAGCAGAGCTCCATCAAGTGTAGTGGTTACTTGGGAAGACAAATGCCATCATGTTGAACATCTCCCCCTTCCTTCCTTCTTCCCCCAGCTTTATATGCTGAGCATGATGTCATATGGTATGGAATATCCCTTTGGTCAGCTGGGGTCTGCGGTCCTGGCTGTGCCCCCTCCCCTTCTTGTGAACCCCCAGCCTACTTGCTGGTGGAGTGGTGTGGAATGCAGAAAAGGCCTTGACACTGTGTAAGTACTGCTCAGCAGTAACTAAAACTTCCCTGTATTATCAACGCTGTTTCCAGCACAAATCCAAAACATAGCCCCATACTAGCTACTACGGAAAAAATTAACTCTATCCCAGCCAAATCCAATATATAGTGTTAACCTCAAAGCATTAGGAAGGAACTGGCCTAGATGGTCCCCAGCAGGAAAATAGACCTGAAGCTTCTGTCCCCATCTCTATAATTACCAACATACATATATATATATAGATAGATATATAGGTATGATTTAGACTTTTTTCTGTGTGTAAGGGAGGCTGAAGGGTTGAAATATAACTGATAGGATTTCTTCATTAGCCAAAGAAAGAAAAAGAAAGGGGGAATAAAAGTGTACACTGTAATCAATTATCCAAAGTAATGTGTGATTACATCTCCACTGTTGGTTCTCGTTATTGACCAGTTCGTCATATCTTCCCAATAATGTAGCTACTGAAACATTCTTTTAAAAATAGGCCTACATAGTTAAACAATATGTCGTTTGTCTTTCAGCTATCTAAAATTAGCATCTGAGCTGTTACACTTGGGGAGCAATTACTGGTGTTTGACTGTGAAGTGCACAGGAGGACAGAGTGAATTTAATTTTAAAGCAACTTAGATTTTGCAAATAACTTGATGTGCCAGCAGTGCTCGATAGATACAATCCTTTGGGTGGTGTGCAGTTCTCAAGAAAAAGATAATATCCAAGTGAATATATGTTGTAGCATAATTCTTTCTGGAATAAGGTGGAAATAATTTTAGTCTGTTTGTCATTTAAAGTTTACCTTAGAGCGTGAATTGGTAGCCAGAGATATTTTTTCTCTGGTGTCATAAACATGCACGACACTGGATTATTCAAGATAGAAACAAACAAACATACTCAGGGCTGTAAAACGTGAAAAAAAACCCTGTCAAGAAGTGATTGGAACTTATTTGCCATGAGTAAGGTTTCTTTCTGGTTTTTTTTTCTTTAAATACTGCTGTTCTCATAAACTGTTGGCACAACTTGTGTGCTGTATACAACTAAAACAGTGATTTTTAATATCTTTAACTCCTCAGCCAAGTCTTGGTAAATATTGATCAAATGTTACCAGAAGAAAGCTTCTGAGAAATTTGTGTAGTTTGTATAGCTTTTTAATGGGAGATTTGCTGAATGAAACCATAGCAGACAAAACAATATCTGAATGGAGACTGAAATATACTCCTATTCCACAGTAGTAACCCACAGAGAATGACAGTGATTGTCATTATAAACTTGGCATTTACTAATAAGCTTCAGAGTGAGTACAGAATTATAGTGTCTAGGATATCATAACATAGTAACAAATGTAGGCTTCAGTGCTCACTTCTGTAACCGTTGAAGGTGCATCAGCATGGAGAAATTTGTACACCTTTTCCCCAAGCAGTAGCTACTGCATTGATGGATGAGCCTACTCTCCAAGGCTGTCAAAGCACTACTAAATTAATCAAGAATGTTAACACAGAGTTTCTATTTTGTACATTTACCATCCTAAATAACAGTCATCTCATTTGTAGCTGCCAATTTAGTCAGTGGAGATTGTTCCTCTGTTTTCAGCTATCAAACAATCTGTCTGCTTTTCTGTTCATTGCAATAAGTATAAACAAAATTAAATTTAGAGAATGCCCTTCTCTTTTCTGCAAAAAAAGATGTGAAGGTTGAAAATGCATTGTTAGAACTACTTATTGATGTGCTTTAAATACTTTTCCCTCTTTTTATTTTCTCCCCTCAACCTTTGAGTCTCTAAAAGTTATACTTTGAGGTCAAACGATGCTTTTATCTTTGCCTAGATCTCTGAATGTCATTTTAAATGAGTGTATCTGCAGATATGGAACCTGCAGTATTCACGAAATCAGAAGCAAAACTGAAATAAAGGAAAAGCCAGAGCCAGGGAAAAGACAAGTCCTTTCAAAGCTAGTCACCAGTAAGTAATCAGAACATTTTGTTGTGGTTTGTATAAAATAAAAATGAGTCAGTAAGTTTCTTTCATTGAAGTAATTTAAAATTACTTTCCTCCAGTTTGAATGGTTCACTGATGGTAAACAGTGTAAAAAATAAGCCACAGGATTCTGAATGGCAGTTATTGTTATTTATGCAAATAGAAGATTCTCTAAAATGCAAAGCCTACAAAAATATGGAGGGCCTGATTATTGTGCACAGAACTGGTGGGTCACTGAAAAGATAAAAATGAAGATCTATATATTTAAATAAGGTTACATTATCCCCAAGTAGGATTTACTACTCCTTTCAGCTCATGTGCAACTCTTTCAGTTTCAAGGGGAGCCAAATTATAGGCCAGGTCAAGTAGGGTGATGCAGACTGAGATCTGAGTTATGATTACTCAAATAATTACACTACTGAATTTTCTTTAGATCAAATGCTCATTTTTTTTTCTTGGAAGGCTGAGGACCTCAGGGTTCCTGTCCTGCACTCTTTTTTTTTGCTGTAGTTCAGCTGAATCCACATCTTCCGTCTTTATTTTAAAATGTAACTCCTATGGATAGGAGGCACTTGTGCCTCTAGCTAACTGCTTGTTGATTTATTAATTTCCTTTACAAGTCTGTTAAATAAAAGACTAGGTATGTGATGAAGGAATACAGCTGCAAAACTCAGGGAACACAAGCAAAAGCTATTAATCCAGTTACTTATTTCATGAGCCAGCAGACAAAAGCAACTTTTATGTAACTTCTTCATCTTTTACATATTCTCAGGATTTTTCTGCAAAGGTTTTAATTGTCACACATTGAACAGTGTTAAGGGGGAGACAGAATAAATCTGTAAGTAATCTGGATAGTGGGGTTTATTTACGTAAATAGATGTGAGCTTTTACCTTACTTAATTTGTTTGCTTATATCCAGACACTCCTGTGTCCAAAAGGTCTTGACTTTCCTGCCGAGCAGGAAGGTCACTGTTGGCCTTCAATTGCTGGGCAGAAAGTTGTGTTGGTTCCTGCTGTATTGCTGGTCCCTGTCTTAGGAGTTTGGGAGTGAGGTCCCTGGGCATCCCTAACATTCAGATCTGTGCAGGTCTCTGGCTTTTAACGTCTTCTCTCACTTCCAGGAATTTTCCTCCAGCCAAGGTCTTCACCTTCTTCTTTCAAAGACCACTTCTTCCTTTTAGAAATTATTGGTTTTGGCAGTGGATTCTCTTTCTGGAAGCCTCCAAACCTTCAGTTTTCCCAATACAAACAGTCTATGTACAGAAGGACAACATGTGATCAACTTACTAACTGGTGATTCTGTGGACATGTCACTTCTGTTTAGCCCAGGTGTTGTCAAAATTTACAACCAAACTGTACCAGCTGCAGCTAGCAGGTAGCAGGCTTCTACATGAGAGTCCAAAAGTTCAGTTTTTGACAGTCTCCCACACATGAATCCAATTATCTGTCACCTAATAGCATTCATAAGATAAGCAATTTTTTTAACCTATAACAAATAACTCCCAGGAAAATCAAGATATAGGAATATCTTATATACATATACATAATGTGTATATATTGCATATATATCATGTATAATCTGTACAATAGAGTTCCTACATAGGTACAGCAAAATTTAAGGAAAGTGAAAATTAAATGTACTAAAAATATTTAATGAACACTCTGTAGCAAGCAAGGTTTTACTTTTTGGCTTTCTGTGCTGAGCCAGCTTCCTGACTTCCACTGTCTTTACTTGGTTTACAAAAGTGTTATCTTTTTGTTTTAGTGTTTTATGTGGCAATGACAAAACTCCCAACTGTGTTCAGCTTCTTTTATTTTTTTACTATGTTAATAATTATTGGGGATATTACCTAATGAGGTTAGGTTTCTACTTTATTTGTGTACTTGTTTTTATATACACATACATGCATATGAACCCTAGATGCCTTTTGCACATACTGTGAACTCTTCTTCAGACACTGCTAAAAGATCATCTGTGCAGTTCACTGCGCTGTGGTGTGAGCCTTGTACATTTGATCTAATTCCCATATCTCCATTTATTCTGTATCTTGCTAGTTTGCTCCTGTGTTCTAGACTCTAACAGGTGCTATTGTGGGTTCTCCCACGTGGCTACAACTCTTTCCTGGTGGCAACTTCCTGTATTGTCTCCATATTTGACTTTTCCTAAGTGTATGCTTTGTAATTTCTTTTCTCCTTTACTTCATGCTATACTTTGGTATGGATGTGAGTGTGATCAGTTTTTAGGGATTTTCTCACAGAGAACATACTAACCCTTATTTTAAAGACAACAAACATGTAAAAGCTTATATTACACTTACCTATTTTTTTAAGAAATTGTCTTATGTAGCTTAAAATATTTCTACAGAGTTCAGAATTTTATACAATAACTTCATTTAACAGATTTGCCTCTTAACTAATACAATACAGGATGCATTAGTGAAAATCATCCTATTGTGGCTATATTGGCATTTCCTTCCATGTCTGGGACTTTGAGAAGAAGAAAAGCCTCGGTTCCATTTTATTTCTCAGTGAGTAAGTGCAACAAATGTCTGAAGGTATGCACTCACTTTCCCAGCTTAATGTTTTCACTGCTGAACTCACTGTCTCAACATATAACTCATGCAAATTGGGGTAGGATAATATGATTAGAGAGATTCAGTAATATATTTTCTGAGTCCAGACTACTCTATCCTAAAGGCAAAACATTGACTAAAAAAAGCTTTGATTCCTGTTTCATCAACACACTCCCCCTTGCGCAGATGAAGAAAATGCAAGTTTTAGTCTGGATCAATTATGAAAAGGTTAAATAGTGTTTAAGACCCCAAGTCCTGCACCCCATGGTGCAGCTCCAGTATGTAGGTTCTGCAGCCTTATAGGCCAGCCCAAGATCTCAGTTGTGCAATGCAGATGTGCCTACAGGATCGTTAATACTTCAAAATTGTCTATGCTCAAAACATGATTGTAGATTTCAGTAAGCAGTTAGATACTTTAAAGTTAAATGGTGCAGTAAATTCCATCATCATTCTTAGACTTTTTTTTCTTACTGTCTTTAAGTAAATGTAAAGAGAATTGTCTACAGTGACAGTTATTTTTAGACATTATAGTAGCACAATATGGATTTTGGACAGTGTCAACTGCCACTGTATTTTCTCATAGGGTAGTCAAAGTAATTTATATATTTTACTGTTTTTGCAATGAGAGATATGAGGAAGGAATACAAGAGAAATGTATTTAGGCACATTTTTCTTTGAATACCTAGTATTCTTCTGACACTATCATTTAGTTCATCAAGTTGGCTAAGAAATGACAGCTGGTGACGTACCTGCTATTTATTATGTGACCATACCTTTAAGTGTATTGATTTACCTTCCCAGAAGGAAATTGTCTGAATATATTTATATTTAAAACTGTTATGGATAAAGGTTTTTTAAAAAATGCAGCTGTTGTAACAACTTTACTAGTGTGACCTTGCAGCCAAGATGGTGGAAACAAAAAAACCCACACAGATGTGGAGTTGTACTGGGTCTGGGTGGTATGAAGGAAGTTAGCTCCACCCCAGCCACGCTGTGCGGCACTGGTTTTTCCTATGTGCCCAGGGAGAGGACATGAGGAAGTGGGATGGTGAACCTACCTTAAAGACCACATATGCAAACTGGAGAAGATAGCTGCTAACAAAGGAGTCATTAAGAAGGCTGTCACTCCAGATGCTGCTGAGATGGTAAAAGGCAAACAGTGATTCCCCAGACACAGAAGAAGGACTGAGAGTACCTCGCTTGATTGTGGTGAAAGGACTTTTGGTGTGGTACTGCAATGGTCACACAATGAGTACTTTGTCCAGCAACAGAGGGTCTCTGGTTTATGCCAAGAGGAGGAAAGGGACAAATGGGTTTACTAAACTCTGTGGATCTCTCCGATGGCCTGGCATGTCAGGTCTACAGAAGTACAAGCCTTTTGTGGGTACTGGTGCACAGTGTACCCTAATGCCATCAGGATACGGTGAGGAGGAACCCATCTGGATTTCTGGAGTAACTGAGGGACACCAACAGTTGTCTGTGTTGGAGGCTGAGGTGAGCCTAACAGGGTACAAGTGGCAAAAGCAACTTGTGACCGACCCAGAGGCTCCATGTATTCTTGGCATAGACTACCTCAGGAGAGAGTACTTCAAGGAACCCAAAGTGTACTGATGGGTTTTTGGTGTATCCACTATGGACACAGAGAAGATTAAACAGCTACCTGTCTTGCCTGGCTTCTTGGAGGATTCCTTTGTTGTAGGATTGCTGTGGGTGAAGATCAGCAGGTTCCAATTTCTGTATATTGCAATTGCAATTTGCAGCATAATCCATATACATTTTCTACTTACTCTTTTACTCTGTGTTTACACAGCATGTAGTAGAAATGATTCTTCATCTGTGACCTGGGTTCATAGCTACTTCTAAAGACCTACATCCTCCTCACACAAAGCTACAAAGAGCTTTAGAAAAATATTCAGGTTTTTTTGAATATATTAGTTGTGGCTTTTCTTCTTTTTAATCTTTATAATGGAATATTCAGTTTTTTAAAAAATGTGCCCTTCCTTTATTATTTTATATTTGTTTTATTTTAGTGAAAAAGAAATAAAGGAGGATTATACTGGAGAAGCATTAGGTGATTTTGCCTAGCTCTCTGTATGCATTTTCTTTGTTATTTTTTCTGATTTGTTCTTAACTCTGTTCTTAGCTCTGATTTTGCCATTCTTCTTGGGATGCTTCTATGACATTTTATAAGTTATTTCCAAAATATTGAGTATCTCTTACTTTATGTTAAACCAATTAATCTAATATCAATGAATTCTTAACATAAAATGTTGGGCATTTGGGATAAATTCTCATTTGCTTTCAGCTTGATAATTGTACTAGAGGTCTTAAGATAATTTATTCAGCAGATATGTCTTCAGTTGCCGTCAAGGGAAAATAGGTTAATTTTAGATAATGTGGGTTTTTTAAAAACTGTGATCTGAAAAGTATTACAAAAATGTGAAAGGGTTAACAACAAATTTCAGGTTGTATATGAGGGGAAAGCCTTTCCTATACCAAAACCCCTTACCTTCATTTATCTCTTTAGAAAAGTCCATGTCAAATTAAGTATATCATGTTCTATGAAGAAGCTTTTAGAAACAGAACAGTATACTCTTAGAGTGTAGAAGTTGTTTTACTCCTTTACTACTAGGATGTATTAATCAAGCCTACAATATTTTCCATTGAGGTAATTTCATTGTAATGTTGTTATAAATATGGGTTTTTCATCATCCTGTGCTTCCTCACTAACTTTTAACGTTACGTTAAAATCTGGGACTAATCAACTTGTTTCTGATCTGCAGCTAGGTCTCAGTCAACAGTGACCTTTCTCACTGTAATTTCATTGAGAACTTGCATATTAGTCTGACTGAGAAAATGGTGTTTGTTTCTCAGATTCATTCTAATTAAGGATTAAATAATTTACGCTGACAGTGATGACCATCTCTGTTCATGAATGACAAACACATTAGTCAAACTATTGATTTTTCTGTTCTTTCTGTCTTACTTGTACAGTTTGAAACTCCAGATTCCTGAGCAGTAGGATGAATCTGCAGGATCTGAGGATTTCCTTAGCTGCAGGCAACCAGCTGTGAATCAATAATGTAAATTTGATATGATTTTACTTTTCATTCTTGATTACAGAATTCTACTAGTAAAGGTTTTTTAAACCATGAGCTGGGAATAACCTTGGCTTGAGCCAAATCAAATGTAGGTACTGGGTTCGCTATATGCTCATGGAACTGTTTAGAAAATATTCCCATTTATTTCAATTGACTTTGTCTTGAGTACCCAATATGTTGGGTTCAACAAAACAGCAACATATTTCTCCTCTCCTCGCCCAGTTTGGTACTTTACTGAATAACCACAGTAAGAGTACATGTTGAAAAAACATTCTAAGTGGGGGCTGGGGGTGAAGGGAATGAAAATTTAGGAAGAATTGTGCATTTGTGTTCCAGTAATTTTTGTTTCCACAAGAAGCAGGAACTAGTAAGTGACAGTGACCTTTGCTGCTAGTCTCAGGAACCACCTTTATGTTCACAAAGCTAGTAAAAAATTGCAAGATAACCAGCAGAAATGACTGAATTATTTCAACCAATCAAAACCATATAATTTTTCAAATTTTTTTTTTCACGGAGGTTTCTTGGAGGGTGCAAAAATTTTAATTACCCAGAGAAAGCCAACAATTTAAACTAAGAAAAAAAAGCAAGAGTTCTCCTGAAGAAAGGTAATTTCTTGCACAAAGGCAGGACAAGATTCTGTTCTTTTACCTCTGCACATTTAATGTAATGCCTTGCTACCTACCTGTTGTAAAGAGGACAAGGTCAATAGTTCCACTCCTTTTCTACCCAAAATAGTAATTTGTATGACCACTGATAGTGGATTCTGCAGAATACCTCATATAAAACTAAGAATGGTATTTATATTAACTTCTTTTATTCATAACTCCAAGTTAAGGAAAAAAAATATAGAAAGAAACTCATGGAGCTGAAGTCTCAAATGAAAATAGAAAAATGTTGTTCTTGTATTTTTCCATTAGTCTCAAAAGTAGCAGTTGCTTAAATTTCCAAAATAGCCTTCTCTTCTTGAAAAATTCTGAGTTTTTCTGTATAAGTCTGGCGACTGAGTAAACATGACTTAATGTAAACCAGGAATGCTTTCAAATTGGCTGTAGAGAAAGGCACTCCACTGATGTAAAATGAAGAGGATGATGGAAAATTTTCTTAGCATAACTGTTGGTAGAAAAATATTGAATATACTTTGTGCTTTATTTATGTTCTTTCATACATGTAAAAATATTAGACTGACTGATGAATATTTTGAAAAGAGTCATCACTTCCCTTATAAAACATTTGTCAGCTAGATGATAATTTGCTAACTCTTCATATGTTTTTATCTAAAAAAAATTTATGACCTGAGTTTGGGGAGGAAACCACCCTGCATATCTGAAGAGGAAAAAATCCGTACTCTTCTAAAAATACATGGGTTTTTTTCCTATTAAAATTATTTTCGTTCCCCAAACACAGACTCACTCCAACTTTTTCTTTGTTGTGAGTATATTTACAGGATCAGGTAAGTTTTGAGACTGTTGTTGTTGTTGATCAGCATATCAATTATAAAGAAAATCTTAGTAAGACCAAGGTAAGGAACAGTGAGAGGACGCTGGGTTTTCAAGACAACATTCTTTACATTTCACAGTTTTAAATGTGTCGTATGCATATTTGTGCTGAAAGGAATGATAAATGGTAGAAATAGTTAAAATAACTGTAGAGTGTGTCAGAAAAACTCCTGCCTGTTAAGGAATGCTAATATGAAACTTGGGATTCTTTTGCAGGGCATTTAACTTCTCATTTAGGAGGATGAAGAGGATGAAAAAATTAGATGTTTCATCGAATATGCAAGTTGGGCTCAGTTGTCTTGTAGTTTGAACCCCATTTGCTCTTTTTTTTTCCACTTAATTAGTAGCTGCTGGACTAGGCTTATGTGCTGTATGGCCTGCATTTGTTAGGGGATCTCACACAACGGATTATGCAAAAAAAACCTTTTCTTGTATGTTCAAAAACTTTTCTACTGAGATTCTCCATGACACTGTTCCTTTCATGACACAGTGTAAAATCTGTACTACTTTCTGTGCATTAAAACCAAACCTGATCTGGTATCTTTTGATCTGGTGTTCTGACCTTAGTAGGCAAGATCTCACTGCTGGGAAATATAAAATGAAACAACAGCATACCAAAAAATGTTAGAAGTAAAGCTCGTGCAACATAGAATCCACCTCTGAGTCCCTTCTGATGGCTTTGCTGTGACAATACTCAATATTCAGTGTCTGGATGATGATTTTTGGATGCAGCACTTTTTATTAGCTTTCAGCATCACACATTAAAAGTAAGTTACACAGTCCTTAACGGGGCTTATGCATGTCATATCTACTTTTTCTTCATTTTGGTGTTGATGGCTTATGCTGTCAAATTCAGCACTGCTGTCAGAAAATGTTATGCAAAATCAAATTGTTTCATGTTATGAATAGCTGTGTTATCATTTGCAATTTGCCCACCCCTGTTAAATCAAAGTTATAGCTCACTGGGTTCAGAGCAGCAGAACAAAGAGGAAATTGAACTCTTTATCTTAATCTTTATTATTAACTATAAATTTAAGCATCTTTCTGTGCTATTGCTAATCCTCTGGAGCATTTTTGTGGAATTTGTTGAGAGCTCAAGGACTTATTTTGGGACTGACATGTGGGAAGTGATGGGAAAATACATTACTTGAACTAAAGACTCTTAAACTCTCTCAAAGTGTCTGAGGGATGGAAAGAGAGAACTTCAGTCTAAAGACTAAAGTTTTATTATCATATGGCAAAGTATGAGCAAACCTTAGCCAGAAACAAAGGTGGCCATGCAGAGAAGCAAGGCTGCATGTGAAATACAGATTTTTCTCAGTATTTCTGACATACAATGTAATTACTTTCTTGGGTGACAAGAGGCAACCACCATTACAACCAACTTCTTGACAGAGCTCATTTGCAAGTCAGACCTGTTTCTGGATCTGTTGTATGGGAATTTTGGCTGAACACAATTATCCCTACCAAAATTATAACGTACACAGAAACATTAACAGGGCATTATCCAGAAAATAATTCTGTGTTGCTTAGAGAAATTATACAGAAAAATGCCAATATTGTAAACTTAACACTATCTTAAACTTAATGCTTATTTTTATATTTTGTGCAGCCATCTGACCTGTTTTCTGGAATTCTTACAGGACAATGAGGAAATAACGCGTTGTGTTTTAGTATGCCTATACATTACCAGCTCTCTGCATTGTTAGTAAAACCCTTGCTGTGGGTTTTCCACCTTGTACGTTGTTTGGTGTCTCTGATTATGGTTGGGATTGACATTTAGAGAGGCTGGTGGGAGAAAATAAGGGGAAATATTGTGTTGATAGAGTTGTTTTCTTGGAAGGACTTTCAGAGTTTCCCCTCCTAATATTGTACTTGTTAGTACACAGTAAATGCTTTACTCCTTTGGGGAAACATCCCTCTTCCTTGGAAAATATACTGGGAATGCTGAGAACAGGTTAAACCATGCACCTCTAATGACTCCAGAGTTTGTAGAAAACCTGGTGAAAGTCGGGTTTCAACATTTAACAGTGTCATTGGGAGTCAAAGTCCTGGTTTGCAGAGGTAGGCAACTCTCCTTATCGACTAGGTCAGAGGGAGACTTCCTCCAGTTTCCCTTTCATCAACACATTCTGCAAGCAGAACTTTCAGTTCACCTGAATTTTCCTTTATAGAAGGCAGAAGGTTTGAAAGCTTTGATTTTAACACCTGTGATGGCTATGGCAGTAAAGAGTTACAAAAAGTAGGGGAACATCACACTCCTGTAAACACAATTTAATCATATTTTCAGAAGAATGCCACAAAACTTTGCGAACAACCAAATGTAGACTGGCAAACTCTGATTAAAAAACAAAAAACTCCATATTAATCATGTGAACATTGGAAGCAGAAGCTGCAGGTGTCAGTGTTTGAATCTTTGTCTGTCTTTATATTGCAGTGTTTTACTAGTTCAAAAGTAATTCTGTTCTTGACCTCATGCAAAAAAAATTCTTACTTTTTGAAATATATTTATGCCAAGCCACAGAAGAAAGGAGTGGTGGGACATGTCCTAGACCTCCCTCCTGCTAAGGCAACGTTACAAATGTTCCTTCGACAGCAGAATAGCTGTCATGGGTAGTGGGTAACCTAATCTGCCTGCATTCGGGACATGAAAAGCTTCAGGTTCTGTATCTGCTTGACAACTGCATGTGCCTGTACACCATGCTAGTTCAACCATCAGCAGGAACTCTTCTAACTCAGAAACCCGGTCTGGCTACCCTTCTTCAGGCACACAGGTAGGAAGTGAGAGAGCAGCTGAGCTGAGCAGCACAAGCAAAGCTTTGCAAATAAATAAATAAATAAGCAGATGATGAGGGCACAGGCACAAAGGTCTGCTAAAATGGAAATATTATGATAGGACTTGTGTACTAATAGCAAATAAAATTTTTGTTTTAAAGTAAACTTATATGCCTCTAAAGTCCATGAACTAAGAACATAATGTGAATCACTCACGCATTCTTTGATGTCTCATTAAGATTGGTTTCACCTGAACTACTTAATATCTACATAGTCTCTGTCAGTTTGCTGCTGCCAGTCTCAAGCATCAGTGGTATCTTAAAAATACCAGCAAAAGATATCAATTTGATAATGTGCAGCAACATATCCTCTAGGAAATCTGCAATATACTCAGCACAGGTTGCATAGTTTCTGTACTAACCACCATGAAAATCGGAAATGTTTTCCTGAAATACAAGAAATTAGAATGTTGTTTACACCCTAACTGCACATGCCTTTCTTCAACCTTCAATTTTATAATGAAATTTGATTATATTATAATGTGATATAGAAATGCCCAGTCAATAAACTAAATAGACTTTAACATCTCATGTCGGACTTGCTGTTTTATGGTTTTAGTTATTTTGGAGACATACCTGCATAATGGCCAGATCAAAAGAAGCAAGTGAAACCTTGGGATGACATGCAATTGTGAATTATTGATGACAAACTGGTAATTCTGCTTATCAGAATTATCATACTGAAGAACGTGCCATTCAAGAAGGATACATGTTTGCAACAACTATGACTTGTGTATGTGGAAGAGGCAGATATATTATTTCTTTAGGTTTGTTTTAACAGCTAAACCTTACTAATGCTCTTTTGCAGCCAAACCTGCATTGTGGAACTCTGTGCACTATACAAGAATGAATCTAAATCTGGAGATTTTATGTTTACTTCTTTAAAGGTCTTAAAATACTGTGATTAAACTATTATAATAGAAACCTATTAAAAAGTGATTCAAGGAAAGGGAATGTAATAAAAGAGAGATAATGACTAAAACAAAGGACCTAAATTAAGAAAGTGAAAATTTATGTAAAAAATAAAAAAGGTCATGAGGCTTTTAGAAGACAAGCTGGCCAATAAATTGTACCATATGTAAGAACAAACTTGAATCAGTTTGTGCTTATACAGTGTGCTGATGGCATCCTTCTGCAACTAAACAACTTTTCTATATTTTCATGTAACTGTATCTGTACCTTTATTATCTTCAGAAACTATTTTTTTTAATCTGTCAGTTCTTATTAATCTTTTGTGTAATATGTGAGAATTGAGAGGAAGCCATACATACACATTTTATTAACTGTATTGTATTTCTATAAACAGCAGTGTATATTTCATCACTTGATATTTGTTTTGTGCTATAAATAAATTTGTTCTGAAAAAATGTAATAGTGGGTTGTCTAAAAAAATCAAATAATGCTTACATAATAGAATATAATTATGCTTTCTCATAAAATGTTACAACCCCGTTTGTGTTCTAGATGACTGAGAACCCCATAAGATTTATCTGCTTAATTTTGTTATTGAACTTATTTTATAAGTACAATAATAAATATCTATTTCTCTTTCTTTCTGCCCATCTGTCACACTTTCTTATCCTCCTCAGTTACAACACAATCTTTACAAGAGAGACATTTCTCCAGCTTATGATAGTGAAACATCTGCAGTACTCTGGACAAATTTTACTGTCGGGCCATCATTTCCTTCTCATGTGTGTAGCTTTCCCAATATAACAGATGTGTGGGTAGCACCAAAACCACTGTGTTTGGTTCTATTAGCGGAAAATGTAAAAATCTATGAGAGAATGAGAATAATTTAATCCTTATATTGAGGCAATAGTTTTGAAAGTAAACCCTAATAGTAAAATGATGCTCAGGCCAGATATTTCTAACTAAGGAAGCAGCTGAGAAAAATATTGCTACGTAAATTTTTAAGTTTGAAGACACAAATATTCCACAAAACTACAACGTGCAAGTAAGGAATGGAAGAGTTTTGAAAACAAATGAATTACAAACAAATGTTCTTGATTAAAGTATCTTCCTGAGTAATAATGTTTTCCCAAATTAGTTTTGATGGAAAATGGTGTTAAATGGACATTTATAGAACATTAATGATAATCAAATAGATTAAAATTCCCTTGCTGAGTTGGTGGTTCAATGATCTGGTGCCAAAAAGAATTTTAAAATATCACTTTCAGCAAATACTTCTAATAGTTACAATTTTAAAGATATCTACTGCACCAAAATTAAGGTATGTATGGAACAGTTCCTTTAATGAATTTTTTCTGTCATATGAGCAGTAACCAGGTATTTATGGAAACTGAGTGCAAGAGTCTGTGTCTACCTTCACTCTACACTGTCCTCCTATGAAAATACAAATAATAATTTGCATATGTAATATTTTCATAGACATATACTATAAATAAATGGAAAATAATTCCCTTTTACCAAGGGATTGACCTTTCAAGAGTCAAAAAGTTCCAATTCTATAGAAATATTTCTACATTTAAAATATTCAAATCATAATGCAATCAGTATTTTCTTCAAGTATTTCAACCAATATTCTTCTGTTCAAAAGATTTATTTCTGCTTTCTCTCAAGAACCAGCAGAAGCCGTGACTAAACAATGTGGTTATAACTATTTGTGTGTAAGCCCAATGCAGACGGATAGGACATCAGGTGCATTTTCAGGAATTATTACCCAAAATTTATTATTATGATCCTTTTTGATTAAATTTCACATTGTCCCAACAGCTGGTGGTTGGACAGATTTATTATGCAAACAGAATTACTCAGTGATAGTAGTATAACTCAGAGTTACTGATTTGGAAATTTCAGGGCCTGTTTATAAAATGCTTCTCACTTCCAAATTCTTTCTAAAAGCATCAAGTTCTTGACTCTAGAATATGTAATTATATTAACTCATTGTTTTATTTTACTCACTATTATGGATGAGTGTTTCATGATCCATAGGTGCCTAGGGGTATTGTTTTATCTTGCTGGAAATTATGGTCTTGAAATATTAACTGAGCCAGAGGAGAAATTATACTATTCTGCTGCTTGATGAAGCCCATACCTTATCCATCATATGCTATAAAGACGTTGCATTCTTTTTATATACTTACGGATGTGTGGATGAATATAGTAATTTCAGAATTTTAACAGTTAAAACATGACATTTTCTGTGATGATTTAAAAAAATCCATGACCTCTTAATCTGGCTTTTACTGTCTTTTTTTTTTTTTTTTTCAAAACATAGTCTTGAAGTTAAACAGAAGAGAGTGAATTTTCAAAGTATTTGAGGACATGTGTAGATAGCAGGCATTTTCAGAAGCGATTATGGTCCAGATAGTCAAAGATCTTTGTCAAAATCTTCCTGGGATAAATAGGATTTCTATTAGTCAACATTTTTGTGATTCCCCTGAGTCACCAGTGAGTTAATTTGTAGCTATTTAAATTACCATGCATGTGCTAACCCGAACATTAGGACTAGTCCTCATAACACCTGTAGGAGAACTGAACATTTTTGAGGTGAGATTCTTTTGTTGTTGTTGTCTTATTTTTATATTACAGCACTATACACAGTGTTAAACTGGTAACATAAGAAACCCTGAAATTCTAATGCAGATTTGAAAAGTTTGAAATAACTAAGTGCTCATCTCTTTGCTACAGGAATACTGGAACTTTTCTTTTTAGTTGATTCTGTGAAGAGTTAAAGATATTTAGAAACATATCTTGAATATATATTACTCTTAAGTGTAGGCACGATATATTTTTGAGTGTTACTGAAAGTCTATAACAGCTTTTGACAAAATATTAAACAATTGTAAACTTAGGTGCTCCGGTTAAGTGTGAATATAATTGCTCAGGAGGTGAGAATATGCAAACAGCATGGTCAGAAGTCTTATGCGGGGAGAGAATGTGAGAGCAGAGGATAAGACTTTTTTTTTTTAATTCCACCCAGTACATTGTCCAGGGCATCATGACATTCGTCTATGCTATTACATTAGATTGAACTTCAGGCAGATTGTTGGTTATTGTGAAAGCTCCCTATACCTGCAAATTCATCTGAGATTGTCTAGGCAGTGGATTTTACAGTTCGCACAAGCAGGTCCTCTTGATGATAACAGTGCCAATCTTTAAGAAAAAGAGACTGGTTTATATTGTCAATCTTACACTCACCCAGAAAGCAAAGTGGAAAATTAAAAATGGAAACAGTAATTGCTGGAAATTTTAACGGGAAAAGGGAGCTGATTTCTTGAAGCTACAGACTTTGTTGAACCACAAGAAGGATTTTGGTTCCATGTCAGTATTTTTTTCTGGAGTTTTTAAATCCAGCAGCATTGTAACCATTCTGTTGACTGATCTAAATATTACTGACCTCTCACCAAATATGTGATACAAATATATCACAGTAATCTCATACTGTTAATTTACTTTTCTCTAATATAGTAAGTTAACGTCTCGGTTCAATCTATTTGAATTTTGGTAACTGCAGGATCATCTCAGAGGGGTAAAACAGTTAAAATATGAGAAAACCAAGTGGCAAAGATAAAATTGAAAGGATATTCTTAAAGCTGAAGTCAGTGATAATGAAAGATGCTGCAGTGACAGCTGTAGGGGTGAAGAACTTGTTTTAGTCAGAGAGTAAGCTAGAAAGTTTTAAAATTGCTTGCAATATTTAAGCCTCAATTTTAAATTTGATTTAAGTAGAAGCCAGAAATTCTGGATTATCATTAGTCTTACCACGTATCCATAGTTTGCTTGCCTTTCATTTGTGTCAGTGCTGGTTTCAAACAATTAAAGGTCAGATGCTAAAGACCAAGTCATTGTGTTATGGTTTATTATTGCTAAGTTTTGTACTTATATCATTCCTGAAATGTAGGAAGAAGGACTGTGAGGTTTCAGATCTGGGCTATTAACATGAAAATTTAAAAAAATCTAAAAAAGCTGTTTTAATACAATATTTATAATTTTTCTTTAATTTACAATTTTTTACATTTGGAAAAAACAGTGTAATTTTTATAGATGTTTCAAGAAATGAAAAGAAAAGCCTGAGTTTACAACTTAGTACGTTTTTAATGATAATTCTGATAAGGCGTTTATTAACAAAAATTTCACAATATCCAAATAGTTGAACACTGGATGAAACTGCTTAAAGAGGTTGTGGAACCTCATCCTTGGACATACTCAAAGTTTTACCAGAGAAGGCCCTATGCAATATGACCTATGCTGGCCTTGCTTTGAGTGGCAGGCTGGCCCAGAGGACCTCCAGAAGACCACTCAAATTTAATTTATTCTATGACATTTATCAAAGACGTCAATCATTTTGCTTCTTCACTTTAGAAGTAACGGACACTTTAAACTCCTCCAAAATGAAAATGCAGAAGTGAGAATGTTTTCCTCCACCAATTTAAGACTTTTGTATCTCTTTTTTTTACAAGAGGTTGGTTTTTTTAAAATCCTTAAGACTGTGTCTTTTTCCTGAGAATTTGTCTGTGCTGTAGGCTATCTATGAAACTAATTTTAGAGATATGCTCAGACATCCAGGTTCAGCATGAACCTGCTGGAAGTGCTATGAAACTGCTCATAAGAGATGATAAATTTGTTATTTGAAAAAGGATACTCTGCATTAGCACAGCATTCTTCACATCAATATTGCTGGAAACCTGGGACATGTTGTAAGGCTCTTTTTTATTATTTATTTTGATCGAATCTTCTAGGACAATGTGTTTTTTTAAGGCTGAAGTTTACAAACTAAATATATTTACACAAACATCCTAAAATATTTCATTTTAAGTTCTGCTCATGATTTTGTTAGTGTTTTTCTTTAGAAATACAACAACATGTAGTATCTCCTGTGTGTGTAGCTAACAAGAAAATGGATTAAGTGTATATAAATAGTTAAATCAGTGCATGCTCATCATTTGAGAGCAGTACTGAAAAATGAAAAAATTTCTTGGGCACCCTGCATCCTAGAAGTGTTTTGATGTTCCCAGTGTGGCAGGTACACTGTGTAGAAAAGTATAAATATGTGTTTAGATCCACACTTTAACAGCCTTGAAATGAGTGGGATGCAAGTCCACAGACTTGTGGGCTTACTTGAACTTGGGTATCAGAGTTGGGACTGGATAGATTTTGTATCTCTAGTGAAACCTAAATCTGATGTACTGAGGGGAGGACATTTTGAGATTTTTTGATACTACCTACATACTATGCCAAAAAGAATGAAATAATTATTTATCTCTTAAGCAAATCTGTAGTTTCAATTAACAAGGTATGTGGATTTTGTATTTAATTTATTTTTATAGGTAGTAAAATATCTATTGCAATGTTATCTTTATGTTTTGAGTGAAATAACTTCTTCATATAATCTAGTGAAATAACAGAATTATGTCGGGTTTTAGTGGAATAACTTGCCTTAATATTGGTTTTGTAGCCTCATTTTTTAGTATTCATGTCTTTACTTTTTAAAAGCCCCAGTTCTAGTGGCTCAAGAACTCTTAGAATTATTTAAATACTATGAAACCAAACCCCTTCTGATTATAAATAGGCACAGAAACATCTCTTCATAATGATTTTAAATTTTGGTAGCAAACAAACAAAAATATACAACCTTGCAGCATGCACTAATTTAACAAAGAGGCATAACTTCATGATGTTTACCATTTTGATGCTGCTGGCATTGACATCTGTATTCTGCATGTCAAGCACTATGCAAAATGCATTTACAAAGTTAACATTAAATCAAGCTTTGTACCTGAGGGTTAAATAATAAAATGGATTGTAATATTATGCTTCTTTGTATTGTACTTCCTACTGACACAAGCTGGCTACTATTTCTAAAAGCAGAGGTTTTCCCCTACAAAAATTAGTTCTCTAAGTTCTATTCGTGTACCTCTAAAAAAAAGAGGGATATCAATAGTCGATGTAAAACATAGATAGTTGAGATGAAACTGTCTAACACTTTAAAAACCGAAACCAAAGCAGCTGTTTTCTAAGAGGCCCTCATTGGTTTTAAAAGCTAGTATCCCTCCTTTATAAGAAAGTATCATTCCATGTTTGGCTGAATGAAGATTATTATTTTCATCCATGTCATGACGTAAATAGCAAGCTTTCTAAGAAAGTAAACAAAACCAGGGTTTCTGGGTACCTGAGTGACTAAACCGCAGTCCTGGTTTAGATGTCATGAGACCTGGGAATGATTGCAAGCAAAATGTTACTGTGTGGATAAATGACGTGGTAAAAGGTAATGAACATACTCTCTATTCATTGGTTATTAGAGTGCTGCAAAAACTGTTTAAACTATATAAATTTTTAAAATGCAAAAAAACAACTTAAAGTTTGGAAATCTTACTTGAATCAAGGCTGCTTGGTCACATAATTTGTTGTTTTCTTTTTTTCCCCCCGCCGCCCCTATACTGAGGGTCTGAAGTAATTTTCTGTATAAAAGTTATTTCCCCTGGTTTTTTAGGTCATTGACATGTATGTGATGTCTTTTTGGAGAAGGATCCTTCTCCAGAATTTATTTGGTTGTTGTCTCAGCAGTAGCTTTGCATAGCACATGAAAAAGATGTAAAAACACAAAAAGAAAGCAACCCCTTAAGGATTACACTCTATGTTGATGAATTCAAGGAGGGAGCAGAGCTTCAACACTCTCCTGCATTGCACCTTATAGAGAAAAATAAACCTGACACTTAGAGAGTTTAATTCATGGCTGATCTTTCTGCCTGTGTTGTCAATGATGTGGTGCTGGTGGAATATGCTTAGTAACCTCCTCTGCCAGCACAAGTTACACTGAAGTTTTGGCCAGATAGCTGGAATGAAGTAGACGTGGTAGTTTTCCTTATTAGTTAAGATAATCACTTGTACTGTGATTGAATCATACTTCCCACTGTTTAGCCATACATTGACACTTCTGATGTCAACTGCAAAGAGTTCTTCAGTTGTCTCCAAGTTGGAGGGCAAATGCAAATCTTTGTACCTTCTATCAGAGTCCAGTGCTTTCTGGGCAGATTCTTTTAGATATTCTACAGGGTATAATGTTTAATTCCAAACTGACTAACTTGTAGATCACGTTACACAGGATTTTGATTAGCAGAGTGACACAGAAGTGTACTGAAATCACGATACAGCACAGTGTAGCAATTGCAATATAGAGACGATTCACAATGTAACTGTTATTCCTGTTACTGGGCTCCATATGCTCACCACCATGATGCTGGACAACCCACCCGTCAGAAGGGAGTGCATGGGTTGGAGTCAGTTCAAGCCAGTTGCTTTCTTCAGAGTTCATTCTGGTTTTTTGTTTGTTTGTTTGTTTGTTAGCTTTTGTACTCAATGTTAGACTGAGCCACATATACACTCCCCCAAGTTGGTCTTGGCTAGCTCAGGGACACAGTACTCTCTACTGATTACCAGTGAAGGCCAAAAGAAAGCCCACTTTCCAATCCCCTTTGTACTGAGATACTTTTGATTTTTCTTGTAATAGTCAGTTCCTCCCTACATTCCTCCTTGAACTTTATGAACACATTACCTGTGCCCGTCTCCTCTGATTCTTCTTCCACTGTAGGGTTTGTCGCTCCTTGCATATTTCCTCACATGTGAAACATGGCTACTCATCAGAAACAGTTGTTATTTCCATTTTTCAGTTTAAGTAGCTCTCAGAAACATTAATATTTATTTTCTCTTCAGTATTTAGCCTTGGAGTTTATGTGTTCTGGTCTGGGAGCTACTTCATAGAATTAAGAGGGGAAAACTTTTTAGGATATGTATAAGGCCATGCACTGAAGAGGCAGGCCATATGAAAACAATGGTGAGCAACAGTATAAATGAAGATAATAAAATAATATGCACGTACTTAAGAGGAAATTAATGCAATAATGCAATAAAATGCAAATTATATACATTTGAACATTATTAGTGTTTGACTTTGCAAATTTGAGCTGGATGGTTATGTTTTTCCATCTGAATTTCATTTTAACTTGAAGACACAATGTAAATGCATTCTTAACCAGTCTTTAAGCCTGACTTGCATGTAAATAACCAACTGTGATCAGATAATGGCCATATAGCTAATTATAAGCCTATTTAAGAAAAGTATCTAAGATAAGAAAGAAACAACATATAATGCTCTGACTCAGATTTTTTCCAGGCACTTCTTAGCAACATTTCTGCAAGTTTTAAATGGTAAAATTCCAATCCAGACTACTTTGATATAGGGCAGAGTTCAGTATCTTATTTCAGTATAGTTTAGGTTCATGAACATAGGTTGTATTGTTGGAATGACTAGGTCTAGTTGTGTTTAATGTTAAATATTTGTGTTATAAAATATTGACATTAGTCTTTAACAGTGCTATGTTTTTCCTCAGATTTTCTTTCATTTCTGAGGATTTAAAACCTGGAAAGTGGAAATCTGGCATCCATTTAATCTATGTGCATTGATTTCAGCATTGAGTTCTTTATTTCTTTATGTGTGTATGTGTGTGTATCTGTAAGCTTCGGCAGCTTTCATTATCATGCTGCATCAGGATGTTTAATTTGTGTTATAATACTGTTGACAGTATTTCCTGTTGCCTCACCCTGCATCTATTATCTCTGTATAAACTTACCTTTTTTGACGTGACAGCATTTCACTTCTGAGAGAACAAATGGCTGTAGGGAGAGGCAAAACACTGGATTACTAGATTTTAAGCTATAGGTCCTATCCTATTACTCTGAGTTCAGGTTAAATTTTAAGGAGACATTCCACGTATCTGACTATATTACCTAAAAGTCATGCAGATAACTCTCTGAAGTAGCTAAAATCTGTACCCTTTAATCAACTTTTGCTGTTGTTCTTATGCACTGGGTATTGGTGAATGTGGAAATTTTCAACATTAGCTCAGTCCCTCTCATACAATTGCATCTTGTATTTTTTCAGTGTCAAGTAAAAGACTTTTATTCCCTGTTTTATTGATGTATTTTTTTGTGTGTGTTTTTTGTGCTTGACGTTTAATTACCATATGTTTGTAGGATTATGATTATTTTAAAATAGAACTATTTTGCATGTGAAATCATTGCTGTAAGGGTATTTCTTGGTAAATGTTAAGTATTTAGAATTTACTTATGCTTAAGGGCACATTTAGCATCGTAACAGTCTCTGGTAAGGAGAAAGTAGGTCACATTATCAAAGCATCACTAGGATATTTGGCAAATTTCAGAGTTTTACACTTTGCTAATGATAATATTTTCAGGAGCGCTGTAAATTACTTCTGTAATTAAAGTTTGTTAAGTCTCATTAGGCTAGGCTTGGTGCAAAGGAATATTGCGTTTGCCAAAGTCCGAAACATAAACTTTGATTTAATCAAGACTACAAAGTGGTTGAGTTCTTCATCATTTAATGTATTAGCTGCATATTTATGATCATCATCACTTGATATTTTGAAGTAGCAAGAATAGATTAATTTTCACAGAATATTTGCAAACCAGTGATTACCTTTTGCAGAGATTAAAGTATTGACCTCCAAATTAAAAAAAAAAACAGAAGTGGAGAATCACAGAATGTCCTGAGTTGGAAGACACCCACAAGGATCATCAAGTCCAGCTCCTGTCCCTGCACAGGACAACTCCAAAATTCACACCATATCTCAGAGGGTGTCATCCAAATGCTTCTTGAATATTGTCAGGCTTGGTGCTGTGACTACCTCCAACAAAACCCCTTCCTCCTCCAAACCAAAACTTCAGTGGTTATCTGACATGCACTATCATTCCCATGCAATTTTGTCCACTTCTAATGAACCTATGAGCAATTAAAATATTGGGGCAAAACTCACAACTGTTGCTATGAAATCAAGGTAGAACAATATGACCACTTATTAAAAATTAAGTTGATCCTTACTGTATCACTTTTTATATAACCCAAAGTTATCTGACTCAAGTACTTCAGTTACACTCTAGCATGTTGTATTGGCACTTCAAGAGGGAAAATAGACCTTTCCATTTCAATATGGGACAAGACTGAAGGATGTCACCATTCTCCTTGCCATTCACCTCTTCTTTTTGCCTCTCTGTGTTTGCCTCTGTGTACACACAGCACTGTTTTGACCATTCAGTGTAGCTTTAAATGACAATCCAAGTACATCAGTACAGATCTTTTTTGGTGCAGTGCCTTATGCTGTTTATTAGCTCTCCTATCTCTAATGCTATGGATTATTTTGCTTTCCTTTTCATCAGTTGTTAAGCTTGAAGCCAGACTCGACACTTAGTTTGACAGTTTTATTGTCCCCTCTGGATAGAAACTGATGTCTGAAGTTCTTTGTCCTAACAGGATTTTTTTCAGTTTGCCAATTCCACTGTCAAATGTGGTCACCACTCAAAAAAGTGCACAAAAGCCAATCTCACTAACGATATCTATTAGTTTGTCTGCAAGCTGGCCTTTCTTTGCTCCTACTCTGCCATTCTATTAAGAGGAAAAATGCAAAAGTCTAATGTGAGTTTAACTGGCAGAAAACAAAAGTGTTGTGGTTTAGCGGCAGCTCAGCCCCACACAGCCGCTCGCTCACTCCCCCACCGGTAGATGGGGGAGAGAATCAGAAGGGCAACGCTCATGGGTTGGGATAAGAACAGTTTAATAATTAAAATTAAAAGAAACAACGGTAGAAATGCAATGTAAAGGAGAACAACGAGAGGCGCAAAGCCCCGGGGGAGGGGGGGAAGGGAGGGGAGAGGGGGAACGAACCGCCGGAACAAACCGCACGCGCCGCAGCCGCTCGCCGCCCGCCGACCCGACGCGGCGCCGCCCGCGCGCTGCCACTGCCCCCCCTCAATATATTGGCCATGGTGTCACATGGTATGGAATGAACCTGCCATTGGCCAGTCGGGGTCAGCCGCCCCCACCATGGCCCTGCCCCTCCCAGCCCCCCCTGCCACGCCACGCGGCAGAGCGCGGGAAGCTGGAAAGGTAGCCGACCCCCACAGTGAGGAGAATTAACCCCTTCTCAGCCAAAACCAGCACATTCTCCACCCCTTATTCCATACCATTTACACCATGCCCAGGTCCCATATGATGCAATACAACCGTACCAACCACCACCCCTCCCCTTCCCATCCTTTAACATAATACACAGACATCATTCCCTTAGTTCATGGATCTTCCCTGTAAAATGTCCATAAAAATGTCCATTGAGTTCACCCAGTCCATGACTCTGGGCTCCATCTGTTGTATCAGTCCTTCTGGGTGGGAGAGATGGTGTGTGGCGTTGGGTTGCTGCATACCGAGTCAGTCATCGTTCCATCACTGCTGCATGGCTTGTTTCATAGTTGATCTTCCATGGGTTGGGAGGCTCGTACTCTGATATCATTGATACAACACAGAGGTGACACACAGTATTATATAGCAGTTCACATTGTGCCATTCAGTTCATTGACTGTTTTCACCCAAAATCAAATCCCCTTGAGGCACACATCGGATTTCTCCATCCTCCCGCATCACCCACCAAGTGCACCCAGGTCCTCGAGCAAAAGCAATCCCACGAATGGGTTTGCCTTTGCCGGAGGCAGGAAGAACCCAGACTGTTTTGCCCAGCATACTTTTTGTGTGCACTCCAGGGACTCTATCCCCTTCCACAGTATGTAGGATTTCTGACTGGGCAGGGCCAGCTCGGTTGGCAGATCCCCTCATGTTGACTAACCACGTGGCTTTTGCTAAATGTGTATCCCAGTGCTTGAATGCCCCACCCCCCATTGCTCTCAGTGTAGTTTTTAACAGTCCATTGTACCGTTCAATTTTCCCAGAGGCTGGTGCATGACAGGGGATGTGATACACCCACTCAATGCCGTGCTCTTTGGCCCAGGTGTCTATGAGGCTATTTCGGAAATGAGTCCCGTTGTCTGACTCAATTCTCTCTGGGGTGCCGTGTCGCCACAGGACTTGTTTCTCAAGACCCAGGATAGTGTTCCGGGCAGTGGCGTGGGGGACAGGATATGTTTCCATCCAGCCAGTCGTTGTTTCTACCATTGTAAGCACATGGCGCTTGCCTTGGCGGGTCTGTGGGAGTGTGATATAGTCAATTTGCCAGGCCTCCCCATATTTATATTTCAGCCATTGTCCCCTATACCACAGAGGCTTTACCCGCTTCGCTTGCTTGATTGCAGCGCATGTGTCACATTCGTGGATAACCTGTGCAATAATATCCATGGTCAAGTCCACTCCTCGATCACGAGCCCACCTGTATGTTGCATCTCTCCCTTGATGGCCTGAGGTGTCATGGGCCCACCGCGCTAGAAATAGTTCACCCTTATGCTGCCAGTCCAGATCCACCTCAGCCACTTCAATCTTGGCAGCCTCATCTACCTGCTGGTTGTTTCGATGTTCTTCAGTGGCCCGACTCTTGGGGACGTGAGCATCCACATGACGTACCTTTACAACCAGGTTCTCTACCCAGGCAGCAATATCTTGCCACAATGTGGCAGCCCAGATGGGTTTGCCTCTGCGCTGCCAGTTGCTTTGCTTCCATTGCTGCAGCCAGCCCCACAAGGCATTTGCCACCATCCAGGAGTCAGTATAGAGATAGAGCACTGGCCACTTTTCCCGTTCAGCAATGCCTAAGGCCAGCTGGATGGCTGTTACCTCTGCAAACTGGCTGGATTCACCTTCTCCTTCAGCAGTTTCTGTGACTTGTCGTGTA
Organism: Phalacrocorax aristotelis; assembly: GCF_949628215.1. NCBI lineage: Eukaryota > Metazoa > Chordata > Aves > Suliformes > Phalacrocoracidae > Phalacrocorax > Phalacrocorax aristotelis. The sequence goes on along the minus strand of NC_134311.1, from coordinate 35,910,424 downwards.
GGACTCCATACAGCAGCCTTCCATCTCCGGTGCTTTCCCACAAGGCGACAGGACCCATCAGTGAACAGGGCATATTGCTTCTCATTTTCTAGCAGTTTGTTATAGAGTGGGGCTTCTTCAGCACGTGTCACCTCCTCCTCTGGTGATAATCCAAAATCTTTGCCTTCTGGCCAGTCCATAATCACTTCCAAGATTCCTGGGCGACTGGGGTTTCCTACTCAAGCCTGCTGGGTGATCAGTGCAACCCATTTACTCCACGTAGCACCAGTTGCATGGAGTGTAGAGGGGATGTTTCCTTTGAACATCCAGCCCAGCACTGGCAGTCGGGGTGCCAGGAGCAACTGTGCCTCAGTACCAACCACTTCTGAAGCAGCTCGAACCCCTTCATATGCTGCCGATACCTCTTTTTCAGTTGGAGTATAGCGGGCTTCAGACCCTCTGTATCCCCGACTCCAAAACCCTAGGGGTCGACCCCGGGTCTCCCCAGGTGCTTTCTGCCAGAGGCTCCAGGTAGGGCCATTCTCCCCGGCTGCAGTGTAGAGCACATTTTTACATCTTGTCCTGCCCGGACTGGCCCAAGAGCTACTGCATGAACTATCTCCTGTTTAATCTGTTCAAAGTCTTGTCATTGCTCAGGGCCCCATTTGAAATCGTTCTTCTTTTGGGTCACTTGACAGAGAGGGCTTACGATCATACTGTAATTTGGAATATGCATTCTCCAAAAACCCACAACGCCCAAGAAAGCTTGTGTTTCCTTTTTGCTAGTTGGTGGAGACATGGCTGCTATTTTGTTGATCACATCCATTGGAATCTGACGACGACCATCCTGCCATTTGATTCCTAAGAACTGGATTTCTCGTGCAGGTCCCTTCACCTTACTTTGTTTTATGGCAAAACCAGCCTTCAGAAGGATTTGGACTATTTTCTCACATTTCTCAAAAACTTCTTCCGCTGTGTTGCCCCACACAATGATGTCATCAATGTATTGAAGGTGTTCTGGAGCTTCTCCTTGTTCCAGTACAGTCTGAATCAGTCCATGGCAAATGGTAGGACTGTGTTTCCACCCCTGGGGGAGTCGATTCCAGGTGTACTGGACGCCCCTCCATGTGAAAGCAAACTGTGGCCTGCACTCTGCTGCCAGAGGGATTGAGAAGAATGCATTAGCAATATCAATTGTGGCATAACCACTTGGCTGCCTTTGTCTCCAGTTCGTATTGAAGTTCTAGCATGTCTGGCACAGCAGCACTCAACGGTGGAGTGACTTCATTCAGGCCACGATAGTCTACTGTTAGTCTCCACTCTCCATTAGACTTCCGGACTGGCCATATGGGACTGTTAAAGGGTGAGTGGGTCTTACTGATGACTCCTTGGTTCCTCAGTTGGTGAATGAGTTTATGGATGGGGATCAGAGAGTCTCTGTTGGTGCGATATTGCCGCCGGTGCACTGTTGTGGTGGCGATTGGCACCTGTTGTTCTTTGACCTTCAGCAACCCCACCACAGAAGGGTCCTTTGAGAGACCGGGCAAGGTAGACAGCTGTTCAGTTTCCTCCGTCTCCAAGGCAGCTACACCAAAAGCCCACTTGTAACCTTTTGGGTCCTTGAAATACCCTCTCCTGAGGTAGTCTATGCCAAGGATGCACGGAGCCTCTGGGCCAGTCACAATGGGGTGCTTTTGCCATTCATTCCCAGTTAGGCTCACTTCGGCCTCCAATACAGTTAGCTCTTGAGATCCCCCTGTCACTCCAGCAATGTTGATGGGTTCTGCCCCTATATAGTTTGATGGCATTAAGGTGCACTGTGCGCCGGTGTCCACTAAAGCTTTATACTCCTGTGGGTCGGACGTGCCAGGCCATCGGATCCACACAGTCCAGTAAGCCCGGTTATCCCTTTCCTCCACCCGGCTGGAGGCAGGGCCCCTCTAGTCCTGATCATGGCAGTCACAACTCACTTCCTGTAAATGTGAATCAGGAGTCCCTCTATTACACTTAGAAATAAAATCTGCGCTTCTACTCCTCTGTCTGGGGACTTGCTCGCTGGAAACTGGAGCAGCAGCTTTCCTGGAAGAGCCTCCCTGAGTGACTGTTCTTCCTTGCAGTTCATGTACTCATGCCTGTAGGGTTGAAGTAGGCTTGCCATCCCACCTCATCATGTCCTCTCCGTGGTCATGCAGGTAGAACCATAGGGTGGCCCGTGGTGTGTATCCCCTTCTTTGAGCCAAAGGACGCTTATTCCTAACAGCTGAGACACTGCTCTGTCGAGGTGGGGAGTAGGACAGATCTTCTTTGAGTTGCTGGACCTCTTGGGATAGTTTCTCCACAGCAGAGACAAGCGAGGAAGAGATATTTGTGTCGTAATCCCGGAGTCTATCTATCACCTCTGCCACCGTTGGTGTCTCGTCATCTTTCCAGGACATCACTGCCAATGAGTTTGCATGCGAAGATGGTGCGCTCCGTACAAACTTCCGCCACATGGGTCGTGTGCACTCGGCTTCATCTGGATCTTTGGATGACCGTTGATCATCCAGGTCACCATAAATCACCTCAAACACAGCTAATTCCCTTAGATACTGGATGCCTTTCTCCATAGTTGTCCATTTTCCTGGATGATATGTAACATCTTCTTTAAAGGGATACCTTTCCTTCACTCCAGGCAGGAGTCACCTCCAGAGGCTGAGGGCTTGTGGTTTTTTTCCAATTGCTTTGTCAACGCCCCCTTCCCCAGAAAGGGATCCCAATTGTTTGGCTTCTTTTCCCTCTAGTTCCAGGCTACTGGCCCCATTATCCCAGCATCGGAGCAGCCAGGTGGCAATGTGCTCACCTGAACGACGGCTATAATCTTTTTGCATACCTCGCAACTCGCTTAAGGACAGGGATCGGGTGGTCTCTATTTCATTTATTACTTCTCCCTCCTCTCCCCGCGATGGCCCTGGTTCTTCATCATCCCGTTCTAAACGAGTTGATGTCCGCTTCCAGTATTTCGTCTTGTGTATGGGGGCAACTGATACTGGTACGGGTTTATTTTCTGAGCTAGCTCCGGTACTTGTTGTGGGGGTTTGAGTGGCTGCAGTGCCTGTTGTCAGGGCTGGATTGTCTACAGTGCCAGTCACTTTGCATTTCAATCCAGAGACATTCTCTTCCCCCTGGGGGCACTGAATACTGCTGAGCAGGGCTCGGTACACATGGGTCAGGCCCTAGCACGTTGCAGTGATCTGTGTCTCTCTGGAGTTCCCAGCGTAACAACATACTTTCTCCAAATATTCTACTAGTTTTTTAGGATTCTGCACTTGTTCGGGGGTGAAACTCCAAAACACTGGGGGTGCCCACTGCCCTAGGTATTTGCCCATGCTATCCCACATGCCCTGCCACCTCGGGGCAGATTTCTGGGTGATATTCTTAAGTTGCTTAGTCAAAACCAAAACAACATGCCCAAAAACTAACAATAAGTGCACCTTAACCACCCAAGGATGTTCAAGATACAAAAACGTTGTTGTAACAAAGGCACAGACATCATAGAAAAAAGTTGCAAAGGTACTATTCTGTATTTCCTCCATATAAAATCTCTCAGAGGAGGAGGTATAATTGCTAATTGCCTCAACAAGGTGGTATCCGAAGTACAGTAACGGTTTCAGCAAAAACCCCAAATACCAGATAAAGCTGAAAACGAGTGTTTGTATAACAAATCTTGTAGGCAAAACATTACTAATCACAGCAGAACACAGCAGACTCAAACAACCAACACCGATTTTTAACACCAACTGCAAAAAGTACAACATGGTGCTGTGACCAGCAGCTGTTGTTATCTCCAACCCTCGAGCCCCACGTTGGGCGCCAAAAAGACTGTTGTGGTTTAGCGGCAGCTCAGCCCCACACAGCCGCTCGCTCACTCCCCCACCGGTAGATGGGGGAGAGAATCAGAAGGGTAACGCTCGTGGGTTGGGATAAGAACAGTTTAATAATTAAAATTAAAAGAAACAACAGTAGAAATGCAATGTAAAGGAGAACAACGAGAGGCGCAAAGCCCCGGGGGAGGGGGGAAGGGAGGGGAGGGGAGAGGGGGAACGAACCGCCGGAACAAACCGCACGCGCCGCAGCCGCTCACCGCCCGCCGACCCGACGCGGCGCCGCCCGCGCGCTGCCACTGCCCCCCCTCAATATACTGGTCATGGGGTCACATGGTATGGAATGAACCTGCCATTGGCCAGTCGGGGTCAGCCGCCCCCACGGCGGCCCTGCCCCTCCCAGCCCCCCCTCCCCGCCACGCGGCAGAGCGCGGGAAGCTGGAAAGGTAGCCGACCCCCACAGTGAGGAGAATTAACCCCTTCTCAGCCAAAACCAGCACAAAAAGATACAGTGGTAAAAGAACACTGATAGTCCAAATTGGATTACTTAATTTTTTTTCCCTCAGTCATTACTGTACACTTACTATATGACTGAAAAAGGCAAGATTTTAATGTCAGGACACAGAGTGTAGAAGATCTTAAGCAAGCTTGTTAAAGACAATGGATTACTCCACTCTACCTCATTAATCTCTTTGCTATCTAACTTATTCTTCATATATCTGTCTTTTCAGAATTGTCCGTATTTTGAAGTTCCTTCTGTTTTTTTTCTTGCCATATCAAGAGGTGAGAATTTGATGACTGAGGATGCAGCAAATATCCCAGGCTATTCTTACAGTTTAGTAGTTTACGCATTACTGATGATACCTTCTGAGTCTTCTTAATAATATTACCTAGCCCATTTCCATAGCATATTTTAAAAGAAGTTGACCGTGTTTTACAAAGAGGAAACAGATGCACTGGAAAAATACTTATTATTCCTAAAAACTAATATAAGAAAAAAATCCTGTACTATGAAATGACTACTGGAAGATATCTTCAATTTTATTTTTTTTACGAAGTATGGTAGCTAACAAAATTCTGATTGCATATATTTTTCTGAAGTAATCCGTTTTCAATCATTTTGTATAAGTTACAATTACTTCTTAAAGAGGTCAGTCTGCTATTTTTATAGTGTTTTCAGTGAAAGTAGACTACAAAATAAAGAGAATTCTAATATGATATGTCAATGTAATTTTCTGAATGGAAAGTGTAAAAATTTTATATGAATACATACAAAGGATCAAAGGATTGACCATTTCAGAAGCTTGGGATCATTACACTACTTTTCTACTGTTTTATCAAAATGTATTTTAGAATCTACATTTTATGTTTTGTACAATCTCTGAAGCAGACAGTCTTGTCAAACTCGCTGGGAAGGGGTTTAATGCAAAAGCAAACTTCTAGTCCCACAAGGACAAATTTCCACTCTTCCTTAAAACTAAAGTACTTCAAATCTACACTTATTTTCCATAAGTAAATAAATATATTAAATTAAATAGATGTGTTTTCTCTAGGAGGAAAGAGCTTTTGAAGTCACTCGACATGTGAGAAATATGTGACAGGAACTTGGTGACTGATACCATCAAACTTTAGGTGTTTACAACACAGATGTCTACATCTGAGGTACTTGTTTGGGTTGGCACTGCCATCAGCAGAGCTCTACTCCACAGATGTCACACAGAGCAAGATCTGCCGAAACACAGGTGTTGATTTCTGTGTGAGATTATTACTAGAGTTCATATGAAGTTGGAAACAGTTCTTGTTTTCCTTTCAGTTCTACAGTTCACATTGTTAAAGAGAGGAATAGGAAAAGTTGTGTTTTGCTTGGGTCATACAGGCAGCTTTCACAGGAGCTGGGAATATAACCTGCTTTCTGACTTCTGTTATATTTCTTCATCTTCTAGCAGAGCTGGACATGAGACTACATGAATAGGTTTCAAGTGAAAACAAGCCATTTTTTAAAACCGTCAATCTGAATTCAGAGGAAAACAAAAAAATAATTACTTTGCTTATGACTTTTTCAGTAAATTTGTCAAACAGAAATTTTCATTTTGAAACAAAATAATGTTTTTGGACTGGAAATTGAAACTCAGATGTCTAAACTAGACATTTTCATCTTTTTAAAGCTTTAAAGGGTCAGTCTCCAAAACAGATTCTTTTCCAGAGAGTTCTGATTTTGAAGAAAATTCTTAATTACTGTATTCACTTCGTAAATAACTTCTTGTCTAAAATAAAGAGAAATTGATTTGTGCTTCAGAGCTGAGCATGCATGGAGCAGGAGCCAATGCTCAGACTGGAATTCCCATTATATTCACACTACAGGTTGGTCACTATGGATTTTTTTAAACTTTTACATCTACCTTTTCTGTGGCATTTTCTTTTTTTTTCAGTTATTTGAATATTTAATATGTTTCCCATTAGTGGGATATGATAATTTGCTTAATTTCTGTTTTGCATGTGTTATTTCTCTATACATATTAGCAAGGCTATATTATACTTATTGTCTCAGATAATTAGTCCTTAATGTTCCATAAAATTGCTGTCTACCAATATTTAAATATCTACGCTGTGGTATACAGCAATTTATCATGTTTTCTTACCAATTGCATTGATCTCATATGTCATTTAAGGCTTAATTATGATTAAGAATATTTAATATATTCTAACTCACTTTAATAAATTGACCTTACATTTGCTCAAACTTTATAAAGGACTTCTAAAAATGAACAATTTGAACTGTTATAGATCCAATGAGAAGATTTTCAAATAAGGATTGTGTTTTCCTCACACTTTGCGTAGCTGATAAGACTCCTAGCCTTATTTTTAAAGTGTTTCCTTTAAAAAATAATTGCTTAACCTCCCCTGTCCTTTGTCATGATAAACTTTGAACAAACTTTGTTAAGTGAGAGGAACCTTCCCTTCCTCCTTCAGCTATTATGAAACCTGTTTGTCCTTGGTCCTTATGGATTTCTGAACACCAGATCTTCAGCTTTGAAAAAAGCTACAGTTCAAAAAGGGAACTTTCTTATTAATTTATATGAAAAATAACATCAGAAACAGATCCAGATGAATGGATATTCATGTACACACTTCCTTGCATAAGTAATGATAAAAATACTGCCTGACCTTAACAGACTGGAGAGATGTATGATCTTTTTCAAATTGACTGGTGTTATACAGTGGGTTTAGGACCTGCAGCAGAGTCCTCCTGATATCATCTAGCTTCATGTCAAACAGAGTTAATGACAAGCATTGGGATCTAGTCACACTTGTCTTTCTGCCTGTAGGTCCTCAGCAACTTAAAAATTGCCTGGAAGACAATGGACATACTTCAATATTAAGAAGGACTTTGTATTGGGCAAGTCTTAATGAGAAATTTTCTTTCTTTACACATTTTAAAGGGTGTGATTGATACAGGTATCTGGGTAGATTTTAAAGCCTGTTTCCTATCAAATCCCTGAAGGAAGACAACAGAAATAACCCCATATCTATGGGCATGCCAGTTTCCACTGCTTGCACCTGTTCCAAATTCTACACAGTACCAGTTGGGTGGAGTGAAACATGCTTATGGTTCTATAATTTTGAGAACTTGGTGGCATGCAGCACTTAGCAATCCTTAAAATATGCATCTACTCCAGATTTTTTTAAATCTTACAGAAAATAATGGAAAACGTTTTTTTTTCAGAAGGAAGTTAAATGATGGAACAAAGTTATCTTCCTTTAATTTCTGCCTTTTGCTTGGGCTTCACAGTCCTGAGTTTCTCACTTTGATGTTTTTCTTTATGGTTTGGGCTGTATCAAGGAACTACATACTTTTTTTAACTGTACAATTTTCCTTAAAGTTTGAATTCATTATAATAAATCGGAGTTTTAGATAACACATTTAAATGCATCTCTATAAATTCATTCTTTTTTAAAAACCAGAGTAACTACCACAAAAATTGTAACAGTAGAAAGCTGAAGTGGTAGTCAAAGAAGGGAATCTTTGTTCAAATCAAAGAACTTTAGATTCCTACTGTGATTCTGAGTTATCAACTATGTCATGACCTGATATTATTTTACAGGACTGGTTGTAACCTTAGTAACCAGGTATCCATAGTAACGTATATATTCTGAGGTGTTTGATCAAAACCTTTTCATGGCCTGATTTCGGAAGTTCTGAGACACTGTATTACTCATTTCAGGATGAAATTAGAGCCCAGCATTTCCATGTTTTGAATATTCTTTACCACACCACAGATTACCTTTTCCTGAAGTATCTCCTCACAGACTTTTTGTCTTATAAATAACAGATATGGCACTGTGTGTCATTAGTGAGGGCACAGACTCCTATATCTTATGGCACATGGTGTGTGTTGGAAGTGAGTATATAAACTAAACAGTAGTTTAGAACATAACCCATGGATGTGCTTATTTTAACATCAGTAGGAGACACATTAAACGCATATTTCTTATACTATGTCAACAGAAATAAATGAAAATATTAAGTGTTATAAATGCATTTATGTTAATTTTATGTCACCTTTTAATAAATAAGAAAAGATGGCTTTGCAGTTTTATAACTTTGAAATCAACATAAAGTACTGAACTGCTAAGAGGTGATTTGAGCATTCTGAAATGATAAAAAAACCCAAACAACAATGTGGGCACACAGTATAAAAAGTAGAATGTAACAATCTCCAGCTAATCATTTGCATTCTGAAACAGAGTTAAGCTGAAAATACTTTCTACCCTGAAGTTATCAGTGTGAGCATTTTAATTCAGGGAAAGCTGGAAATGCTGAACGTCTGTTGGATTGGTTGTGCTTACGTTTCATGAAAGCGGGAAATGTAGTAAGTGATAAATTACAGGAAAGGATATTGTCTTCAGAAACGTGATCATCAGGTTTACTGCTCTGGCACTTTAAACTTTAGAGTGTAAGCTGTATGCTTTGGTTTCTGGAAGATTTCTAGATCATAGGTTAGCAATCAACATTAATTTAAAATGGGCAGTCTCTATATTAAATCATTTTTAGTATATTATACAGAGAATAAAATTTGTAATATCTATCTTAATCTATTCAAAGCATATTATATTGTATTTAATAAAAAACAAAACAACAAAAAAACCCAGCATTTTGCCAGAATCTGTTACCATACACCTCCAAATTTTCTTATTACAAGGTCATTTTCTAATATTTTCCTTCCGCTTTTAGGTTCTTCATTTTTCAGAGAGAAAAAATATCTGTACAACTCACATCTAATTTAATTGAAATGCTATGTATTTGTATTAATAATGGAGTATTTATTATTCATTAATCTTGTAATTGCATATTTGCCTCAGATGATCTTTTAACATATTAGCTATTTTATTTCTGATAACTTTCTTCTCTAATGTAAATAGGGCTGACATTGTTTTACCTTCTGCACATCAAGTTATTTTTAGTCATAATTCTTTACAGTTTTATTTCCTCATTATTACACTGCAAACACAGAAAACATGAAAAAGGTGCTCACTAGCCCCCCATTTTGTCATAGTGTTCCAGGTTGTGGATGCAGTTTAAGAACACTTCATACAGCTTTCACCCATATCTTTCTGCTGCACAAATGTGTGCAAACTCCTTTTCTCTGCAAGCTATGGCGAATCTATGATTTTAACAACCAGTCTCATCACAATCATCGTGATTTACCTGTTTTTTCTTTTTTTATAGCAAATGCTTTATCTTGCTATGGGTAACCTGGTGATAGTTCAGGATTATAAAACTTCACTGTTGATTCTCAGTATGTCTGCTTGACTATACATACCAAATTTGTACCCGGTGACTTGAAGAATCAAGTAAAATTAAGATAAATACCTGTGGAATCGACAAAGATGATCTGGTTTTGACTCTTTAGTGATATTATAGCTCTGTTATAAAATCAGCATTAATGGGCTCAAAATCAAGATGAAAAGATTAATTTTTAGGAAAAAGTAGGGGGTTTAAATCTTTTTTTTCTCCCTTTTTTCCAGAGAGATACACTTTTCTCTTCATTGTATTAGACAGACCTTTCTGCTGACATTTAATATGAATTGTTTAATTAAAAAGATATGAAACCTGCCCTACAGAATTGATTAAATGAATTCAGAGATGATGCAAATAAAAGTGTATGGAGGTGACAAGATTATTTACCCAGCCTTGCAGAGTGAAAATAGTGGATGTTTACTGTATTTATTTACTATCTTGACTGGCAAGTTTCTTTTGAGTAGACTGACAAAGTTTAGATGACTTAAAATTAGAAGTTAATAAATGTGCAATAGGCTATTTAAATCCATTTGATTATCAATTAGAATCAGTCTCAATTTTTAATGTTTATCTTGCTTTTCAATAAATTGAGCAAAAATTTAGCTCAATGTATTTATTTATGACACAGGTCATTAATGAATCTAAATGCATGTAAATACAAGTTGAACACATATTTTTAGAAAAAATTATATTAAAAAAATTTACTATACAACTTAAACTTTTTAAGAAGAGTGAAAAGTTACTGCATCACAGATTAATTATAGAAAAATATAAATTTATGAAAGCATGAAAACATTGTGGTGACATCTTGATTCTGATAACTATTGATAAATATAGGTTTTAAAGAGATGGATAATATACATTCCTAGTAGCTACTACTCATGATGTTCATTTTGTTCACATCACACAGATGAATTAAAGGGATATATTAAGTAATTTATTTAATATTTAGAACAACATACCTAATCCCTGTTGTTAACCAGATTACAGTAATAAATTAAACAGATTTCTTTCCCTTTATGTTTTCTGATTTCTGCTAGGAATGGAGATCATCTCTGTCTCTCTCTTTGCTAACCTTCAGTCAAATCATTAGATTGCATAGTCTCCACAAAAAAGAAGAACATACTGTATTCTTGTTCCTTTTATGTTCCTTTATGTGCCATAAAGTTACCCATCATTTGTAAGATCAAGAGAAATCCTAAATCAGCAAAGAAAGAGGGCAGACCTGAGGTGCATTACGTAGTTGTACTGGTAAGAGTTCTTTTTACACAATTTTTGATCAGAAAAGCACAACCTCATCAAAACTGAAGCAGTTTCTAGAGAGCAGTTCTGAAATGTTGTTGAAACATTGCCAGTTGAAAACAGCTTTTCAATTTAAAATGTAATTGGTGGGATAAAATTATATATTTCAGATAGGAAAAGAAAACATTTTGGTTTGACCTATAATTAGGAGGCAAAATTCAAGTTAACAATACAGTGATAAGGCAGCCAAAAAGGACTCTTGAACAGGTCATTAGTACTGTGGACATAACTTGTCTGTGATATTCTGAATCATGATAAAAAATTCCTCAAAGAGCATAGAGGTAAAATAGCTGCTTAAAGATTTCAAAGGTAACATATGAACACACTATCACACTATGTGATATCATTTAAGTGAAACCCAGTCTGAAATAAGTTTATCCTGAATTCAAAGTGAACTTCAGAATTATTATAAATTAATGAAAAAACCCTTTATTTATTTCTTTAGAATTTACTGTCTTAAAAGATTTGATTACAGAAGAATGTTTTAGTGACTCTAAAGAGGACATACATTTTTCATACATTCAGAATGTTGACTAATGTAACATTTTAGCCTGTTCAGGACACTGGTTGGGAGAGTCCCTTGAGAGGCAGTCCTGAAAGGGAAAAGGGATCCAGGAAGGCTGGGATTTCTTCAAGAAGGAAGTCTTAAAGGTGCAGGAGCAGGCTGTCCCCATGTGCCAAAAGACGAACTGTCAGGAAAGATGACAAGCCTGGCTGAACACGGAGATTTTTCTGGCACTCAGGAAAAAAAAGGAGAGTTTACCACTTTTGGAAGAAGGGGCAGGCAACTCAGGAAGAGTACAGGGATCTCGTTAGGTCTTGCAGAGAGAATTAGAAAGGCAAAAGCCCAGCTAGAACTCAATCTGGCCACTGTTGTAAGGGATAAAAAAAATATTTTAAAAATGCATTAACAATAAAAAAAGAACCAAAGAGAATCTCAATCCTCTATTGGACAAAGAGGGGAACATTGCCACCAAGGGCGGTGAGGTACTTAATGCCTTCTTTGCCTCAGTCTTTAATAGTTAGACCGGTTATCCCCAAGATATTAAGACCCCTGATTTGGAAGGCAGGAGTGGAAAGCAGAATAAACCCTCCATAGCCCAGGTGGAAGAAACTTATGACCTGCCGAGCCACCTGGACACTCACAAGTCTATGGGGCTGGGTGGGATCCACTCAGAATCAATGAGGGATTTGGCAGAGGAGCTCGCCAAGCCACTCTTCATCATTTATCAGCAGTCCTGGTTAACAGGGGAGGCCCAGGTTAACAGGAGTCCTGGTTAACAGGAGAGCCCCAGATGACTGGAGGCTTGAGAATGCAGTGCCCATCTACCAGAAGGGTGGGAAGGAGGATCTGGGGAACTGCAGGCCAGTCAGCCTAACCTCGAAACTGGGGAAGATTATGGAGTGGTTCATCTTGAGTCAGCTCACCAGGCATGTGCAGGGCAACCAGGGGATCAGGCTCAGCCAGCATGGCTTCATGAAAGGCAGGTCCTGCCTGACCAACCTCATCTCCTCCTGTGACCACGTGACCTGCCTAGTGGATGAGGGAAAGGCTGTGGATGTTACCTACCTGCACTTTAGTAAAGCCTTTGACACTCTCCCAGAGCATCCTCCTAGAGAAGCTGGTGGCTCATGGCTTAGACAGGTGTACTCCTCCCTGGGTAAAAAACTGTCTGGATGGCCGAGGCCAGGGAGTTGTGGTGAACGGAGCTAAATCCAGTTGGCAGCTGGCCACGAGTGGTGTTCCCCAGGGCTCAGTGTTGGGGCCAGTCTTGATTAATATCTTTATCAATGATCTGGACGAGGGGATTGAGTGCACCCTCAGTAAATTTGCAGATGACACCAAACTGGGTGGGAGTGTCAACCTGATTGAGGGTAGGAAGGTTCTGCAGAGGAAACTGGACAGGCTGGATCAATGGGCTGAGGTCAATTGTATGAGGTTCAACACGGCCAAGTGCTGGGTCCTGCACCTGGGTCACAACAACCCCATGCAATGGTACAAGCTCAGTAAAGACTGGCTGGAAAGCTGCCCAGTGGAAAAGGATGTGGGGATGCTGGTTGACAGCCAGCTGAACATGAGCCAGCAGTGTGCCCAGGTGGCCAAGAAGGCCAGCAACGTCCTGGCTTGTATGAGGAATACTGTCACCAGCAGGAATAAGGAAGTGATTGTGCCCCTGTACTTGGCACTTGTCAGCCCACACCTTGAATACTGTCTTCAGTTTTGGGCCCACCCCTACAAGAAGGATGTTTTGTTGCTTGAGCATGCCCAGAGAAGGGCAATGCAGCTGGTGAAGGGTCTGGAGAGCAAATTTTATGAGAAGAGATTGAGGGAACTGGGGTTGTTCACTATAGAGAAAAGAAGGCTGAGGGGAGACCTTATTGCTCTCTAAAACTACCTGAAGGAGGTTGTAGCGAGGTGGGTGTCGGTTTCTTCTCCCAAGTTACTAGTGATAGGACAAGAGGAAATGGCTTCAAGCTGCATCAGGGGAGGTTTAGATTGGATATTAGGAAAAATGTCTTTTCTGAAAGTGTAGTCAGGTGTTGGAACAGGCTGCCCAGGGAGGTGGTGGAGTCACCATCCCTGGAGGTGTTTAAAAAACATGTAGACGTAGCACTTCAGGGCATGGTTTAGGAGGCACGGTAGTGTTGGGTTGATGATCCTAGAGTTCTTTTCCAACCTTAATAATTTTATGATTCTCTGACTTCTTACCTGTCTTTGGAATCTTTTTATCGTCACCTTGTTAACCAGAAGTCCCACAGAGTTTTCCTTTTTGAATCTTGGTTTCATAGAATAATTTAGGTTGGAAGGGACATTTAGAGGTCATATAGTACAAACCCATCGCAATGAGCAGGAACATTTTCAACTAGATCAGGTTGCTCAGAGTCCCACCCAACACGACCTTGAATATTTGCAGGGATGGGGCATCTGCCACCCAGCTGGGCAACCTGTTCCAGTGTTTCACCACCCTCAATGTAAAAAGTTTCTTCCTTACATCTAGTTTGAATCTACCTTCTTTTAGTTTAAAATCATTACCTCTTGTCCTATTGCTACAGGCCCTACTAAAGAGTCTGTCCCTATCTTTCTTATAAACCCCCTTCAAGTACTGAAATGCTGCAGTAGGCCTCCCCGCAGCCTTCCCTCCTCCAGGCTGAACGGCCCCAACTCTGTCAGCCTTTCTTTAGAGGACAGGTATTCCATCCCTTTGATCATTTTTGTGGTCCTTCTCTGGACCCTCTCCAACAGGTCCATGTATTTAGTGTTCAGAGGACACCCAGGCTGGACAAAGAACTCCAGGTGGGGTCTCACTGGAGCGGAGTAGAAGAGCAGAATCGCCTCCCTCAACCTGCTGGCCACGTTTCCTTTGATGCAGCCCAAGATATAGTCGGCTTTCTGGGCTGCAGACACACATTGTCTGCTCATGCCCAGAGTTTCATCCACCAGTACCCAGCAGGGCTGCTGTCAATCCCTTCATCCCCAGCCTGTATTGATTCTGGGGGTTACTCCAACCCTGGTGCAGGACATTGCACTTGGCCTTGTTGAACCTCATGAGGTTCATGGGCCCACTTCTTGAGCTTATCCAGGTCCCTCTGAATGTCATAAAATCCCTCAGGGGGTTTTCATACCTTCTGAAGTATATCTGTATATATGGAGACACATCAAACTGAAGGACAACTCAAGAAAATTAAAAGTCTCTTACTATGTTAGAATCTCCATTTAAAAATTACTTATTACCTGTATTAACTGAAATATAAGAGCACTTCTAGAAGGAGAGTAACTGATTAATAATAGATGAAAACTGGCTACAAAGTTAATGTGGTATTATAAATATGCAGTGTGCTGTTAATGTAACATTTGTATTGAAAAATTCTGAACATTTGTACTGAAAAATTCTGAACAATAACAAGCTGCTTTTTCAGGATGTCCCAAATATGATCAAGTATAACACAAAATAGGGAAGGGGGAAAAAATATGTAACATGGAAACCCTCTTATTAGAACAGAAGGGATTAATGCTTAGGTACCTGACCAAAGTTTTCTGACAGTGAGAGAAAGGGAACTTGGTGCTGGAAACTCCTCCCCTTCCCTTCCCTCCCCTCCCCTCCCCTCCCCTCCCCTCCCCTCCCCTCCCCTCCTCTCTTCTCTTCTCTTCTCTTCTCTTCTCTTCTCTTCTCTTCTCTTCTCTTCTCTTCTCTTCTCTTCTCTTCTCTTCTCTTCTCTTCTCTTCTCGCCTCTTCTCGCCTCTTCTCGCCTCTTCTCGCCTCTTCTCGCCTCTTCTCGCCTCTTCTCGCCTCTTCTCGCCTCTTCTCTTCTCGCCTCTTCTCGCCTCTTCTCGCCTCTTCTCGCCTCTTCTCTTCTCTTCTCTTCTCTTCTCTTCTCTTCTCTTCTCTTCTCTTCTCTTCTCTTCTCTTCTCTTCTCTTCTCTTCTCTTCTCTTCTCTTCTCTTCTCTTCTCTTCTCTTCTCTTCTCTTCTCTTCTCTTCTCTTCTCTTCTCTTCTCTTCTCTTCTCTTCTCTTCTTGCCTCGCCTCGCCTCGCCTCGCCTCGCCTCGCCTCGCCTCGCCTCGCCTTGCCTCGCCTCTCCCTGCTAAGAAGAAAACAGGGATGATGGTAAACTCCATAGAACTGACATTTCATTATTGTAATTCTCAAAGACATTTTAAACTAATGCATCTTACAGTATAATGTGTGTCAGTACTAAAAAGAAACTATAATAATCCTTTGTTACAATTGTTTACCATCTGTCTCTGTCATCACCATAATTGCACTGAATGATCTCATCTCCTGACAAATGAGGTCAGGTACAAAAAACCTGTGTATCTTACATGTTCATTTTCATAAATACTAATCATTCAACATAGGGATGAAAAATGGGCTTGTCGCCCTGAATATGCATTGAGAGTAAATATCAGAAGGTAGGAAACACTGTTGCTGAATGCTGATTTAACGGGGTTAGGTCTCTGGCTTCTCTTTTACTATCAGTGAATAACAAGAACTGCTCCTGCATTCTATGTTTAGATTTAAGTCTGTTGTGTCATTGTAATGACTGACAGCTGCAGCATTAGTAAGGCTAAAATAAAGAAAAAAGAAGGTTTCTGGTTTCTGGCCAAGGATGTAGATCTGAGAAAATGTTGATAAAATTCAATTATGATAATCATATGTGCCACCATGACAAAAGATAGTTTTATCAGTCAAGTGTGCAAAAGCAGGACACTTTCTCTGCACAGATGTGTTTTTTCCTATACCTTGTCCTGTCATGTCCTTTCTACTGGCAACACGTTGTAGGCTGGCTTTTAGCTTTGTTTCTACTGTGTCAGGAGATCTTAGCAATTATAAGTTAATGTCTGGAATACATATTGATATTGTTATACATCCTGTGCTCTCCTCTCACTCCACTGACACCAGGGTTAATCCAAAATTACACCAGTGAATCCTGCAAGGCAGTAATTCAGATTTACATTGATCAGACACTGGCTGTCACTGCCTGATGGTAGCATGGGTCTTGGAAGCCAGAGAGAAACTGAAGATAGACAATCTTTCTAGCAATCACTAAAGTGGTCTCTGATGCCATAGTTTACTCCAGGTTTTGCACCAGCCTCTGACACTGCAAAGGCACCTGGGGCCAGTGGCATGATATGTTGCACATGTGGTATAACTGTTAAGTTTTTGGCAGCCCTGCTAGGTGGTATCTCTTTTAATGACTCTTTTAGGTCCAACTGCACCGCAGGGAGTCTGTCACCCTGTGTCCCATATAGCTGATATACACACTTCCAGCTAACCCCTCAGGTGTCTGATATCAGTTTAGAGCCTAGGGTAAATGAGCCAGGAGAGGTCAGACTCCCTGATTTCTATCTCACTGCACCAAAACTCACATAATCACAGAATTGTTGATGTAGGAAGAGACCTCTAGAGTCCGTCTGGTCCAACTCTGGGATTGCTGAGGGCCAGGCTTGCTCCTAAAGTCTGAGGCAAAGAAGGCATTCAGTACCTCAGCCTTTCTGATATCCTGTGTCATCAGGCCTCCTGTCACATTCAGCAATGGGCACACATATTGTCTACTCTACTCTGCCTTACACTTACAGTCTTGGAGAAGCCATTCTTGTTGCCTTTTGCATCACTTGCCAGTTTCCATTCCAGGTAGGTTTTGCCTTTCCTAGCCATGTGTTCTTCTGCATGATCAGATAGTCTCTCTATAATCCTCCCAGGTTACCTGTCCCTGCTTTAATTTTATACTTCTTTTTTATGTTTGAGTTTTGTTAGGAGCCCCTACTTCATGCATGTAGGCCTCCTGAAATTTTTACCTTATTTTCTGCTCACAGGGGTAGACTAGTCTTGATAAAGCCTTGTTAAACACTCTTGTTAAAGCTTGCCACTAGCTTTCACATTCACAACAGGTATTTTCTTGTTGGTGAGTACCAGGTCCAGCAGAGCACATCTCTGACATTTCCATCAGGGAGTTTTCATTCTCATCCATCCCCTGGCAGAACTCCATGCATTCCAGCTGTTCTCCCACAAAACACAACTTCCTATCCTGTCCTTCCTAAAGAGCCTGAATCTCTCCATTGCAGCACTCCAGTCACATGAGCCATCCCACCACACCTCTGTGATTCCAGCAAGACTGCAGACCTGTAACTGCACATAGATCTGTAATTCCTTGTACTTATTCCTCATGCTGTGTGCATTAGTGTACAGGCATTTCAAAGAGGCACACCAGCATGCTAATGTCCCAGAAACATCCTGGTTTGGGCTTGGGTTTTGGTGCTTTGTTTTTGTGTTATGTTTTGGTTTTGTTTTTTCTTTTTCTCTCTGCCCCCCCCCCCTCCCCCGCCCCCCAGTGGTGCCTTGTAATCAGTTTGGTTATATGGAAATGCTTGAGGTCACCTCTCGTAAGCCCAGTTTTGTTGATTTCATATTCCCTTTCATTCACATTGCTCCAGCTTCTTTGCTTGTCAATCCTGTCCATCACTCCATGAGCGGGCTGCTGGTAACACTCCCCCTGTCCTCATTCCCACTTTAAAGACCGCTTTACCAGATCAGCCATCCTGCTGGCAGAGATACATTTGCCCCACTTAGTGAGGTGGATCCCATCGGTCCCAAACAGATGTTGATGTTCAAGCAGTGACCCACAGTCAGAGGAACCAAACCCTGTTGCTGATACCAGCTCTGCAACTGCTTGTCGGCACAGAGTATCAGTTCCTTCTTCTTAATAACCCTTTTCCCTCACCAGCAGAATTGAGGAAAACACCACCTGGGCCCCCATAGCCCTGACTATCACCCCTAGGGCTCTGTAGTCACTTTTGATATTGTCCAGGTTGTTCCTGGTAGTAGTCAAAGGATCAGATAGGCCTTGGCAGTCTCTCCACAACATCCTGGGTCTGTGGCCCAGCAAGCAGCAATCCAGTGCTGCTGTTTACTGTTGCAGAGTACTGTTGATTTGTACAGAAAAAGTAACCAGATTTCAGTGCTGCATGAAATGATTACTGGGTAGCTCATCCATCAGTGTGAAAGTTTGGGTGAAAGGCGCGGCAATGTGATAAATATCTATTCACTATAACCTTGGCTTTCAATCAAGGCAGTAGAAGTAGGAAGAGAGTGCAACTTCATCAGAAGGATTTGATATACTATATTACAAAACACTGTAATACAGTGCAAATAATAAAAATTAGTTTTTCTTATTGTCAAGCCTCCAAAACCTCCCATCAGTCATTTGTTTCTGCAGCAGATCTCCTTTCTAGGTTATCCATTTGATTTCTCAACACATTATAGTCTTTAGTATTTTCAGTCAGAATAATGCTCCGTACATCAATCAATTTACCCGTGAGATCACATTTCTCTTAAGGTTTTTTTATCATAGTGAACCAGTTTCTTCTCTTATGATTTCAGAATAATCTTCCATAATGATGGGTTAAAGGCATGTTTCTTATTAGCCAAGATAGTCAGGAAGGTGTTTAAAGCCACAGAGGAACTGTAAACCACCAACATTTGGGAGGCATGTTGCCTCAGGCGTGGTGCAAAGGGCTGTGAGTAACCTTAATTTGCTGAGCAGTGAACAAGTCCTGCCTGTGAGAAAAGGTTTGGTATGGAAATGAATTATCAGCCATTGGAGTCTGGTCATGAGATTCATCATTTTTTGACCTTGTAATGACTAGATCTTAGTGACCTAATGGCAATTATTTATCAAATGAACACCGCTTTTAGGGATATATTAGTTTTCTGGACTTGTTAGAAAAGTGCATTAATAAAAATATGTGTGAACAAAGCTTTTCAAATATTATGCCTGCAGCTGGGAAGTTTTACTGATCCTGCTATTTCTGCTTTTCAGATCCCTTGTTGTTTGATGCCAGGATGATAATGATTTAATGACAATGCTAAGTTAAATGAATGAAAAAGGAAGGAGGTCTGAATCCTTTCTACTCACACAAAAACACTAGCTCATATATGTTTGGAAGAAAGATGAATGTTAAAGGAATGGGACAAAGAATCTATAGGGCTAACATTTAATGTGATTATTCTTTACTTATCATAATCTTGCCTAAAAGTTAAGTAAAATAGGCTTTTACTTCTCCATTTCATTAAACTGTATCTTATAATGACTTTATTTTTCTTATTCTAACACTGTCCATGACTAGCCATTTGCTAAAATGGAAGTGACTGGTGATTTTTGTTTCTTACTTTCAAATATATTGTTAGGCTACTTTATGTAGAGTTAGTACTTTCTGAAAATCATGCTCTGCAAAGAATGCCAGACTCCATAAATATCTGTTAGTTCAATCTGCATCTCTGTAGTAATTTTCTGTGGTAAGGTGTTGCCTTTCCTAAGCAGGATGATGGCCAGCTGTGAAGGGGAGACAGTGGCTCTCAGCATTTCCCACTCATTTTTAGGGGGATCATGGATGTTTTCGGGCAAGGGTATAGATATGCAGTTCAAGGCTTCAGTCTTTCTATATGCTTTAATAATCTTAATAGCATTAAACCTATATTAAGGTAATAGGAATGACTTTCTGAAAGGCAAAATTTTAATCCCTTATCATCTACAGGAAAATTGTAAAACCTTCATTTTGATAGGGAAATAGATATGTGTAATATCAGGTTTAAGTAGCAAAAACATTACAAGGTCTTATAACTTTTATGAATACATTTAATTTTTCTGTGAAGTATTTGAGAGGGAAAATTAATCCACCTATAGTACTTAATGCTAATATCTCAATGTGACTTGCAGCACGGATGCTTGAACATCACCAGTGCTAACACAGAATTGGAGATAGAAATATAAAGCTTTGATGTTTACTCATGCAACCTAGAGCAATTATTGCTGTACATTTTGCTTTGAGAATATGGCAGCTGTGAGGAACAGCTCAGTTTGGGGCTAATCCTGAAAGGTGACGGATGCTTGTAAATCCCCTGGTACACAGCAAGTGCTGTTTCAGGATCTAGCCCTTTGAACATGGCCAGCATCTCAAAAGATGCAAGAGACAAATTTATAGCTTTTCAAGACATAGAAAGGCATGTGTATTCAATTAAGGGAGGCAGTTGTCTTAGAAAAACTTTGTGGAACAGGACCTGGGGTAATTAACTTGTTTGTGAATTAAAATGAAGTTATAGAATAAATTGCTTTGAAATTTCAGAATGAAGCTAGAGGTTAATGAATTTTTTATTGCAGATTGGAAAGAAATAATTGAAGAAATTGCTTTTGATGTCTTGCAAAAGAGCTTGTTCTAATTAATTTGGTTTT
Source organism: Phalacrocorax aristotelis (assembly GCF_949628215.1). Taxonomy (NCBI): domain Eukaryota; kingdom Metazoa; phylum Chordata; class Aves; order Suliformes; family Phalacrocoracidae; genus Phalacrocorax; species Phalacrocorax aristotelis. The sequence goes on along the minus strand of NC_134311.1, from coordinate 35,889,755 downwards.
ATTGCAAATAAGAATGAAATTAGTGAATGATTTTGGCTTTTTGGGGACTTAGAAGTAGAACTGATCAGCTTGGTTTTGGGATCTTAAACATTGCTGAAAGGAATTAAATTGTTAGATGAATTACTTTTGTCTCCAGTTAATCCTAAATAATGTAACATTCTTTGTCTTTGTTTCAGTGTGGAGAAGAAATACTGTAACTGAAATTACTGATTTTGACTTTTAGTAGAACAATATTAGTTTGGGGCTTGATTTTTACTCACATAGTAGGGCCTTGATCCCAGAAACATTTTTGATTAAAGCCTTTCTTACAGTGGTATTTCTGTTGTCAAAACAACAATTCTCTATTGTTGGCTATTGAAAACAATGTATTTTATATGACCATTTTTAACCTGAGAGATCAAAAAGGTTCTTTTGTTCATTTGTTTTTACATATATTTTCCTTTCAGAATACAGGAATCATACTCCTCACATACAGAAATTGATCTGTGATAAAAGGAACACTGTAGATAGAATTGTCAAGTTCTTCATTCATCTAAATTACAGACATGGAGTCAGGTCTTTTCTCCCTGTCTCAGGACTTCCTAATAATCAATATATATAAAGTAGAGTTTCTGTAGAGAAGGATTGCTAGGTGACAAATTCTTGACAATGGCTTTATACTGCTTACTTTATATTGGTATTGGAGTGTGCAGCTGTGTAACTGTTCCTTGTGTATCTATCACTGTTAGCTGAAATAGAGTTCTGTCAAATGAATTACAGAGCAGTACTTACATTAATAATTCCTTTAAAGTGCTATATCATTACTCTGAAAACAGTGCTAGAACAATATTCAAGACAGAAAAGAAGCCTGAACACTTCCCCATCTACCCCAGGATGAAAAAAAAATAAAAGGAAGATAGCTTTGTCTGAAACTCTGCAATGAAATTCTCTCAAGTCAGTGAGAGCTTGGCTTCCCATTAACGTAATCCTCATCCCTTATGGGTAGAATGGTCGATGGTTGGACTTGATGATCCTAGAGGTCTTTTCCAACCTTAATAATTCCATGATTCTATGATAACAAATTAAATGAAATATCTGAATCTGATTAACATAACAATGAAAAGGAAACATTTCCTGCATGGTGAAAGGACCATCCTTGAAAATTTATAATTCTACTTTGTAACTATATTGTCTATTATGAGAATAAGAAAAACTGGAAATTATGTTCTTGTATGTATATTTAATTAAGGCACCTACCAGGTTTTGAAGAGAATGTGTTTTAATTGATAAAAGCTCTTATAAGAAGTTAAGGTTAAAATGATTTGTTGAAAGCAGATGTTGAAAAAAACAGATTGTAAAGCTTTCAGATATTTAGTCATTACTGACCACCTTGTATTGCATACTTATTATCATACAAATATGGGCAGAGGCCAATGGCTTGCTGCTAATTCTTAGCCTTGGGTTCAGATGTCCAGCAAATTTATTTCACTTTTGAAGTACCAATTCTGAAACTGAAGCTTCAGCCTAGTATTGGGTTTGGTGAAGTGACATTGATTTTGCAAAGATCTGAGGATTAATTGTATTGCTTTAGTTTATGGTTAATGTAGAAAGTTTTAGGCTTTAGGGAGATTGCAGGAATCTAAACTTATGTTCTATTTTCTTGCTGTTCTCCTCCCTCATTTTTTTTTCTGTGACATATCACATAATAGAAGACAATTTTGCTATTTCTTTATGGCTAGAATATTTTTTTTTAAAAATAGTTAACTTGCATTTAGCTATTTCTGAGTTTGGCAATATTTAAAGGTAAGTACCTCATTACTTGTCTCAGGTTCACAATATTTCTAGTGTGAATTCAGTAACTGATTTGTTGTTATCGTTTTCATTTTCTGTTACATTTGTGGATCAAATATAAGTAACACAACTCCTCAAAGCCAATACACTGTTATGCAAACAATTTAAAAACTATTCTACCAAAGCACTTCTGGGTATGCATTGAAATTTGCTTGGCAGACTTCTGAAACGTGTGGGATAAAGCATAATTTGGAAATTAAGACTGTCTTGATGATGTCTATAAATTTAATAGCAAACATTCTTTCACTTTTGCAGAAGATCCCTCCCTCTCTTCCCAGGCCTGTCCCTCCGGGAGCATCATGCGTGTCTACCACACAGGAGTCTGAGAAAGTTAGTCATATCTGAGAAAGTCATATCTGGAGTGTATTTTAAGATTACAGCCCACCTTACTTTTGTTATTGGAAGTATCCTGCAATACATGCATAAAATTAGGAGAACAGTATTGCGAAAAGAAATCCGTCACTGAAAAACTAGGAGGTGCAGAATTAGAACTGCCTTGTTTCAGCCGTTTTATTTGTGCACATGTAAAGATAACTTCTTAAATATAGGATACTGTATCATCTTTTTCTGACAAATGTCTGCCTTATTTGTGCAGGGTAAATGGGAAACAGATAAAGAGCTTTTTGTTGATGATTTTGGGGTCCTAGGGCATATTTGCTGAACTCTATGCATGCCCTACTCTATAGTGAAGATAGGTGGGCTATGGAAAGAATGAAAGGCTCTGGTGAGACCCTACTGGGAGTATTGCATCCAGCTCTGGAGCCTGCAGTACAGGAAAGACATGGACCTGTTGGAGAGGGTCCAGAGAAGGACCACAAAAATGATCAAAGGGATGGAATACCTGTCCTCTAAAGAAAGGCTGACAGAGTTGGGGTCGTTCAGCCTAGAGGAGGGAAGGCTGCGGGGAGGCCTACTGCAGCATTTCAGTACTTGAAGGGGGTTTATAAGAAAGATAGGGACAGACTCTTTAGTAGGGCCTGTAGCAATAGGACAAGAGGTAATGGTTTTAAACTAAAAGAAGGTAGATTCAAACTAGATGTAAGGAAGAAACTTTTTACATTGAGGGTGGTGAAACACTGGAACAGGTTGCCCAGCTGGGTGGCAGATGCCCCATCCCTGCAAATATTCAAGGTCGTGTTGGGTGGGACTCTGAGCAACATGATCAGCCCAAGCCTGGGGTAAGCCTATATAAATATTCTAATTAAATCAAGCATTCAGCTATAACCAAAGACATGCCCTGAAAAATGTTTGGCAACTTTTTTATAATGGGTAGTGCTAATAATCCTACTTTTAGTTCACCTTTATTTGGAAGATAAAATTATTAGATCAGATTGTGGCATTAAATTAATGTGTCATCAGTTCACCAGATTCTTGTCTTGCATTTCACGTTTGTGACCCCACACTGTAGAACAGAGAAGAACAAAGACTTCTATTACAAGAAATTGCTTGCAGATTTTTGGGAGGGCCTAGAGCAAATAAGATTGTAGGCTTGCCAGCTTTTTGCTCTTTCCTAACAGCCCATTATTGGCCAGAAGCCAATGGCTAGATGGATCTTGTGCTTCCATCACAACTGGAAAGGAACAGTATTGCCTGACTTCCACTGCTGCTTGTAGCTTTCTCTTTGAGGTGTGCGTGGTAGCTGAGGCCCTATTTTTGCTATAGTGGTAAACCAAGAGGGGCAATCACTTAATCAGCTCTGAAGAAGTGCCTCAGTTGTGGTTACTGCAGAGGTGATCTTGTGTCTGAACCTAAAAGGATAGATATGATATAAAAATATTTAATCTTTGATTCTGACCGTGTGATACAATCAAGTTGTGGCTTAAATTTATAAAGTCTGTAGGATAACCTATGCCCCTGTATAGCCATAAAGTACCAAGCAATTCTTCTGTGTTCTTTACTGAAATTAGTCAAATTAACTGTCTTTAAGATCTTAGCTGCTTAATTCATTAATTGAATTAAAGAGTTTGCACCATGGCTATGCTGCAACATACAAGAAATTAAAATTTTTTGTTGCTTGTTCTTCCTAAGATGCAAAATCCAAGCTGATTAGATCTAAAGAAAAAACAGCACCATGCTCACTAGATTATAGAAGGCCCTACCCACTGTAGGCAGTTTTACCACTTTAGACTACTTCTAGTTCACATTTTCCTTCTGAGTATCCCTCAGTTAAAAATATTACCACTATGGCTTGCTAACAGAGCTAAATGGGAGAGGAAAATAATATTAAACCTATAATTACTCTCTCTTATTCATTACACTTTTTGATAATTGGTGCTAGAAAGTATGAGTGACAGATTTTGTGCAGGGAAGTACACACTGCAACAGGCAAAGAGAGAATTTGTAGATTATGGGAAAGGAGGTGCTACAGCACCTTTATCTAAAAAGATTTCCTGGCCCTGTTGCTGAAATAGACAGGTACAAAGAAATAATAGTCCTCCCTTGCTTATATGGTTGCTGAATAGAGTTACCACATTTTAAGAAATAGATAAATCTGTTGTATATAATAAATGTCTCACAAAGGAGTGTCCATAGTCAAAACAGTGGCATGATAACAAAAACCTGTGAGGAAAGAACAGCAGTATGCCAATGTTCCCTGCAAGAAAGGGGGGGAAAAAAAATCAATATTTTTAAAACAAATAGAACCAATTTCTAATGGAACAACTAAAAGGATATTTTGTACCGGTGATTACAAATATGTCATACTAAAGAGAATTAAACCCATGCAGTATTGCAAACCAACACACACAGACCAGGTTTATTCAAACTTTTCTGGAAAAGATGCAAAAATAGAGTAAAACTATACACTAAAAATGTCCAAAATCCAGAGCTGTGTTTGCAGTATATTTTACTAGTGAAAAAAATAGAGAAGCTCTGATTCATTCAACCATCTTTGAACAGAGAATATGGAAAACCAAGAAATAGGTTGAGGAAGATGTTAGAATCATCACAACATCTTTGATAAATTTGATTAAACCAAAATTAAGACAGACACCAAATTAGCTTTTAAAAATTCAACTAACACACAAAAAAGAAACATTGAAATCTATATCCACTCTAATAAAAAAAAAAAAAGAATTAATATATGTAAAGTAAGAAAATCTCTATATGTACTTATTGCAAGGTTTGGAGTCTTTGAGCTGGTCCTCACAGACTGCCAACCTGCATAGACTGCTGTTCCAAAAAGGACTGAAGGGTAAAAGTACATCCATCTGAAAAGTAACATATTCATGAAAGTGGAAACAAAAAAAAGGAGCTGTATATGTTTCCAACCATCACTAGAATGCCATTCCTAAGTGTTATTCTCTCTTTTGCATTTAAACAGGAAAACTGGCTGGCTTTGGTTATGCATGAAATGGTCCCTGCTCAATACAAGTACTTTGTTATTAAGAACACTTTCAAGTATTTTGGGTCTAAACAGTTGGGAATGTAATCCATACATATTAAATTTTATGCTAAAATAAACCCATTAATACACAGCTCCAAATTCTTCTATGAGGTAAGATGATGAAGAGCAAAGGAGATGAGAGTCTGTGTTGGTTTTGGCTGGTATAGAGTTAGCTTTATTCACAGTAGCTTCTATGGTGCTATGTTTTGGATTTGTGATGAAAACAGCATTGATAACAGAGGGATACTGAACTTATCGTTGTGCAGTGCTTACACAGCATTAATGCCTTTTCTGCTTCTCATGCTGCCGGACCAGCAAGTAGTAGGGGTTGGACAAGAAGCTGGGAGGGAACTCAGCCCAACTAACCAAAGTGGTATCCCAAACTGTATGATGTCCATCTTAATAAAAGCTGGGGGAAGAAGGAAGGAGAGAATGTTTGGAGTTATGGCATTAGTCTTCCCAAATAACCACTACATGTGGTGGTGCCCTGCTTTCCTGGAGATGTCTAAATATCTGTCTGCCGATGGGAAGTAGTGAGTGAATGCCTTATTTTGCTTTGCTTATGCATGCAGCTTTTGCTTTCCCTATTAAACTGTCTTTATCTGAACTCACAAGTTTTTATCGTTTTGCCCTTCCAATTCTCTCCCCCATTCCACAGTGGGAGGAGTGAGTGAGTGGCTGTGTGGTGCTTTCCTGCTGTCTGGGGTCAAACTGTGACATAGTCAAAGAAAAAACATCCTTTTTGTTATTATTTGGTTACAGGGAGAAAACTCCTAAATTAACCAAAACTTTCAGAAATATTTGTTGAGTACTGCCAACTACTATCTGGAAGGAGTCTGACAATTCACTGGAGTTACTTCTGATTGTGTTCATATTACAGGGAATAAATACAATAATAAATTTTTTCTTTTTATAACAAGCATCAATCCACAGGAACGTAAAAGAGTTTTGAAAGCTTTTTAGATCAAATACATGAATTAAAAAACAAAAAAAAGAAAACAAAAAAAAAAGGTAAAAATATTTAAGGCTAAATCTTCTCTCAGTAATATAGAGAAAATGTTGATATACAGTCATTTGCATCTATCCGCCTGAAAATAACCTTAACATACAACTGAACACTGTGTTTCCATTCTCCTTTAATTATTAATTTGATTAGGAATCTTGGTTATTTAATAGACAGAGAAGTGGTGTTGGAACTGATTTAATGAAGAAATAATTGAAACAGAGTAAGGTATCTGTTACTGCTACATTAATGCTAGTTGTTGTGAGGCCAGCTTGCAGAATTGACATGGGGAATGCAGATGGATTTTGTCAGTTGTGATGGGAAAGCCTTCAAATCCTCAGGCGGGCTTCAAGGAAATGTCTTATGCACTTGGTAGGGCTAACACTTGATAGATTCTAACATAAATACCCTATGGTTAACAGAACAGATTAAAATATTTAGATGATGTACAAATTTTCCATCCAGAGATATGTTCATATTCAAGAAGAGAAGCACAGCAGCTACAACTCACCCAAAGATGGACAATCTCAGTGGTTGGTTCTGTTTGGTGAATTGGACAAAAACAGTCTTAAGTGTCTTTTCAGACTGATGTGTGAGAACACTGTCTAAATGGAAGAAGAAATTCTTAACAAGTGATGCTGAGGGGGAATTTTGGAAGTGGAAAAATCGTGATGATGTCAAACACCTTTTTTTTAATACCTCTCGCACACATTATACATCTCTCCTGCTACTCAAAATTGGATCAACTCAACATCGTGCTAATATTTAAAGATGATAACAAGATTGATAAGTATACTGGGTAGCTATTTTAACACCCATGAAAAACATGGGGCAGCATAAAAGAGTACCTAATAGTAGATGTCATCAGGAATTAAGGAAAGAATTTTTACGAGTCAATATGAAATTATCTGTAGTCAAATAACCCCCATATTGTTAAAGACTCTTGAAAAGATAGGAACAGAATGGTCAGCTGCAAGAGAGGTTCTTGGAACCTATCAAAATTGAAACTGTACATGCAGAGTTAATGTAAATGAATGCAATTCATGATTATATATTCAGTCAAGGTCAGTATGGCCCTGTAGAGGAAAGACAAACTGGCAAGAGTTTGATAACTGAGTTGGCAGAAGGCCTCATCTGTCTTTATACCAGCAGATTTCTCCTACATAGGTCATGCTCAGCATTTACTATCTCTGAGTTTAGCATACCAGTGAACACCATTTCTACAGGTATTGTTGATAAAGAAAATAGATGATTACGCAACAGAGTTTCTTCTCAATTTTTTCTACCAGGACTAATGAAGCCTACTGGGATTTTTACAGGGAAATGGAGAACTTTACACTTTCTAATTAATATTTGCATAAGGGTAAAAAATGAGACATTAAGATACTTCTTGGTAGCAAGCCCTGGGGGTACAGTTTAGAATCTGGATACGTTAGTCTGTCTAAAAGTGTTTATCTGTGTGCTGAATTTTGGAGGTTTCACTTTCTTCACGATAACTAAACCATTGGTGCTATCTGTACAGGAAAAGTGCTAATAATTTCATCAGTCATATTAAAGACGACTAGATTAATGGGATTTTCCTGACTGCTTCTATGCTTGGTCTGATCCTCCTTGTTTTACCTCCATGAAGAATGATTTCTCCTTTGGAGTATATTCTCATTTTTCCTTAACAAACTTCCCTTCAAACTTAATGCAGCACAGCAGCTGGATCAAACAATTCTGCTCATTCCTCCTGACTGCTTTTCTGCTCAGTAGATTAGTCAGGTTTCCCAGATGTGTCTTCTTACAGAGCAACATCAGACCTGGATTAGTATAATCTGATCTAGGTGGACAAGGGAAGAGTGTGATCTTCCAATATGCAATAATATTTTAGAAAAGACTTTATAAACAGGGTTTAAAAGCAATACAGGTATACAGCTGCAGCATTCACCTATGGGAAACCTCCTGTATTTTCTATGATGTTTGTGTGAGACCAAACCAGACACTTTCCACTTAAGTATAACTCCATTTTCTTAAATTCTTATTCTTAAAGGAGCTGGTGAGTTTGAGATTACCAACCTATAATATTTAAATAGAAAACTATCTAGGATTACAGCTTTACCAGCTCACTAATTATATCTTCTGTTGTTATTCTTCTGTTAGAATCTCCATATTGTTGTTAGGATAACATGGAAAATTCTTATATATTTAAGCATGCTTATTAATAGGTTGCTGACAGCTATATGATGATTTGTATCAGAGAAACAGAATCTTGTTTAACTTCTCACTCACTTATTCAGTAGCATTAAGATTTGTCAGCAGCAAAAATTTTCCTTCGTCTCTTTCTGTGTGGTGTTCAGGATGACTACTTATATAAAGTGTTGTTGTTTTCTCATTGAAAAGGTTTTAGTAGAACTCCAACATTTGAACTCTTTCATTTGCCTAAAATGAATGTGTTCTTGTCATATTTTTTCATTCTTTTGTGAAGAAACACTTTATGGTATTGCTTCAGAATTTTAATTGAATTTTTATGTTGGGAGAAAAGTACTTTCCTTCTAATCCTATGAAGCTAGAGTAATAAGTTTGTGTCAGATACAATCTTTCTTTTATCCAGGAAATAAAAACTTAATTTGCCAGCACTTGTGTATGTATGTACATTTAACACCATGAATAGTAAGGACTGCTCACAGTAATAAAGTTAAGCTGTGTGGCAGTTTTTGCAATATTGAGTTTTGTATGGTTCTGCTTCTGACCAGATTTTCAGTGCTGGAAGTTTATTTTTAGTTTTTTTTTTTTGAAACAAAATATTGGTAAGTCATATTTTGGGGTGCGCTGAGATCTGGAAGTTTAGAATTTCTACCTGCAGTGAATTATAATTTTCTCTCCTCACTCCCCCATAATGTCAGAAAATCCATTGATGGGTCTGACTGTTCTCTGTTAGTTAACTGGCTCATATAGGTTAGGAAGCATTCATGAGGGCAAGTAGTTCCATAGAGTACCTAGACAGAAAAAGAGCTTGGAATTTGATGTCTCTATCTTAATTCTTGCTCATAAGTAACATGTCTGCTTTTCAGAAGGTAACTAATAATTAGGCATTTTATTTACTATACTCCCTTAAACATTTATATCAAACATAGTATTTTGATTTGAACATAAAATTATGATTTCTCATGCTTATGCTGCTTGGACAACGAGAAATAAAGACCAATTCTCCTTGTGTGATTTTTTTCCTACAGCTGACATAGTGAGTGTGCAGGGGTTTGCAGCACACACAGCTGACTGTGCAGTGTTCGTGGAGAGGCTCTAGCTGTAGGAGATCAAGAAGGGCAGCTGCCACAGCCAGACACCATGTATACATGTTGGTACATATGGATGTGTTGATACTGAAGTAAAATACACATTGTAATAGAGGGGCCAAAATCTGCCCTTGGTAGATTAAGGTAGTCCTACTCTTTTCAGTAATGGAGCTGACTTTTGGTCAAATGATGTCAGATGTTCAACAAAAACAACATACTTTCTTTTGCAGAGTATCTTCTAATAGGAACAGAGTATTCAAAGAGATTCTGGATGACAAGCATTTTTGTGCTTTTACAGGGAACTTTGTTGGTTGATTTAGAGTAAAAATTACATTTATTATTATTATTATTATTATTATTATTAAAATAACATTTTAATATTATTGAGCTTCATTGCATTGACCCAGCTCAATTATGTTCCCCTTATAAATTTGGTACAACTCCTTAATTTTCTCATTTGACTACTATTTTTCCATTCAACAACATAACAAATGCTTTTGTGAGGTCCAGTTAGACATTTCTCTAATTTGGGAAACTGGTTATAACAAAAAGCTATCAGGATTAGTTTATCACAGCTCCCCCCTTTTTTTGTTGCTCTTTTTTCTCTCAACTTCAATGTTTAAAATTATTCTGTCTTTCAAAGCTAGTTTTAAGCCTTGTACCCTATTAATATTAGTGTAATGCTTTGCACTTGAGTTCATCCTTCTCTTCCTCTTACATGCACTTTACAGTTTTTCAGTCATATGCTGCTAATTTTGACAGATCTTTTAGAAAAGTGTGCTATTAGTTGCACAACGTAATGGGTTAGTTGTTTCAGAGCTGTTGAAAGAAAATATCTTCCTTCTCTGTACTCAGTTAATCTGAGTACATAAAACTGGACTGCAGTTTATTCTGCTGTTTCAAATCTTTTGGCTTTCTAGTATTTGCTTTCATAGTATGTTCACTTTCCTTTCTAAAAAACCCACACCCTCAAAACAAGAGTGAAGCATTGTTTTGAACTGTGTATTGATTATCTATATTTTTTGCTCTGCCTTTACTGTATAACCACTTTGCTACTAATGGTACTGTTCTTTTGTGTGTCTGGAGACTGTTTACCACTTATAAACATGTTAAAATCTAACTTGTAATTTTTGTATATATTTACTTACACATTTTAAGGACATGAAAACTGCATTTTCATTTGACCTCTAAACACTAATATCTGGTACTAAATCTCTTATGACCTGATGATAGGATCGTACAGGTGGATGACATAGATTGAAAAAGATTTAACCACACACCACACACCCCCCAGTTTTAACCAAATTTGACAAGTGGATTAAGGTCTCTCAAATCTGTATTTCATCTCCATGTAGAAGCTGCCAACATAAAGCTAGTATTAGGGTTTTGAGTGAATAAAATATACTTTCAAATAATGACTAAAAAGTTCAAACCACAGAGGTTGCAAATGAGCTTTGGACAATTGCTGGTATGAACTGCAGAAGTGTCCTTTGCAGCCCTAGTATGCATGGTGTAAGAATTCAGTCTGGAATGAGCTGTTATGTTAAAATTTGTATAGAATACTAGAATGGAAAGAACCTAGCATTTTACAATAAGCAGATACTAAATAATATTCCTTTGTTCAATATTATAATTTGCTTGCTTCTTTAGGAGATTCTTGGAATGGGTGGTCAGTTGGTTACACCAAAATAATGCTGCAAAAATGTGGAAGATTCAGCTTCATATTCATACTGTTCTTTGTGTATGTTAAAGCAGGCATTGCAATAAGTTATATTTGATTCTTTAAGCATAATTTATTTTATAAACATTGTTTATTTTAAGAAACATCAAACACATCATGTGTAAAACTAACATTAAAGTACAGTAATTTTTTTAGAGAACTCATTATTGTAATGCATGCTTCTGGCGCAAGTATGCATTATTTTACAGCTATTGCAATATTATTTCATATTTGTATAAAGAAATTGGTTCTATTGCATTTATTATTCAGTCATAATTGACGTGATCATATTCAGATTGTCTCCAGTGTACTGTCTTTGTTTTCAAAAAGGCAGCTGTGCTCTCAAGGAGAAGATCAATGATGTAGAGTATCTTGGAAAGGTCTGTCTGACAGTGTGCTGTTAAGTTTGTGCTAAAACGTTATTGGATCTCTGTAACATGAAATTGCTTATTCTTAATTCCTCTATTGGACAGGAAAATATTATCTGTAATGCAGGCCAGTATAAATGAGCTACCAGTGGAGTTTTCATTAACATTGTGTTTTTACAAATACGAAAATCTTTTGAACCTGCTTTGTATGTGCAATAATGATACAGAAGATTAACAGAAGAAAGCGGATCTTTTTGTGTATAAAACAGTCTTATTTAAACCATAGGATCTGCACGAGAACATGGCAATACTTTAAAAAAATTTGTTTGTACGAACATTGTATATCTTGACTGGTAATTTGCCTTTCTTTGTATCCATTTTTTGCACTTTCAAGAAATTTTTAAGGTTCTTTAAGAATAATTTGCATATGTATCTATATAATCTATAGATGTCTCTCTATTAGTAACATATGTAGTTCATTGCTTTAACTGAAAGGAGGTAATGTTTCAATTTAAGGATACTGCAATTTGAATATTACTCAGTGAGACACCTTTTGGCAGAGGAAAAATTATAAGTGATGATACCTATTCAGGTCAGTTATAACAATCAATTACAGTAGCTTTCAGACTGGTACTATAAACAAAAGAAACCACAATGAGTCAAAGTGATAAATATGATAGAAGTTTGATTCTTTTCTTATAACATATCTCCTTGAAGACGAATTTGAATTTATCTGAGTAGTACGAAACTGGTATAAATGAAGTAAGAAATATTTTCTGCTTTCTAGGGGTTCAGTCCTTTTGCCTGCCTTTCTAGCAGAACCACATGTGCATCTACTTTTTGAATGACCAATTTGTTTCATTGTATTCTGTTGCCCAGTACTTAGATGGCTGTTCCAACTGTTGCAATGGCAGCCTGCAACCATATAACTGATCGTGCATCTAAATGGTAGGTTTTTCTTAGCCATTAGGCATTTTCTATCTGTAGATACTTATTTAAATTGTTAGACATCTTTAAGCCTAATGGAGTCTTTCTGGTCATCCACTGGAATCATGAACACACTGGTGGTGTGGGTTCACCTCTGCTGGCAGCCGAGCACTCACACATCTGCTTGTTCACCCTATGCCTTCAGCAAGAGTGAGGAAGAAAATAGGAAGAGCAAGAACAAGAAAACTCATGGCTTTAAATAAAGGTGTGAACACCAGTCAGAAATTACTGTCGCAGGCAAAACAGACTCAACGTGGGGAATTTAGCTTAAAACATTTGATTTTGATGGATATAGGAAAACAGACAACAAATATTTAGACTCTTAGGGCAAATGCCTTTCCTCTCCCTTTCTCAGGATCAGCTTCACTCTATACACCTCTCCTGTCGCTGTCCTTATCTCCATTCCCTTGGTATCACTGCATGATACACTAAGCCCCTTAGGCAAGGCAAGGAGTGGTGCAGGGAGTTGGGGTCTTCTCACACAGGCCACTCCTGAAGCCACCCTGCTACCAACCCTTGCCACATCAACCCAATACAACTGGCTGCTATTTAACCACATGGAGTAAACTCAGCCCAGAAAATAGCTCAGAGCCCTTATACCAATCTTGACCCTCTTATGCTATTAATTAGTGCTTTCCAGGTAAATGTGGTCTTCAAGAATTACCATTTGATACAGGTGACTACACCTCCAGAGCCATGAACAACCACCTGCTGGGCTGCAAATGGTTATTAATGAGTTACAGCAGGTAGGCCATGATTTAATTTCTTCTTTCAAAAAAAGTAATTCTACTGATCTCACTGAAATTTTATTGGTGTCTAAACGTTAAAGTAGAAACATCTAGCATGGAAAAGCTCATTTGTGGTTACTGTTTTTTTTTTAATTTTTAAACTTTTAATTTTTAAAAGGTTTTGTCCCTTATACCCATGAGCACTATATTTCTCTAGGGTGACTTCTGCAGCCATCTTAACTGTCTTTAGTCACTAGTATTTTTTTCACTGATAGCATTCTCTCCTACATCACTGATTCAGAGTTACATTAATGCCTATGTAACAGTTAGTAAATGCATTTCTCTGACTTCACAAAACATTCTTAATCCCACCTTTTAGGCAGTCTTAACATGTGTGTGGTGTGCAACCTGGTTTCAGACCATTACCTTATTGTTATTAATGTAAAAGGGCTGTATTGCAACTACAAATGTCAAGCTGCAAAATAATGCACAGCCGTTTAGAAAATTTTAATTCTGAACTTCTGCTGACATAGTGTCAACCATGCTAGTGTCTGGGTAAAGAGGTGAAACCATCCAGCAGTGACATGAAATGAACAGTGCCAATGAATGACTCACATCTATGTTAGAACCAGAGTGGGCACCATGTCCTGCTGTACACTTAACCTCTGCATAAGACAAAATAGAGTTAATATCACTCGAAGGTTTTTTTCCAAATATAGAGTAGTTTATAAAAGTAAATATCTTATAGTATCTTATATGAAGCAAACATCAGTGGTCTTGGGAAATTGGTGTTACTTAGGCCCTCCAGTCTGTTTCTGTTTTGAAAGAGAGAAGCTAAATCCAGATGAACCTGGATTAAAAAATACACATGCACAATTTTGTACATACAAATCTCTAATTTACACTTTAAATTATCTCATATATTTGCAAACGAGGTAATTGTACATGTAGATCACCAGTTAGATACCTTGTTATCTGTTGTAATTGTACGTAACGATTAAGAGTAGAGCCTACATACATGTTTCTGAACACTGAAACTCAGAATTCTCAACAAAATAAAAATTTCAGAGGGTGTTTTCTGGACTCCTCTACTTCTTAAATTTGTTTTAAAGCAAGAGGGATTGACTTTGGCTAGTTGTATCATTCTGCTTCTTTACATGTTCACAGGATAAGTAGATTTTATGTGGGAAATGGATCAGAAGGAAAATATGACAGGATAGGATCTAATGTGTTAAAGCACAAAAAGTAAAAATTACTGTGTTTTAGTTTTGAATGGTGTTATTTACTTATAAAAGAGTAGAAAGTATGTGTGGTGTTCTTCAGCACAGAATAATTGCAGTTTAAACCCCAAGATATTATAGTCTAGATGGTTATTGTTGAAGAAATTGTTGGTTTTCTGAGTATTAGTGTTTTGAGTGCCTATGTGCATTCCTGAAGACAGCATTTGCTGTGCATCCAGACAATAAATCTGAAAACACAGTGTGAGTGCAGGCTGCCTTTTGCAGATTTCTGGGTGTTTGAAACATCTAGCAAAATAAATATTTGATTAGCATGACACTATATAGTGATATTAGGCAGTTTGAGTGTGAAGAGGCAAATTCATATGTGCTGTCTATAGACTATTTCTTCTGGCTCTAGAGACTCTACTGAGAACAGTAGGAATCAAAGAAACTGATTTTTGAGTCGTCCAGTTGTGATCAAAAGGACATTAAATGGTTGTCTGAGGGATTTAAATAAAGTCTAACAATATGATTGCTTTAAAACTTTCATTTGACAACCCATACATTTCTACCTGTCTTAATATAAGGAAAAATGTATATGAAACAAAGAACTGTGCATTGCTTTAAATTTTATAAGTGTAGCTAACCAAGTACAGTTAACAGAAAAGCTGTATTCAGGGATGCTCTAGATTAAGCATTTCAAAAGAAAAAGGTTCAAAGCAATAACAAAATTAGTGAAAAGTTCATATATTCAAACGCATAGGAAAAAAACTGCAAAATTATTTTTGTGTCTTTTTGTATCTTTGACAGGTTTATGGCTTTTTCTGCCAGTCAGATTCACTTTATTAGTTCAGTAGTCTCTGAGGATTTATGCAACTCCTGCTAAATCATGTCCAGCAATGGAACTCACTGCGACTGCAATTACAGCATGTGTGGTATGTGTATTTGGGATAAAAGAAGTGGATAGTTGAAAGGAACCTTGAGGGATCATGTTATCTGTCTTCCTGGTCTGAAGTATACCTAGCTCATCCCTGCTACAGTTGTTTACTTTGTACTTTAAAAACTTCCATTAAAGATTTCATAACTTTTACAAGCCAGACTTTACCTTTTTTGCTGTATTTGCAGTAGGCTTTAATTTTTCACCTGTGGTCCCAGAAGGCGGTTATTCTTTCACTTCCTTTACAGAAAACTACAGTTTACTTTGGATTAAAGCAGATTATAGATACAGGTTCTCCTCATAATGCAACATAGTTTTTTCTTCTCACGTTTACTTAAATCGGTAACTGAACCACCCAAAGCTGAATGCATACTCCAAATGATAGCTCCCTAGAATAAGTAGATCAGAACAGCTGTACCAGTGCCTAACACATAACATTATTGTTAGTACATCTCCCAGTGGTAGCTGCCTGCCATGGTGCATTGCACTTCTGACTCATACTCAGTTTTATCTTCTCAACGTCTACTTCATTTTTGCAGGACTTCAGCCCAGTCAGTAATTTCTCATTTTCCATTCTTGCATTTGATACCTCCTTTCTGTAGAAGCCTTTATATTTATCTTTACGGAATTTCATCGGACTGATTTTATGCCAGATCTCAGCTTTACCAAAATCTTTTTTAAATTCCACACTTGCTTTTTAAGGTACATACAATGCATTTCAAGTCAGCATTATTCTTAATTTTTTTAACTCACTTCCTATTTGATTTAGGTACATAAAAAGTAATGCATCCCTCTAACTAGTGAAAGAGACCTGTCATAAAGAAAGCCGTTTAGCATGATTATTTTTCCTAATGAATTCATATTTGCTGTGCTTTTTATAATCTTACTAGTTTTCTACTTGCATGTGGATTGCTTGTAATCATTCATTCTAACATTATTCTAGGGACTGAAATGTGGGATGACTGGTTTCCCATGTTAAATATGGACATATTCCTTGTCTGTTTCTATTATTTTAGATTTTGGTAATGTTAATTAAGAAAACAAATTATTTCATTGCTTATATGACTGTATATATATATTTAAAAAAGGAGTAGAAAAAACATTTTTTTGAATTATATGTGTTTAGATTTGATTGCTTCAAAATTGTAAAAGTTTGTAATAAATATAACTTTTAAGCTTAAGTAGTATAAAATCAAATATTATGCTGTTATGTGTTAACAGAGCTATCTCATTAACACAAAGATTTCTTTTCCTTCTTCCGTTTATATTTTATCAGACATGCACCAGTATGTGAGAATATGATGGATGCTCAACAGAGAGTTAAGTGTTAGATTTTGTTCTGAAACCCTAAGAATGTAATAAACAGAACTGAAAGACTCTATTACATAAATTAATGGTAATAATAGGTGATGATAAAAACCCCAAGATTAAGGCCTTCACACCAGGAAGTATGTTGAGATAAACTAATCCCAGTTTGTGCCTTGGTGCTTTCTGATGCTAGGATTCACCTTGTTCCTTAGTTG
Organism: Phalacrocorax aristotelis; assembly: GCF_949628215.1. NCBI lineage: Eukaryota > Metazoa > Chordata > Aves > Suliformes > Phalacrocoracidae > Phalacrocorax > Phalacrocorax aristotelis. The sequence continues at coordinate 35,872,779 of NC_134311.1, read as the reverse complement.
GTTTTCTTTTTTATTTTTTTCCCCTAGTTTTTTCTTTTTTATATACTATTTTAAATTTACTTTTTAAATTGCTAAGAAAGCTGAGTAAGATTCTTCCACTCACCTATAAAACCAGCTGCTAGCCATTGAATTTCAAATTTCTGTTGAAAATCGCCAGGCAGTAGCAGCTGGTACTTCAATGACTGAACTCTGTAAGGCAAAACTCCATGTTGACTGACTCTGATCCTCAGCTGGGCATAAGGTGTTCCAGAAGCCAGACTGTACCCAAAGGGTTCCCTTTCCCACTGTCAGCACTGTGTAGTAGACCTGTCTAATTAAAATAGTTTGTGGCAGGACCTGTCTTCATCGTGAACGTTTCCCGTGTTTTTACTTCAGGACTGTCCCTTTCCTTTTCTTCTGCTGGCATATGCACAGACGCTGATGCTACTGGAAAAAGAAAGATGTTCCTGAGAATATATTTATTCTTTCCGCATGTTCTGCACACTTCTCTTTTGCCAGGAAACTGTAGATAGTGTGTTCAAATCGAATTCCAGTCCAGTTCTGGCATCGAGCCCTCCCTTCAAGGAAACCGTATTGCACTGATTAGCGGATTACCCAACACTCAATAAACCTCCATCTCTTAATTTGTTTTAATAACAAAGTGAGTCATTCTGTGGCAAAGGAGGTAGCCAACTACTAAGGGCAGTAATCATCCTGAGAGCACCTCCCAGGGTGTGAAATTGTAGGTAGCCAAGTTTATAATTCATGCTAAGCAATCTTCTTGGATGCTGCAGCCCTTCTAGCCAGATCTCACTGCCCTGCCAGCTGATTAGCAGTGAGCAGAGGTACCAGATGGAGCTCTGTTAAGTCCATCTCATATGGAAGCTGCTCTTTTTAGAGCTTATGCCAGCCATTACCTGTGCGTTGCATTTATCCTTGCTGTGTGGCTACACTGATGGATAGCTGCTGGATGCACAACATTCAGTTCCTGTGGCATCTGGCATGGTAAACCTTGTATTTGGCTGGTAACAAAGGAACAAAGAAAACAAATTGGTGATGACTGTAGAAATAAGACAGCTTCTCTGGCACACAGCACTCCCTTGAGATAAAATACAATTCTTTTAGTGTCCCAACATCTGCTTGCAAAGGGAAGTGCTTTCTGATCTAGGGAGAGTTTATTTCCTTCCTCTATTAAATGAACTCCCGTCATCTCATTACAAAGCAAGCTGACGGCTTCTCAGTGTTGCCAACTTATAATGAACAACTGACTTAGCTGGGTAGATGTTTCTGTGGTTGAAACTGAAATCAGAAAAGCACATGCAGGTCATTCCCTTCTACCTTGTAGGTCTCTAGAGGGCTCAGCTCACGCAATATTCAATGGCATGCTGGGTCTGGGCAATGGATTGGGCAAGGCACTTCTGCAGGTCATCTATATCTAAGTGGTTATATTGAGAAAACAAAGAGCAAAATAATATTTCTGGTGAATAATGCTTCTAGCAAAGTCTGTTCTTAGCTTTTTTTCTGATCTGAGTAAATACCGTATTGTTTTTGTATAATATTTTTCTAATTATCTATATTTTTTCTAATTTTATATGTAATATTTTCTGCTATGTACTAATTGTCAATATTATATTTTAATTATATATAAAATATATACAATATTCTCTAATTATATATATTTATAATATATATATTTTTATTATATTTTTCTAAAGTATCAATATTCGGTGTTTAATGTAAATAATTCATTAAGTCAGCACTTGTATTAGTATTTGTAAGAAAATACAAGATCTGACCATTTGAGAGTGTAATGTTATTCATATTTGTTTATACTAGACCCCAGAAAAAATGGCTTCTATTGCCTTTATTTGTGTCTGACAATTATGAGTACCACATGTGCAGTGTACATCCAAGGCTATACTTTTTCTAGGAGCATGTGAGAATAAATTGCATGCAGCAATCCCTGAAAAATTAAATGTGCCAAAATAGCATATCTAGAATCTGAAAAAAGTTTGTCTGAAAGTCTGTAGATTTCTTTTTAATTCATTCATAAAATATTTTCCTGAGTTAATGCATCTAGGCGTAAGTTATTGCTATATACTGCTTGGAAATATGACAGATCATTAAAATGTAATGAAGACTCGGAAAAGTTCTACCAACTTACAAGTCTGTAGAAGAGCTTAATTCAGGTTTCATTTGCTCTTCCTCCAACCAAAATTGAAATGTAATGATGTAGAAACCCTCAAGATCCTTGTTTTATCATGGTATGCTTTGCTGCTTTCCTTATATATTGAACTATTTAAAACTAATTTAGGTGGCTCTAGCAGGTTGTCTGCCAATATGCAAATAGGATAGATGATTTAATATTTGCATGACATGTATCTTCAGCTAGTAATTTTACATCAGATAATTTGTATCCCTTGCTCTTAACCTTACTGGCAAGAAAACAAGTTGTATGATGAAGGAAGAATGCCAGGCTGACACCCACTATTTTCATCCAGAACAGTACTCAGTGCAAAGTAGGGTTACCAGTCTGTACAAACTGCATTTTGCTGGGGCGGGGGGGAAGGTATGCAAAATGAATATGAAATTAAATCCTGGCTAATATGTGCATTCAGAAACAATCACTGTACACAGTGCTTCTAGTGGGGAAATTCAGCAGTTTAAGTGTTTAGCATTCAACACACATTCTCTGAAGGCAAGTGAGAATAATGTACACATAGTAAATGAATGCAATGAACTGAGGAGTACTGTAAATGTGGTTTGGTTGACTATTACTTTTGAGCAGCATCTAGAAACAGAAAGGCTGATCTTTTATACTCTGCATAACTGAACAGCCAGTGAAGATGCCTTCTCTTATTGCACTTTACTTCTTTATGTGGAGCAGCATGTATTTTGTCGTATGGATGGATGCCAGTGAGAATGGGAAGAATGGGATGCCTTCTCACTCATGTTGAGATATATGTAAAGCTAAGTCATATCCAGAAGATCCCATATCTGTTTCAGGGACACAGAAAGAAAATTGCACTAGTATTTCTGTATGTAAAAATATTTTTATTGTAATATATAGTAAAATATAAAGTATCATAACATTTTTTCATGGGAAAAGAAGTGGGAGCTGGGAAGAGTGAATATGGCCAACAGTGTGGTTTTTGTTTTGTGTTTGTGTATGCATATATAGATACACACTTATGCATATATATATTCTGATAAAGATACATACTGACATACATACACTGAAATACTTCCATGAATTGCTAATAACAATATCTAATGTAATTGCACTTATTAGTTTTATTGACATGGCTCTTGCTGTTGGTTATCACTTGAATATAGCTATATGAATATACAATGTTGAAGGGAGAATATATTTCTTTATTATTTGTTTTTCTTACTTTGGAGAGCTATTTATGTCAATCATTGATGAAATCTAGGGTACAGAAGATTTAATTTCATCTATCCTGCCCGAAATATTTCATCTATGTAACATCATAGATACTGGATTTATAGCAAGCATATATTAGTATTTTCTATGTTACAATTTACGTATAAATTTGATGAACAAGACAAAAAATACCCCCAAAATGAAGGGTGGTTATTACCATTAGCTTTGAAACTGTCCAGGCTTATTTTCTTTATCAGATATGTGCAGCGGTATGTGTTTGTTTGAACCCAATGTAAAGATGTACACAAATATTCACTGTGTATGCAGGTCAGATGAAACTATGATGTGAAGATGGAGCTGAGCAGCTGTATAGCTACAGCCACAGCCTTAACTGGTCCCAATGATGCAAAAAGGTGAAGGAATACATAACTTTTTAACTGTTGGCAAATTGGTATGGAGTATGTTCTCAGATCAAGCACTGAGGTATTTGTAGTTGGCACTATCTGTAAATGTATGGAAAAAAATCTGCCTATTTTTTTAAACTACCTTTTTAAAGTAGCATATGTTGCAGTTCATCTGCTTTCTGTGAGTATGAAGTAATGAGAGTAACTTGTTTGTCTGTGCCAAATGTTTTTTGAATAAAGCTAGTCATAAGCATAAAGTCATGCTGTGAAGAGTCTTCTGCTTTGATATGAGGCAGGAAATCCCAGTAAAGGAAGTTCAGAGCAAGAAAAGGAAGGAAAGAGAAATATTACTCAATATAAGCCAACGATGTGGAATATGACAGCTGATAGCAGGCACTGTGGCAATCAAGCTGTGTTATTTCTGCTCACTGTCGTGGTAAGAGGCGGCGTGAAAGGACATACAGTGGCAGGGAAAAGAAGATAAATGGAAATAATAAACACTAGCCAGATGGTTGTTTGCTTGTATATGACCTTTCTTACAATTTCTAACGAATGCAATAAAAGCCCAAAACATTACTGTATATGAATGTCTGTTGAAAGGTTTGGCTGGCAGTTTAGCACCAAGTTTTTTTGAGATCAAAATAACCATAAAACACTCTTAAAAATCAGTTAGAGGAAATAACTTTTATTTTCAGGGCAGTAGATATCTATTTATACTGGAGTTGATGAGGCCAGCTCATACCACTGTGTCTGCTGAAGATATACGTAAGGATTCTCATCCTATGAATGTGTTTGTGACTCAGTACATTAGAAGTGTAACTGAGATTGACTGTTCATTCAGCTGAGTCATAACAACCCCCCAAAAAAGCTATTTAAAACTGAGTTAAATTTACCTGATATCTCATATTTCAAGTGGGATAAGTTGCAGTGGTGCAAAGTGCCTGAATAAAGTTTCTGTAGCTGATGATTATGGCAGTGAACCCATGAAAGTAGTGGAGTCAAGAGCAGTAAGTTAGGTACATAAATAGTCCTTGGATTCAGTTCACTTCTACTGATATTGTGATGTAAGAAATTAGAATTCTATACAATGGATGCTACACACAGTAGTATGGCTATAAGTGAACTGCATACAGCCTTCATTTTCTTTTTAAAGTCCTTTTCCCATTCAGGAAATCCTGATTTAATTGCCAACTGAGTATCACGAAAAAGTATATTAAAAAAAAAAACAAAACAGAAAAAACCCTAGTAGATATGTTGGAATGAAACAGGTGTAACTCATAAGGGTTAGCCTTATTTCTCATTGCACTATATGCCCTTTATGTTCTTTATTCTACCGTGATGAAATTTAGCATATGGTGGTAGACAGCAAATCCATTGGGTTTAACTATAGGCTTTTTCAGCTATAGATTTTTATAGATCAAAGAAAAAGTTGTCTTTATAGTATGGTCTTGTAAGGAATGTTGCAAAGTTTCTCCTGACTCATTTGAAAAAAAGAATTTTTGAGAAAAAACCATATAAATATTTAAGGAAAATGCTTAAAAAGCAGTATTTGAGCCAAGCTTAAGAAATGTTCAGCCTTTCTACAGAAACAGCAGCAGATTTGATATGATTGATGCCATGTTAATAAATGTTGATTACAGAAAATCAGTGTGACAACTACAGAAATTCCACAAGTTAAACACTGGAAAATAATTTGATCAAAACACCTTGTCCAGATCTTGTTTTACGAAACGCTTGTTGTACATATTCTGCCTCCTCCCAGCTCTGTAAGGAAAACATGATAGCTGAAATAAATAAATCTTCCTTCAAAGTAACCTACTAAACTTTCCTGCTTTCTTGATTTGTGGTATTTGAAAATGGACAGAAAAATCTTCCCATACTTCACATACCATCTTTCATGAAATTCTGCTTTCTGCCAAGACATTAACATGATTTCATTTGTCATATGTATACTAGAAAAATTTTATAAAAAATGCCTTAGTCTTTTTACCACCTTAGCTACGTACTCAATGCACTGCTGTGCTCCCAGAGAAACACTGAATATTGTCTTCCCAGGATACTTAAAATCAAGGTATATATAATTCACATTCAGCTTTTTTGATTATGTTTTTTCCTGTTTCATTATTCTTCATTTATTCCCTTGCTTCAAGGTCCTTCTGATGAGTACAACCTGAGGTGCTCCAGAGCATTTCTATGGTGCTCCAGTCCTGCCTGTTCTTGTTCTAAGGAATCCAAGTTCAGTATGAAATATGGCTGCTTGGATGTGGTCAGCTGCATAAATACAAGTTAGTCTGCTGTCTTCTCTACCCTATAAGATAACTTATGATTTTAGGAAAATATTAACTTTATGACAGATGTATACCTAAGATTTAGCTTCTCCCTGTTCCTTGGGAATTATGACAGAAGAAAAAGGAACAACCAACTGTAATATTTGCCTCTGCTCAGGACATAAGGCAGTAAATCCACGTTTATCTTTGTCTTGCTCTGAGGACTACCTCTTAAAATATATTTCTCTTTCTTGCAGCAGGGACATTAATGCACTCAAGAAATACTTCCTGACTTCAGAAACCATAAAAATTAAAAGAGTAAGGAAGTATTAAAAAAAAATACAATGTAATTTAGACAAACCATATTTTAAAATAATTTTCATATTACTCTGATTTACACTAGCTGAATAAGCTGTCCTTTAATTCTTGACTAAAATCTTCTTGATTTTATTTTAGATTTCTAATGCCCAATAAAGAATTAAGTAGCTTATTACATGAACATATGTTAACCCAAACCGATTAACTGCTGCTGGATTCCCACCAACAAACTGCTATCAATGCTGAGGAAGCAAAAATATCTAAAACAATCAACCACATCCCCAAATCCCATTTTCTGAATTATCGTCTCTGGTTATTGTTTGTAAGTTAGAGTTGTAGCTCTAATTTCTTCCTTATCCCTCAAGTTTCTTTCAGTTTTTCCTCCATAGTAGAAATATTTGTTGCCTCTTCATCATCTTCTGTGCTCCATCTTGTTCTGAGCTTTTCTTTGATGGAGAGAAGCCTTTGGGGCTTTGTTAATTGCAATAGACCTTTCTTGCATCATCTGTATTGACTAGGTTTCTTCTTTAACACAGAAATGAAGCAGAGATATATTGAAGATACACTATGGAATTAACCCCACCACAATCTTAATTAAACTAGGCATGTTTTACTCTCAAATACTAGGCCTTACTCCAAACTAAAACTTATTTCAGAAAGGAACTAAAGTGCAATGTAAGTTTGGCATTGTTAGGCTACTTTATCTTTTTAGATGTTGTAAATAGAGTATAGTAGGAAAATTAAGTTGTATAATAAACTTTGGAAAACAGAGAAAATAAAGGGAACAATTAATCTTTTCCCCTAACAAGCCAGATTGAAGTAATATTATATTAGTTCTCATTGGAGTTTTCATTTTGGCATATGCTAAAGACCCCTTAAAACTGCAATGCTGGGAATCTCTCACTTTCATATGATCCGTCCTGCTTTGCTTGAAAGATCGTTACACTGGAAAGTATGAGGGGTGTGGCTATAACCCATGTCTAAATCTTCTGGTAGAAGGTTTAGCTAGATAAGACAATGTGCTTTTGATTAGAAAAGTGGTTTTGTTTATATGTTTATATGTTTCTTTTTTCCAGAACTTGAACAGAGTACTAATGAACGTCTTGAAAACACTTCATATAGTTTAGATAATTTACACTTAGTTTCATTTTATTGCTTTTAGCTATATTCACAAACTGGACTGTTAAAGTCATGCTTTAAAGCAGAGGTCATATCATTTTACATTTTGTATGGTTCTAATTACATTGCTATGTAACTGAATAAAATAATTTCCTTCTTTATACAAGTTTTTAAAAGAATGCAGAAAACTGAAACTCCCATGTGAAAATACGACTCTGATGAATTTCTCTTTGGAGATTATAAACTCCCAGAGGTGGTTCTGTAAGACAAATATATACTTATTCATTAACAGAAATGTTGAAAAGGCTACAATTAGGCATGGGCTTTCACACCTTTCTTATCTTAACCATAATTTGGGAGCATTGTAAATGGAGTACCTCTTCTATATAGAGAACATATAGTATAACAAATTCCAGCCTAAAAACAAGTCTATCTAATTCTGTATAATAAGGTCATAATTTCAGTGCATATACAGTAGGAGGAGAAAAACAGTCTGACCAGATTAAAGATAATGCCTGTTGATCCTGTGTTATTGTATGTCTTGATTCAGTGTTACATGACCATTTCTAAAATACAATGTCATTTATGACTTTGTATTTCTGGGTTTGTAGACTACACTTAAAAATTCCTGCACTATGAATAGAAGTTTTAGCTAAGATTAATGAATTTACTCCCATTTTATGCAGTCTGCTGAAAGCAGGGTGGTAGTCCAAAGTAAGCATGTGTATCCTGAAGGTGTAAGTAGACTGAGTCCACAGGGCTGTAAATCTGAAGAAAAAAAAAAACAACAAAAAACCACCACAAAAAAAACCAAACCACCCAGCAAATGTTTAAGAAGCATAGTGCCTGAAATAGATATCTAGGTAACACGACTATTTGGATACTCCGTGATATTCTGAGCCCTGTCTTTAAAAAGTGATGGTGGAGTGTTTGACATAGATCTGAAATAATTCTCACATTCTGTGGTGTAGAAGGGGCAAGAAAGAGATAGAAATTCAGAGCAGTCGAGTTGCATGTGGATTTGGTTGTCTTTCCTTCCTCGTGACAAAAGTTTACATGGTAGACTGAGCAAATGGTATAGCCACAAATTGATTAGAGAAGCCATACTACAACAATTTAAATTCTGTAACATTGAAATAGACTCTCATAAATAATAATTATAATTAAAATATCCATTTGAAATTATAAAATTATCTAGAAGAAAAAAAAGATACTATTAAGAAAATGTTAATTAGATCAACAGTTCTCCTTTAATGGTAATTTTCTGTTTGCAGACATTTCCAGAAGGAGCAAAGGTCATGGCTGACAAGGTTTCTATCACATTTTATACCAGTGCAACCATGACCTTTAATACAACAGTTCCACTATTATCAATATAGTTTTATTGATATTAAGATGTTTTTATGCAGAGAAGTGGGGTGAATCAGTTGAGCAGTTGAGCTAGACCAGCACAGTGTCATAATGATACTGTTCTCAGTATTAGAACTGGTTCATATCCTGCATGTAGCTCTGTACTGTGTAATCCACACATGCACAAATGCTGCATGTGTCATATTTATGTGTTCAGATAATGAGTCTCATTTGAGGTTGAAAATATATGAATAAACATAATCAACAAATATTTAACAGTGCATAGTCATTTTTAATGAATAATATTTTGCCATCCAAAAAAGTACCAACACTATATTTAATTGAAAGATAAAATGAAAGAGAGTGTTTTTGTTATTTTCCCTTTTGTAAGAAATATTAAGGTATATATTTGTGTGTGGCTATATATGTATCTGTACATAGACACATAGATACATACATACATGCATCCGTATCTTGGAAATTCAAAGTTAAGATTTAACTTCAACATGAAAAAGCACAAAACTATGCATTTCACAGCACGGAACATTAAGATCTACAAAATTACTTTAGGTTTGACCCATGGAACAGAGAGTTTTTTATCCTTCCTTCTTTGTTCCATTTTTACCAAGTTTAGAAGCTGTTTTATTTTTAGATTAAAAAGTTTTCTTAGAGCTTTAGAGGTTTACAGCCAAAGAACATTTTAAACTTTGAAACCAAGAGCATTGGTACAATAGCTACATGACCATAACCTCCCATTTTCCTTTCATCCTTTTTTTTTTCTAGATTAGATACTTTTAAAAAATAAGTTCTTGTTATCATAGATTTATAAATGGGGTGTTAAGACATGACATTGGAATCACTACTTTTCTATCAGGTTTTGTTTCATACATTGTATCTTTACATTCTAACTCAATGTTTCATTCCTTTCTTATCAGTTCAGTGTAATTACTTTCTCCCCATTAAAAAATACTGTGTGTTGGATAAATAGTGTCAGTCTGTTTCTTCATTCTTACCCAAAGAAGTAATACTTCCACCTGTGAAGAGTCCCTTGGAATGGATTTAGTCATTATGTAAGACTATTAAAGTTATATCTATCATTATTTTTAGAGTAATTCTAGAAACAGATATTCATTTAACTTCTAGTTCTGTAAAAATCATACCTTGTTAACTAATATTTATTTTGCAAAAGTCAAATACAGTTAGCTTAGAAACTGTAGCAATCCTATGATTTGAAATATATGCTTAGTAGTTGAGAAGTAGAGAATAAGGTTTTTAATAAACATGAGCAGACTTCCAGCTCTCAGTCAAATTCAATGTTATTTCCATAGCACCCTTCCCTTCATGTGGTAAATATCTGCTTTTTAAATGAATGAAAAAAAGATAAAACAGTAGGAATCAGGTATGCCCAGATAGAAATATTTTTAGACTAAAGATTTTCAAACAGTTTTTAAAGACATTTCATTTCTTCTCAGAGAGCAGAATACTATGATTGCTACCACCTTATTTTGCCTGCACAATTATGATGTTTCTTCTTCTGTAGCTGTGAGTGAATCATGACAATGATTCAAATATAAAGACTGAAGATATTTATGGTATATATTATATGACTTTCTTCTATGGGTTTTCATCCTCTTCCCTTCATTCGGGCGATCAACATACCTGCTTCCAGAGGAGAACATTTGTGCCCAGTGTTCTTGTATTCCTAAGCTTCATACTCCACTGTGTGGTTCAATTCATACCCATTAATAACTTATTTACCAGCACAAATATTTTTTGTGTAATTACGGTAATGTACTACCTAAAATTTTCTAAAATTTCTAAATAATTTCACTCAATAATAACCCCAATTTTTACTTCAGAGTGAGTTTAAAATAAACATTGACACTATTTTTCAGTATCCCAGCTTTGCTGGCAAAATGTTGCACTCATTTCCATGACATGCACATATGTCATGGATTGACAACAGCCACACAATAAAACAACTTTTATCTGGAGCTAAGGTGCAACTTCTACCAAGCTTCTCAGGCTCAGGTTTGCCCTCCTAAACACTTTAACTTTTTTTTTTTTTTTTTTTTTTCTTTTCTTCTTTTTACTTGGGAGGCCGTATTGTAAGTGACCACCTATTTTGGGAAAAAATTCCTAGAAACAGTACCTATAGGCACGACTTCTGAGTCAGCATAGTAATTAAGCAGTTTTCTAGTCCCCTTCCCATCCCAAAATATTCCCAGAAGGTGATCAGGTTTTTATAAAAATAAATTTATATGGTCAGAACAATACTAGCCTCAAGTTATAACCTAGGATTCACCTATAGATTTACAAATATCATATATATCACAGAATCACAGAACGGTAGGAGTTGGAAGGGACCTCTGGAAATCATCTTGTCCAACCCCCCTGCTTGAGCAGGCACACCCAGAGCAGGGGGCACAGGAATGCATCCAGGAGGGTTTTGAATGTCTCCAGAGAAGGAGATCCCACAACCTCCCTGGGCAGCCTGTGCCACTGCTCTGGCACCCTCACAGTGAAGAAGTTTTTTCTCATGTTTAGCTGGAACTTCCTGTGATCCAACTTGTGCCCAATGCCCCTTGTCCTGTCATTGGGCGTTATTGAAAAAGAGCCCAGTCCCATCATCCTGACACCTACCCTTCAGATATTTATAACAATTGATGACATCTCCTCTCAGTCTTCTCTTCTCCAGGCTGAACAAACCCAAGTCTCTCAGCCTTTCCTCATAAGAGAGACTCCAGCCCCCTAATCATCTTGGTAGCTCTCTGCTGGCCTTGCTCAAGCAGTTCCGCGTCTTTCTTAAAGGAAAAAAAAACATATATGTATGTAAACTGTATATATATATATATCTACACATAATTCCATAAGGTCTGCAAATGAGTGGATGGTACTTTATAAAGTAAGAAGTCTTAGCAGAAAAAAACTCTTAGTGGAATTATTCAACCTGACCCTCACAAATATTAAACCCTGCATGTAATTGTGCTCTTTTAGGGTATAAACTAACTGCCTGTGTTTCCCAGAGTACCCATTGCAGATAATCCAGTTTCCTCACTTTGTGACTGATCAAGTAGGTCAATGTGTGTATTATTTAGTTATTTAGTATCACTGTAAATCAGAATATACTGATTTCACAGCAGATGAATGACAAGAAGAGAATCAAATACTAGAAATGCTATTACATCAGCTCACTTGCTGCTTCTGAGGAAAATATAGTCATGTCCTGTTATGGACATGACCTTGAAGTACTGACAACTCCTTCATAAACTCAAAACCCACTACAATTTTTATTTTTTTAAAAAACTATAATGTTATGTAACTATCTTATATAGATATTCCCCAAACAAGTAGTCTAATTAACTTAACTGTGTATTCATTTAAATGTTTCATATATGGAGATGCCACATTTTAATTAGTAACCAGTAAAAAGTTATTTTTAAGAAAAATCAAGACAGAAATATTGGACATGAAAGTGTAAGGATATGTGCCTGGGTCACTGAAGTTAATTTCATGTTTTGTAAGCAACAGAATTCCTATAAGCTTATTCATAAATTTGCTACTTAAAATGCTTTGGTTTATTTGCCTATGTTTGCTGAAGTGGAACTAGTTTCACTTACCTTTTCCAGCTTGTTTAGATAAATTTCCTGAGCCAGTGTAATTCTTCAGGTTAAATACTTTTTTCCCTCCCTTCTACTTTTTCTGCCTGTACCAGCACTGTATTAGGAGACACTGGTAATATCCCACCTGAGTGTGTTCGGCTAAGTAAAACAGGCAATGCTCCTGTAATCTCATCTGGTAACACAGGCAATCCATTTTATAAAAGTGAAGATGCTGAGGGCTAAGTCCTCTCTTTTGTGGAGGCAAGAGGCAAAGATGATTGGGATTCTCATTCTTTTAATGGAATTAGGCAGCTCTGGGGCAAAGCTGGCTCTGCTCTGTCTGAAGTTTTTGGAAGAGTTAGGCTGATGTGACTCCTGAGGCCCCTGCCTTCAAATAGAGCAGAGTAAGCAGGTGAAAGTCTTCATTGCATAGTCCAGTAACAGGCTATTCTAGAGGGATTGTGTAGTGTTTAATTTCTAAATGACAATAAGGAAGACTGTAAAGCATATTTTCCCTAGTCTCTTGAACCTTTCTGCCCTTCATCTGCAGCTCTAGCTAATCAGTCTTCTCTCTGAAAGGGGCAACTTTGGTAACCTTGTGCAGATACCAGTTTGGAACAGTCCCACTGAAACTGCCCAGAATTCTGTCATTCAGCTTGAATGGGTTTGTGAGTTCAATCCTGCATTGGTAAATGATAAATTTCTTGCCATTTTTTTTTTCTTATAAAAAAAAATGTCCACTTGTTAGAGTTTAAACTCAATGTAAAATTACTAGCTTTCTCAATAGTGTCCCAAATGTGGTCCACACAAGTCTGGTGTGCTTCAGACCAAGGTGCATAGTCTGACATTGGTTAATGGACTTAGATATGTTTTATAGTGCATTAAGGTCTGAGACTGATGGTAAATATAGACTTGAAGGTTCACAGTTCTTGGTCTAGAAAGTTTTGCATTCTCAGATTAACATTGCTATGAAAGGTGAAACTACGGCCGAAGACAGAGAGAGTGAGTGTGGCCACACACACTCAATGAAGTGATGGTTTATATGATTATTAAGAGCTTAAGGAAATGTGGAACATGATGTGATTTAGAGCAAAGCTTGAGTGTGGCAGGAATGTATGGTCATGTTTTCCACAGAGGAGCATATGAACAGAGATTATAGGTTTTTCTAGGTCAGTAATGTGTGAGGAATGCATCATCCAGGTGAGTCCTGACACACTGCAATCTGTACTTTTGCAGTGAAGGAGCTGGGTTACTGTGATAGCTCAGCTTCTCTCCTTGTGCAGGGAGCCATCAGCAACTATTCTGTTTCTGATGCAACACTTAGCCTTAACTGTCCACAACCTCCGTTCTCAGCTACGCTGACAGATGTTTTTCTGGCAACCTATGGACCATAGTGTACCTCTGGCAGAAAGATAGTTTAGGTTTTTTTTCCCCTTAAACTTAGAATCTTAAACAAGTTGGCTCAGTTTTCTTTGACACTCTTAGCAGTTGAATATTATATAACTTCTTTAGGGGCATCTCTGTGAAACTTGAGGAAGTAACAGCATGTAGACTGCAGAAAGGTTTTGAAGATTAAAGGGAAAAAAGGAGGTTAAAAGAAAAGAGATGTAATAAAGAGTGTCATACTGTATGTGCATACATATTTATTTTTCTTTTTAGTGATACAATCTTCAATTTCTTAAAAACATTTTTTCCTAAAATTCTTGCCCAGTGTTTCTGCTATAGATAAAATGTTCAGGTTTTGCTTTTTCCTTTTTTCTTTTCTCCTTGTGAGCATTTTGGCTAACCTGTACAGAATCTGATCTGTCTTCTTGTGACACTCTCTTCAGTGTTGCTTTCATCATGATCCTTCAGGTGCTATTTCATAGTCTCTTGAGAAGCATACATCAGATTTTACTTTCTGTGCATTCTGATTCATAGGTACTGTGCACAGAATTTCGAAAACTCTTTTCAAAAAATAATGGTTTGCATGTTACTTCTAAAGTTGTCTTTTTCTTCTTTCATTTTTTTCCTTTTCTTCTTCTGTATATTTTCACTTTTCTAATCCAGCATCATGGTTTTTCGCATGGCATTTGCCCTGGCTGTAAATGTCACCCTCGATCTTAAATGCAATCTTTGAAAACAAAATAAGTTTAAGTAACTTTGCATTATCTTTTTAAGTTCATTTACCATTTTCTATAAAGATGGAAAAAGTTTCTTGGTCTGGAGTTCTTAATGGCAATTACAAAATTTGTAGCAGAATTATGGAGCATTTTAGAATCAAATAGATCTAGAGAATGAAATATTGCTGAGGTAGAGTTCTAGTTTTTTACTTTCTCCCTCTTTCAATCTCAATGTATTCTAAATTTAGATTTGTATGAAGGCAATGTTAAAGTAAGCCTCTAGGAATGGATACTTTAAATAAAGACACTTAGTTCCCTACGGCTTTCATAATATAACATGAATCATCAAGTTCCAAACACCATGCCATAAAGGTCAGAAATATACATAGACTAAACAGCCAGGTACCCTGGATAAGTACATGTATATGCAATATGTATATGTATATATTTTGAATATGTTTGTTCAGGCATGTGATTTATGGCAAAGACTGTATGTCACGTTTTCAGCCTCTCCGCCCACAAACCAAAAGTGTTGCTGTTTGGGTTTTTTTCTGGGGTGTTTTTTTTTTTGTGTGGTGTTTTTTTTTAAGAGGATTTTAACCATCATTTTAGAAGACATGGATACCAATGATCTTAAAAGAACAAAAGGTAGAAAAGTAGTCATTATAATCCATATTTTCAGAATATTTGAGAAGAGACAATAAATATTGCAGTAACAATAACCATTTTGCAAAAGTAATGTTGTGTTAGCACTAATACTAAAAATAAATACAAATAAATTCTATTGGAAAGGATCATAACTAACCAAAGGATGTGGAAAAATAAAAAAGACCCCTACAAGATGATTTCTGAGACATAAAAAGGACAAATTATTTAGTATTGATATTTTAGCCATAACTCTTTTGAATTTAAAAAGCATAAGAAAATACATCTAAATAAAAAGTCACTATAGAAATACATTATAAAAGTTATAATACACACTGTAGCAATTAAGCATTTTGTTTGGGGCTCCAAGAACTGACATTTAGGTTATAATCTTTTTCCTCATAACTGTAATTCAGGAAAAACTGTGCAAATGAAATGTGAATGTAGTACATTATACATTTTATGTACTGATTGACTGTAGACTTCTTTGGTTTCATTTGTGAAAACTGAAAATAAAGTGCAGCTAAATTATATTTTTAAGTCATGACTTCTCAATGGCACAATCAGAGAAACTCTGCAGAATCCCTGTAGATGTTGAGTTCCCATGCTAAAATAAGCATCTCAAAAAATTATTTCTGCAAGTACATTAATTATCCTGATTTTCTTATATTAGCAGGAGCTGAGAAAACATATGTACCTCCTGACACTTAAAATCTTTACCTTGATATTTTTTAATAGGTTCTTCCATGTCCTCTGAGCCTTATCTGCAAGTATAGCATCATAGTAGGGTGATGAGGCCCAGAGACTCTTTCACCCTCAGAAAGACACATAGGATATAGCTTTTTCTCAATGTAGTTATTCACTGCAACATAAGCATAGAGAATTAAATGCAAAAATGGAATATGGTATGGAACATGAACACTAGTTTTTATCCATTTGATGTATTTGATCTACAAGTTAGAGTACTACTAATTAGTGCAGCTGGATGCGGTATGATCCAGCTGAATGAACTAACTTTAGATATTGTTGCGTTAATGGTAGGAGTCTGAGGAGTGGCTAGGGGGAGACCCTACCGTCAAGTCACAAGGTTCAGACAGGACCCCCTTGCTTTCTAAACTCCTTCTCAGAGAGGAGTCTAGGTGTGTCTAAGTCCAGCCTTAGTCTCAGACTTGGTCGACAGTATATTTTCTAAGGATTCTAGAAGTAACCACCCATCAGAGTATTTGTTGTTAGTAACTAATTTGGCAGATTCCCAGGCCGGTCATGTTCAGTGAGAATGATCATGGCTAGATTAATGAATGATACAATTCATTAAAGCAACAGATCCACAGGTTCTTTGGATTACTGGTGATAAGACTGCTGGGTACAAGACGCACACATATACTAAGAAAATGAGTAACACTGCTAGGCTACAAATGCGTTAAGCGAATATGAAACATTGGAGATTTAAAGCGAAGCTATAGAGAAGTTTCTAAGTTTTCCTGGAGAAAGAGATGGTATACCCAGACGTTTTGATCTTACCCAAAGGCGTCCCCATGTGGGGGAAGAGAGGCTCAGGCAATCAGCTAGTCCCAGAAGTTAGAGTGGTATGCGATGGTATCTTCCCCAACACCCTCTTTCTCCTTCAAACGTTATACTACTTTTTACCTTTCAGCTGGAGCTTCAGTGACTCTAGTCATACATAACTTTATTCTGACTGGTGTAGAATTTATTTGCTTTACTTTTCAAAGCATAGACTCAGAGAAATTCAAAGCGCATGCCCAGTGAGGGGTGGTCGCACCTTGGAGGCGGGTAACTTCTGGGATGGAGGTGTGTTTTGGTATTATAATGTTATTATAATAAGCAAAGTTCACCAAAAGGACAGCATTTTGTCAAAGGTATGATGGACTCTTGGCCCAGGATGGCAAATATGCGGCGCACCAGCTCCATGGTACCTCGAGTTCCCATTTATCACAGAGCCTGGCTCTAATCCCTCCACACCGCTCCACCCTCCGGACAACTCCTCTTAAAGTCAGTAAGCCAAGTTCTCCTGGCATTGCCAACATCTAAGGTTACTAGGGAACTTCTACGGAATGGATTCCTCACATAGCAGCTGCACTTTACCCTCGCAGCTTCTTCAATGCTGTACCATTTTTCTAAAACATAAGTTTAATTTCTAGGTCACCTCCACTGATTATTCCACAGATGTGTAAGATGGAAGCTCATTAATACCTCAGTCAATCAAGGTAACACCTTAGCAACATGGCTGCTGTAACTGAAATAATACTAGAAATAATACTATGAGTGGTTTTCTTATTAATGTCTGCACTGTGCAGATGTACTGACTCTTTCAGTGTATTCCCAGGTGCTTTATAAATCACTGATTTTCAGCCCATTGATAAACACTTCCATTTTTTCTTTAATTTGGTCTTAAGACTTTTTAATACCTCTATATATTTTATAAATATTCAGTCTCAGAGTGGTCTGGACCAAGCCACCCACATTAGTGTTAGTTGAGCTGACCTTCTTGGTTGTCTTTTTCAGCTTTGTGCGTTTTTCATTCCTTCTTAATTTTACTCCCTGTGCACCAGGACTGCTCTCCCAGATTTTATTCTCATTCAGGATACTGCAATTTGGATGACTTCTCTGAGATTAGTATGAGTCTCCATTTGCTTCATGCTGTTTATAAGCTAAAAACTCTACAGGGCTTTATTTTGCCCCCAGAGCGCGCACAGAACTCCCATTATTGTTAATGGAATTTCATGTGCCCATCAAATTGTAGAACTGGTTCAAAAAGAAGGGAACTCTAATTGGCCTATATTTTGCAACATGGAAGAATTTAGTCTGTTATCTCTAAACTAAACCTAATCAGAACTGTTACATCTACAGGCTAACTTTAAATGTCTCTGCTGATAGTAATTCAGCTGTCAGTGTGGGCAGTTTTCTTCAGTGCTTGTGGGAGAAAGAAAGGAACAGTAATAAGGTGTTCAAAGTAAGAATGCCATCTACTTTGGAAGGTTTGTGAATGTCATAAGTAATAAGCTGTGTTTAAGCTCTCCGTGATGCAGAAGAAAAATTTGGGGATACTACAATCACTGGGTCATACATAGAGTGGATGTGTAGAGTGTTACATGTTTTGGCAGCCTGCTTGGATATGAGTTTTTCCATTCTTGGCTGTCATTCAGTTTTCTGAAATAATTGTTTTTGCTGCAAATCCCTACACATAAAAGATTGTTGCAAATGGTCAGCAATGAATATTCTGAACCAAGTCTTTTACAAGTATAATGTACTAGTGCATATCTTAGGCTATTCTACACTGACACCAGTGGGGTAGGCATAGCATAAAGGAAAATATGAAACAGATTCTGGAAAATCTATTCTTTTCTGAATATATAGCAAGTACTGAGCGGTCTTTGCAGCTCACATTTGAAAATATTTGGCTTTCAGAGAAGAGCTTATAAAATACAATTTTAAAATAGGACAAACCAATAAAAGTTTATATAATTCCATGCTCGCTCACCTGCTGCCCTGAGAGGTAGCACCTTCTGGATTTAGAAGTACATAGAAGATCTGAAATTGTCATGTATCTTCACTTGCTGACAAAAGTAAGCTGGGAGGTGCTGTTGACACTCTTCAGGGACAAGAGGCCTTGCAGAGGGATCTAAATGGGTTGGAGCATTGGGCAATTATCCATCGCATGAAAATTAACAAGAAAAAATGCAAAATTCTGCACCTGGGGTGGAGGAACGCCAGGCACAAGCATAAATTGGGAGAGGAGTGGCTGGAGAGCAGCCCTGCAGAAAGGGATCTCAGGATGCTGGTTGACAGCAGGCTCAACAGAGGTCACCAGTCTTCCCTGGTAGCCAAGGGGCAAACCACATCCTGGGGTGCATCAAACACAGCATAACCAGATGGTCAAAAGAGGTGATTACCTCGCTGATCTAGCATTAGCGTAGCCTCACCTTGAGTACTGTGTGCAGTTCTGGGCCCTGCAATTTAAGAAGGATGTGAAGGTACTTGAACGTATCCAGAGGAGGGCCACAAAGCTGGTGACAGGGCTGGAAGGCATGTCCTGTGAGGAGTGGCTGAGCACTCTGGGCTTGTCTAATTTGGAGAAAAGGAGTCTGAGGGGTGACCTCACTGCTCCCCACAGCTTCCTGAGGAGGGGAGGTGGAGATGGAAGTGTTGATCTGTTCTTCCTGGGATCCAGCAACAGGATGCATGGGTTCAAAGCTGCATCAGGGGAAGTTCAGACTTGACATTAGGGAGAATTTCTTTACTGAGAGGGTGGCCAAACACTGGAACAGGCATCCTAGAGAGGTGGTCAATGCCCCAAGCCTGTCAGGGCCTTAAAAAGAGGCACTGGGAGAGTGCCCTTCATAATAAGCTTTAACTTCTGGTCAGCCCTGGATTGGTCAGGCAGTTGGACTAGGTGATCTTTGTAGGTCCCTTCCAAATAAACCTATTGTATTGTATTGTATTGTATTGCATTGTATTGTATTGTATTGTATTGTATTCTATTCTATTCTATTCTATTCTATTCTATTCTATTCTATTCTATTCTATTCTATTCTATTCTATCTTATTCTATTCTATTCCAACCATGTGTTCTGGAAATGCTCCTCTGTCACTTAACAAAAATATTTAAAATAAATATCCTTTAACTAGAATAAGCACAATTATGAGTATCTGATACTCTATTTGCGTTATATACTTGACGTGCTGGAAAAAAATGAGGGTCGAAATCTGTCTTTGAGGGTATCATTGTGAACCTACACCTAAGAAAAGAGTTAAATATAATACAGGGTGATGCATGTATTTGAGATCTGTCAGTTTATAATGTCTATAAATTCTCTCCTGCTGCTGCTAGGTGTGACTTGTAGTACATGAAGCTTTTCTATTTTCTTAGGGTTCTACCTCCATGCATGCTATAGGCTGATAAAGTTCATAGGTTCTACCTGAAGCCAAACAGCACCTAGAAAGCAATTTATTCCAGGTCTCCAATAAGGTACAGCGTGAAAAGTGTTCTTGTCGAATGTCTGAAGAAGGACTTGTAAAATTAATGACATTTTTTTAAAGGAGCAATGATGAACTGTCCACCTTTTATATGCTAGTGTTTAAGATCATTTACTAAAACCAAAGTTGTATCTCAGCATGTTTGCAAGTTCTCCAAGAATACCTCTAGTTTAAAGGTGAATTGCAGGGACAGGAAACTGCTACCCTTCTTCCTGTAATGTGCAAAATCTTTCTGTTTCATCAGAAAAACAGCAAACATCATTCTCCAGCAATTCCCTATGTGCCTTCTGTAATCTAGTGCTGAGACATTAATCCAAGAAGGGGAGAACTGGGTTTCTGGATCCTACTCCCAAAATCCATCTGGAATTTAGATTTGACAGTCTTTGTAGGAAGTGTACCAATATTTACTAGAGCAAGAAACAAAATGTGAAGAACCCTTCCTGTGAAAACATTTTTGAATCTTTTTTTTTCTAGAATATATTTCGCATGGAGGATCGTGAGAATTTTCTTCCCAGTTACTTTTTTGTTTGCATCTTCCCTATTGTTCCTGAAGAGATTATTAAGTGAATTATTAATTATGCTATATTTAAGAAATGGACATTAGTGTCTTGGGAGAAAATAATGAGCTTTCTTTGATTCTTTGAAATAATAGCTGTAGGCATCTATCCTCAAAGAGGGAAGAAATAAAAAAAAAAAAGAGATAATGAAGATAGTGAAGATCAGGTCACACATGTATGAAGCAACTTGCCTGGAAGTAATGTGAGACTTGATGTCAATTTAGAGCTTTCATGCAGTTATATATTTATATTACATATTTACTTGCTTTCATGTGTTTAGATTTCCATGCTGAAGGTCATGACTCTTCCCTGTCCTGCATTAGAGATCCAAGTGTCTGGCTCAGCTTTTTGGGATTGGCTCTGGGCAACAGAAGTATATATTGCGGCCCCAAAACCTATCTTAAAGAGTGTCATTTAGCCCTTGGAGTGCTTAAGTCTAATAAATTTAAGAAGAAAATCAAGTGCTTTTTGTGGTAGCATATTATGAAGATTTCCTTCATGGATTCAATTTTGGTTTTAATGAATGCAGAGATGAGACAACTGGCAGTAATATTGCATGCCCACATAAGAAAATACATTGGTGGAGGAAAAATGGCTTCTTTAAAGAATAAATCAAAATTAATAATCATAAAGCATTTTTCAATTCTGCTTCATGTAATGTCTTTCTCCCTTTTCTTTATTCTTTTGCTAAACTTCGGATTAGTCTTCCCTAAATTACCCTTGAACTGATCAAGATAGTTTTCACCAAATTTATGGACTTTTCTTAGTGAAAAGTAATGTTTACACCCTGATTACCTAGTCGTGAAGTTCTAATTCACTTTTGTTCTGTATTTATATTACAATTTATGTAAAATTCATTAATTGTTAATATTCATAATATGTTTAGTTTATAATTGGAACACTCAAACTTGTTATTGCAATTGATGATGAATATTAGCTAATGCATGTTGTGTGTTTATTACCTCTCTCTCTATATAAAAAACGTTAATTTTACAATTTAGAAGTTAATTAATGGAGAATTATTTAAAAGCACTTCTGAGTTTTCTTAAGATAGCAGGTTTATATTGCTATTTGAATAAACTCTGTAAAATATTTTCATAAAATTTTATATGTAGTCTTATCCAAACATGGAGTCAATGAAGAGGTGTAAGATTTTTATTAAATTATTAAAAATTTACTTTATGGATTATAATCCAGATTGGTGATTAAAAGTGTTATTTGTGTGGAAAAGTAATTCTAAGTGGTCTTCATTAATTTAGAAAAAGGAAAACCAAGACAGATGGCAGCCTATCCTTTAAAATGATAAATCCTTGTATTTTTGTATAATGGGAAAAACTTACAGCTTGACTGCTGAGTTGATGTGGGATGTCATACACATTGGAGTGATCTGAGGGTCAGGTTACAAAACAAACTGATATTCATATACAGCAAGGATTGAAATCTAGCTTTTATGCAAAAATTACAATGGAAAACAGGAAGAGGGAGAAGATACTGAAGGAG
This sequence comes from Phalacrocorax aristotelis, assembly GCF_949628215.1. Taxonomy (NCBI): domain Eukaryota; kingdom Metazoa; phylum Chordata; class Aves; order Suliformes; family Phalacrocoracidae; genus Phalacrocorax; species Phalacrocorax aristotelis. The sequence continues at coordinate 35,850,556 of NC_134311.1, read as the reverse complement.
GAAGTAACGTATTTTGCAGAATGGTGTTGTAAAATGGTGTCCTGGAGCTACGTCTTAAGGACATTCTATTCTCCTCTCCTGATTTAGAAACATGGAACCAGATTCTCAGGCTATATAAAGGGTATTACTATTTTGATTTAAACTGAGCTCTACAGATCTGCTATTGAAAAATCTGCTTCTTCTCAAATTGCCATCAAATGCCTGTACAGAATTCTTGCCAAGAAGAGCAGGACAAGGTCTGTAATGCTAAAATCCTGCTACCCTACCACCCAAAAAGAAAAAAAGGGATGATGGAGGATAGAGATCGGTTGATTTAGGACAGCATGCTAAGTCCTCTGTTTTGCTGTGAAGCACGTTAGTCATTATTTTATAGCCACAACATAATAGGAAAAAAATTGAGTGATAAATTGAAAAGCAGAAAAATGGGTGGAGAAAATAAATACCATTTCTCTAAAGATGGTGTATAGAGTCTGAAAGAAATTGTAGGACAAAATAACCTGTTGTCTTCTCAGAAGGCATTGGCTCTGTATTTCCTTGAGGGAAAAAACTCTCTTGAAAAAGCAGATTTCCAAGGTAACAGCTGGAAGAATGAGCAGGACTATGCCATTTCCTTAGGGAACCAACTTCTTCATATTTAATTTCCTCAAATGTTTCAGTACTTATTGGTGTGACTGCTGATTAAATTCAATTTTAAGCTTGAATAGTTATATGTTGGCCAAAAGCAAGTTTCTATTTATTTATTTGATTTTGAAATTTAAACCTTATGTGGTCTTGGTTAGTTACACAAATCACAGAACAGAAACAATGCCACTTGAGCTGTACAATAATGAGCACAGCTCCAAGCCTGAACATTCATCACTGAAGGACCACATGAGGAGGAGGAAGTGCAAGCTGCAGTGAAGCTTGAGTGGTTTTGCCTAAAGAATGCAGACAATTTCATGAAAGGTTCATGAATAGAAAAAGACTAAATTGTTAGACTGCATGAGTAATAGTGAATTATTCATCCACCTTTGTAACGGAAACCATCTGGCTGACAACTGTGTTAGTCAAGCCACTGAGAACACATTTGCAGACACTATTTTAAAATCAGGACCAAAGCTTTCCATCAGAACTACAGTGAATCTTCATGTACAAAAAATATATATTCATGTGACTTTAATGTCCTACCTTCAATCTCTATAATTTTCTTGTCTAAGGAGTTAGATAGCTACAAGCCTGAGATCTCATTTAATATTGTATTTTCAGCTGGTAAGCTGGTCAGGTAAAATGTGTTTTTGCATATATGTGTGTTTTGCCTTTGGCATCAAGCTGTGGTGTTTTTTTTTTTACCTCAATGAAAATTACATTCACTTCTAGGAAAATGGAGAGCTACACTAACTACATTTTAAAAAACTCTACATGTTAAATAGTAGAAAAAGTCTTTCTTAAGGCTAGCATAGGAAAAAGACCACAAAATATCTATCCAAAGTAAATAAAAAGAAGGTCTCACAAGAGTGTTCTGCTCCTTAAAGATGTCTTTAAACCATTTAACTGAAATGGGGAAAAACTCAGGGCAGTCTTGTAGGATCCAGAGCTCTTAACCTGATAGAAATTGTTACATTCAGACACCATGTTCTCTAAACTTGTGCATGATCAATGACTACATCTGCTAGGAAAAGACAAGGTGGAAGAATGGGGACATGGGGATATGAAATTCAAGGAAGTGGTGAAAGAATAGGCAAAAAAAGTGAACGAGCAAAGTGATGGGAGCCCAAGATATGCACTACAGAACAGCAGAGTGTGGAGGGAGGGCAAGATGGAGATGAAAACCTTGATGAGCCCATTTACAGTAGCGCAAAAAGAGTGGATGGGAGAGTTGAAAAGATCTAGAAGACAGGAGAACAACTAAAAGTGGCTATACACAGGTTGGAAAAATTAATTCATTAAATTCAATTATAAATTTAAGCCTTCAAGCAGTACCTGCAGGTTTTCTGTTAGCTACAGATATGAAAAACTGTGATTTAAACTTGTGTGTTGAGAAATAGTATAATATTTAGGTGGTAATGATTCAACAGTGTAAAAGTAGTTGCACGAGACTTTGGTCCCCAACAGATCAGAGAGTTTTGACCTTGTAGAGGGATAATACCATATTATCAGATAAATTCAGTGGGGAATAGGAAAAGATAGGAGAATATATGTATGCAGTAATAAGAATTCAGAAACAAATGATTGCGTGAGAAGTATCTTGTCAATTGTAAAGAAAGGACCTATAGAAAAACAGATTTTATTATAATATATGCACTGTATGTTGTGTCTGTAGTTTTGATTGCCCGTGTGGGCTTTTTGTGAGGAAACACCTATATTGCAGTGATACTGAATTATTTCCTCTAAGAAATTTTAATCCTAAAAAAAAGTAAAAAATATTGTCCTACAACAAGGACGAGATGTAAGTGTGCCTTTACAACTGGAGATTAAAACTGTTCAAATTGTGATGAGGTAATTAAGGTTACCATATTCTCCCAGAGTATTTGTAATGTAATATTTCACTAGTGCGGAAGTAATTATTAAACACAAGTGGAAGATAATCATATATTTTCTAATCTTACCAAGTAGCATGTACTCACTTTCCTGGTTTGCTTGATCAGAACTTTGTATGATATTAAGCTACTCTAGATATCTTTTGTACCTAGACAGGTCCTTGTCAAGCAGGGAGGAATAGCAGCCCCTAAGCAGGCACTGACCAGGACATGCTTCCATGGGGAATGGTACAAGGAGCACAGTTACGTTAGATGTGAATGACATTAAAGCAAACAACTTCTTATTGCAGTGAAGAAAACCACAAATGGGTCAGCATAGCACACCTGTTCAGGAGTCCTTTTGCAAAAAACGGTAAAATAGTTAATTTAAGGAATATAGATGGGGTGACAGACAGAGAAACAGTGAGATGAAGTGACTGTTTTCTACCTGGATCCTTGAGAGTTACATGATTTGTTAACTTAGAGGTAAGTATCACAACAAAAAACTTTCAATTCTCAGTACCCGCTTTGTTTTCTCATTGATTTCTTTTACAGAACTTGTGATGTTATGGCACTAGGAAATCATATTTAGAGTTGTTTGCTGGCCAAAAATACATCACTGTCAGTGTAAATTTGACAAACTATTTTAGGCTTTTATTCTTTACTGTATTTATCTTAACCCTTGTGATGAGTAAAGCCTTCACATTTTTAGTTTTTTTTCTTAATCATATCATCTTATCTTGGTTGAGCACCAAATTTCTCCATATATATTTCATTTTAGAGGAGCGTTGCTTTAACATTTTAAACAACAACTGTTCATGAATAATAAGTACATTCTCCCCTTTCTAGAAATTTATCAGTTATTTTTCTATGCAGTTCTTGGCAAAGTCAGTTATTGGTCACAATTAATAAAATAATAAATCAGAAAGGACATAGAATTTTAAGTTATATATTGGCAATATACAAGCACCAAAAAATGCTGGATCAGTAAAATCTTCTAAAGTGTTCCATCACCATTGCTACCCATTTCACCTGATAAAATCCTGTTTGTATTATTATGGTTAAAAGATGATAGAATTATTTTCTGAGGCTGAAATCTATGATTGTGGTAATCACAGAATCACAGAATCACAGAATGGTAGGGGTTGGAAGGGACCTCTGGAGATCACCTTGTCCAACCCCCCTGCTTGGGCAGGCACACCCAGAGCAGGGGGCACAGGAACGCGTCCAGGTGGGTTTTGAACACCTCCGGGGAAGGAGAATCCCCAGCTTCCCTGGGCAGCCTGTCCCACTGCTCTGGCACCCGCACAGTGAAGAAGTTTTTTCTCACGTTTAGCTGGAACTTCCTGTGATCCAACTTGTGCCCAATGCCCCTTGTCCTGTCATTGGGCGTTATTGAAAAAGAGCCCAGTCCCATCATCCTGACACCTACCCTTCAGATATTTATAACAATTGATGACATCTCCTCTCAGTCTTCTCTTCTCCAGGCTGAACAAACCCAAGTCTCTCAGTCTTTCCTCGTAAGAGAGACTCCAGCCCCCTGATCATCTTGGTAGCTCTCTGCTGGACTTGGTCAACCAGTTCCTTTTCTTTCTTGAACGGGGGGCCCAAAACTGGACTCAGTACTCCAAATGTGGTCTCACTAGGGCAGAGCAGAGGGGGACGATAACTTCCCTCTACCTGCTGGCAACACTCCTTTTCATACACCTCAGGATACCATTGGCCTTCGTGGCCACAAAGGCACAGTGCTGGCTCATGGTTAGCTTTCTGCCCACCAGCACTCCCACGTCCTTCTCAACAGAGCTGCTTTCCAGCAGGTCATTCCTCAGGTGTGTGGGGTTGTTCCTCCACAGGGGCAGGACCTTACACTTGACCTTGTTGAATTTCATGAAGTTCCCCTTAGCCCAGCTCTCCAGCCTGTCCAGGTCTTGCTGGATGGCAACACAGCCTTCTGGTGTATCAGCCACTCCTCCCAGCTTGGTATCATCAGGAATGGCCCTACATCATTTGTCAAAAATGGCACAAGCCTTCCCACCACTTGTTAGATGTCAAAAGCTTGATAGCACGTCATGCCATTTGATGAGAGTGGGCTTGAGCACAATCAAGAAAAAGCAAACAAACAGTATTTCCAGTTCAATATTTACCATGTGCATGTATTTTCTAACTTGTGCATTTGTCATGTCTTTGGATGTCAACAAGGACTTATGGCACTGTACTTGCAACTCAGGGAAATCGGATTCAGAGGCTGAAGCTTTCTTAAACACTCGAATAGATTTGTAGTTGCTATACATATTACACATTTAATGTACATATTTCAAGTTCTGAACATTCCCCTATCTAGTTAACTTTGTATGCATATCTGAAAACACATTAGAGAGAGTGAGAGAAACTGCCCAAGGAAGGTCAGTTCCTTGTACTAATCTCCTGTAAGTATAGGAGTAGGCTCCTGAAACCTTAATCATATTAAAAGCACATGTATCAGCCCAAAGGGGAACATTTGCTGTTTATCAGGATTTTGTAGAGTTAATGTGAGTTCTGCTGGCTTTACAGTTAATAGGGGATATTTCACAGTCAATCTATATGCAGCTTCTGATACTTTCAGTATCTATATCACTTACTACCAAAATCTATATTCACAAGCATAGTGGCTTTTTAAAAAGCTATTACTGCAATCTACAATATTTAATCAGCCTCCATTGGATGGCAGGACTCAGCTTCAAGAGTTTATCCGTTGGTTCCACCTTGTCCTAGCTGGAAATCTGTAACAGGCACACCTACAGTGGAGTTATCTAACATGCCCTAACATTTTATCTTTGCCTTTCTCTACTCTCTCACCTCTCTGCAGCAACTTTGGCTCCTAGAAGATATTACTCACCTAATGCTTCAGCTGCACAAATATGCAAGGTAGCGCAAGGCAAGCAGCCATACAATATAGTGTCCTGCACATGCAATTGACTGCTTGTATCTTTCGGTTTCCACTTTTCAAAGAGTCCATAAAGAAACAATATGACAGAGCCTGAGGTGGAAAGTCTTCTGGGGTACAGGCTTCCTCCATCTTCTTGTGTATGTGAAAAAAAGTTGATTGGGGCCACGTTGCCTGATTTATTGTGCTTATTTTGACTGCTGTGGGAAGACAGCTTGATCAAATTTGTCACACTCTTACGGCAACCAACAGGATTGCCACTTACATGTCATGAGAAGCAAGAGTTCCTTCTTGGCTTGTGTAATAGAAATAAGCTTACTGTATTTCAAATAATGCTGTTTTTTCCCTTTTTTTAAAAATTGTCTTAATTTCCATTTATAGAGATTGCAAATGTATTAAAGTGCTTACGTGTTCAAAATACTATTATGTGTTATAGGCTATACTGACACTATATATAGGGTTTATACCTATCTATATATATAGGGTATATAAGCCTACCTTTATCTTGATATCTATATCTATAAAGGGTGTATATATACATATATATGTAGGGTGTATATATATACAGTCTACCCTATATTGCTTAATTGTACTTTGAACACCTCAGCATTTCGTTATATATATAACAAGTGTGTGTGTATGTGTGTGTGTATATATATATATACAGAGGATATAATATGTAAGTCAACATTTTCAAAATTACTTAAGATTCAAACTCAGAGCCCAAATTTGAGTAGTCTTTGTAGCAATTCTGATTTGATTTTGGAAAGAGTTTTAAACAGAAACTTTCAAATGGCTCATAGAAAAGCAGGGTGCTATTGGAACATATGTATAAAGTTGACAAAATAGGAAAGAAAATTTGTACTGAACCATGTACCTAATCTACTTGCAAAGAAGAACTTAATCCACTGTAAAACTCTGTGCATGTGAATACACAGAAATCAACTGAATTAATTTTTGAGGAACTTGCTGTACTGCTGTCATTTCAAAACTCAGTTAAACACTCTGTTTAATGATAAGGTAATTAGCTGACCACTAGTTTTACCTAAAGTATAAAATTTACAAATCTGCACCATGAATTTTATACAAATTAGTTTTAAAAAAGGTAATGTATTTGGTATTATGAATCCATAATAAACAATTTTGCATTATGAACTACTGTACAGAAGAATCTTACCTCTCACCAATGTACGAAAAATTTACCTGGATAAATTCCACGGTGCTAATGGAGCCACACTTTCATAATATTTACTGTAACAGCCCTAAGATTAGGCACAATAACTATGAAACAGCCAATTTACATGGTGTATTTGGTTTAAGTGGCAAGGTTTTCATGGTGGTGGTGGTAGTGGTGGGATGCTGCAGGGTTGGCCTCCATGAGAAGACACCAGGGCCTGATTCATGCCAGACACAGCTGGCTCCAGAGAACCCTTTAAGGACACAGCTGAGCCCATCAGCCAAGTTGGTGAAGCTTGCCTCATAATATATTTAAGAAAGGGTAAATACTGCTGCGCAACAGTAGCTGAGAGAGAGGAGTGTGAATATGTGAGAGAAACAACTCTGCAGACACCAAGGTCAGTGAAGAAGGAGAGGGAAGGGGTGCTCCAGGCACCAGAGCAGAGATTCCCCTGCAGCCTGTGATGAAGACCGTGATGAGGCAGGTTGTCCCTCTGCAGCCTGTGGAGGTCCACAGTAGATCAGATATACACCCTGCATCCAGCAGAGGACCCCATACTGTGGCAGGTGGACATGCCCCGAAGGAAGCTGCTGCCCATGGGCAGCCTGCACTGGAGCAGGCTCCTGACATGATATGTGACACCAAGGAAAGGAAATCACACAAGAGCTTCTTTTTTGGTAGGACCCAGGGCCCATAGGGGAGCCACACTGCAGCAGTCCATTCCTGAACGACTACACCCGATGGAAAGGACTCACACTGGAGCAGTTTATGAAGAGCTGCAGCCTGTGGGAAGGACACACATTGGAGAATTTTGTGAAGGACTGTGTCCTGTGGGAGGGATCCAATGCTGGAGCAGGTGAAGAGCAAGGAGAAAGGAGCATCAGAGACTATATGTTACGAACATACTGCAATCACTATTCCCTGTCCTGCACTGCTTGGGGGTAAAGAGGTAGAAAAGTCAGGGTGAAGATGAACCTGGGATAAAGGACAGGGTGGAAGGAGGGTGGTTTTGGATTTATTCTTATTTCTCAATAACGTACTTGGTTAATTGGCAATAAATTGAATTAATTTCCTCTAGTCGAGTCTGTTTTGCCTGTGATGGTAATTGCTGAGTGGTCTCCCTGTCCTTACCTTGACCCACGAGTCTTTTGTTGCATTTTTTCCCTTTGTCCTGTTGATAAGGTGGAGTGATAGAGCAGCTTGATGAGCACCTGGTGTCAGCCAAGGTCAACCTACTATAGTCATTGGGTTGGCACCCAATCAGGGGCTTTTGAGGAATTCAAGATAAAGGTAGTAACTGGGAGAGGTAACAGGCAAAACATGGACTGAACTTTGCTAAAGAGCGGAATAATTGTGGGAAATTGCTGTTGTAATTGTGGTGAAGTGACCAGGGGTAGTGTGTGTAAATTCTGTCAGAGTTTCTGGCAGGGACTGTGGCCCTAGGAGGACCCATGCTGAGCAACTTGTTCCTGAAGAATTGTAGCCCTCAGGAAGGATCACATGCTGGAGCAGAGGAAAAGTGTGAGGAGGAAGAAGCAGCAGAGAGGAATTGTTATGGACTGAGCACAACTCCTATTCCCCATTCCCCTGCATTGTTCAGAGCAGGGGAGCTAGAAGAGTTGGGAACAGAGGAGCAAAGTTGAGCCTGGGGCAGGGAGGAAGGTGTTTCAGTTTTCATCTTTGTTTCTCACCATCTCACTTTATTTTTAATTGGTAATAAATTAATTTCCCCAAGTCGAGTCTGTTTTGCCCATGAGCAATTTCCATGTCTTTTCCTTAACCCATAAACTTTTCCATCTTATTTTCTCCACATGTCCTATTAAGGAAGTGGAGAGAGGGAGTGTATTAGTAGGCCCCTAGCAGCCAGCCAAGGTCAACCCACCACACACGGCAAACTTCGAAAGTTGACTTACTTTCCCTGAAACCATTATTTTAAGAACCACTGGATGTTGAAAGAGAGGATTCAGATTCCTCAGAAACTGCAGGTAGACGAAGGACATATTTTGGAATTTATTTCAAATGTGATATCACAGAATCATGATGTTATACTGGTTTAGCTACATAATCAAACGCAGAGTAGAAAACATGGAACCACTCTTATGTCAATCTTTTCATGTGATCCAAGACTGCTGTATCTGAAGTGAGAGCATATGGGTGGTGAACAGAAATCAAGCAAGAAATGGAATTCTGCTGTCAGTCAACTTGACAGCTCAGACCTGCTTAAAGTAAAGTAAAAGCTATCTTTCCTCTTCTGCTCATCAGTAATTGCTAGTTAGCATATGAAACTATTTATCTGTAAGACTCCTCCTTAAGAATCACTGAGGAATGTGAACTACAGAAACTAGTTGGGAAGATGATGGCATTATGGAAAAAGCTACTGTGCTTATAAAACAGATGTTTATATAAATGCTCCAACTTCGAACCTGAAGTCTAGAATATTCACCTGCAACTGGGTCCACAGAGCAAAACCTTAGAGTGTTAATAAAATATTCTGTAGGTGTATTTCTGAGACATGGAATTTCGTTTTAAATGCAGGAGCTGCAGATGAGCTCTGGGAATCCATCTTATGCTGAAGAAGAAAATACAGTCATGCCTCATATGTTTTGTGTGCTTCTTCACACAAAAAAGAAAGTTTTAATTATCATTATCCTCCAGGTGTGTGGTAAATTTAGGCTCTTCTCTTCTTTTCAAAATACACCTATGTGGTACTTCATTTTAGGCATGGCCTCTAGATCCTGAATGAGGAAAGTAGTTTTTTAATGTTAAGAAGATGGATGTGAGTTCAGATGCACCTTCCTTTAGAAATTTTTTTTTAAATCATCTTTCAAAGGAGCTTGCATCTTCTTAAGCACAGTACAGGAACTGAAGCGCTTAGCTGTCTTTTGAGATTCAAATTTTCAAGTTTTCCCATTTGATTTGTCAGTAATCCTCTCTCCTCCTTCTAAGACTTTACATATCCAGATGAAAAGTAACTGATTTCATCTGTAGTTGAAGCGTCTAAGATTCAGTACAAGTATTACTTTCTGCCATTCCTTCCTCCCTTTTCTCCTTTGGCCTCACACTATATGCTACCTTATAAATACTATTACATTCTCTCACACTTTTTGGAACAACTTGCATAATTTTTGTAGCATTCATTTTCTCTTTTATCCTGCAGCATTATTTTTGTTATCATTACCACTGAAATTTCCTGAACTATTTTACCTAGACTGCATTTTCAGAAAGACTCATGCTGTTAAATGGTACCACATGGAGGCCCACTTTACTCTAGTTCTGGCCCTAAAGGCTGTGTGGCTGCCTGATTAAGCTGTCTCCTTCCAGAATTGCTCTAGTCAGACCCTGTTGTTTTATGTTTTATGCGTAATTTTATCACCTATACCTGATTCCGTTTTGTTGTTCTGATTGAATGCTCTTTGGAAATGCCTGAGCTTTTTTCCCCCTTGTGAATTCAAACTTTATTTAGCTGAGATGTGTTTCTATGCTTCCTCAATGAATTTAGAAGTTACCTGAAATGTCAGCTGAAGCTGAATTGATCCAGAGGTGATTTCTAGGTTGAATGGTAGTTTACCTCCTCCTTGTCAAGTATTATCATTAAAAAAAATATAAATTCTAATGATGATGGTTTATTCCCATAACTTATATTCTGTGTAATAGCATTCATAAATATTTTATATGAGCAATAGAAATAAGATATAATTTTACTTTGTACAGATATTGACAGAGTTGAATACCAGTGTTGTATTCTTTGCGTAATGTCTGTGAAAATAGTATCAGTCTTAACTGCAGATATGTTGGCTAGTACCACATGTTGATCATTTTGAGTCTCCTTATAACCAGATCGATCTACTTTGCCCAGCCTTTCCTATGTTAAAATATTTTTTAAAGTATCAGATCTATTCCCCTATTAAATAGAAAATAATTGTCCTTTTAAAATGAATGGAGCTACGTAATATACTTCAGCACATGCTGAGTATTTAGCTAGAATTATATGCAAAGTATACTGTTGTATATGTTTAAGTAACAAGACATTGCTTTGTTTTGTGGGGTTAACTGTTGTTTTCTTTTCTTTGATTTTTTTACAGTCAACAACTCTGAATTAGTTGATGTTTAAAATTATAATCTGCCTTTGAAAAAGAAGAGGACTGCACAAGTTCTTAGAAGAATAAATCTCCAAATGTTTAGATCAACCACTCTTCTATCATCCTTGTATTCAGCTATCTGATCAGTAATCTCAGGGCAAACAGAATGAATTTAGATAAGCATCAACACTTATATATTACCTGGATAACTAATAAGTTCACCATATTTTCATTTCTATGTAAAATTTCAAGTAGGATCTATTCTGATTTGAAATGCATGCCCTAATTTGCTAAAGTGGAGATATATTACAGGGAAACTGAAGATGTGATCACACAGGAAAGAAGTTTGTGAAGCAAGAGAGGTAAATGACCATGTCTGTTCTAAATTGGCCTAAATATTTTGTGTTTGCAACGTTGGGTATAAAACCTCTCTAAAGTTCTCCAATAGATGTAGGTCCCCTCTATTTCCATAGAATGTGTAATTAAAATTGATTAAGTTAATAGGGAAAAAAAAGGTGCTGTGAGCAACAGGGATATTTTTCTTCTGAGACATTAGCAGTAATAAACATTTTTTTATATTTTACATTATTAAGGATTAAATAAAGAAGTATGGTTTTTCATTTTTCAGTTTGTCATATTTTGTATGGGAACCAATTCTTTGTTATGCTAATAGAACCCACTTAAATCTACCTGCAAGCTGAAGTTAGGGAGTGACTTCTGGGACAAAGGGGAAGGGGAGAATAAAATCCAGATGTTTCCACTGATGTTACAGTGCATGAGAAGCAAAAGATTTAATTTAGATAGTGTGTAAAATGCTTCAAAGATTGAATATTGACATTTGTGGAAAAATTCCAAATTATAAAGGGGATTTTGAATTCTTTTATTTTTGCTATCCTGCTTGAGACACCAAAATTGAACTTTTAAAATATATTTAAAATATATTCTCCAAAAGTCAAAGTGTAAATCATAATAATATTGTAAATTGAGGTGACCATTTCCAATGCAAATGCTAAAAATCTGATATTGGCACAACAATGTTAAGTAATGAGGTAAGAAGGAAGATACTTTATTGTATGTTCTACTTCTAAAAGGTTGTTTTTTTCAGAGTCAGGTCTAGCTTCTTTTTCAAAGTGTAATTTTCTTTGGGGACTCTTTGCATCAACTGCTTCATGAACCATGCTTTATCATACATTGCCCGCAGGTTTGCTAAAAGAAGGAAGAAATGCCTTAATCAGGAATGGATTTTGTATTTGTTTTTTTTCTGTACCTTTCTTTAGCATTAAATTGAATCAGTCAACTTAAAGTGTTTAATATTTTTAAAATTTTATTTTTTTCTCAGTGCTTCAGGGTGTGTGTACAGAGTCATTCCATAAGAAGAGAAAGGAAATGTTGGTTACGTTTTACAGAACCAGGCACTGAACTTAAATGAGTCAATTCATTAGTAACTGTAGCCTTGGAAAACTGAGGATAATATTTTTCACAAGATCCACCGGCTATGAAACATTCCAACCCAGAATGACTAAGAAAGTGAATGAAAAATAATTTTTTAAAAATTAATTAATAAATCAAACTTGTTTTATTTTGATTATTCTTTTGTATTAATTTGATTTTGGGCATAAGAACTGAAGGAGAAATCATATTACAGGGTTTTCCCAGATAGAGTTCTTCAGAGGCCTATTCCTTTCACTAGGCGTCCATTTTGAATGAAATAATTCACTAATGTTTATCTAGAAAGAGATTTTAGCCCTAGAGTATCTATTAATATCTTTAAATTCTTTAAGTGAAGCACTTCACTTAGAGAGGTACACTGTAATAAAATTAGTGGTATTTAAAAACATATCTGTATGAATTTCCTTGCAGTTGCAATGTTTTAGAAAGATAATCAATCTTTATATGATATCATTAAGCTACAGTTTCTCTGTAGTCTGTAATACAAATTGCAAAAAAAATATGTCTATTTTAAAGCCATTAAAATGAAAAGAGCTTGCCTGGAGCTAAAAATCTGTGTGTTCTTTAATAATATCTAGTTTTTAATCTACGTATGAGTAGCTGATTTCTAAAAATGAGTGCAGCAGCCAATTAACACTTGCTAAGATACATTATAAATCTGAAGATAATGAGATTAAATGTGTTCTCATACATTTGCATAGCACTATTCTTTAATAATTATTAGACTTGGTCAGATATTTGCTGATTATGTAATCTGACAGATTTTTCAAATACTGATAGATACGTTTATTCAACTCCAGCAATTGTATTTTTGGTGTCAAATTCTTCTCTTGGGAATATTTTCATAATTTAAGAATAGTTCTGTTCATATCAATGCACTATTGCACCTTGCTGATGAGGTATGACAAATGTAATCCTTTGCTAATACTAATTTCTCTCAGAAGTATACGATACTGTTTCCTTCTGTTGTTGACATGGAAGGAATCACAAGGGAAACTGGTCAGTATACTTTCTGCTCCATAGCTGTTTAGTGTTAACTACTGTATTCAACTTATACTGCTTTCTAAGTATTATAATGATTAATAGACTAACAGGGGAAGCCCTGCATCTCATTACTACACCAGACTGAAATCACATACGAAGCTTAAGTGAACTGAGTTACATGGCCAAGGAGAATATTGCACCTGCCCTTATATTATTATGTTTCTGCTAATGATATCCTGATCTTCCTTTTTAATTTTTCCCACCTCTGCTGAAGATATGAAGTTAAATAAATCTAACCAGCTCTGTTGTAGCCCCGTAGATGAAGCATCTGACTCTATTTTTCTAGGACTCAAGTCCTCCCTGGAGTTGATTTCTTTTTTTGCCTTCATGCAGGCATCAGGAAAGGTGTTGTGATACTAGCTCAAGCAGCTAGATTCAAAGTACACTATAATTGTGTTTGCTTCTGATGAGAAAGCACTTTGGGAGGCATGGGGGAAGGAGCTGCTGAGCCTCTCTCCCTCTCTGTCTGCCAGGACTGATCACAATGGCAGAGGTTGTTTTCCTCCCTCATCCTGCCAGTTCATGAAAACTTTACTTGTTTTCAGCATCTGTCCTTGGGAAGCTAGAATGGATTAGGGGAATTCTCTAGGATCTAGGGAATTTTTGTCACGAAAGTAAAGATGCAGAGCTTTGAGCTTGAAGCAAACACATAGCAAGGGAGAAGGTTCCCAAGGAAAATTTTAGATGGGAGCAAGGAAGGTATGGAAATGAAATATAATCAGAGATAAGCACCCTGTAGCTCCTGTGACCTCTGTGGTTTCCAGGCGCTGTAAATCGTGCTGGTGTGGTGGGACCATGGAGTGGCTGTGGGTCACCAGGGAGCCTCGTGACCACAGCAGTTCCTCTGGGGGACTTGAGTAGTGCAGAGAGCAGTACTACTCTTATGCGGACATGGTTACTTCTTATCTGTAGAACTTGTAATACATACACAATATGTGGTTTGATAGTCATATATATATGAGATTTTGGTATTTGCCTTGTAGGATCAGAAAGGCTTGTCATTCCTGAGTTAGGTGTTATTTATATTTGAAGAGAGAGTCAACAGGCCACATTTTTCTTTCTTTGGGTTATAAATTTCCCTTGCTTTTTGTCCCATGTTGTAATTTATATTTAATGCATCATTTTTCTTGTTATTATTTTTTACCATTTCCATGGGAAGAGAAACGGCTTTAACGTACATTAACAGCTTTTTGACTGAAACTGACCTACAAATATATTCAGAAGATTAAAAAATAATGCCCTTAGGAGATTAGTTAAATATCTTCTGACTCCTACACCTTACATCTGCATGTTAAATAACCAAAGAGGAAGGCCAAGACTTCAGAATAATAAGGTAGAAAGACTGAATCTGAGCTTTTATTTTGTTAGTTAAAGACCCTCTGATCATGACCATCAGTAGATGCTTCAAGAGCCCTCACATGGGTATCTCAGGCCAGCTGGCTCCAGGGTTACTGCAGCCATTCACTGCTTCTTCCTCTGACAGGCCTCAGACAGGAAGGCAGGTTTTGATGTGGATTTTTCCAGGTGGAACAATAGCACTTTTTTTCTTCTCTGTTCCTTTTTGATTGTGGCAGCTAATTTCTATTTTCTTTGATTATATTTCAAACTAAAGGATCTTGTAATGTTGTTGCAGTTTGGATTCAGTGTTGCTTTCCGAAAAAGAACTCAGCAATCTTTAGGCTTTAAACTGTGATGGAAAACACCATTACTGAGTGGTTTAAAATCAATAAAGTTTCCAGCAGAGCTGTACCTTGTGTAGTACAAATAACGGTTCTTTTCAAGAAATATTGTAATGTTAACCTCCTCAGTAAGGTAATGGCCAGATAACATATATTATCAATGAAAATCTAATCAGTCAGTCAACATATTTTAAATCAGGTAACCATATAAATATTCCGAGAGGTCTGAAAAAGAATATTTTTTTTTTTACTGTAAAATGATTGTTGATAAACTCTAACTGGAAAGAAAAGGTTCCTTTCCAAGTCACCACTGTGTATCAAAAGGTATTCCATGCATGTTTCTCTTAGATCTGCTACACTTTTGTTCTTCCACCAGTGAATGGGGATTTTAGTAAAGTAGCATGATTATTATATTTTTGGATTACATCAATGGAATGAAGTTTAAAGGATTGTTCTTTAGTGTTGATGAGCAACACATTAACTTGCAGACAAAAATCCAGAGATCAACAATGGTTAGAGATCTAAATCTAGAAAACATAAGGAAAGAGTAAATTAATTGAAGATTTTTAGTTTACAACTGAAGCAACTGAAGAGAGCCCAGATAACAGTCTACAAATTATAAAAGCCTGCTTCAGAGACAGAGGAAATAATCAGTTCTCCATGTCCAGTGTAGATAAGACAAGAAGTAATTGGCTTAAATTTCAGCAGGGGAGATTTAGGTTAGCCATTAGGAAAAATGTGCTAATAGAAAGGACAGCTAAGCATTGCAAGAGTTTGCCTGTGGGTGCTATTGAATCTCCACTGCTGAAGGTCTTTCAGAAGAGGATAGGCTGTCATGAACAGCACTGATATTTTGCTGTACTTGTCCTGTGGCAAGACCACTGGCTAGATGATCTTTCAAGGTCCATTTCTTGCCCTTTGACTTTAATGCTACAACTGATATAAGCTTGTGACTTTGACCTGAAAGCTACAAAGTGTTAGCAGAGAAAACCCTTATCATAATTAGAGTTTTCCTTAATCCAGTCTAAATCTGAATCTTGAAATGGAAGAAAGATTAAAGGAAGAGCACAACAGTAAGAACCAAGTGACTGGACAGTATGTCAGGTTAAAAGACTTTGTAGGTGAGATGAAGGAAATACAGGGAAAGACAAAATGGGCAGGTATGTAACTAAATCAAGATGGGAAAAGTCACATGCTTTTGGGAAAATACCTTATTTGTGTGAAAGTAGTGGATGACTCTGAGGGCTGTGTAATGTTACGCTCACTTTGTGACTTTCCGTTTGGAATAAAATAAACAGTATTTATGCAAATTTTCTCAAGCTGGTTGCTGCTAGAGAATTCGCTTTAATCTCCTCCTCCCCTCCCCCCCTCCCTTAGCATTTCTGAAACTGCTACGTTTCAAGAAAACAGAAAGGAAGAGAAAGGGACACAGAATGCATTCCTACAAGGCATTTCCCTCAAGAGTTTTAGGCAGGAAGGGATTTGAATAAAAACAAATAAAATTCTTCTTTTTTAAATCATAGCTTTACCGTATATCAGGATCATGCTCTCCATCCACTAAGATCAACCTTGCAGTGTTGTAACTGTTAATGCCACAGTAACTCTAGCTTGCTCTGCTTCTCCCAGGCTGCAAAGCTAACTCTCCAGCTCCGCAAGCATTAACCAGTTTGTGCCAGCACCCGTTGTAATCGCTATCAAACCACTGCTGAGGGCTAGAATAACAATAGACTGAAGCAGCATGTGGCCTACCACTGTAATTCTAACAGTGAGATTTACTACTGGGGCTCTGCAGTGTGACCATAGTTAGTTTCAATTTTGTTATAAAACCTTTCTGTTTTCTGTTCTTCCAGTAAGAGGTATCATGTGCTTATATTTTGAAGCTAGATTGTTCCTGCTCTTTTATTCCTTGGCTGCATAAGATAGGTGTGTTAAGGAGGGAAAAGGAAGGGAAAAGCAAAATCTCAACACTGTTCTCTACAAAGATATAATTACACTCAGCAAGATTCAAACATGCACTGAATTTTTCAAACACCCCTGGTGTCCTGTCAAGGTATGTGGAGGTGGAGGAGGGGAACAGAAATTATGGACATTGTGAAGCATAACTTATAATTTTTTGGATTCAGCCCTGCTGTATAAGTGGCCAAGTTCCATGACTAACTTACAAAGGTTCACCCTCATCTAAGTTTCTCAGAATTTAGAAAAACCCTGTATTAAAAAAAACAACCAGCTAATTATCTGTGGGTATGAGGTGACATTTTCTTGTTTGTTGGGTGTTCCTTGGTTTGTTTTCTCGGTAAGGAAAGGGAAAGCATTTTTTTCTCTTCTCTGATAATATTTCTACTGAAAAAAACAGTGACAATTTTTCATATGAGTTAGGACCGCATAATTTGGCTCAATAAATCTTTTTATGACAGTTATTGATTTTAGAAGTTTTAAGATCTATTATCTATTCATTTTATTTCTTGTGTTTTATTTTACCACAAAATATTTTAATTTGCACAGTCACTAATTACGGCTGCTTGTGAAGGGACAGAGGAAAGAGTGCTGCTGTGCCTACAAATATGCAGGGGAAAGAGAAGCAAGAATTTATTTCAGATGAGTAGCTGTGAAGCACATGGAGATTTGGTGTCGGTCTTTGAGTTTCAAGGGAGAAGCTTTCAGGAAAGAAAGGAAGAACAAGTGTTGCTCTAGGTATAAATTTGCCCATCTTGTTGTAGTTTTTAATACTGAAAACATAAGGTGAAATAAAATAGAATTCAAAACTACCCCATAATCTTTTTAAATGTCTTACATTCTGCTGTGTTGCTTCAAGAATAGAACACTTTTTTTTATTACAGATTAACCTCAGATGCAACTGCTGTTACTTAATGTACTCTATATTGTATTTCTAAACTGGTAATTGAAAATCATAAATGGAAGCAACAGGAAATGAAGGCCATGGAACTCTTATTTCCAAGTATACAGAAGAAATAAAGAATTAAGAAAAATGTATTTAAATTTATGAGTGCTTCACAAGTTTTAAGCATAAATTGAAAATGATAAATTTTATTATCTTTTCTAATTTCTCCCCCCCAAAAAACAATAAGAAAATAATAATTACTGCTGCTGCTTTGTAAGTCGATAACACAAGGAAAACTGTAACAATTATTCTAGTAAACAATGAAGATGACTGCATGACTCTCTGATGGAATAAATAACATTGCAATTAGTATGAAGCTATATTGAATATATATTTCTGCAAATTCTTCAAAACCAACCAATTAATCAGAATGCCCTGCATCATCAGAAATAATTATTTACATTTTTGTATAAATATCCATTATTTTTATTGCCTTGAACAAAGTATAATCTCCCTCCAGCCAGCTTCAGTGTCAGGCTCACAGGTGGCAGTTCTGCTCCAAGGCACAGCGGTTCCTCCTTGGGCACTCAACTCTTGTGGTGCTAATGTCCTTCCTCCGTCGTGTGTGTGTCCTCGTCCCCCCAGCTACTGCTGAGGGTTTTTATAGACAACTTTTAGTGCAGGCTGCCAGTCCATCAGTCTGCACAGTGGGGTACCTTTACAGCAGTTTCAGGTACTGCTTTCCTGACAGGTGGTGACCCGTGTCCTGTACTAAGACTCATCATGCTCAGTTTCCATTGCATTGCACTGAGTGCTGCAGCTCCTTATACTCAGCCCTTTTCTGCATTGTACTCAGTTCTCAGCCAAGATAAGGCCCTGATAATCCTGTATCAGGAGACAAAATATCAAACAATAGACACTAAACCCCTCCAATGCTGTGGAAAAGTCGTGTTATGTTCTTAACTGGAGATAAGCAGAAAATGTTTCTCTTTAACCGTGTGTCATGGTTTCAGCTGGGATAGAGTTAATTTTTTTTGTAGTAGATGGTATTGAATTTAGTATTAAAATAATGTTGATAACACTGATGATTTAGTTGTTGCTAAGTAGCTAAGTAGTTCTTACACTAGTCAAGGACTTTTTCAGCTTCCCATGCTCTGCCAGGTGCACAAGAAGCTGTGAGGGGAGGGGGCACAGCCAGGACAGCTGATCCAAACTGGCCAAAAGGATATTCCACATCATACGATGACATGCCCATTATATTAACTGTGGGAGTTGGCCTGAGGAAGCAGCGATTGCAGCTCGGCTACTGGCGGCGTCAGTCCGTGGGTGGTAAGTGGCTGCACCGTTTGCTTTTTTTTCCCCCAGGTTTCATTTCTCTCTTCCATTATTTTTCTTTTCATTTTTATTATCATCATCATTATCACCACCATTATTACTGTTACTGTTCTATTTTAATCATTAAACTATTCTTATCTCAACCTACGAGTTTTATTGCTTTACCTCTTCTGTTTCTCTCCCCCATCCCACTGGGCTGGGGGAATGAGCGAGAGGCTGTGCGGTACTTAGTTGCTGACTGGGGCTAAAACACAACACCGCATAATACTAGAACATTTCCAAATTTTCTTATTCAGCATTTGCACAGCTGAAGGTTTTAAAAAATATTGATGGCATGTTTGTGTGGAATATTTTGGCATAAATTAGATGACTGCTTAAATTCATAGCTGGTACATAACCCTTGGTCCTTCATCTGTTTGAGTTCTTAGACCATAACTCTTTAGTGGCAAGTGGTATTTTGGAGGTGTTGCACTCTGTGGAAATAATTGATTAGCTAGTTGATCAGGGAGATTAACTGTACATCTTTACAAAAAATTGTACATGTTATATAAAGCTGGAAAAGAGTGGAAAAACAAGGAGTTGTCTCAGGGAACCTGTTGAACCATCAGGTACTTGAAGTTGCTGGCATAGGACACACTTCCTTTCCTGCCTTGCATGTGTACTGACAGAATTATTTAGGTTTCAAGAGACCTGAGGCTATGCTATGGGCCACCTGTCAAGGCAAAGGCTTATTGAACAGACTTTGACTGTGATCTGTAGAACTAATATTGTAAGTACCAAAAGGCTTAGTCCTTCCCTATTGATCAATGTTTCTTTTGGTAAAGTGATATTTCTGTGTTTGGATTATTGGGTGTTTAGAAGTATCCTTCCACACAAGCTTTTGATGCAGTTCAAGATAATCAAAAGACTGTAGCTTTCACAAAGCTTGTTTTTCCCTCTAATTGCTGATCTTGTTTACTGATTCTGCCTAATATGTGATGAAGCATAAGCTGTTCCAAGGTTGCCATTAAGCTCAAACAACACAAAAAGAAGAAATCTTTTGGCAGTAGGAACTTGCATATTTCACCATTTTACATGTATGTAACTTTTCTTCAAGCTTTTCAATGTTAGACTTTCAGCACCTGAGCTACAACCAGTTATGCCAGAGTAGCAAGTGTTTGGTCTGCAGGACCATTGCTTGACAATTAAGATTACTTTCCCAATGTTGGTGTGGTGAAAAATCCTTGAAAAAAGCTTTTGGTTTCAATTAATCAGCATTTTCTGACAGAAAGATGTTTAACTGGAAAATCCTCAGTAGGTCTAATTATTGTTTTAATAATTAGTAGCCAAAGAGAAATCAGATAAAAGATGGATTTAGAATTATGATAATGACGATTATCATGTTCCACAGATTATGGTGTTTTACCTGTCAATATGTGTGTTCAAATATCTCTAAATAAGGCTTTTATATGAGTTCTGATTGTTATCATCTATAGGCTTTGGGTTTGCATTATGCTTAACTTGGTAGGGAATTGTTCCTGAGCTTTCAATGAACCATTGGCAAAGAGGTACACCTTATTTTGAAGGAGTAATTTAAAATTTACATAGTCTTACACAGTTGCTAGTAAAATATGCCATGAATATCAAGGTACATTGAAAATCACAAAGTAAGAACAGTTTGTGGCTTATTTTCCAATGAAGGTTTTATGATGTTACAGACCAAAGAACACAGCAGAACATTAGAATATAGAACAAAATGAAAATTACAGAAAGGTATAGTTGTCTGAAAACTTTAAAAGGTAAAAGAGTTACCTTAAATTATTCATTAAGGAGAGTAAGTTTGATTTTTAAGCTTCTTGCTATTTATCAGTGGCTCATCGCAAACTTGTGTAGACACGTTTATAATTTAGAAACATTTGTTTTGGATCAAATTGCTCACAAAGTCTTTGCTTTGAAAGGTTTTTTGCTTGTTTTGTTTTTTGTGTCTGTGTGTTTAATCATGTACTTTGTCGTTGGTGTTTCTTGACTTGATGTATACAGAGTAGTGCAGTAAGCTTACACAAGCATAGACTTCAGTTGAGCTAAAAGCGAAAAGTTTTCAGCTGATAGTGTTGATTTCATGCTATAGTACTTTATTAAGAAGATGCATAATCTGAGCGGTGCCTGTTTATATAGTTATGACAGCAATTGCATTTAACTTTGCCTAATACTGGTGGTTATTGTATGAATTAAAATGTTTTAAACTGTCATACACTTCTCTGTGAAAGGTCAAAAGTCTATAATAATATTTTAACAATCTTATGAACATCTTAGTAGTCAATGGATTGAACTTCCATTTGAACTATCTGCACAATTTGGAAGTGCTGTGTCCTAAAACAGCTTTTCTTATATATAAAATTTAAACTACATAATTATTTTCTTTATTTATTATTTTCTTTATAATTTACAACATAAAATTGAACATAAAATTCAAAGAATCTTTCACATAAATAGGCATGTGTTTGCTTTGTCACTGGTCCTTCTTGCAAACCCCCGTAAGTGTGGATTTGCGCATGTTCCATAAGCCAGGATAGCTGTTTTCTTGCTTTTGGGGCTGTCGGGGTGTGGGTGGTTTGTGCAGGGTAGCACTGCAATCAGAAGGAACAGGTGATTCTGTGGAGGGGTGAGGAGAAATATTCCATCTGGACAGAAAAGTAGGGCTTGGTCACAACCTTTACACCTGCTCTGGGGAGGATGAACAGGAAAAGTCATAAGCTGCATGTTTCCCATATAATTTTTTCAAATTCCATGGACACTTCTGTAAGAAGTTTGGGTTCATATTAACGAATCCAAATTGCAAAATGACTTAGTAGAGAAAAGTATAAAATACTTAAATTTTTTAGCTGAAACAGGTAATCAAATTTATTAGGGACAACAAGGATAATAGCCAAATTCTTGCAAAACTGAAGAAAAACTGGAAGATACATTTTTTATCTTTTATATCGTTCTGTTGCAATAGATTATATTGCTAGATATGGGGGTGTTTAAAACTTCCAGAAACTCTCACCTTTATGTACTACATATTCAATTTATCTCTTTTCATTTATAAATTTAAGCATACAAGGAAAACTGTATTGAATTGAAAACTAAGCTATTAACACCTGATTCAAAGTAAATGGCGTGGATACTTTGCTCTGTGATTTGTGGGGTAGAACTCTGAATCAGTGAAGGAGGTTTTTATAAAATATTAAAGGGGAAAAAATGTGTCAAACAAATCATTCTTACCAATGATGATTGTGGCTTTTCAAACTTAAGAACTGAAAGACAGAATGTCTAAATATCTCATTTGCCGAGGTGAAATTATATCATTATAGATTGTGTTGGCCTTTTTGTCTCAATGGGTTATAGCAATAGATTTCTTTATAATGTGTAAGAAAACTTACTGAAAAAGATTTTTACTCCTCAGCTGCAGATATTTTATATTAGTGTGTAGCAGTGAGAGACCATTTAGCACAATCATGGCTTGTATTATAGCTTTTTTATGCTTTTGACTAACATTTTACCCTGTACTGAAGATAGGCAACACTTCCCACAGCAACAATTTCTTTCTCAGTTTAACTCCTTTCTGAAAATAAAGTTTGCCAGGCAAAGCTCAAACAATAGCTGCAGCTGAACACAACATCTAACCACCCATAGAATTTCCTACCCCTGTGGACAATTCAGGATAGAATATGTCAGACATTTAATTCAAGTATGGCCAAGCACTTGGAATCATATGTCTGTCTTGGTTGTTTCCTCTTTATAAGCAATTAATCATTCATAATTTCCCCTTCTCATTAATTTTCCTGATAATTCATTATATTCCTTATTTTTTATGAAAATTCTTTCATTAGCATGTCTCCGAACAAAAATGTGGCTAAATAATAAAAAAAATGTGTGGCAAGCAATAAATAATATGTATTAATGTAATAGTTTCTTAATTATTTTTTTCAGAGTGCTTTTTTTTTTACTATTTAATTTCTGCTGAGTTTTCTCACTGCTCTTGTCTTATTTAAGAGAGGAATCACGCTGAAGTAGTTACACTCCACCCTGGGACTGCAGAATTCTGCAAAACTTATTTTTCTGTCTTCTGTTTTTAATACTTCAGAAAGCTCATAAAGAAAACAGTTGAGGAATTTATTAAAGTAATTCCCATATAGATTCATTGAAATCCTCTGTGTCCTATTTTAAGAACATACAATCTGATATAAATATTGTAGTACTTTACATTATCCAAATATGCTACGTTTGATGAAGCTTAAGTGTGAAAGGATTTTAAAAGTACAGTTTGTCTCTGAAAATGGCAGCCAATAATAAATACCATATAACCGAATCAGAATAATATCCAAGGAGTCACCATCCCTGTCTACGATATATCTGTAACTGTGCAAGATAATGTATACTATACTAACAAATTGTATACAAGATATATGTAACTGAGAACAGAATTTGAGCAGTTACTAATAATTTTATTTCTGGGCTGTTTATTTTTTTCTTCCAAGCCTTATTTTTTGTATATTTAAGACCCACCAGGGAGAGAGGTGTGCGTCTGTGAATTATAGCCAGTTAACAATTCTTCAAAACCTACTGTACTTTGTAATGGATGGCAGTGATGTACACAATTACTAACCTATTGCGGGAGAACTCCTTTAGATGCTTCAGCAGCGGGTGAAATAAGATATGGGAAAACTGACAGTGACTAGATACAATTCCCCAGACCCCAAAATCAAGTAATACTTGGCTGGTGTGATAGGAATGTGGCATGGTCTCTCTAGAGTGTTAACAAAATTACTATATCTTCAAGTAGGTATTGCAGTTTTGTGGTGGCAGAAGTAAAGTTTTACCTGAAGTTATAGCTAAACTGTTAACATTTGATGAAGGGCATAAAGTATCACAGCACTTGATCTGCCCAAAAGATTAGCCTTCTGTAGTGAAATGAGATTTTAGAGAAACTGGGTGAGGAGCTTATTACACTAGCCTTTCTTTTCTGGAGACATATAAAAAGTGAACTCCAGCCTGCAAGAAGTTGAGTGATACCTTTATTAAGTTCATGAAGGCAAGCTTTAACTCTGCATTAGGAAATTCCTAACCAGTTCAAAATCTCTAGCATTTGTTCTTCCACATGAGAAGTCAGGTCTATCCAAAGGACACATTCCCAGAGCATTAATTTCTCTAAAGTCATTATTTGCAGCTCTCCCATGTTGAATTTAGGCAATGTGTGGTTGACTCTTAAAGACACCTGCTTGGTTCTCTGAGTCTGGTCTGCTGACAGGCCTGATTTTGATTGATAGAGTACCCAGTAACTTCCTCTTCCTGCCCATATGTTTCTTCTATATGTGCACATTCCCCATTTTTCACAATTATCTATATTCTTTTTCTCAGACTGATTCCTGATTTGATCATTTCCTCTGTCCTTTTGGAACCAGCTGCTCTTTTGTTCTTGTCTTCCAATCTCTTTGTTTTCTAATGCAACAAACTTGTACTTCCCTTCATTTAATTGCATACCAAATTCTTTTATGACTTCAAATATAAATGATTGTCTTTATTCCTGAACAAAAGGGCTTTGGCTGAACAGAGGTGGATTGTTGAGTTGGGGTCTTCCAAGACTTGTTGGTTTCAGAATCTTTCAGTTTTAATCTATCTCTTGAGCTATGCTTTATATGTTTAAACAGCTTTTTTTCTTTCAAAGTGACAATACCTTTAACTCACAAGCCAAATAATTCAAAAAGGTGGTAATGCCTGGTTATATACCAGTTGAAGATTCTAGTAGAGGCAACCTACATTTTCTAAACGTTTTGGTTGTTATTACTAATACAAACAGTATTCCCTCCAACATAGCACATAGTAAGCTGAAAGTAATTTTTCCAAAAATTGATATTTTCTTTAACTTTTGCATCATCTGAGGTTTAACTGCAAGTGGTAGGAAACAGAATTTAGCTTTGTACAATTTTTTTTTTTTGAGGAAACCATTTGTGGCAGGCAGAGTTTTAAAACATTTTGAGTATTTGAAGTAAAAACACTGACCTATGTTATTCAATATTTGAATATTCAGAACTTACTGGTATTGTCAAGTAAATTTAGATAGAGAAATCATCAGACTTTGCATCTATTTGTAAAGGACACAACTATTGCCCAGTAACTCCTTCTCCCTCAAGAATTAATTGACTCAAGTCAGTCTGTGAACACATAAGAAGGGAGGTGTTTTCCCAAGTAGAATAATACTTCCATAGATATGCATGTATGGGGCTTCTTAGTGAGGCACATATATAAGAAAGAAGAAAACCATAACTTAAAAATTCAATATAGAAAAGATAATTAGCATAAATAAAACAAATTTTATAGACTTCATTGTGAGCTAGTGATTCTAAGAGTGAGGGAAAAAATAGATCTAGAAAAATGTATTGAATTTTAACGTGTAGAAATAGATGTGGCATTCATTTCCAGAAGGTATTTTGACATCATCAATTTTCCCTCATTGGTTTTAAAGCTTATGCAACTGCTATTAATAACTTTTTAAAAGGAACAGCCTTTTCTAAAATTAATTTTTGTCATCCTGTTGCTTTTAGAAAATTGATGAACCAAATAATTCTTAGTGAAATAAGAAGACCTGGGTGATCAGCATTTTTTAAAACTAGGCTTTTCATATATTTATATGCTAAGTTTTAATGGAAAGATTCACAAGCATATATGTATACATATTGACAAGGAAGTGCATATTCAACAAAATATTCATCAGTTAAGCTAGTAATTTTTTTCTGGCAAGTTGTAAGTATGTATAAAAGTGGACTTCAACAAAAGACCTTCTTTATCGGTGTGGAATTGTATACTTCAGGAAGACCTGTAAAAAAGCGGAATACTGGTATTCATTGAAATCAGAAAATAATGAAATTTTGTAAAGTATTTTAAGAAAAATAAAAGTGGGAAATAACAGTGAAGTGTAAGACATTAATAGTTATAAATTGTTATTTAGGTTTATAGATTAATTACTGCTTAATTTGAATGATACACCTGTACATTCTATTCTAGTTCACAAATTTCACTGATAACGTTTCTCAAAAATCAAAAGTACAATAATTATATAACTGGTATTTTCACTTGTGTGCAATGAAACACTAGGCTACAGAAATTTACAGTGACTGCAATTTTTAGTACAGAGAAAATGAAAAAGACTTATTGAATCCAGACTAGGATCTGTAGGATTTTACTATGCTTTCAGATGTAAAAACATACTTTAAGAGAAAGTTCTAATCTAAAAGTGAATGTGAAATCTAAACACTCACTGAAGATTTGCTAATAAAAGTTATTATTTCAAGTTATTAACTATAATTTTGGCCTTGTGATTTTAGTGTTTGTTTCTAATATTTTCTGGAATATTTATTAAAATAGTAGTAACTGGAGGATAAATATGGTATTTCAGTCAGAATGTGTAAAAATTTGAGAAGTGTTTTGAGTGTGAATTAAGTTTAGTGGTTTTAATCATACCAGCTTTCCTATATTTTAAGGATCTTGTGTACTAAAGGAATGAAATTTGAACCATAAGCAGTTGTTTCTGCTCTGCTAATCATGCTGAAGTTTCCTTTGTAAAAGGAGTAGGTTTTTCAGTTTCATAAATTTATGCTATCATTCCAACATATTTTTTTTAATGATCATCTTTATTTTTTTCTTGTATTAATTTTAATTTTAAATTCTTAGCTTTTCTAGAAACACCTTTTTTTTTTTTTTTTTTTTTTTTGTGATCCAAAGCCTTGTTTTAAAAACAGACAAAAAGCCCAGGCAAACAAGAAAAAGAAAAAATTGGTAGTGTCATAAGTGCCACAGAGCTTAATCACATTTGGAAAGTTGGAAGAGGTTGGGCATAAGTTCTCCAAAGATTTGTTTGAAAGTCCCCTGAAGACATGCTGGAAAAGGTTAATTTGATCAAGTTTTCAAAAGATAGAGTAGACTAGTGCTTGCCTTACAAAAGTTGCACTCAGCTTACCATGACAGTGAAACACTGAGAAGACCTATAATAATTCAAACAAAGCAAAGGAAAGAGAAAGTGATATGGATAATTCATGTAAATCCTATTCTGCGGCAGTTCTGCAGCCAAATGCCAACTTTTGACAAGCTGCAAATTCATTTTTCTGCTTCAGACTGTTCTACTTACAAGAAGTGTGTTTGAAAAGAACTTAGTAAGTTTCACTCAAGACGTGCCAGTTGGCAGTTTCATTTTTTTGCAAATAATTCTGAGTGGAAAGTAATAAAAGAGCTAGGTGAGGTCATAGCATCTGGCTGGTGGGCATAAGCATCTGTGAAGGTTATGTTGCTGCCACATATTCAAAATAGACAAACAAACTAGCAAGGGAAGGGGGAAAAAAGAGAAGGGAATGTTTTGAGGGGCTTTGCTGTCAGAGAACGGGCAACTAATACTGAATTTCTGTACAGAAGGAGAGCCAAATGTTAAGGCTGGTTGAAAATAATTTCCTAAAAATATTAATAAAAGAAAAAAAATATTTCAAGGAGGAAAAACCTTTTAGTTATAAGCACAATAAATTTATAAATTATCTTTAAAGAAATGGGCTTAGAAGATAGTTGCTGTTGTCTCAAGAGAAAACAGCTATAGTATCTTCTCTAACATGTTCAAAACCCACCAGCTAGAAGACCAGATATGGAAAATCTAGGGAATAATATGTGATCCCAAATAGTGAACTTTATCCTTGGAAAGGCCAGGGACAATGCTGCAGTGGTAATTTGATGATGGCTGAGAAAAATGCATATAAATTTATTCTAGACAATTAATTTTTTTTGTAAACAAATGTTTCTTCCAGGTAAGCAATATACTTTCTCATTGTTCTCCAAAGTTTAGCTCTAACTTTTCAGTGACATAATTGCATTCTCTTTGAAGATATGCATGGTCTTTCAGGCAATAGGAGCCTATTTCAAACAATGTTGCTTTTATTGCTTTGTTTTTCCTCATTTTGTTATTTTAATATCTCATTCAATTATTCTATTACTTGTTGTTCCTTTATTTTCTTGCCATTTTATTTCATTTGCTGCATTTTTTTCTTCATTTATTTTCTTCTCATATAACTTCAAATTTATTTTTTCCTCTATTAATTCTTCTCTACTAATTTATCCTTATTGTGAGCCAGAAAAAGGAGAGAGGGAAAGCAGAGATTAAAAAAGCTTACTGTTTTCCCACCCTTCTTCTTCTTTGTCTTTCTCATTGTTTTTAAGATATCTTAATCTCTCTTTTTTTTTTTTTTTTTTCTCTCCCCTTTCCCTCAGCATAGAATCAGTGCATACTCCAGGAGTACTTATGCATCATCATGAAAATGAGCACCCGGGGGATAAAAGCTCAGCTCAGGGCTTGTGAATTTCAGGCTGCATAACTGAATTCATTTGGCTGTTAAATAGGATAGAACTTGGGGCAAGGGGCAAGTAAGGGAGGACGCTGGACATGGAAAATCTCTGGACAAATTGCATCGTCTCAGTACACTCCAGAAGGCTTTTCTGACTCCATTTAGCTAACTTTTTTTTCTTTTTTTTTTTTGAGAACCAGAAGTATAAGCAATGTGATTCATTCTATAAGAATCTTATGTTGGAAGAGCAGGATGAAAACCAGGCAATTCATGAACAAGCTGCCTAAGAAATGATCTTCCTTGGTCCTTGATGTGTTATAGCCCCATTACCTTCCTGCCTGCCATTATAAGTTGTACGTTAGTCATTGCCACTAAACTTCTTTTTACCTTTTTTGCTTTTTTTAATCCCCTTTGGCTTTGCTCCCTTTTCCCTTTCTTGTATTATTTTCTGTATATTACCCTTTTTATGTTTCTTCTCTTGCTTATCAGTTCTCTGAAATTTCTACTGGTATTTTTAATGTCCTTCTTTTCACATCCCTTGCTTTTTTGTTCAGAAAATACTTTGTGTGGCTTAAAAAAACACAAACAAATGAACCATACAAACAAGACCCCAAACCAAACAAAAAAATATCCCCTGAGATACATTTAACACTATTATGTAAAGGAATAGGATAATATCCCTTCAAAGAGTTAACAATCATATCCAATATCCTCTACTATACATTAGGTAGGTGCTTTGTAGTTTAAGGTACTAATGGAATTTGTCTTTGTTTACAATTTCTGAAGCAATTTCTCATCTTTTAAATCAAGTCTCTGTTGGTTAGAACTGGATTCAAAACATAACTGTCTAAGGTTAGAAGAGTAAGGACAAATTCTGCTGTTTAGCTGTATGCCTTGTTCAAAGCAGATTTTTAAGATGCAATGTTTTATGTAAGTCTTATTTGATTTAGCATTGTAAAGTCAAACTCCTAGATTTTACTCTTTTTTTTTCCCTAAATCACTTAATTTCATTTTTATTTAAGGCTGCCAGGCATATTATTCAACTCTTACAAGTGAAAAGTAATGCACACGCAAAGGAAAAGGTTGAATTAAACAGTACAGCTTAGACAATATGAAATAAACTAAGTTATCATGGAAGAAGACCTGTTTGTCACTGCAAAGAGCTTGCTAAAGACTTTTGTTAATTATGGAGCTTTACATAATGTCACAGTCATACATTAAGCAACTGTTGCACTTAAGCCAGTTTAGAGAGTACTTGTCCCCATACTTGTATTATGTTGCCAGAATTATATGTTCATTTGCACAGTGAACAGGATCAGGGTAAGGTCCAACTGAGAAACTGTATGGCACAAAATTGATTAAGTTTGCCTTTATTTTAATTTTTTATATCATAAAGCAACACGCATAATTGTATAACCACTATGCAGGGAGTGAGAGAGAGGCAGAAATGAAGCCTGGAGATAGGAGAAAATATTTGTAAATACACTGGTGTATTCTTATCTTGTATTTAATGTTGTTATAGTTATGTGATGTATGGCTAGTACTTTCTTCACTGTGAAGCATGAGCTGTTCTAGTGTTCCTCAGAGCCACTAATTATTTTTACGGAGGTCTACTGCTTTTCTGATACAATTCATCCTTGTATCAGTTAGCTTTGAATGAAGTGGCTAGTGAAGCACCACAATACCTGCAGCTCAGCCTCATATAATTAGAAATCACTGCAGCTTAGATGAAGCTTTGCACAAGGATTGCTTAAAATAAGTTACAGAACAATGTATATACTATTCATTCCTTGCCTTCATCCGTAGGCCTAGGCATCACATCAGTGAAATTGCTGAAATAGTAGCAAAGTATTTTTAGTGCTTGCTTCTAGAGATTGTATGTACTATTAAAGCTTTAAGATGTACTGCTGTGGATCTGGGGTATAATTTGAATAAGCGTGAGTAGTAAGGATTTATTTTAGTAGTAAGCATCACCATTATTGAATGAGCTGAGCAATGTACTTTTGATCCTATCTAATACACAACAAAATCACACTGATAATAAATGTTTACTCTATGAAAACCCCAGAACCTGAGATTTCTCCTTGTTTTTCTTGAGAAATCACTATATAATGGAAAGGGAAGTGCCTTATGGTGGTTTAGGAAATTTGATCCTAAACAGTGTTAAAGCAGAGAATAAAAATTAGATTATCAAATGTAAAAATGAACAGAGGAATTTTTGCATTCTGTGTTTTCTCAGTATGTGGTTGGATAAGCAGATGGAATTAAATGAACACATTTTCAGATGTCCTTTACTGGCAGGAGAAATAATGAGTTTCTAAGAAACCTGGTTAGCTTCTAGGTATTAGGATGAAACCTACAAAAGATTTGCCCTGTGTACAGTTTCAGAACACATCTAATTTGAATGATTTCATGTCATAAAAACCCAGCAATAACCAAACACACTTTTCTTAAGGAAAGTTTTGAAGAAACTCTAAAATGTTCTCATTCCTGTGTGCAATTACTAGCTGTAAAGCAAATATTCCAAACTTAGAGCTACTCATACAAATTTCAGATAATAAATTTGTTGTTTCTGCAGAAAATTTTGACGTTGCTTCTATTCCATGAGCAATGTCAATGACATATGTGCTATTATCCATGGATCTGACAAAACACTTTGTCTTCTTTTATAGGCAAATCCCATTGCTTTGCAATGCAAACTGAACACACAATGAGCACTTGGTGTTGTCATTTTTAAATGCTACAATAAGAAATGGAATTGCATAAAATAAAATCATTGGATTTTGTTACAATGTTGAAAGAATTTACAAACATGAATTCCTCTAAATCAATTAGCTCTGAATTTCTGGTGAACTACAGTCATAAAAGAAACAGTCATATGTATGGAAATGGCCTACTTAATCCCTCTGTTGTTTGCATGATTAGGAATAAGTTAGTAGGGGGGACTATTTATTTTAAATGAGAAACAACATTTCCTTGGCCCCCCACAGGATAGTATAATTTACACAAATTCTTCACAGGCTTTTATTGGTCCCAGCTGTGAACCAAAACACTAGTTATATGTTTTCACTATGATTTCAGCAGTTCAGCA
The DNA here is from genome assembly GCF_949628215.1 of Phalacrocorax aristotelis. Taxonomy (NCBI): domain Eukaryota; kingdom Metazoa; phylum Chordata; class Aves; order Suliformes; family Phalacrocoracidae; genus Phalacrocorax; species Phalacrocorax aristotelis. The sequence continues at coordinate 35,819,107 of NC_134311.1, read as the reverse complement.
CTGAAGGAAATTTCTAACTCCAGCATCTCTCTTCTATACTCTCCTGTTGTCCCACCTAACATTTACTTTGTGCCACACTGTAACCGCAAGGCAGTATGCAATGCTTTAATTAAATAAATTAAATACCACACTGGAACAAAAACCCTAAAATGATGGTGTTGCTGATCCTTAATGTGTTGATGTCATCCAAAGGCTACTATTATGCAGTCCTGCCTATGTGAGGTGGAATCGTGCAGTATCTTCTAGAATGGCTGTAAGTCCAGATAGAAATCTTGGAGAAACTAGGACCTATCTCCATAAGTACTTCTACTGTTGATTTGTACAGTATACCAGTCATCAAAATTCTTTCACCCCTCTTTTCCTTTGTCACTGTATAAATAGTCAGACTTGTCCCTTCCAGGGTAAATACCAGATAGCACACTTACCTATAACATAAAGTTCAGCTGTTGAACAGATAAATGTTCAACCTAGTTTTAAGAATCCTGTAGCTGTTACAAAATAAATTGTTAAAACTTTATGCAAACTTAGCGTTTAAGAACACCAGTGGCAGAATCTTTAACATCTTAATACACTTTTATATAGCATGAAAGCAGCTCTATTTCAGCTGCAGATATCCAGATGTAAAATTAATTTTTGTTTCTCTTTAGCCTTTATTGAAACAGTATTTGTGCCTTTATCTTGCTGAAATTTCAGACACTTTAGTTTCTTAGCTCTGATGTGCTGGTGGGATTATGGTAGCTGCTACAGTTCCAGGCATTTTCTACAGATTGATACTTCCAGAGACATAATAACTTGCAACATTCTAGTAAGAATAATTGATTGTATCTGTTCTGGGTATCCATGGCAAGGTGTGTCCTGGTTTCAGCTGGGACAGAGTTAATTTTCTTCTTAGTAGCGAAGTATGACGCTAGGTTTTGGATTTAGTATGAAAATAATGTTGATAGCACACTGATGTTTTAATTGTTGCTAAGTAGTGCTTACACTAGTCAAAGACTTTTTCAGCTTGCCAGGTTGCACAAGAAGCTGGGAGGGGACACAGCCAGGACAGCCGACCCCAGCTTACCCCAGGGATATCCCTCACCATATGACATCATGTTAGCACATAAAGCTGGGGGAAGAAGAAGGAAGAGCGGGACGTTCAGAGTGACGGTGTTTGTCTTCCTGAGTAACCGTTACATTTGATGGAGCTCTGCGTTCCTGGAGATGGCTGAACACCTGCCTGCCCATGGGAAGCGGTGAATGAAATCCTTGTTTTGCTTTGCTTGCTAAGATGGCTTTTGCTTTACCTGTTAAACTGTCTTTATCTCAACCCAGGAGTTTCCTCACTTTTACTCTTCTGATTCTCTCCCCCATTTCACCAGAGGGGAATGAGTGAGTAGCTGTGTGGGGCTTAGTTGCTTGCTGGGGTTAAACCATTACAAGGTGTTGGTAGCCAGGGGGGCCTGCAGGGCTGGCCTCTGTGGGAAGAGGACATGAGCTGCCCTGTGCTCAACACAGTGGTTCCCTGAAGGCAAAACTGAGCCCATATTTTAAAAAGGGCAGAGAACACTACACAGAGAGAAGAGGGAACAAAAATGTGAGAAAGAGCAGGGGGAATGCCAAAGTCAGAGCAGGAGCAGGAAGAGGAGGAGGTGCTCCATGGTGGAGCAGATCACGCTGCAGCCTATGGAAGACCCACACTGCTGCAGATGGATATTCCTGAAAGAACTGCAGACCATGGAGAGCCCATGCTGGAGCAGAGGAAAAGTGTGAGGGAAGTAGTGTCAAAAAGGTGGGAAGGTAGTGGTGTTTGGAATGGCAGAATGACAATGAGTCTGGGAAAGGAGAGACAAAAGGTGTTGTAACATTTTTATTTTTGTTTTCTGATACCCTTGTCTATTTTAACTGACAATGAATTATTTTTCCCCAAGTTCAGTCTGTTTTGCTTCTAACAGTAATTGGCAAGTAATCTTCCTGACTTTATCCTGAGACATAAATATTCTTATTCCTTTTTTTCCTGTTTTGCTCCCCATTCCACTCTGTGTGCGTGTGTGTGTGTGTGAGTTTGGCTACTAGCTAAGGCTACTGCAAAAACTGTATTTATATATGCAAAACAAAGACACAAACAAACAAAAACCCCTCACATACATTTATATTTAAAAACCAGAAAGATGTGTATTGTTTTCTTGTTTGTGTCTTCTTAATTACTTTTTGGGCACTGATCTCCTCCTCCATCTCAAAGAATTGAATTATTCTTCATCCAGTTAAAGATTTTATGTTACATCAGAGCTTCACTATAAAGGGACAAAGGATCACTTAGGCCACCATTACACAGATCAGCTTGAATGATCATCAGGATGGGGAAAGAACATTTCCTTTGGTTATGGATGGCTTGCTTAGGTGTGAAAGAACAGCTGGTAAAATCACAGTTAGGTCCTTAAGATCTTGGCTCCCCGTGGCTACAGCTCAGCTCTCATGGTTTTTGCTGTTGCCTGTGATTGCCTATACCTGGAGGCTTTTTCTCTTCTCCCCACTTCATGCATTCAAATCCAAAGGTCTTCACTTCCATTTGCAGGAGCTCAGTTGTTGACAATGCATTGCTTTTCCTTCTCCTTCCTACTCGTTACTCAACATTTAAAAATAGATACTATCATCTGGCAGCAGGATTCTGTTAAAGACAAAGCAAAAGTATTTTCATGTGATTCATTTTGATATAAACAGTCTGATAAAGATGTTCTGTGTAATCCTGATCCAATAAAAATCTTTACAGCAAGATGTAATTTTAACTTAATGACATTAAGTTACTTTAGCTTAGGAAACAATAGTTAAACTCTAGTACCATATTGTGCCCCTTGCAGTATGAACTGTTTGAAAACAACCTGTATGCAGGTATATGAGTATCAATACACAAAGAAGCAAATGGGCCTTAGTATTTATGACAATAGCTTTGTGTAGGCCAGGATGAAACATTTTAATTAACTTCTCTTATAGAATTCAGAAGTTTCTAGCTATGGACAATTTACAGTGCTCTAGTTTGTGGTCAAACTTGCTTGGATTTGTTTTCACTGAGAATGAGAAAAAGAGTGGCATAGATGTACATAGTGGAAAAATAGGCATAAAATTAACTGAATTCCTTAACAGAATCAAAATAAATAAAGTCAAGTGTTCATTAGGTATTACTGAGATGCACACAGTTTTATTAATCCCATAGAATAATACAATGTGTCTGTTACAGAATTTATTTTTTATATAACATCATGCACACAATTCATTTACCATCACTTCATAATATTTTACTTTCTTTGTCCTCTACTGAATCTTTCTAATTTTCTTACAATCCTATAGCCATCTTTCCTTTTGTAAGATTTCTTTCTTCAGGCTGCTTCAACATGGTTAGCCCCTGGTGATACAAGGAACCTGCAGCCAAGATGAAATTCTGTCAGGGACTACAAACAAGCCTGAATTTCTTTTTGTGTTTTCATTAGAATATTTTCTATATCTTATTAGTTAGTCTTCCTTCCTGTGGGAAGGAAACTGTAACCATTTCCTTGGACAGCTGCTCCTTTGCTACAAGGGGTTTGTTTATTCTATTATGTGAATTAAATTTCCAATGGTTTCAAAATGAAGATGATTCTAACATTAATATTTATTGATTGCATAGTACTTTTAATCCACATATTAAAGTGTTTTTCCTGCCCTTTACTTGGGTTATATCTGAGCCCTATAATGGCTGTATTTATCACAGTCTTGTAACAAAGTTGTTTATCAAGTACTGATAATTAATATCAAGCATTGGAGTGTGAAAACAGTGCCGCTGTCTTTTGGCATTCTTTTTTCGTAGAATGTTATCCTTCTTTGTACCTAAAAAATGTAATACAGGTAAAGGTCTGAATCCCATTAAAGCTTTTGTAAAACTGGTTTACAAAATCTTCTCTCAAATTCCTGGCTGGGAATTTCCTGGAGTATGTTCATATTACTTAAAAGAGTTTGGTGGTAGAGGTGTCTAGACTAGCACATGTGGTACAGCATGGTTTAGAGATACTGGTTTGGAACAGAAGATCAGTGCAGACACACAGTCAGCTTTCCTACCTATAAAATTATTTAAAGAGTAGTGTATGTATTTGAACACAGTATAAATGAGAGTATATCACATGTGTGGAATAAAAATAGTTAAAAAGCAAAGTGTTAAATATTTATAGCCTTTTCAATTGTATTTTATGCAGTGTGTCTTACACAAAAAATATAATTAATATTGTTTGCATCAAAAGGTCCCTCACAGGTCCCCTTTACTACCTATAATTGAGACTTCAGTATTAAATATAAAATCACAGATCATATTTCATTTGTATTTTCAACTACCACATAAAGAACTATCAATCAATATTATCACCTATAAGAGGAGAAAAAACCAAAGCTCTTAAAGAAATCTTTCTTCATCTTTCCTTGATTGTAAATGGTGACTAGAACATGAGCAGAAATTAAGGTTCACTGGAATAACATGATAACTCTGAAGCAGGTAGGAGTCAGACATATATATAATCTACATCTTATTAGAAATGCACTGTGGCGACATGCTTAATTTTTGTTAGATGTTCTCTGGTTCTGCCTTCCTCAGTCTATTGTGAGACACAGTGGAAGCAAAGAAAGAATCTATTTTCACTTGCAAGTTGTAACACAAATTGTGATGCATTAAAGCAATGATCCTTGAATTTGCTGCCCTTGATAGGGTTTCCAAAACAATACCTGCTGTGCAGCATGAAGGGGAAGCTTCACAGCGCATTTCATTGATGGTGGAGTTACAACAAACTTTGATGTCTATTGTGCATGTTATATTATTAATTCACGTGTTCTTGCTATATTGTCATTTTTATGGATTTGGAATCTTATGTATTATTGTGACTTTAATCAGCATGACAATCAGATCTGGTTTTATTTTTTTCTCCCTCCAGGATAATCCCTTCTGCTTGTATTTCCACAGCCTTTTTATCCCATCTTCAAAGGTTCATATTCAAGCTACCATCCTTCTGGGCAACAATGCCTGGGTAGCAGTGCTTTTAATCAGTCTGTCAGAGCTACTCTGCAATCAGGATGAGACATACTTATTGATCAGTTGATCTTTCCTCCCTTTAGGAAGCTTTCCTCTTCTTCCGTCTTTTCACTATGCGCAGTACCATGTACATGCATAAAATAACTTAGCGTGTGCTAAAAGACGATAAGATTATTTTTAGTCATTCTTCGTGATGTTCCTAGTAGTGTGCAAACCCCCTGTTCTGCCCACTGAATATTCCAAGCAGCACAGTTATCATACACCTAAAATATCTCTGGTCTGACAGTTATTCTGCTTTCTGGACTACATGGCTTATTTTAAGTTGACCCAATATACTTCAGTTATTTAAACTGATACTTGTACACTATATCTTCACCATGTTCTGTTTGCATTAGTGGTTTTTAATGTGTATAATTTTAAGATCCATTGTAGTAGCTTGATCTGATGCATAATAGCTGGACGTGGCTCATTTCATAACAAAGTGGGAAAGCTCCCTATATTATAGAAAATAAGCATCCTAACCACAGAAGTCTTATTTTTTTTTTGCTTTCAGCTCTGTTACATTTTTTATTTCTTCACCTGTCTCTGCAGTCAAATGCAGAGTTTTGACTAGAACAAAAAGATAACAGGAATCGCTATTCTAAATTTGCTTAAATTACAGAAGACATCACCTTCCAATTCCTGCAGTAACCAAAAAGGTTTCCCTTAAAGTGTGGAATGCTTTTTATTCTTATTTCTCCTTTTCTGAATGATAGGTCATATCTGGTGCTGACACCAAGCTGTTCTTTTGAAAGGATGCCTTTGCTTGGCCTTTTGCCAGTGACCCTTTGTTCTCTTAGCAAACAACAGAGAGAGTATCAGTATCATCTGTAACATCTTTCATCCTGTCTCTCTGAGTAACTTGGCTGATGTTCCAGAATTTGCACTGCTTGGAGGATTAAGACCTATCATAGTGGGTACAGCCAAATTTCCTTACATGACTCCTTTTGTTATGCAACACACAGAGCTTTGTTCCAGTCTAGTGGCCTATGGCAGTAAGATGGAAAGTGAGACTGAGGCTGATGAAACACAGAGGACAGAATGAAAATGCATCAAAACCTGTCATGACAAAACTGTGGGGAAGTTTATAGATACCAATGTCCAAGGTGCCTGTAAAATTCAGGCAGTACTGATACATATCTAAGGTTACTGTGGTTACATACTCCTGTAAATATTGGAGATGCTTGATACTTTTTGCATGCTTTGCCTGCACAAAGTTGTTTAAGAGCAACTGCAGAGCTCTGTGAATGATCAGGATTTGGAGAAGCTTACCAAACTTTAAGTCATCATGGCATTCAAGGCATGTCCCATCTCTCCATTTACTTTGGTGGGGTTTTAACCAGATATTTACAACAGGAAAATACAAGAAAAGGAGTACATACAGGCCCAACACCAAGAATTCAGAATTCACCAGGTAAGCTTATCCTTCCTAAGCCAAGAAAAATTTGTGTGGCTTAAAAACTACTGTTAAAACAAAACAAAACAAAAAGTCCAAAAAATCAAGCCACAATCAATTGGTAAACAAAATACCACTAACAAAGCATTTGAGCTCCTTTTATATAATTCTGTTTTTCTGGAGCGTAAGTGTACAGTAAGGCTGCATTTTCAAGCTTCTTTTCCCAAGTACAGGAAATCTTGAAATGAAATACAAGTGTCTCTCATAATTATCTAACTAAAGCAGCCTAATGAAAGTGATAAATACTCTAACATTTAAAACTATAGAACTGTTAGCATGAAAAAAGCCCCACATAAAAGCTTTAACTGAACAAAGAAGAACTGCAGAGTAACAGACTGAAAAATAACCCTTCAAAACAATTTAATGTGAAACTGGTTTCTTTAAACAACCAGCAATTCCTCTTCCGAGGTACAAAAAAATGCATAGTTATGTACTTGTAGGAGCGTTAAAAGGCCAACAGTACTGAAACCACAGGCAAAGAGTCAGGTCTTCTGGCTGATGTATGTACATATGTTCACAAAATATAACATCATTTTAGATATGTGATGCTGCTATGAGATTTGGTAGAATTTGTAGTATGAACAGATAAAATTGGGCAGTGTTAACCACTGAGTATAATAAGAGCATAGTGTAAAAGGAGGGTTTGAAAGTCTTGTGTTTACTTACTATTTTCTACACTCAGTCAACAAAGACTGATTAATCAACAGTTTTGTTTATTTTTTTTTCCTTTTCTTTCTCCCTGACTCTGGTTAGCACTTACAAACTTCTTTCCAGTGAAGAAGTGATCCTAATTCTAGCAGCATATATCTTTTTGAAAAAATATAAACCTTCCACAGTAACATCTGATAAAACTGTTTACAGTAGTCTGGGTTTTTAATAACCTCAAAGCTCTTGATTCTTTCAGGAAAATAAATTATATTCTTGTTTTTCTGCAACTGTTGAGATATTCAGGAATGAAAGGGAACAGGACTAATACAAGAACATTTTACTTTTAACAGCAAAATGTCACATCAGGCTACTCTTTCCCCTAATCTGATGAAGAGTTGTTGACTTTTTAAAGGTGTGAAGTGTCCTCAATTTGTATTAATTTAATCTGGTGTTTTCAGCATCTCAAGAAAGCATGGTAGTGTTACTACTGAAGTTACCCTTTTGTTCTTGGTAATATATTAGGTAGATTTTTCTGTATGTACCTGTGTGCAACCCTATAGTAACATAAATCTCTGCTCATTTAGTTTAGATTTAGTCTTCAGGTGTGACCTGAACTTTCTGGTGTCTAGTTTTGAATCAATAATTTAGAAAATATCAGATTTCTTTTAATAGTATGGCTGCGGTATAAGAATTAAGTGAAAAATTTTGCTGAAGAAAAAGGGCTCTGTCAAATTTAAGTATTTTAGTGCAGAATAATGTAGTTAAATGGAAAATTTTAAATAAGGATTATTTCAAAAGAAAATATTTTATTTCAGTTTAGTTTTCTTTTTAGCCCAATTTTTTCCCATTGACTATTACATGTTACCCCATGTCATCTTGCAATGAACACGTAGTGTTTCTGTGCATTCATTTTGGCTGCTTGATCTCTTAATTTATGTCTGATAGAGTGTTTTATGTCTGCTGGCAGAGGAAACAAGAGACATCTTGCACTGACAACTTTTTTGAAAGGTTCTTCCTTGTCCTATGTGTTACAATATATCTTTTTATTTGAACTTTGGTCTACAGATATTCTACACAGTGAGAGGCAGTAACTGATTTTTTCCTAACCTCCTTAAAAGCCTGGCTACTATTCCTGTCTTTCTTTCCCCTATTTTCTCAAGACAAAAAAAAAAAGGACACTGAAAAATGAAAGTTTTCAAGATTTTTTTTCTCTCAGAAAATGGGGGAAAAATACTAGTATTCTCATACCTCTGACAGTTCTGGCAGTACTGTTTATCCATCCCTTCTTACAGCCCATCACAGTATCATCATTAATGGGCATCTGGATACAGCAGCTCTGAAACCATATTGTTTCTTGAAGCATTTCAAGAAACATGATTAAAACCTATGCCAAAGTACCAATTAAACATTTGGGTTTTGTGGTTTTTTTTAAGTTTAGGATAGCAGGAAGACATTGCAAATAATAGTTTTAATATATATAAAAAATTAAGTTAAATTTTAAAAAAATAAAAATATGCTGTCACACATCTCTGAAACAGAATCAATAGAATCATTGCTTCCTATGCCTCAGCAAAATACTGGGAGAAGAGAATTTGTGATTATTCTTACTGTTAAGAGAAAATGGAGACCTTTCTGTTGTTCCATTTTGCATTTGAAAAGGTTTTGTTTTACTACCTATAGGAAAAATTATTTTTCTTCAAAATACACTATTATAAATAGCTTAGCACAGTAAAACCAGTGGGTTTTTTTGTAATTAATTCATGATGAAGAAGGCTCTTTGTGTGTGTATATGTCTCTGTGTATGGTGTGTACACGTTTCTGTATGGGTATGTGAAAATCTTGCTATCCAATGCATGTATATTTACATGTGTGTGTTGAGGCTTGGTATTTCAAATTCACCTGATTTAAGTGCACTAAGTGGAACTATTTTAACTCAATTGGTTTTATAAGAAATTTTCTTTTTTCTTGTGCCTCCAACTTCAGGGGCCCTCAAGAGTCTTTACTTTGCTGCTCCTTCACTATAACAGGAAAGGTTGCTGCCTGTATGTATTTCCACAGCTAGTGATACCCCTGTGACCAGCTGTTTTAATGCTGTCTGGAAATTGGGGAAGTTTCTAATTTAATTCCTTTAAATGGAAAGCTGAATACCAGAAAGCCTTCTCCAGTGGAGCAGGATGGAGAATTGCCTCCCTGCTGTTCTTCAATCCTTGTTCTTGAAATTCAAGGGCTTTTATACAGATGTGTTCTGGCAAATAATACAGGAGTAACTTCTGTATCTGTTATTGCTACAATAATCTTTTATTGCGTCTTTGAGTGTTTTCTGTCTTATTCTAGCATCTTCTACACCAGAAACTTTGCTACCGTGAGTTACAAAACTTTTCAGTATTTGAACCCAAAAACTTTGTTGTTAGTTTTGGGTGTTTTATTTTCATTCTGTATAAAATAAAGAGCATCCTATTAAACTTTCTAAAATTTTTTATGAGGAGATTTAAATTATATCTGTCTTCAGAGCTTTTATAAAATATTATTTTTCATTTTTCTGTCTCTATGCTGTAGAAAACTTCTAGCCATAATCATCTGTGTGATGACGCTAGAAATGAGATATGCTGAAGAAAGTGGAATTTACTTTTCATATTTTCAATTTTTCAGGAATTTGGTTCTTATTAAACTTTATAATTATTACAATTAAGAAGATGATGTATTGTACAAATGCTTTGATCATTCCAGTGGATTTTATATATTATTTTTTTTGCCTGATAAAACAAATAATGCATATGTACCTGAATATTATGCAGCCTTTACATTTAATCTCCTTTGTCTGCCCGCTTCTATATTTTGGCAAATGAACAGGCTTAATTTTGTTTCCAGTGTACAGACAAGCATTATTTGGATGACAATCTACTGGCTGGGAATTCGTTACAAAAGGAGGGCCAGAGAGAATCTCCCTCCTTTGTCAGATGTGGAAGGAAACCTTGCCAGGAAAGATGAGGAGAAGGCTGAGGTACTTAATGCTTTCTTTGCCTCAGTCTTTAATAGTCAGACTGGTCATCCTTGGGGTTGTCAGGCCCCTGTGCTGCAAGATGGAGACAGTATGCAGAACGAAGTTCCAGTTGTTGAAGAGGTGGCAGTCACCGACCTGCTCCTTCACCTGGATGTTCACAAGTGCATGGGGCCATGGGATCCACCAGAGGATACTGAGGGAGCTGGCAGAGGAGCTCACCAAGCCACTCTCCATCATTTATCAGCAGTCCTGGTCAACCAGGGAGGTCCCAGATGACTGGAAACTAGCAAATGTGACACCCCTCTACAGGAAGGGTTGGAAGGAGGATCCAGGGAACTACAGGCCTGTCAGCCTGACCTTGGTGCCAGGAAAGGACATGGAACAGATCATCTTGAATATCATTAAGCAGCACATGCGGGACACCCAGGGGATCAGGCTCAGCCAGCATGGGTTTAAGAAAGGGAAGTCCTGCCTCACTAAGCTGGTCTCCTTCTATGATAAGGTGGCCTGCTAAGTGGATGAGGGGAAGGCTGTGGATGTTGTCTACTTGGACTTTAGTAAGGCCTTTGTCACCGTCTCCCACAGCATTCTCCTGGAGAAGCTGGCTGCTCACGGCTTGGACAAGTGCACTCTGCACTGGGTTAAAAACTGGCTGAACGGCTGAGCCCAGAGAGTGGTGGTGAATGGAGTCAAATCCAGTTGGTGGCCAGTCACAAGTGATGTTCCCCAGGGCTCAGTGTTAGGGCTGGTCCTGTTCAATATCTTCATTGATGATCTGGATGAGGGGATTGAGTGCACCCCCAGTAAATTTGCAGATGACACCAAGCTGGGTGGAAGTGTCGATCTGCTGGAGGGCAGGAAGGCCCTACAGAGGGACCTGGACAGGCTGGATCGTTGGGCCGGAGCCAACTGTATGAGATTCAACAAGGCTAAGTGCTGGGTCCTGCACTTGGGTCACAACAACCCCATGCAACGCGACGGGCTTGGGGAGGAGTGGCTGGAGAGCTGCCTGGAGGAAAAGGACCTGGGGGTGTTGGTTGACAGATGGCTGAACATGAGCTGGCAGTGTGCTCAGGTGGCCAAGAAGGCCAATGGCATCCTGGCTTGTATCAGGAATAGTGTGACCAGCAGGAGCAGGGAGGTGATCATGCCCCTGTACTCGGCACCGGTGAGGATCCACGTCGAGTTCTGTGTGCAGTTTTGGGCCCCTCACTACAAGAAGGACATTGAGGTGCTGGAGCGTGTCCAGAGAAGGGTAACAAAGTTGGTGAAGGGTCTAGAGAACAAGTCTTATGAGGAGTGGCTGAGGGAGCTGGGGTTGTTTAGCCTGGAGAAGAAGAGGCTGAGGGGAGACCTTATTGCTCTCTACAACTACCTGAAAGGAGGTTGTAGCGAGGTGGGGGTCTTGGTCTCTTCTACCTAGTAACAAGTGATAGGACAAGAGGAAATAGTATCAAGCTGCACCAGGGGAAGTTTAGATTGGATATTAGGAAAAACGTCTTTAGTGAAAGAGTGGTCAGGCATTGGAAGAGGCTGCCCAGGGAGGTGGTGGAGTCTCCATCCCTGGAGGTATTTAAAGGAAGGGCAGATGTGGTGCTTGAGGATAAGGTTTAGTGGTGGACTTGGCAGTGATAGGTTAGCAGTTGGACTCAATGATCTTAAGGGTCTTCTCCAACCTTAATGATTCTATGATTCTATGTTTCTATGATTATGAAGACTAACACTTATCTGACATGATTTGGTCTCAATTCATGTTAATTGTCTTAAAATATGTCAAAGAGCTGTGGTAGTTCATTAAGTACTCATTATATTAGTTTTCATTATGACCTTCTGTAAAGACTCAAGATATGACTACAAATATGAATTCAGAAAACTTTTATTCTGATAACATCACTACTGTAGCACTTTTAAGGCCAAATTTTGAACAGCTCTGTAGAAAATACATTGATTTACTTTCTAGGTGCTTGTGAAGAACTCTGTTACATACTGTAGGATCTTAAAGGTAAGGTGAAAAGGAAGGTGTAAAATAGCTTATCAAGTCAGTTTATGTTCTAGATGCTGTCAGTGTTTTCAAGCTATAATAATGGGTACTTCTCAAAGTTTCCTGTAGTTCTTTGCTTCAAAAAACAAGACCACATAATTTCTCCTAGTTCTGGTCAGAGAATTTCATGGGCAAAGGCTAATCCTATGTATTGAGATTTTTGAGATTACACTGATGTGTATGACACACTCAGTTTATTAGTTCCTTACCTGCCATTTCTTCAACTAGCTGCAGGTTAGTAGGCATTTTATCCTTTATTGTTAACATTTTGTCTTCTGTATCAAATGAAGGAGTCACAAACTATTCAAATTACTTTTATTTCAAGATTTATGTATTCACTTTAATTAAATTTTGTTAATCTCTATCCATATTTGCTTGAAAGCTGTGACCGTTGCAGGTACTTAAAAGGCAAACATGATGAAGTCATATAAAATTCTATTTTCCTGATTTGTTTCTGAATTCAGATACTACCAGATTTCAGAGTTTGATGGCTAGAGTCTATATGTGCTATACTCATGTCACTAAAGGTGGTTAATATTATAATATAACAGGCTCCCAGGCTCCAGTCAGGACTTCTATGCCCATTGCGTCTGAAGATTAGACATTTCCAAGAACTCTCCTGGAAAAAGTGCAGAACTAATTTTAAATATTGAAAGTTAATTTAATTATAATGCACATTAGAGCATGCCTAACCCTGCCTAGGAGAGCTGTCTCTTAGGGTGGGTGGAATCTGCTGCCAAACACAAATTTCTTCTCAGGCTCTCTGCTTCTCAACATTTTAATTAAATGAGTTTTCAGAAAGACATCAAGAAGAAAGGTGAGAGATGTAAGAGGGTTCTTAGCTCTTATAGTATCTATGAAGACATCATGAACTCCATTAACTACCCTGCATAAAGCAGATTTATTACGAATGTCAACCATTTTTAAGTTAGTGAATTATTCAGGATTTTTAGCTAGTAAATCATTCAATTGTTCGATGAATCATTCAAATAATGAAGGCAAAAAATGTCTTTATTATTTGTTCAGTAGTTCAGACACATTTGCATAGTGAAGTTGCCGGTATGAAACGCTTTTTGCTTTTTCTTATTGTATAATGTGCTTCTATTTGTGATTTAAACACGTACCTAATCATGCTAAACTTCATGAAACATTTTCTGATATTTCAGTTGCTTTTGTGAACACTCAGCAGTTGCACTAATATTTGAAGATAATTAATAGAATGAAGGTGAAAATCATAGCAAGAGAAGCTCAGGGATTTTTTTCAGGTGAAAAAAAAAAAAACCAAACCAAAAAGCCAAACAAAACAAAATCAAGAAACAAACCCCAAAACACAATACTTTATTTATTTTCTTTTATTTTTTGAGGACCAGACAGTGCCTCATGCTCAGAGCTCTATGTTGGGACTCACAACTGTGTGATATCACTCTGGGAGAATGAGGCTGTGACCCTGAGGATAACCCTGCTCTGGTACTCCTCACAGATATGGGGGGAAAAGTCATCTAGGTTCCCAGTTAACAGTTCTAAATGGAGAGTGCTGCTTCCCCCTCCTCATCCTCTCGAAAAACCTTTTGGCTTCAGCTGGACATGCTGTAGACAAGTGGAGAAATGTAATCAGTCATTTGCTCCTGGATTTTTCTCTTCTTTCCTCCCTGTGCATTGCTGGGAAAAGTAAAAGCACTTTAAGGACTTCCCTTACTCCCCAAAATCAGGAACCAGTTAAAGCATTTGGAAAAAGTCTGCAGTTATCTACATGTGGAATAATTGCTGCAGGTGAATTAGAAATTAAACTTACGTTTTTAGAAAAGGTACAGCATGTAAGAAGCTTTCAGAGTAGAGCGCAGCTGACACGTGAGAAATCCATTCCACAGAAGTTCCCTAGGCTTATAACATTAGATGTTGGCAATGCCAGGAGAACTTGGTAGTACTGAATCTAAGAGGAGTTATCTAGAGCGTGAAGCGGTGTGGAGACATCATGGCCAGGATCTGTGATAAATGGGAACTTGAGTTACCATAGAGATGCTACACCACATATTTGCCACCCTGGGCCAAGAGTCCATCATACTTTTGACAAAATGCTGTCCTTTTGGTGAATTTTGCTCATTATAATATCATTATAATACCAAAACACACCTCCATCACAAAAGCTACCCACCTCTAAGGCGCGACCACCCCTCACTGGGAATGTACTTTGAATTTCTCTGAGTCTACACCTTTAAAAACAAAGCGAGAAAGTTTTACACCATTCATAGTAAAGGTAGGTATGACTAGATTCACTCAAGCTCCAACTGAAAGGTAAAAAATAGTATAACATGTGTGAAGAGAAACAGGGTGTTGGGGAAGATACCATCGCATACCACTCTGACTTCTGGGACCAGCTGATTGGCTGAGCCTCTCTTCCCCCACACTGGGACGCCTTTGGGTAAGATTTGAGCACTGGGTTATACCAAATGTTTCCCCAGGAAAACTTAGAAACCTCTCTATAGCTTCGCTTTAAATCCCCAATGCATTACAGTCACTTCATATTTGCTTACTGCACTTGTAGCCTAGCAGTGTTACTCATTTTCTTAGTATTTCTGTGCATCTTGTACCCAGCAGTCTTATCACCGGTAATCCAAAGAACCTGTGTATCTGTTGCTTTAATAAATTGTATTATTCATTAATCTAGCCATGATCGCCCTTACTGAATGTGACTGGCCTGGGAATCTGCCAAATTAGTTACTAACAACAAATACTCTGATGGGTGGTTACTTCTACAATCCTTAGAAAATAAACCATTGACCAAGTCTGAGACTAAGACTGGACTCTCTGAGAAGGAGTTTAGAAAGCAAGGGGGTCCTGTCTGAACCTTGTGACTCAATGGTAGGGTCTCTCCCTATCTACCCTTCAGATTCTTACTATTAACTCAACACCACATCAGTGACCTTTTGGATAACTGAAAGTCTCACGATTGCAGAGCCCTGCCTAATTCAGTTGGCAGGAGTAGGACTGGCTGAAGCCTTGGTCATCCCAAAATCCATGTGAACCCTGGCTTAGCTTTTGTGAAGATGCTTAGGCAAAAGTGTGCATGTATTTGGTCAGATCTTATTCTCCTGTCAACTCTGTATGGATTCACTGAATGTAATTGTGATATGGCCCTAAGGAGTGAAAACAAGTTATTTTTTTAACAAAGTCTTTCTCACAACTAATATCTGTCTTGTTGCATATGTTGGACTGATGAGTGTCTGAGCCTTTATGTGTTTCTACCTAGGCAAAAAGTTTATGCATGTGGTGAAATGGTACTGCATGAAAGAATGGGGTAAAAACATATTTCATTCATTTAAAATCCATTTTAAAAACATGTTTCAGGATTTAAGGGTTTTGCTATTTCTGTACTGATAATTTGCATAACCAAAAGATGGCAGCAGCCTATCTGCAACTGATGCATATTTACAGTACTTGTTCTTCTGCACTTGCAAATTTATATCTCTTGGTGCTTTCCAGATTGTCTCAGTACTGAAAAAAATGTTGTCATATTATTTCTCGTTAAGAATTCTATCAATAAGAAATATGATTGCTGATTACAAAAATATTTTTTATTCAGCTAAATAAAGCAAATGAATAAAAAGATATATGTTTGAATGTTTATTGCCATTTTAGCAGGTGCATTGAAGTATAAATGATAGCAGCATCAATGAATAAATTAATCATAATTAGCACTCAGTTAAAAAGACCTTTTCTCATCAAAGATGTAGATGTTATAATCAGAACTCCTAATTTTAGATGGGGAAGGTTATTTACCACCAAATGCCTAATGCTTTGGAAAGAAAAACACTGACAAATGTGTATTATATAGCAAATTTACTAATAAAATTAGAATTACAGTTAAAATATTCCCAAAGCTGAAAATGTCTAATTTGTCTGTTTGCTTTAATTCAGTTGGATATCTCCCATTTAACATAAAAATTTAATAACATAACATAAACTGAATAGCATAGACTTGACTATTCCACTCTTCCCTGAGAGTAAGGACTAAGCCACATGAAGTGAAAATTAGGTGGCACTTACATGCCACAAGTTGTGACTTAAACTCCAGAACTTAGGATTTAGATGAGCAAGACCCAAATTTTGTTCATGATACCTTGAAAGAGTCTGAAGTTCTGCTCTTTCTTCTTCATCTGGGTCATGTTCATAAAGTCCCTTGGAGCCATTCTCATTCCTACTGTCACTACAGCTTCCAAAGCAAAGGGTCCCTATGACTAGTGTTCGTACAGGGCTGAGCACATGCAGGACACATTTAACATGTGTCATGTTTAGTAGCTGCTAAAATGATCAGGTGGAAACAGTGTTCCTGTCCCCATACATGTAACAGCTCTGTAAATCAAGTTGTCTCCCTGTCAGTAAGAGATCAGATGTAATCCCAAGCACAAGAAGATAGAAACCCCATCTTTGCTTCCCAGAAATGCATTTAATCATCAGGCTATATACAATGTGTCTGTTTATTTCATGCAGTGGTACCACAAGTAATATAAATCCTGTAGGGTCTGTGAAAGAACAAGCAAGGAATAGCATAATTGGGTAACTTAGTCCCCTTAGTAAGGGTTCTTACACCCACAGATTGTTTAACTATTAAAGAATAAATTGATAAAACACAAAATGAGGGTTGGAATCTTAGAATGAACGCTTTTTTTGTGGTGTGGGTTTCTCCCCCGCACCCCACTGACTTTTCCTTAACAGGCTCTGCATTTCATATAAAGACTCTTATTGAATTCACTGGGTCAATCTGAATTAGTTTGCCTTCAGGAGAACTGATTGTCATGCTCAGAAGAGAAAACTGATCATGAACTTGGTTAAGAGACAGGACATAGAACTACAAACAACAGTGTCCATTTGTAACTGTATATGTACATTACATGACTAAATAGTAAACCAATTTTATAAATAATCCCTCAAAGCTTATCCAGAGGCTACATCACATTCAATAAGGAACAGTATGTCTCAGTTTTGTGCTTATTAAAACAAACTAGTCTTAGTCATGAGTTGTTGATGAGTTATTTCTATAGTAAATTCCTTTAGGCAGAACTTTCTCAGTGGAAAACTTCTGACTGTAATTTCTCTACTGACCAGATTAAACAAAATCCATGCCAAACCATTCTCACAGAACAATGCAAACCACAAATTTTTACAAAAGCTTTTCTCCAATTAAAATATCAACAAAATCCTTAAGTGGGTAGCAGTTTAAATTTATTAGTTATTGCAGAGTCAATGGGAATAGAAAGAAGAGAAATGTAGATAAGAATAGGAAACAGCAATTCTATAACTGTTTTATATGTCTATTAGATACATCTAAATGGATTAAACAATAAGGCATGGTGATTTAGTAATTTTTGCTTCACTTCTATAACACAGAAAAGAAATCAGAAAAAAAATGCTATATGTCCTAAATCCATGTATATTTTTGTAGTCCCTCAGATAACCTCATTTATTTCAACATGTTTCATCTGATACATCAAATTTATATGGCACCATTTTATTTGCAAACAAGAATGAAATTTTTCTTTTTCTGACAGAAACCCTTTGCTAGTATAGTTACAGTTCTACCATCCAAAATATAAATAGGTTTTCTGATCAAAATCAAGTTGTAGGTGAGTGTTTGGAATTTCAGAATATTCATTTCAGGCTGTCTGGGCAAATGCTACTTTCTCAAAATGTTCACTGATTGTCAGTTATTACTCCCTTATTTATATAGTAATAGTTCTGAATGCTTTGTAAAAGCAGTCTTAACCATCTTTCAGAAGTAGACCTTTTCCAGCACATTAGGACTACTTTTTATTTGTTTGTCATTTTATGAAATCAGTTAAATCAGCTGTATTTGAAGACATAAATAACTTCAGCATTTACTGCAGTTAATGATTAGAAGTTGTTTTTCAAAAAGGTAAATAAATCTGGTTAATTAAACATTACATTTTTTAATTAAGCAGAAAATGATTTATTTTTGTGCTCATGATTAAAGTTCCCTGAAGTTTGTCCCTCTTTTCCAAACATGGAAGTCATATAAATGCAAAGTATATGCTGAAGATTAACCCACTAATGGAAATTGGACCCTGTCTTTATTCCTTGTCTCTTGTCTCTGTTTATCCCTGCAGTCACTATTATTTCATGTCCCTCAGATATTCCCAGTCTGCGTTCTTCACAAATTCCCACCAGTTTGCAGCTTTGCAATCAATTATTTTTTCATCCCATTTACATAATTCTCTCTCATGACAGGAAATCAGAAGGGAAATGAATCAATTTTTTCTGAAAGAAGTTTTAAGGGTGAACAGATGAGATTCTCAGATGGACTTTGAAATGTTTTAATGAAGCAATTAAAATAAAACCTGATGAAGGTGGGGCATTAAAAACAAAGATTATTATAAAGATGCTTTAACATTTATAGAAAACCAGCAAGGATTTACTCAGTGTGCGCTGCAGGTTTATGGGCTGGAAGTAGCAAGCTCATGCAGTCAAATATGACAGGCAGTGTTTGCACTGATTTTCTTCAACCTATGCATAAAAGTGAAACATGCTTTTGGACTTGCACTCAAAAGAAATATTGTAAAATATCACTCAGTTATAAATCTGGTGTAAAATGGAAGAGTGAAGTTTAATTCTGTGTTATCTTACAATGTTTGAAAAGGATAATACATGCTGAAAATGCATTTCCGATTTTATCACAAGAATATTACTCTGAAACACCCTCTTAAAAATATTTGCAAAAGATATACTTCTATATCAATGGGAAGCACCAGAAGGTATTGCTTGAAGGAATCTGAGCTGTGATATGACTGTCCTTTCCTATGCATAGGTTATAGCCACAAAGCATTTAGTTCAACTCTGTTATAATCAGCTGGCTTTACAACATGATCTTACCCTTCAAAAAATACATTTATTACAATGAAGAGGAAAAAGAATAACTGTACAGTAATAATTTGAAAAGTAATTTTATGTATTTTATTTTTATATTAAGATGTCACATCTTTTATTTCCTTGAAAAAGTAAGGTGATGTTGCTATTTTAAAATGTATGATGCACTTAGGTATATGTGCTGGTCGTGGCTGAGAAGGGTTAATTCTCCTCACTGTGGGGGCCGCCTATCTTCCCAGCTTCCCGCGCTCTGCCGCGTGGCGGGGGGGGGGCTGGGAGGGGCAGGGCCATGGTGGGGGCGGCTGACCCCGACTGGCTAATGGCAGGTTCATTCCATACCATGTGACACCATGACCAGTATATGGAGGGGGGCAGTTGCAGCTCGGGAGCGGCGCGGCATCGGGTCGGCAGGTGGCAAGCAGCTGTGGCGTGTGCGGTTTGTTTCGGTGGTTCGTTCCCCCTCTCCCCTCCCTTCCCCCCTCCCCCGGGGTTTTACGCCTCTCGTTATTCTTTACATTGCATTTCTGTTGTTGTTTCTTTTAATTTTCATTATTAAACTGTTCTTATCCCAACCCACGAGCTTTACCCTTCTGATTCTCTCCCCCATCTACCGGTGGGGGAGTGAGCAAGCGACTGTGTGGGGCTGAGCTGCCGGCTGAACCACGACAGTATACATACAGGGCCTGGTTAGGATAAAGTTACTTTTCTTCATAGAAGCTCATATGGTGCTGTGCTCTAGACGGTTCTGATGATACACTAATATCCTACCTTTTGCTGAACAGTGTTTGCACAGCGTCAAGGCTTTCTCAATTTCTTACTCTGCTGCCCCAGTGAAGAGATTGGCAGGGGAGAGGGTGCACGGTGGGCAGGGAGGAGACACAACCGGGCAGATGACCCCAGCTAACCAAAGAGATATTCCATACCATATAACATCATGCTCAGCATTAAAAGGAAAAGAGGGGATTTAGGAGGTTAACTGTCTTTTATTGGGGAACTGGCTGGGCATCGGTCTGCTCAAGGGAGGTGGTGAGTGATTGCTTTTGCATCACTTGTTTAATTTTGTTTTATTCCTTCTTCTTCCACTTACCATTCACTTATTAAATAGTTATTTGTTTGCTTTTTTGTTTTATCTTGACCCCCAAATTTTACTGTTTTTATTCTTCCTTTCCTTTTCCTCCATACCCCTGGGGGAAGGAAGTAAACAAGCGATGGCGTAGTGCTTATCTGCAACAGTGTTAACCCATAGTAGTGTATTAAGAAGAAGATGTACACATTTAAGAACAAGAATATTTAAGTGTATGAACAAACAGACAGATACAGATTCACCAGTTACTGGCGTCACAGAATCCAGATCTGGCCACTGTGGAATATGAGCTTTAGGCAAGTAAGTATTGGAGGGTCTAAACAGCAGTACCTACACAAAACTCCAGGGCTCAGGTCATAAACAGAGAATCAGCTTACATGACCTAGTAACATATTAAAAAAACTGTGAACAAAATAGAATTATTGACTAGTAAAAAAATCCAAGAAAAAGATTATAACACTAACAGCCCAAATGTCCTCAAATTTCTGTAGTCAGTTTTTTTCTTTGTATGGCTTGTTGTTTTATTCAGAAAAACAAACAAACAAAAAACCCAAACTGGCACTGTCTAATAGAAATGGTTGATGGCAGAGCTCAAATACATTTCTAAATATGGGTTATTTCAAGAAGCACATAGACTACTCATCAAAGCAATTATGAATAACATTGATTTATTGAAGAACTATGATTAAGATAAACAAAACCAAGAATAAATCTTCCTGAGCACACTGATGGTGACAGGTAGTTATAACATAAATAGTTCTTCTGCAATACCTATGCTGTACTGCAGGAGTAGTCTCAGTACTAACCCTAAGACCAAATTCACTAGTCTTGACCAGCTCTTTCTTCATTAGAGCATCCAGGAGCCAGAGCCAGGGGGCACTCATGCTTATGTGAGTCTTGTCCTTCAAGAGGACTCAAGAGTATATGCAGGATTGGCTTGATATTACAGCTAAAACAATAAAATGGTTCATAGTTCCCAAGAGAGATTTTTCTGTACCAGCTTGTGTTCCCATCCCCTCTTCCGTGCATTGGCACTCATATGAGCCCACTTCTCAGTAGGGTAAGTTTTCCACTAATTTATCTCTCTGGGAAAAAATTATAATATCAGCTTGGATGTGATGTGAATTTACACCTTTAATTTCAGTGTGGGGTAGCACTTAAAGAACAGTTAACCAGAGTTATAGGAAAGAATTTTGCCCAAATGAATGAAATTATTACAGGAGAAATGGAATTTGATTTGTATGTGGAAAGAGATTGCTTTCTTCCAA
The DNA here is from genome assembly GCF_949628215.1 of Phalacrocorax aristotelis. Taxonomy (NCBI): domain Eukaryota; kingdom Metazoa; phylum Chordata; class Aves; order Suliformes; family Phalacrocoracidae; genus Phalacrocorax; species Phalacrocorax aristotelis. Next base: position 35,797,665 of record NC_134311.1, on the reverse strand, counting down.
ACAACAAACAAGTTTCTAAGAATATCAATTTCGTATGAAAGTGCTTTAGAGTTCTGGTCTGACTTAATATCAGTTATAAATTTGGTAGATTAAATAAAGAGAATGAGAATGGCATAAGATGATGTGATCAGGAGAGACTAGGGAATTCTTAATTAAAAAACTAATTTTTGAGTATTATTGGACAAACATTGATGTTAGCAGGGCAGAGGTTTAATGACTACAACCACAAAATTCACGCTGAAATTGTCCAGCTGAAAAAGATCGGACAAAACTAGTTTAGGTAACAGAAACAATATAAGAAACAAATGGGCTTTTTCATAGTTTAAATTGGTTTAAATTGGCTGCATTTGTTTCACTTGTTCCTGCAAAATTTTAAAGAAGTAAATCCTACAGAAAACATTAAACGTAGTTGATGTCAATTTTAAATTGCTTTAGTTAAATCAGTGCAAAATCACAACTCTAATCTAGGACAATTTTGTGAGTCGGGTAGGCATAAATGGAAGGTAATAAAATAAATTAGCTTCAATATGCAGATACCAGGATTAACACTGACTCCTTACAGACTATTGCAAAGTTCTGCAAGTGCTCTCTTGATTTGGGACCATATGTCACAGGACTGATTGAGCATACTCTATTCTGATTTGAGTCAGAAGATACTGTTTTTGTAATTTTCTTTCAACAAACTCTTTTGGTCAAATTTTGTACACTTCAAACAGAATGTGAGATGGTGTCTGCCTGCTATTTCCTAATATGCTGTTTACTTTTTACTTTTCATGCCCACTAACACACTACTTTTGAATATAATAGCAATAACTGTTTTACATGTGGGGGTTGTATTTTTTTCATCACCTCCATCTTTCTGTAGAGACTCTGCTTAATACATATTTAACTTGGATGAGAAGTCCAGTAGTCAGTTTCTTTGCCTTGGTCATTCACAGGTAGAAAAAAAGGCTGGTGTATTGTTTGGCTGTGCCATGATGTTGAAAGACATTTTTGGCATCATACGTGGGTGAAAACACATCTTAGAAAACTGGTGTACAATGATCAATTTTAATAACTGCTTTTAGAGTTGATACTCTTCAGAATACATCTCTGTGTGGACTTCTTCAATGTCTGACATTTTCTACTTCTTCTCCTTTCATTGTTATTTTTTCTCTTCCTGTAATTATAATTCTTAATTTAATAGCCCAAGAGACTTTAGAGTTGAAAGCAGTAGTGCTAGGCAGCACAGACACTTGTATTTCTCTTGTACTCTTCTGCCTTGCCCTTCAGGCAATTTTCAGTTCTGAGAAGACTGGTTCACATCCAGATGACTCCAATTTATTCTTTGAAGCCAGATTTCTTCAGGTGCTGTATTAAGTGCTTTTCTCAGCTCTTCTTATATTACTTCTGGCATATTCCTCTTTGTCCACAGACTCCCTCATGTTCTCGCCTCCTGTTGTGAGGGTCAATGGAGTGAGTGGAAGCTGAAAGATGCTGCCACAAAGAGCAGGCTTACTGCTTCCTTCTGCTGAAGTTGGTCCTCTGGACTTTCCGTTGCCCTTTCTTCCACATCCTTGTGCTTTCTTTGTAGCTAAATAGTCTATACTTCCATTAAGAAGTCTCTTTTTGTTAAATATGTTTTCAGCTTGTATTCTCTATGGCTAAATAATACTGAATTTTATTCTTTCTCAAATCCGAGTATTTATTTAGGCTCAATTCTAGGACCATTTCTGTTTGACAGGTTTATTCATGATTTGGTTGCAGGAGATGAATGCACCATTAGCAAGTTTGCTGATGATACAGAACTGGGAGGTGCTGTTGACACTCTTCAGGGACAAGAGGCCTTGCAGAGGGATCTAAATGGGTTGGAGCATTGGGCAATTATCCATCGCATGAAAATTAACAAGAAAAAATGCAAAATTCTGCACCTGGGGTGGAGGAACGCCAGGCACAAGCATAAATTGGGAGAGGAGTGGCTGGAGAGCAGCCCTGCAGAAAGGGATCTCAGGATGCTGGTTGACAGCAGGCTCAACAGAGGTCACCAGTCTTCCCTGGTAGCCAAGGGGCAAACCACATCCTGGGGTGCATCAAACACAGCATAACCAGATGGTCAAAAGAGGTGATTACCTCGCTGATCTAGCATTAGCGTAGCCTCACCTTGAGTACTGTGTGCAGTTCTGGGCCCTGCAATTTAAGAAGGATGTGAAGGTACTTGAACGTATCCAGAGGAGGGCCACAAAGCTGGTGACAGGGCTGGAAGGCATGTCCTGTGAGGAGTGGCTGAGCACTCTGGGCTTGTCTAATTTGGAGAAAAGGAGTCTGAGGGGTGACCTCACTGCTCCCCACAGCTTCCTGAGGAGGGGAGGTGGAGATGGAAGTGTTGATCTGTTCTTCCTGGGATCCAGCAACAGGATGCATGGGTTCAAAGCTGCATCAGGGGAAGTTCAGACTTGACATTAGGGAGAATTTCTTTACTGAGAGGGTGGCCAAACACTGGAACAGGCATCCTAGAGAGGTGGTCAATGCCCCAAGCCTGTCAGGGCCTTAAAAAGAGGCACTGGGAGAGTGCCCTTCATAATAAGCTTTAACTTCTGGTCAGCCCTGGATTGGTCAGGCAGTTGGACTAGGTGATCTTTGTAGGTCCCTTCCAAATAAACCTATTGTATTGTATTGTATTGTATTGTATTGTATTGTATTGTATTGTATTGTATTGTATTGTATTGTATTGTATTGTATTCTATTCTATTCTATTCTATTCTATTCTATTCTATTCTATCCTGTTCTATTCTATTCTCAGTCCAGTCCAGTCCAGTCCATTCCTTCCTATTCTGTCTCAGCTGTTCTGGATTCCAACACCCCAGGCCAGGAATCAGGCACAGTTCAGCTAAGTATGGGATAGACTCATAAAAAACCATCTGCTTCATCTGAAAGTGTTTATCCTAAAGGTATGGAATACAGGCACTTTCCAATAATGGGTGATGGTCAGGTCACCATCTCTGTAGCTAAGTTTTTTAAAATTTTCCTTGCCTTTATTTTTTTCTACAGTGGAAATTTTCAGGGTGTTATTTTCCTTTGGGACCATAATAATTCACTTCTTATTCTTCTGTATCCCTGTAATTAAAAGAACATTTACCCTTGTCTCACCTTTTCATAGTGTTTCACACTAATGTCTGCAATCAGCCACTTTTCAGTCTCAGCACCCACTAACACTGAAAAGATAAGTATATATGACAGTATGTTGGAATAATGTAAGTATTACTATAGGTAAGTTATTTTCTGATGTTTCTTTTTACTGTTACCAGAGTGTATTATTCTTTCAATTTTTTTAATAAAAGTTGTAAGCAAACTTAACCCTGTGAGTTTCTTCCGTAAATACTTATCTCTGTGATGCGTTCACTTCAGCTTATTTGCTTTACCTTGAACTCACCTGCTTTTTGAGTCCATCCAGCTTCTGCACAAATACATTGATCTGTCTCTTATTCCTTGTGCAAGTTTATTGTTCATGCAGATATGGGACTATCAAGCTGTATATCTTCCATATCAGTTATACCACTGGGAAACATTGTGGGTCATCTAGTGAAAGAATAATTTTTAAATGTGCAGTGTAAAAGCAATTTTGTTCAATTTTAACTCCCTAGAGTAACTAGATTCAAATGCCCAGCTGTCATGCAATATAGCAAGATAGTACGAATCTATTCATGCATTCAGATTTAATTTAATTTTAAGTGCCCAACAGAAATGAAAATGTTTTTTAAAAAAGGCCACATAGTTTTATGTTTTTGCATCCCTAAAGTAAGTTTTAAACTTGACAGTCATTGTGGATGTGTAGAGCACTGGTATGGTCCATTGCCAAGGTTCTCAAAAAAAACGCATCAGGTTTTGGTATCAAAATGTGAATTCAATTTTTCCTTTGGGGCTAAAGCTGCTGTTACTGAAACTAACTTGTATTTAGCTCTTAGCTTAAACAGGACCAAGAACAATCCCTTAAAATGTGGTCCTTCATTTTATTAGGTGTGCAAATCATTTATATATGCTTTACATTTCTGTAAAGATGTGTTTTAATGTTTTCATTCAATATCTGATGAAAACATCAGTGTTTACATGTTCTATAGTTTAACACTTTGACTGCAGTCTGATCTATGCCCCTGACACATTGTGCAGTCACATTTTTAAAAAGATAAATAAATACAGTTATTTATGTCCCATTAGGTCTTCTGGCCCTTAAGACTGTGTGTGCTGAGATTTCTCATGGGTTTTGTAGTTCATATTATCCTTTCTCTGAACTCCCTCAGCATTTAATGTATTTTTTCTGTTGCTCACAGAGTTCACTGGGATTTAGACCCACAATGCGTGTCAAATACTGCAATTTTGCAGTCCTCACTTGTTAAAAAATAACATAAAAAGTGTTCAATCCCACCAGAGCTTCCAAATATCTTTTTGGCTCCAGTATATTTATATAGAAGGGAAGGCTGTTTTCCTATTTCCTCCTAAAGTGTCCTTGGAACGGAATGCTTTACAGAATGATAGCAGACTATTCAGGCTTGCACTGCTCCATCCTTTCAATTGTAATCACCCAATGCCAAGACGTCTATTCCTTGGAGGCTCCCACCCAGGCAACTTAAAAACAAAGGCCTAAACCAATGAATTGTTTGAGCCTGACAGACATCTAAGTCTGTTGAAATAACCTGTGCCCAAAATTGCATTTAAACAGTAGCAAATCTGACCTTAAAACTGTTACAGAAATAAGCTTTGTATAGGCATCATACAGCTCACCAACAGCTATCTAATAATGGTGTGGATTTTGTTGTTGAATGTTGGTCAAAACACCCTTGTTTACATTAAAATTGTATTTATTTCTACCGCTGCTGAATCTGAACTCTTTCTGATCAAAGAGCATAAATTGCAAATGTAATATAGGTTTTTTTGAAAAAGCCAATAAAATTATTATGCTGGTTTTGGCAGAGATAGAGTTAATTCTCTTCACTGTAGTGCCTGTAGTAGTCAAGGACCTTTCCAGCTTCCCATGGTCTGCCACGTGGGCAAGAGGCCGGGAGGTGCAGGGCCACATCCCAAACAGCTGGCCCAGACTGGACAACGGGATGTTCATTCCATACCGTGTGACACCATGACTAGTACATAGTACATTAACGGGGCAGTTGGCACATGGAGGGGTTGTTGTGGCTCAGGGACTGGTGGCGTTGGGTCAGCGGTTGGTGAGCAGCTGCATCACATGCTGTTGGTTTCAGTTGTTCATTCCCCCTTCCTCTGTGGCAGGTTTCTCCTCTCTCATTATTTTCCTTTTCATTACACTACTATTGTTGCTGTTGTTATTATTGGGATTTTCTTTTTCATTATTAAACTGTTTTTATCTCAACCCACAAGCTTTACCCTTCTGATTCTCTCCCCCATCGTGCCAGTGGCAGAGTGACCGAGCGGCTGTGTGGGGCTGAGTTGCCAGCTAAACCACAACAGTCTCTTTTGGCATGCAACATGGGATTCAGAAGGTTTGAGATAATAACAGCTGCTGGTCACAGCGCCATGTTCTCATTTTTTTGCAGTACTTGTTAAAGATTGGTGTTGGTCTGTTTAGTTTGCTGTGTTCTGTTGTGATTAGTGATGTTTTGCCTGAGAGATTTGTTATGCAAACACTGGTTTTCACCTTTATCTGGTATTTGGGTTTTGTATTGGAACATTTATTGTACTTTGGATACCACCTTGTTGAGGCAATTAGCAATTATACCTTCTCCTCTGAGAGATTTTATATGGAGGAAATAAAGAATGGTATCTTTGCAACATTCTTCTATGATGTTTCTACCTTTACTGCAACAACTGTTTTGTATCTTGAATATCTTTGGGTAGTTAAGATATACTTATTGTTAGTTTTGGGGCATGTTGCTTTGGTTTTGACTAAGGTTAGAAAGCAACTTAAGAATATCACCCAGAGATCTGCCCCAAGGATTGAGAGTTACGAGTGGCAGGGCTTGTGCGATAGCATAGGCAAATACCTAGGGCAGTGAGCACCCCCAGTCTTTTGGAGCTTTATCCCTGAACAAGTGCAGAGTCCTGAAAAACTAGTAGAATATTTGGAGTTACACTGGGAACTCCAGAGAAACACAGATCACTGCAACGTGCTGGTGCCTGGCCCATGCATACCAAGCCCTGCTCAACAGTGTTCAGTGCCCCCAAGGGGAAGAGAAGATCTCTGGATTGAGAGGCAAAGTGACAGGCACTGTGGCCACCCAAACCCCTAAGACAAGCATGGTGGCTATTCAAATCCCGATGACAGGCACTGGAACTGACTCAGAGAATCAACCCATGCCAGTATCAGTCACCCCCATACACAAGAAGAAATCTTGGAAGCGGAAGTCAACTCATTTAGAAAGGGATGATGAAGAAGCAGGGCCGTCATGAAGAGAAGAGGAGGAAGAAGTCACAAGTGAAATAGAGACCACTTGATCCCTGTTCTTGAGTGAGTTGCTAGGTATGGAAAAAGATTTTGGCTGTTCTGTAGGTGAGCACGTTGTCATGTGGCCGCTCCTGTGCTGGGATAACAGGGCCAGTAGCCTGGAATTAGAGGGAAAAGAAACCAAACAACTGGGTTCCCTTTCTGGGGAAGGAGGCATTGACAAAGCAATTGGAAAAGGGACACAAGCCCTCAGCCTCTGGAGGCGAATCCTGTCCAGAGTAAAGGAAAGGTATCCCTTCAAAGATGTTATATATCACCTAGGAAACATGGACATCTCCATGGACAACCATGGAGAAAGGTACCCAGTATCCAAGGGAATTAGCTGTGCTTGAGGTGATTTATGGTGACCTGGACGATCAACAGTCATCCAAAGATCCAGGTGAAGCCCAGTGCACAGGACCCGTGTGGCAGAAGTTTGTATGGAGTGCACCACCCTTGTATGCAAACTCATTGGCAGTAATGTCCTGGAGAGATGACGAGGCACCAACAGTGGTGGAGGTGACTGATAGACTCCAGGATTATGAAGCAACTATCTCTTCCTCCCTCGTGTCTGCTGTGGAGAAATTATCCCAAGAAATCCAGCAACTTAAAGAAGATACGCCCTACTCCCCACCTTTACGGAGTAGTGTCTCAGCTGCTAGGAAAAAGCATCCTTTTGCTCAAAGATGATATACAGCATGGCACAGGCCACCCTATGGTACCATATGTGTGTCCACAGAGAGGACATGAGGAGGTGGGATCGCAAGCCTACCTCAACCCTATAGGCATGGGTATGTGAGCTGCAAGGAAAAAACATTCAGGGGGGTTCTCCCAGGCAAGCTGCTGCTCCAGTTTCCAGTGAGAAGGTCCCCAGAATTCTAATGCATTCTTCTCAACCCCTCTGGCAGCAGAGTGCAGGCCACAGTTTGCTTTCAGTTGGAGGGGTGTCCAGTACACCTGGAATTGACTGCCCCAGGGATGGAAGCACAGTCCTATCATTTGTCAGGGAGTGATTCAGATGGCACTGGAAAAAGGAGGAGCTCTGGAACACCAACAGGACATTGATGACATTGTCGTGTGGGGCAATACAGCAGAAGAATATTTTGAGAAAGGAGAGAAAATAGTCCAAATCCTTCTGAAAGCTGGTTTTGCCATAAAACAAAGTAAGGTGAAGGGACCTGACCAAGAGATCCAGTTCTTAGGAATCAAATGGAAAGATGGATAACGTCAGATCCCAATGGATGTGATCAACAAAACAGCAGCCATGCCTCCACCAATTAGCAAAAAGGAAACACAAGCTTTCTTGGGCGTTGTGGGTTTTTGGAGAATGCATACTCCAAATTACAGTATGATCGTAAGCCCTCTCTGTCAAGTGACCCAAAAGAAGAACGATTTCAAATGGAGCCCTGAGCAATGACAAGACTTTGAACAGATTAAACAGGAGATAGTTCATGCAGTAGCCCTTGGGCCAGTCCGGGCAGGACAAGATGTAAAAAATGTGCTCTACACCGCAGCTGGGGAGAATGGCCCTACCTGGAGCCTCTGGCAGAAATCACCAGGGGAGACTCGAGGTCAACCCCTAGGGTTTTGGAGTCATGGATACAGAGGGTCCGAAGCCCGCTATACTCCAACTGAAAAAGAGATATTGGCAATATATGAAGGGCTTCAGAAGTGGTTGGTACTGAAGGCCAGCTGCTCCTGGCACCCCGACTGCCAGTGCTGGGCTGGATGTTCAAAGGGAAGGTCCCCTCTACACATCATGAAACTGATTCTACATGGAGCAAATGGGTTGCGCTGATCACCCAGCAGGCTTGAGTAGGAAACCCCAGTCGCCCAGGAATCTTGGAAGTGATTATGGATTGGCCAGAAGGCAAAGATTTTGGATTATCACCAGAGGAGGAGGTGACACGTGCTGAAGAAGCCCCACTCTATAACAAACTGCCAGAAGATGAGAAGCAATTCGCCCTGTTCACTGATGGGTCCTGTTGCCTTGTGGGAAGGCACTGGAGATACGGAAGGCTGCTGTATGAAGTCCTATACTACAAGTAGCAGAAACTGCTGAAGGAGAAGGTGAATCCAGCTAGTTTGCAGAAGTAAAGGCCATCCAGCTGGCCTTAGACATCGCTGAATGGGAAAAGTGGCCAGTGCTCTACCTCTGTACTGACTCACGGATGGTGGCAAATAACCTGTGGGTCTGGTTACAGCAGTGGAAGCAGAACAACGGGCAGCATAGAGGCAAACCCATCTGGGCTGCCACATTGTGGCAAGATATTGCTGCCTGGATAGAGAACCTGGTTGTAAAGGTATGTCATGTGGATGCTCATGTCCCCAAGAGTTGGACCACTGAAGAACATCAAAGGAACTAGCAGGTGGATCAGGCTGCTGAGATTGAAGTGGCTGAGGTGGATCTGGACTGGCAGCATATGGCTGAATTATTTCTAGCGCGGTGGGCCCATGACACCTCAGGCCATCAAGAGAGAGATGCAACTTACAGGTGGGCTCATGGTCAAGGGGTGGACTTGACCATGGACACTATTGCATAGGCTATCCATGAATGTGAAACATACGCTGCAATCAAGCAAGCGAAGCAGGTAAATCCTATGTGGTATGGGGGACGATGGCTGAAATATAAATATGGGCAGGCCTGCCAAATTAACTATATCACACTCCCACAAACCTGCCAAGGCAAGTGCCATGTGCTGACAGTAGTAGAAGCAACCACTGGATGGATGGAAACATATCCAGTGCCCCGCACCACTGCCTGTAACAATATCCTGGGCCTGGAAAAACAAGTCCTGTGGCGACATGGCACCCCAGAGAGAACTGAGTCAGACAATGGGACTCATTTCCCACATAACCTCATAGACAGCTGGGCCAAAGATCACAGCATTGAGTGGGTGTATCACATCCCCTATCACACACCAGCCTCTGGGAAAATCAAAAGGTACAATGGACTGTTAAAGACTACACTGAGAGCAATGGGGGGTGGGACATTCAAGCACTGGGATACACATTTAGCAAAAGCCACGTGGTTAGTCAACATGAAGGGATCTGCCAGTCGAGCTGACCCTGCCCAGTCAGAACCCTTACATACTGCGGAAGGGGACAGAGTCCCTTTAGTGCATGTAAAAAATATGCTGGGGAAAACAGTCTGGGTTCTTCCTGCCTCCGGCAAAGGCAAACCCATTTGTGGGATTGCTTTTTCTTGAGGACCTGGGTGCACTTCGTGGGTGATGCAGAAGGATGGAGAAGGCTGATGTGTGCCTGAAGGGGATTTGATTTGGGGCAAAAACGGTCAATGAACTGAATGGCGTAATGCAAAGTGCTATGTAATATTGTATGTCATCTCTTCTGTGGTTGCTATATGCCATGTCAATGATATCATAGTACAGCTCTCCCAATCCATGGAAGATGAACTCTGATGAAACAAGCAAAGTGCAGCAGTGATGGAGTGAAGACTGACTTGGTATGCAGCAACCCAATGCCACACACACCATCTCTCCTGCTGTGAAAGACTGATACGACAGATGGAGACCGGAGTCATGGGCTGGGTGAACTCAATGGACATTTTTATGGATATTTTACAGGGAAGGTCCATAGACTAAGGTAACGATGTCTATGTATTATGTCAAAGGATGGGAAGGGGAGGGGTGGTAGTTGGTGAGGTTGTATTGGATGGTATGGGACCTGGCATGGTGTAAATGGTATGGCGTAAGGGGTGGAGAATGTGCTGGTTTTGGCTGGGATAGAGTTAATTCTCTTTACTGCAGCACCTATAGTAGTCAGGGACCTTTCCAGCCTCCCATGCTCTGTCACGTGGGCAAGAGGCCGGGAGGGGTGGGGTCACATCCCAGACAGCTGACCCCGACTGGCCAACGGGATGTTCATTCCATACCATGTGATGCCATGACCAGTACATTAACAGGGTAGCTGGTGTGCAGAGGGGGGCCGTTGCACCTCGGGGACTGGTGGGTTGGATCAATGGGTGGTAAGTGGCTGCGTTACATGCTGTTGGTTTCAGTTGTTCATTCTCCCTTCTCCCCTGCTGCGTTTCACCTCTCTCATTATTTTCCTTTTCATTACACTCTGTTGTTGTTGGTTTTTTTTTTTCCATTATTAAACTGTTTTTATCTCAACCCATGAGCTTTACCCTTCTGATTCTTTCCCCCACCCAGCTGGTGGGGAAGTGACTGAGCAGTGACTGAGTGTGGGGTTGAGTTGCCGGCTAAACCACAACAATTATTTGAGCTATACTACATGGATCTGTTTTCTTTACATATAAAATCATGCAGTCCCTACTCCTCTTAGCTAATTGTTCTATCAGAATAGGCACAGCTATTGCAAAGGTACTGAGAAATACAAGACTTTATATTTATTGTAACTCTGACTTCTCTAGGCTATACACATTTATTCCATTTCTTTCTGCCTGTCATGGTCAAATGGGAGAGAAAGCTGTGTTTTCTTTACATTGAAACCTTGCATAAGTTTAATGAAGGTGAACTCTGGCCTTGGATCAAAATAAGGCCATACCTGTTGGTGTGCTTTGAACTAGATGAACTAAAAATGTCCCACTTCGCTATCAGTACAGGATGAAAGGGAAATTCTCTTGCCCTTTTTCTGCTGAAAGGAAAATCCTCTGTGATGTGTAATAAGTACAATCTCTTCTCTGCCATCTTGGCATACAGCCATGTTAGATTAACACTGAACAAACTTACCTGTGTGGGAAGATAAGTCCAAGACCTGTTGTCCCATTTATATTGTAGAAAAACTTATCTACAGAAAAAATTCTAGTATATTGCATTTCCCCTGTGCTAAGAGAATTAATAGAATCATTTAGGTTGGAAAAGACCTTTAAGATCATCAAGTCCAACAGTTAACCTAGCACTGCTAAGCCCACCACTAAACCATGTCCCTACGTGCCACAGCTATCTGTCTTTTAAATGTCCCCAGGGATGGTGACTCAACCACTTCCCTGGGCAGCCTGTTCCAATGCTTGACAACCGTTCGGGTGAAGAAATTTTTCCTGATATCCAGTCTGAATCTCCCCTGATACAACTTGAGGATGTTTCTTCTCATTCTATCGCTTGTTACTTGGGAGAAGAGACCAACACCCACCTCACTACAACCTCTTTTCAGGTAGTTGTAGAAAGTGATAAGGTCTCCCCTCAACCTTCTTTCCTCCAGGTTAAGCAACCCCAGTTCCCTCAGCCACTCCTTATAAGAGTTGTGCTCTAAATCATTCACCAGCTTTGTTGCCCTGCTTTGGACAAGCTTCAGTACGTCAATGTCTTTCTTGGACTGAGGGGCCCAAAACTGAACACAGTATTCAAGGTGCGGGCTTACCAGTTCTGAGTACAAGGGGACAAGAACCTTCAGTATACTACCAGTATAGAATGAGTAATATTATTATATTAACTAATTATAATAGTCTGTAAATGTATAGATGCTGTGAACACAAGAGGAAAGAGCTGTTTAAGGTGACAGTAACAGTAACAGAGAAAAAATAGAATGTTGACACAAAGAATATTTCACCAGATTATTAAGAAACTTTTCTTAGCACTTTCTAGTACTGTAGAACAGGCTTTGAAATGAAGTCCTCCCATCAGCCTGATCACCTTCAAGCAAGTTAAAAAAAAATCAGACAAAGCAATCAAGAGTTTTCTAGAAGGAATCATTTGTGTTCTATGGGGAACATGACCTAAGAGCTCTTTTGAGTTCCTGATTTTCTTGCCTAAGACAGACATTGAACCTTTGCATTTAGAAAGACAAATTTAAATTGCCATGTAAAAAATGTATTTGTCTCACTTTTATAGGATAAATTTTTTATTAAAAAAATATTCTTCTAAAAGCTTTGTCACATTTAATGTACAGTGGTAAAAGTTATCTCTGCACAAGTAGTAGGGAACATTGAGATTCTGAATTTTTATCATTCAGCAAGGGGACAATATATCTTTTAAAGATCTGTTTTGTTCATTAATTCATAAAGAAATAAAAATATTGTGGTTTTCAACATCTAAGAACAGAACAAGCTTAAGTAGTGGACACCAAGATATCAAATGAAATGGGTTTATTTTCTCATCCATCTTGTCCTCTTTATGGCCTCAAAACAATCTTTGGCGGTACATAACTACCTGATATTAAAAATTAAAATAGCCTAAACTGCTTAATACAGGAGGAAACATTTTTTTTTGCTTCTGAATAGAAATGAATAAAGCTTGGATCTTGGAAATCCTTAGTCACAAATCTCCTTGACTGCAGGTTTGCAGGGTCAAGTGTCACAGCCACAGGCCAAAAAAGCTATTGGAGGGTCTGCAAAATCTGTGTATTTTTGTGTTGGCAAGAAGTTAGCAAGGGTCAGGGAATGTAGTTAAGTGTAGTCAGTTACTATAGGACAAACTTTTATAGGACCTACCCATAACCAGTTTGAGATGTTTTACCGAAGAGTCTGCATTTACTACAACATGTAAATTCTAAAAGCCTATTTTATGGTGTGAACAAATGTAAAGCTCAGAGGTGGGGAGGGGGACAGCAACTACCTGAAGGCACAGAGTCTAGTGAATCTGATTTCAAGTAAACAAAAAATAAGTCAAATTTTCTGTATTTTTATACCAACATTTCCCCAGCGTGTGGACAAAAGTAGTGTTCTGTAATGCTGTAAAATGTATTATGCTGGTCAGACTTCTTCAAATAAATTGATCTTCAAGTAAATTTATTTCCTTTTTTGCTTGTTTGTTTGTTTGTTAAGGATATTCTTTTTCTCTGTTGGAAAAGCATAGTCTAAAAGCCTTTCATTTTTTAACTTTTTGCTACCTAAAGTTAGATTTTCTTAGAAACCAAGGAACTCCCAGTTTTGATAATAGAATCTTTTTCCTATACTGCAGCATCTTTTTGCTGTCTCTTCTTCATTGACTTAACCGAAAATATCTTCAGATATTAAAATCAGTGTTACATGTCTTATTGCTGCAATTATTTTAAACAGTAAAATACTGTTTGAGTGAAGACTGTCATTAGCAAAACCACTCCCAACTTACAAAACTAAAATTAGCTGGAATAATAATAAAATGAAATAAAATAAAATAAAATAAAATAAAATAAAATAAAATAAAATAAAATAAAATAAAATAAAATAAAATAAAATAAAATAAAATAAAATAAAATAAAAGCAAGCATTATTCTTCTGGGTTAAGAGACGAAAACAACTGATCATGTAGTTTAAATATACTTTTACACTTTTTTAAATTTAAACAAAGAGAAGCCAGTAAATAAAGGCTTGATGTTCCCTCCTATTTGTATTTTTATGTAATGCTAAATATATTTTTGTCTCTCAAATATGCATTCTAATATACATTTTAACAGCATAAAGGAGGCAATCTCCAAAATAAGTCATGTAGGCAAGTGGATCTTCTAATTTTATTATAGAGTCTTCATTTTGTCTGGAATATTCAAAACAAATCAATCCTAAATATCTTAGGAAGAAGATGAGACAAACTTTAACAAAACACTGTATCCATTTCTATAGGATAGGTGAGTTTAGAAAGACTCTACCCCAGAATGTACTATTTGGTTATTAGCTAGATTTATTGTTCCTATTGCAAAACACAATGACGTTCTTGTGCCGGAGGACTGTGATTCTTTCCTCTCAAAAACACTTGCTGAACTCCTGCAGGCTATAAAAAAAATTTCGTTGACACTCTCTGTACATAACTTTATAGGAAGGAACTCTTTAGTACTCATAACAATAGTACATAGTAGAAATAAAGATTCCAGTAGAAAAAAAAAGGAATTTTAAAGACAAATTCCAAGCATGTAATCAACAGTACTTACAGTGCTCCAAGCATTCTTAAAGGAATATATTCTTAAGGGAAGGTGAGATATACTTTTCAAAACAAAGTTCTCTCTGGAGAGAATGTCAGAAACTTAAGACAAATATTTTTTTCTGTTTGTTCATACCGCCAATTTAGGTATTAGGAATTTTTATTAAAGTAGGTAAAAGAATGTAAATTATGATTGGTGATGAAATACTGGAAGACCTGTGAAGCTTGGTTCTTATCTTGGATGAAGATTCAGTCTTCAAATTGTAAATATTTTCATGTAATTATTGTACAAAGAAACACCACCTTGACACATTTGAATTTCATTTCATGTGGAAAGAAACAAATATATTGGATTATAATTTTCTTCCATTCTTTTGTGTGTTGTCATGATGAAAGGCTTTTATGACTCTATTAATCAGTATGATTTACAATTAAAATAGTTACATATATACTAGTAAATCCTCAGGAATGTCCATAAGAAAGTGTTGCCTCTTAGCATAACTGCATTCTCTCCATAAATAAAAATACCACCAAATCTCTGCTTAGGTTACAACACTGACCTTTGCTTTTAATGTAGAGAAGTGATGTAACGTCCATAACTCTGTATTGATCTTTGTTCCGGTTAGAATTCAGTTTTTATTTAGCCTACTTTTAATATATTTTCTTTGGAGTGTAAAACAGTAGGTAGACGTCTTCCTCTGATTTCTGAACTGCGGCCACTCATTTTCTTTTTCTCTCATCTGTTTTGTTCTGAGAAATGAACAGACATCCAGTGCTGTCAAAATACAAAGGGGATACAGCTGTAGATTTGCTACACCTTGCATTTCTTTAGTACATCTGTCCCTGATGTGGTGGTCTGTAATAAAACATTGAAATGGTAAAATTTCAGCTTGATTCTATCTTCCACCCTCTCTAATTTGGCCATTAGGAAAAAGCTATTTATTTTAATGAGGTTGTTTCTTCACACTGATCAGGCATGAAACAGTTAAAAAACAGATTCAGAGAATGCCGAGTCAGACTGCAGATTCTGAGTTTTCCTTTCTCACTTTTTTAAAGTGACCCTAACATTTCTGAAGCTTAATTTGAACAACTCTGATATCTCAAGAGCTGTTGTTTGCATTTGTAAAGGATTGTGTGTCTTTTAGTTTGCAATTGTTGTGTTTAAAACATACCATTCTTATACATACATGTGCTTTATCTCTATGTGTAAAGGGATTTCTCAGATATAAGCTGGCACAAAACTGTGATTTGGTTTCCTAGCCTTTGTTTAGTGTGTCCTGTGGGAAGGGATTACCAGTCAGGCAAATTAAATGGGATTATGTTTAATAGTTTTGTAATAAATAAAAGTTTTCATTACAAGAGCTGAAATGATGATCTTGTTTAATTTAATATTCATTTTATCATCATAGAGATAAATCTCATTGTGATCTTTAAATCAGATTATGACATCCTTTGTCTTTGTATTAAAAGTTATTATAATTTCTAGTTAAGTGACACCTGTTCACACTAGATTTGTAATTTCTCTGATTATCTCTTTCTATAAAGTTCAAACAGTGTGAACATATTTTTTAAAAAAGAGCTATTTTAAACAGTTTTTTTTGTTTTAGTTTATAATTATAATTATTAACTATTTATTTAAACTCTTTTAAATATTAAGAAATAACATTTTACAGAGAGCCATGCAATGTCACGCTATTTGTCATTCTCCCGGTGCTTACTCTCCCCAACTTGTCTTGTCTCATTGCAACATCTTTGTTTGATTTCAGCTCTGAGCCTGTCAAATCTGGTGCACATCTGCATATCTTTAACTGGAAGTTTGTAAGTATTCCCTATGGAACTTCTCAAATAGAAATTTTGTAATTAAATAGGAAACTCAGTATGGTGGTGGAGGAATAGAGCCATCTGGTCTACTGCAGTGAGTTGCTCAGTTCTTTGGCAATTGATATATTAGACCAATTTCTCCCTGTTTACCTCTAACTGTCTAAAATGGCCAAACTGAGAAAATCTGTCTCTGTAGTCTCTGGGGGTGTGATCTGCAGGCAGCTGGGAAAGATGAAGTTGCCCGTGCAGTTCTTTCAGTGTTGTGGTTTAGCCGGCAAGTCAGCCTCAGCCCCACACAACTACTCACTCACTCCCCTGCCAGCGGGATGGGGGAGAAAATCAGGAGGGTAAAGCTTGTGGGTTGAGATAAGAACGGTTTAATAGTTAAAATAAAACCGTAATAACAACAACAGGAGAACTTGTCCACAGCCCTGTGAGTTGATCCTTGTCTCCATCTGATGGTCTGGAGGCAGAGGAACACTTTGAAGGAGTAGGTTGTGGCTGCCAGCTTCAGGTAACGATGTCATCACCTTCTGAGTAAAAAAAGTGGTGCTAAAATGAACAAACTAACAAGCAAAAACTTTGGATAAAGTTTTCAACCATGAAAATTCTTAGTTATTTGCCTGTGGTCTAATTCCTGCCACATCAGTTCTGATTATGTCCAATTATTTGGACTTCAGTTTTCCATGAAAATAAAATACATTCAGTTATTAGTTTTATAAAACATGTACAAATAATCCAACAATTTAATGAGGATTAATGTTTCAAATTAAATATATAACCAACTAATCTACTGAAAAGTGCCCATAATTGCTAGCTGCTGAACAACAGAAAGGCACTAGAGTTTAGAAAGGTTAGAGAAAAGGGAAAAAGATTATGGTTTATTTTTAAGAAAAAAAAACCCAAACACAAACCAAAAACCAAATCCACTTTCTCCCTCTTTTGCCCCTCTGAGAAATAGTTTGTCACACTGTAGAAAAATAAGTATATATATTATAAGGAAGAAGCAACCGTATCAGCAATTAAATCCTGACTCTGTGTAGAGCTTGCCTGTTTTTTGTAACTTCTGTCACTTTGTTTAACAAAAGATATTGTGATTTATAAATCCACAAACCTGATTTTGTCACTGACTTCAAGGTGGCATGGTCTTCACCACAGGATTTCTTTGACAAAGCATGTTAGACTTTGAACATAGCTGTTTTAAAAGAAGACTAAATATGTTCCTATTAGGCACGGTTCTTTTACAAGTCACCTGGAATGCAGTGACAGAAAGTTAATATGCTTAATACTTTTCTCCCCTCTTTGTTACATGTTTTGTACACTTTAGAAATGTATTCCTGTTTTAAATGTCTTACATGTGTTGGAGACATATGGTGGATCTTCAGCAGAGCATATATGTGCAAGGTATACATGTAAATAAAACAACTGTATTTTGCCTATATGTGTGTTTAAGTTCTGCAGACCATTAAGCTGCATCACTAGCATTGCTATATTTGCATATAAAAATTTTACCATTCATATGACAAATACATTACGTAATTTAATTATAACAACTTCCCTCACTGTATGTCTTCCTGCATGGAATATATTTTTGAGGATGGGTAGGAATATGATCATTAATATGATACATGTGTTATGCAGGCTAGTAAAATGTCTCTTAAACATGCAGCATTTGAACTTTATTGCACTTTTTCCAATGACAGCTAGTCTCAATTTAAAGGCTGAAGCAGTGCCTACCAAGTTCATAGATAAGCTGTTACAGTGATAAACTGTCCCTACAGTAAAGCATTCTTGCCCATGTTTGATTTTTCATTCTGTAGTTTCATTTTCTTGGCAGTGGATCTTATTGCACCCTTTTCCTAGATTAAAAAACTGGCCACTGTTAGAAATCTGTTCCTTGTGCACTTGCGTGTAGTTTCTGGTCAAGTCGTGCCTTAACCTTCTTTTCTCATTATTGAAAAGAATGAACTCATTAAATCTCTTGCTGTGTAAAACATCCTTCAGAGGTGAATCATAGTTGAAGCACTGTCATGGGTATGGCTATGACAGAGTTAATTTTCTTTATGGTAGTTAGTATAGGGCTATGTTTTGGATTTGTGCTAAAACCTGTGTTGATAATGTAGAGATGTTTTAGTTGTTGTTAAGTAGATCTTACACTAGTCAAGGACTTTTTCAGCTTCCCATGCTCTGCCAGGTGCACAAGAAGCCAGGAGGGGGCACAGCCAGGACAGCTGGTTCCAAACTGGGCAAAGGGATATTCCATACCATATGGCATCATGCCCACTATATTAGCTGGGGGGAGTTGGCCAGGGGAAGCAGTGATTGTGGCTTGGGGACTGGTGGTGTCAGTCAGCAGGTGGTGAAGAGTTGCATCACTTGTTTTTTTTCTTTTTCCCTGGGTTTAATTTATCCTTCTCTCTTATTATTTTCCTTTTATTATTATTATTAGTACTATTAATCATTACCATGATTACTAATACCATTCTAATTTTTAAACTGTTCTTATCTCAACCCATGTAGTTTCTTGCTTTTGCTCTTCCCATTCATTCCCACATCCCACTGGGCTGGGGGAAGTGAGCAAGCAACTGTGTGGTGCTTCATTGCTGACTGAGGCTAAACCACAACAAGCACCTTTCCATTCTGCAATGAACTGGACAACATATACAGATGATTGCTATGCAGTATGAAGTTGTTATAAACTTGCCTACTTCTAAATTTTATTTTCGTCCTTAGGCATTGCCTTGATACAGGGGGGAAAAAAAACCAAACCAGAAAACCAAACCCTGAACAGTAAAGTAATTTAAAATTTTCCAGTGAATATTATAGTTTTTGTTGATTCCTCTTACTCAGTTAATTTTAAAGATCTCCTTTTGGTGCTATCAGAGTCTTTATTGACAAAACAAAACGTGTCTTTAAATTAGTTTCATCTTACGTTCTTTAAAATACTATAATCTTTAAAAATATTGTTTAAATTTGTACTAAACCTATATGAAATTTAAAGATAATCACTATCAAGTAACTTGTATTTGTTTCTTCTTACTGCTGCAGGTGTGTTCTTCTCTGCTTCAGTTTTCTAAGGAGTTTCCTCAAACTACTAAGCAAATGCCTATATGTTTGAGAAAGTGTGGACCACACCTCAGCCAACCCTCAGCTCTTTAACTGTACTGACATTGGGAAATATCAGGAAAACTGCTGCAATGAGATGAGCTGCACAGTCAGAAATATAAAGGAGAGGGCCTTAAGAGAGAGAGCTGTCTGAATAGAGAAAGCAAGTGATGAGGAATTAGAGGCAACACCCCTGCTACACCGTATAATACCTGGGTACGCAGATGCATGCACAATGTCCATTACTCCTGAATTCTGAGGTCTGGATTACAGACAAGGCAGGGGTTATATGTATTACAGGATTTATATATATATAAATTATATACAAATATATGTTTTCTGTCTTCATAATTATATTATATATCCTTATATACCTATAGAACATGCATTGCGTAGAAATTATGTATAAAATATAATCGCACATATATACATAATTTTTCTATATAACGAATGATGTACATATTACATTACTGACATTACTACATGTATGCATCTTATCATCCTTCTAACAATCTTATTAAGAAATTATTATACAAATTAGACCTTTTTTAGAAATGTGCTGGAATTTCAAGATAAAGTTCTCAAATCTTTAAATGTTTTGGGACAATGAATATTTTCACTAAAGGAAAAATATGTCTTCCAGTTAATTCATGTTTTATTTCAAGCAGTAGGTTTTTTTCCTGAAGAACTACCATAAAGCTGGGTATATTATAAAAAAAGATATAAGGATGTACTTGTGATTTCCTAGCTGGGACTAAATATAGACTTTCCTACCTCTGAGAAACGGGTAACATTTAGCTAACACTGGATTAAATGAATTGTTCAGCTGTTCAGCTCAGGAAAAAGTTCATGCTTAAAAGAAACAATTAAAAATCTGTTTTTAACAGATAGTAATGTTTCTCTCTCTCCCTGCACTGCTCAATATACAAATCGATATATACATGTATATACGTATATAACATTCATGCACTCAATCGTAAATGTAAATATACATACATATGACTAAATACATAACTACAGAGATGTTTGTTTAAGAGATTTGAGGTTTAGTGGAAAGAATCAGTAAATATCCTAGTGAAGGTTCAAAGGTAGATTCTCATATTTTTCCTTTAACACAGCACACCAGCTGCAAGATTATTTTAATTTCCTTCAATGTAAGACTAAAATATTTGACAAAAGCTGAAAATGACAGATACTCAAAAGAAAACCCTAACCTGTAAGGGTGTACAGAATGTACTGAGAAATAACAATTTAGTGCCCAATATAAGGGAAGGACCACTGGATACAGAAAAAGGGGAGAGAAAAAGATATTTATTATCTTTGGCAAGAGTAAAAGATGGATGCTAACTGAAAGGAAGCAAAATAAGGAGGAAATAAGTGGTTCTAAGACAAATGATGTAAGAAATGGATGTACAGTATATTATCCTGCAGGAGATGACTGATGTTTCTCAAGCCAAATGAAAAAGTATTTCTGTGAGCAGAAAACTTCTACATTACATCTTCAAGAAAGGAAATGATATATAATGCAACCTGGTTACACAAAAGAGCTGTCATGCATGAGCTCTGAATGATATGTCAAAACACAAGACAGAGAATTTGAAAAGTCAGTAAGCAGCAACCACTATGGCAAACAACAGAGATCCATCAGCAAAGTGTTTAACTGTTACCGGAGAGGGTCAGGAAATTTCACTGAACAACCTTTCAGCCAAAACTGGGAAAACTATAAACATTACTGTACAACTAGACAGAAAATAAAAGAAAGTTATGGTCTCTGAGATTGTTTCAAACTGGAATCAAAGGCTCTCATTTAACACCTGTGTATAGAATAAATCATTCTCTCTTTTATGTTGTTAAGTACAATAGAAGATGAGCTAGGCCTCCAGAGATGAGTAATGATCAGACCTGGGCAAAAAGCCCAGGTAATATTGTTTCTGATCATACTTTTAGTATTGATTTTAAGAATAGAGATTTTGGCCATTTGAAGGAGACTGGCCACAAGTATTTTTTTTCAGAAATATATATTGTTTTTGTTATAAAATGTCTTTCTACTTATCTTTCCCTTGCTTACCTTTCCCTTCAGAAACACCTACTTAGATGTGGTAGTAGCTATATAATTAACAGCTTCTCCAGATTTCGTGAAGAAATTATGGGAGCTGTAAACCTCTAGGCTCTCCCTTTGACTGTGAAACTCTTAAACCCACCTAACAGTAATACAGTTGAAGAGGTGGTCTTTCTTATCAATACTTAGTTGTTTCTGACCTTTGTTATGCATCATCTGCCTTTAGAACATGGCACCAAGGTAGGAGAATGCTGTAGAAGAACTTTGAGGTACATGCACAAAGCCAAACTGACCCATCTGTGGTCAGTAAAGCCCATGTCATCTTATCCCTTGTTAGCTTCTTGCATGACTGCAGTTGTCTCATTAAGCATGAAGATTTCTCTAAGACATGCAAAAGGATTAACATCAGCAACACTGTAGCAGTTATCACCACCCTGTTCCTTCCTCCACAAATTCTCACTGAATTCCAAGGTTTCAATTTGCCTTTTGCAAGTGAAATTTTGTGTACTTGAAAAAGCACTCCTCAGACCACTTGCATTACAGAACAGAAACAAAGTTGAATAATGATCAGCTAACTCCACTGACTTACAACAGATAATTGATCAGTTTTGTATAAAATATAGACCCTGAAGTAACAAAATTATCACTGTTCTATCAAATGAAAATATTACCTTTTTATCAAAGAGAGAAATATTATATAATTGAACAGAATTTTTTGCTAATATTATTTTTTTACTGTGATAGACATTTCACTGGTTTTGTTTCTGACATTAGGAAATCAGATACCACTAACAAGATTTTCAGAAAACAGAAACCTCCTTAACCATAAAAATACCTGAAGACTATTAGTTGGTGGGTTTTTTTTGTGGTTTGGGGTTGTTTTGGTTTTTTTAAAGATTTTTGATTGGTTGGTTGCCATGTTTTTAAAGCCAGTTTTTATAGTTCTTTTCTTAACTAGGATGTAATTAAAACATAATGTTTAACTCTATATACAATTTTGCACACTATCTACATCTTATGTAAACACTCTGAGGGAAGTTATATCGACATATTTTAAAAGACGTAGGTCATTGAAACAACTGACAGTGGAAATTTTGTACCATCCCATGATATTTATGCTATGAATTTCATAGAAAAAAAAACCCTGGAGATTTATTTTAGAGTGTTTTCCTTAATATTTTGATGTTACTCCTTTGTTTCATTCCTCCACTTGTAGTGACATACTATTTGAAATTACCTATACCTCTAGCATACTGAAAATGGTACTGGATGAACGTTCATGTGAGTGAAGAAGAACCTGAATTTACAAAATTAAAACTTAGACACATCTGCACATTCTCACATGGTTGCAGATGCCATATCAATGACAAGTGGGTATGCATTCAGTTCTTTGATGGGCTAATTACCTCTTTTTCTCATTGTCATATATGGAGTACTATGAAGGTTTTATTAATGCTTAGGTGATTTGGCTTCAGCTCTTGGCACTAAAGAAGTATGCCAGAATTGTGCCTACATTCTTTTATACTGCATTGCCATGTAACAACTGACTCCATATGTCCATGTGTTTTCTTTACTTTGCCATTTCTTGCTACTCATTAAATTATTTGGTAAAGGCTAATAACCTTTTCACTGTACATGGACACTGACAATGTAAACTGAATGGGATCTCTGGATATTAGGGTAGTGCAAACAATAATAGATTAAATATCCTCTTTATTAGGTAAAGATGTATTTTTAGAATAATTAGCATTGATTCTCATAATGTAGTCTTTCTTGAAGATATTTGCCTTGTGCCAGTGGAGACTGACTTTTGTTATTTGCCTCAAAATAAAAAGCCACAGCTGAATCTTTTGGTACAATATCTCATTATTTTATTGAAACTAATCATTCAGTGCAAACTCTGCATGCAAAATGCTGTTTGTGATCTTGATAGTGGATACTTGGATCTTCCTTAGTAATGACCGGAAACTCAATTTCCTCACTACTGTGTTCAAGAATATGTACATGGATTGATTGTGCTGTTCTTACATGACACTAGCTTAATCCTTGATAGCACTACTTCAGGAATACAAAAATATAATTTGTGGTGCTCTAAACAGAAGGCATCTTGGGTCAGGACCAGAATCCCATATGGTGACTGGGAGATGGAAGATTTTCAGTGTTGTAGTTCATTTAATAATCTCTAATAATGTTCTCATATTTATAAAATCTACTTAGAGCAGGAAGTACTTCACTTCAAAAGCAGTAGACCCAGTTCATCTCTCACTGTATTTAGAAGCATCTCAGGTTTTTTCATTCTTTCTTAGGACCATTGGTATTCTCCAGTATTGTCAATGCATTTAGAGGTAAGTAAATATTTATTTTATTTTATTTCCGCCTTTGCTTGGAAGGGAGGTTTTATAGCAAATAATGGCAGAAATGGATAAATAATATTACTAACATAATTTAATTATTACAGCAGGGAAATTAATCACAAAGATGTCACATTTCTGTCATTTAAATTCATCTTTTGTAGGAGTCCTAACAGTCTGAAACCAGTCCTCTCCTAAGATAGAGACATGGAAAAAGCTGAAATTCTCTTCTGTAGTAGACATTGGTTTCTTTCTTTTCTCTTTGGAAATTAATTGACAAATTCCTGTAAAGGCAAATCTTGTGGGAATAGTTGTTTGGATTTTTTTTTGTGTGTGTAGCTTTGGAAATTAATGCATTCTTTTGTCTGCTTTAAGACCATTTGAAGATCTTTTTCTTCTAAATTAATACCCTTTGAACTAACAAAGATAAAAATATTTTTTTCATTTATCACTAAGAAGTACAAGATCTCATGAACCATGTTGTTAACTTCTAAGGAAGATAAAATAAAACAGGAAATATGTAATGAAACCTCAAAATAACTACAATATCAGACAAGGGAATATTCTGCAGAACTCTTATAGTGAAGAAGCAGAAAGTATACCTTTAACTGGATACCCTGAATTCAATTTTATTCAACTGCCTTCTTTAAAGTCAGAATAAGGTTCTGATATTTCAAAGTATCTGCAAAAAGTCATGAAAAAATTATAAGTCTGGTTACTCAATATAGGCTAATGAATATTGTGGCTCTTAAAATCATGGGAAATGCATCTAAAAATCTGGAAAAGTTGAGCAATTATGCAGATTTTGCAGCGAGGAGCAAGTTGTTTTATGGTTCTGCTATGCATATATTTTGCTATGCAGATGTTTACTGTCGTGCAAATATTAACCTTTGGTTTTCTGGTCTAACTGAAAATGTGAAAATATAATTGTCTTATGTCAACATCAAAAGCCATACTTCAGGTTTTGTTCGTTTGTTTGTTTTAAGAAATATGTTTATTTGGGTCAAAAAAAATTTACACTTTTTAATACTTTCACATATAAAATAATTTCAAAATAAACCAACTTTCTGAGAATATCAAAGGAGATATTTTTATTTTTAAAATGACTTTTTGAACATATCGATTTTATAAAATTTACAAGGATTCATGAATTGTTATAGTCAACTCAGAATGAAATTTTTGTTTCTCCAGATCATTTTTTCAATTGTAAATATTTGTCTGTACATCAGTAGAAGTAATTAAAGACTATTAATTCATTAATTCTTACTAATTGATGCTTAAAAACTTGATCATCCTAGAGGTCTTTTCTAACCTTAGTGATTCTATGATTCTATGATTCAATACAAACACTACAGGACTGACAGAAGAGGCAGGACTTGCAGGAGAGCCTTTACTTTCTCAGCCATCTGCATGAGGCCAGACAGCACTGGAGAACATGTCAACAAGCCTTAAATGCACTTCAGGTAGTGTTTCAGATTAAGTAACTGAACTGCTTCCGAGTTTCTTCCATACTCTTTCTAATATGCTGACATCAATTTTGATTTTGCTGAATTTTTATTCTTACATGATTCATACAAAGTGTAGCTGTCAGAATGTATAATGAACATCATCTAACTTTATGGAGTAAATTGTCAAAGCAGTGCATGGGGAATTACCCACACCAATGCTGTTAACAATTATTCTGTCAGACAGGAAACTCCTCATTTACTGCTTTAAAGATAGTATTTTATGCATATTGTTAACTCAGTTGTGAAGTCTTTCCAAACTAAACGGTGACATTTTAAAACACTGCATAAGTAATTCCAGAAACAGGAAGGGATATTGATGTTTTACTTAAACTACAATGGATAAAAATTAAAAAATATAAAATATCACGATATAATAGCTAAAAGAAGGGGAAGGACCTCCTATCCTTGGAATTGCTAGTACTGGTGTTTCCTCTTATTAGCTTAGTTACAGAGTTATTGAATAATTTATGTTGGGAGTGACTTATGAAGGTCAAATCCCTTGCTGAAATAAGGCCAGCTGTGACAGAATTTGTGCAGGGTTGTGTCCTGTTGTGTATCATCCAGGATGACAGTCCTCTGGGCACCTGCTCCAGTATTTCATTATCCTCATTGTGAAAATCTGCTTTCTAACATCTGATCAAAATTTCTCCCACCATAACTTGTGCCTGTTGCCTCTTTCTCTATCACTGTACACTTTGATCAATGTAATTGAAATAGTTTCTGGAAATTCGTGAGAAGACTGAATTACAAATTTAAAACACAGTGTTCTAAAGAAAGGAATAGGCAATATTTAACAAAGATAATTTCATCCAAAGTTTTTTTTCAATGTATTAGACATTTGGAGCAGAAGACAACATTTTTTAGTCTTGCATTACTATGCACAAGAACTGCACTGTGATTACTTTGTGATTGAAGGCAATGAAAGACTTAATTTTGTCCATGACTCTGTCTCTACTCACTTCTATGTAGTGGCTCATGTTGCTCGTGGTTATGGAAAGATGACAAAAAAAGTGAGATAGTCTTTGTATTAAAGGTAGACAAATAAGTAGTTTTTCCACTTAGACCAAATTAAAATAAATACACTATGTCATTTCAAGTCTGATTCTTTTTGGAAGAAAGGATAGAAGAGGAGGGTGACTTATTGTATTTATTTTCTAAGCTTATATGATTACAGGAGAAAAATATTTTTGAAACATCAGAAGCTTGAAATCAGTTGTTTCAATTTCTTTAATATTTACCCATGTTCTGATATTTCACTGAAACTATTAGTTTATGACTTCTCACTGAGTTCTCATGTATTTAAATCTGTCCTTTTCCATATCATATTAGGAAACTGCAAAGGAGCAATATCAACCACTGTCTACCAATTTAGGAAGTACTTTTATGAAATGTGAAAATTTTGGAATTATCATATCGCTTGAATAATTTTCTTCTAATTGTATTTTCTATGGTGTTTTAAGTAAGTATCTTTCAGGATAATACCAAACAAATCTGCCATATTCAGATTTCTATTCAGAAGGATCTTCTTTTGTGCTTAAAGTTTCTAAAAGAGATATTTGTCTCCCTTTCAATAAGTTGTTTGTTGTTTTTTTTTCTTATGTGAAAATATTACATCTAACGCATCCCCTTCTTCAAACCACTTGCTTTCATCAGACCCATCATAATGTAGATTTGCAGAAAGTGAATACCATGAGTATTCAACTGAAGTTTCGGTCTGCTCTTATAGTGAAATCAAAAATTGTCTGATATAAAAATAGCCCTGAACTAATTGTTTGTTACCATCATTTGAACCTCCTGACTGAATCCCTGAGAGGAACAAAAGGACAATTTGGGAAGAGAAGACATCAGATGTATGAAAAATTCTGAGCTAATCCTGAATGAGACCTTGGGTTTTACTGAAGTCCTCTTTGCGCAAAGCAACCCAAAGAATTAACAAGTTTTATTTATCTAGCATCACCAGGGAATGAGTTGGAGCTTAGGTTATTTCTTTGGGAATCACATAAAAGAATTTTGTTGTCCAGTCAGCAATGAGTTGAGAACAAGGTATAGCTCACAAAGACCTAGTTAATTAGTAAAACTGAGAAAACAATTTCCCTCACTGATGCATTTGATTGACATAAGATTTTTTCTGGAACAAATGTACTAGAACACTACATTTCACAGCCCACAATTATATAAGGTATGGAACCAGCTGTTCTGAAAATACTATAGTATTCAGAACTGTTTTGTTTTGTCATGAATCTGGAAATTATGGTTTATTTGTTTTACTTTGCCAGATTTTGTTTTGAAATGGGTGGTGGTGGTGGTGCTGTGTGTGTTTTCTTGTTCATACAAGGAAAACTATGTCTGCAAGAAAATAAATCAGTGTAGGTGTTTAAATTTTTAGTGTTATACAGGAAAAAAATTCTTCTTCTTTGTAATATATTAACTTACCTGTAAAAGATTATTGTTAATTTGACTGGATTCTGAAATGTATATTGTGAATTTATCACTATATGTTCTGCCCTAGTCAGAGCCCTTCTACAGGTTGGTCATATCTGAGACAAAAACTGTATGCCAAAGTTTCTGACAGTAATTTTCATTCTGTAATTCTAAAAGAAGAATTTTTACTTAATCTAAGCAACTTGGTCAATTTTCTCTGTGGTAAAAACATATCCTTATCCTCCAGGTCAAATATATTTTTGTTCTCCAGAATATATTTTATCACAGAAATGATAAAAATAGAGCTTATTTTGGAACCAAATCTCTCTGTTGTGAGATTTAAAAGTAATGCAGTTTGTCTGTCCATTTGTTAAACAGCACATGAACATTCATAAAATAAAAATATAAGAAAATATTAGTTTAATTCATGATATTTCCCTTTCCAGGTGCTGAAAAATAAAGGTGGATAGTTGTGGGCTTCTTTTCATCTCTAAATTCAGAGACTTTCAGGATAAATCATCTGTGAATTATTCTACAAAGAGTAAGCAATACCTCCCCTTATTCCCTCTCCCTTTTTTTTTTTTTTTAATCATGTGGGAGGTTTGGATAAGGAAAAAGATTCAATGGTGAGAAAGGGTGATTTCTTGGATAATGTTATTGGAAAACTTGGTTATATCTCTATCTTTCCCATTTGAATCCTGTGTAATAACAGCTGCTCAGCACTTATAGTTTGTCTACTTACTGGTACCGAGTAAGATCTTCATAAATCTTGAGCTGAAATAAAATTGAAAACTGAATTGAAATAAAAATTTGGAATCCACATTTTTAATTTTAAAAGTGCTCTATATATCAAAGCTCAAAGAAATATTTTAAAGATAATAAATCAAAATTAAAATAATAATCAAAACTTTAAAATATATTTGTGCTGAAAGCAGGGAAATTAAATTATATATAAGCTACCTAGAAACTACATCACTCATTTACTAGAAACAGTCAAAAATAACAGCTCAGAGATCAGCAAGAACTAATGTCCATTTCCGTAAGGCAGTCATTTCTCATTTCAGATACTATATTAACCTTAATCCTGGAAAAGCTGATGGGAAAACTAATAATTTCCTTAGCAGAGTTGCATTTTAATAATGTGTTGTAAGTAAACCATGGGGCCATTCACTAAATGTTATGAAGAAAAAGGTACTGAATAGCTGCTCATTAAGTAGGCATCATCCATTTTGTGCACAGAGTGAGGCAGTTATTCTCAGGGAAAAAATAGTGTATGGTTATGTAATTAAAGACTATCTTATAGTGCACACACATGGTGGGCAATTGAAGGTTGTCTCAGCATCTTAGTTCTACCATTCTTAACTTCTCAGCACTTAATGATGAATTCCTACTAATAATTGTATAGCGCAGTTTGTTAATGTTTGTGGAATAACCATATTATAATCTTCTCAATAATTTTACTTTTTAATTTGAAATTTTCAGACATATCTTTTACTTCATGCAAGAATGTAAATTATTTTAGTGGGCATTTTGCCAAACTGTTGCAACAATGGACCTTAAAGGAAAAACAAAACAAAACAAAAACAAAAAACCAAAACATCTAACAGGTACAGATCATTGATTGCTAAAAAAAAATCCTAATTAAATAAATTACAGTTGTTTTCTTCTGATTTTATGGAACACAGAACACAATGCTATTGATTTTGAAAAAAAAAGCAAATGGGTTTGTTGATTACTGATCCAACGTGAAGAAATTAACCAACACTTCAACTTGATAATCTGTTTCCTTTTCCTGGCAACTGGAAAGGAATAATCTGCACTGTTTTGCAGAATATGCAGAATTACTGTATGTTTTTCACATTACACGAGTGCTTTAGACTTGTTTTCTGGAAAATGCCTTTTATGCAAATTATATAGTGAAACTGCCACCTCTACAAAAGCATGCCACTTAAAAAATATGTAGCTGTATGCTAATAGTCTGTCATGTTTAAGCTACTGTTTAGTAAAGGAAACCATCATCAGAGAGCATATCACTGATTTGTGATAGACTGCAAATAAGCACTCTGATCTTTGGTCTGGACACAGGTCATCTAAAAGCTAACACAAACAATGATTTAAACAACAGCCTGTGACTGTATGTAGCAATTTAAGTGGGCCTAGTGTGGGGAGACTGATAGAGACCAAAACAATAACTACAGGTGGAAATGCAGGTTCATTTTCATTTTAGGATTCAGGCCTTTTAGAGCTCATCCACAAACCATAACAAACAATATGCATCCAAAGCATTAGATGTTAAACTACATTCCTATTCTTTAACAACTCTATACCTCCAGGATTTATGAAAGTAGGAAAATGGTCAGTGGTCTGTGATAGTTAGGTCCAACAGGAAAATTTCCTTCTTTTCCACAAAAAGGCAGTGACCAAGCAGATCTCCTGTGTCTTTGTGAACAGCTTCCAAACCTTATTTTATATATATATAAGGAAGGTGAACTTGGCAACTTGAGCAAGACAGTCCAAAAATCTGGACAAAAGGGAAGCAGGAAAGTGAGTTTCAATGCTGATTTCCCTTTACAAGGTTTCTTGGGAAGAAAAAGTCTTGTTAAACTGGAACTTTGCAGGTATGCCCCAATACTTGTATCTTGTTCCTTATATGGTGCTGGTGACCCACAGCCTGATCAAGCATGTCTAGATTTGGGTCAGGTGTAAATTTCCTAAGAAGGGTTCGTAGACTCCTATTTAAGCACTGCCTGTGTAGGATATGCACTGAAATGTTAAATAAGAAGGTTAAGTCAATCTATGACTCCTTCTTCATATGACTGGTCTGTAAGTTATTTTGTTATTTTGAAATGCAAACTAGAAAATACCTGGTCACGTCACAAAACACAAGTAATTTTTTATTTTCTTTTATTGCCCAGTTTCCTAAAGCAGAGCTTTTTTGACGTAGGTGGTATAAAACTCAACTGTTCTTGTCAGTTGATTGTCAACTTACAGACACATTGATATCCCATAGTCATTGCTGAAACAATAAAGAAATCCACCCATACAAAACCAAAAAGGGAAAATTGGCTATCACATTTTTCTCATAACATTTACTATTCTTACTTAATCAAAAAAATTATAGCAGGTAATTTAATATAATCACAGTCTAAAGTTTTCTTTTCTTTTTACCATACTGTGCTCTTCTGTCAGTTTTCTCTTTGGTAACATGATGGCTTTACATAATTTTCATAAGTATTGTTATTACTGAAAGGACTTTTAAAGCCATCACTGACAGTATGCCCCAAATGTCTCTGTCCTACTATAATTTAAAAGAAGTGCTGAGTAGCACAGTACTTTTAATTCAACAATTTGAAATCAATAATCTGCTGTTGAATTACTGGAAAATTTTGCCAGCTTCTATTTCAACAGATAATCCTACTTGTTACAGAAAGTGGGAAAGAAGATAAATAAATCTTTTTGTGTACCTTAATTACAGCTGTTTTTTAAAATCTATTTTTCCCTCTCATCAAAATTTAAAAGCTTTATGTATGACTTGGAAAATTATCTAGGAGGCCTTAAAAGGGCTGAAAATGTTATATTTAATATATGACTATGATTTTTTAATCAGTATTAAAGCTATTCTCCTAAAGAAAAAAAAATCAGTGACAAATTCAGTGAGAAATTTGCACATTTATAGTGGCTGCGTCTTGGCATTAAAATACATCATATAAACACTAGAGTAAATCTTAACTGTAAGTGGATAAAATAATTAACCATGACTGAGGATTTGCCAAAGATTTGTCTTGAAAAGATCCATAGGATTTCTAAAATAAAGTAAAATGATTTGAGCAAGATTGTAGAACAGGCTAATAATTTATCTCCAGCCTTTGAGTACTGAAAAATTCTTAAATAAATTATTCATTTAATATTTGTGTAGAAATTGGAAACCATTGTAGTTTTGTACATGTATCCTTGTTTATTCTCAAAGTTCAGTGCTCTTAAATCATTCTCCAGTTAGGAAGTATTCAGTTTTTACTTAATGAGATTAAAGGAAGTTTTCCAAAGCTGCAAAACACTTGAACACATTGTTCCCTCAATATCCTGATTTCATTCCAGAACTAAAATGTCAAATACTAGACTTTATTTTGTGTTCCAAATTTGTATGTGTTTGAAGGAGCCATCTCAGGAACACTTAAATCATTACAGCAATACATTAGCTGCGTGCTTGTGGGTGAGTGAATTAACCATGTGCAATAGTATTGCATTTTGATATATGTAGATCAGGTCAGTTCTAAGACACTATTTTGTTCTTTGATTTCCCATATGGCTTCTGAGTGGAACTATCAGCAGCACTCATTTGTTTATTAACTTTATTAACCTTACAGATCAGTAGCAGCAAGAGGACAGAAAGTGGCCCACAGTTACTAAGACTTCAAATGAGGTAAACGGGAGCTATCGTTAATATTGAACTGTAAGTCTGTTGCCAAACTACAGCATATTCAGCATATCTGTAGCTGAAAAGGGCAGGTCATCAATTGCTGAATAAATGGAATGAGAATTACCACAGTCGTAATGAAAGAGTAGCTGCTTCCTATATTGTATTTGTTTTAATTTCTTACACTTCCTTTGCAAACACTTTTGCTATTATTTCTGTGCTGTCTAGATAGCAACATTACTTTATCCATCTATCAGCCACACTGAGGGTAAAAGACATTGCTTTTTTCTTTTTTTTTTTCCTTGAAAGTCTCTGTAGACTACAGAAGTGACATAATACCTCTTGCAATAACCCTCCTGATGTCTTTGACCCTTACAAGGTTGTTCTTGGCCCTGTTAAAAATGTACAGAATTATGTTTCTTGCTGTATGCTTGTGTTGCAGAATGATAGATTTATCTGTTTTTTTTTTTTTTCTTCCAAGTTGCATAACTGAGAGTATGATACAATATGTGTCTCTGCCTACCTATATGTGGGTAAGTACACATATGTACCTACATATCTGAATGCCCCGATGAGAGATCTGCAAAAGATCTGCAAAAGTGGGGGCGTCTTCTCTGTGTTTCCAGTCTACATTGTGAAGAATGGCTCTGTCAAGAGTACTGAAAACAGCCTCACTGTCTACATCCTTGTTGAAGGCCTTTCACTGACCTCTCCTCACTACCTCACTGCTGAGAGTTGGAAGTTCCTGGACTCTCCCCTGAAGCAAAGCACGGAAGGCAAAATACAGTTACCTTTTGTGGCATTGTTTTAAGGCCCATGTCAGGAGAATGGCAAGATTTAACAAGGTGCACGCTTTAATTCAGTATGCACTTTCACTAGGCACTGCTGGTTATATTTTTATCATTTAAGCTGCATTCTAGGTGGACAGAACTGCATATTCTGTACTCAGGTAAATACAGTGGAGGTCAACCATTTTGCCCTCTATCTATCTGCTAAGACAGTTCTAAACATATGATGTAAATATGAAAAACACTCAAGAATAATTATTTTATTTATTAATAACTTTCCTGCTTCCCCAAGGAGGAGTGAAAGCTAAATCTCTACCCACATTCCTCATATTTGCCCTCCTAAACCACCTTCTTTTTTTCATTATTAGTTTTGCATTAGTGTCTTAATTCCTTATCAATTCGGTTTTCTGATTTTCTAGATGCTATACAAGCTTAATCTACTTTCAAAATACTAAGCAGAAGCTTTTTTAAAAATTTTGCTTATGTATTCTCTTTTAAGGTGTCCTTGCCAAGGTAGGTGTAGTTGTAGGCAACAATTATTCAGTTTTTTAAAATTTGTATTATAATGCTTCCACTTCTTTGCTTGTGAATATATACAAGTTTATAGGTGAGCAAAGTAAGATGCAGAAAGAAGAGGAAAAATACAGACATACAGTAAAATTGACAGAAGGACAAAATTTGTGGGGTAGATAAATTATAGCCAAAATTAGGAGCATGCGAGCAAAATAATACCCCAGTATCACAGAGAAATAATTTCATGAAGATTTAAAAAAATAATAAAATAAAATTTAAGAACTGCAAGAGAAATGCAGGTCAAAAAGGAAAACACTCATTTTTAGGTATGTAGAACGTGCTTGTGATACTTCATATTTTCCATTGAATTATATTTCCTCAAATGGCTATTATGTTTGTAGTCAATTAAAAAAAGACTAATGAAAGAGGATGTTCAACAAGTGACTTCTTCAGCCCCCGCCAATATAATGAATTCATTTCAGGCCCAGTCCTCTGGGAGATTACTGAGCCCTTCCTGAGCTATGGAGACACATTGGCACATTTGAAAAGTAATCTGTAGAGGATGCTCACAGAGCACTCTGTGGTTTCTTATGTACTGTTTTTCCTAAAAAAAATACTGTTTTGTTAAAGTTTGATGTTCTGTATAATATCAAGGTAAAAAGAAAAAAAATTGAGGGCTGTGATGTTTTTTTCAGCTAGAGTGAGATGTTTATTTCTTCCACTCACCAATGGCAACCTTATCATTTCCATAGCCTCCAGTCATTATTGATCTTAGTTAGAATATGAAAAAAACCAAACAAATAAGCTTACAATTTCTCAGAAGCTGGAAGACTTATTGATTTTCCTGACACTTCTTTTGTTCTCAGGGATAGCTTCCTAGACAAAATATTGTCATCCGATTTTCATCTTAGTAACTGAAGAATCAGAGATCTAGACAGAGCACGTAAAAACTGATTTTAACCTCCCAAGCAGTGTTTAAGATACTTAAAACATGTGTTTAGAGTCTGTTATATATCTTGATGTTTTCTTACAGCGTCTCTTGTGATGATTTCTAACCATTACATTGTTCCTTATTTTATAAGTTTCGATCTTTCCTGATGCACATTAAAAAAAACGGTCCTCTCAGTAACCTGTTGAAATTGTTCTAACCATCTCAGTCTATAAGAGATTCTCAAAGTAAATTGTTCGGTGACTTGCCAGCCGTAACTATATTTTCTCTTCATAGAGAGAAAAGGAAACAAACAAAAATGCTAATGCAGCAGTCAATATACCTGAGTTCCTTCTTCTTCCTGTATATTTTTGATGCAAATTGGTTGCTGTGATCTGAATATGCCTGATCGGTTTTATTCTGGTTTTGGCTTAGAAGGAAAATTGGAGAAGCAGGTTTTTAGTCCTAAGTAGTGTATATTATACAAACCTGCTTTCCAGGAGGCATTAGTATGCCTGTCAAATGCATACTTCTCTGAAACTATTGAGAATAATGGTGTAGGATTATTACTCATACTGTGTATGCCTGCACTGAAGGCACTACATTAACTACAAACATGGATAACATTATGAGTTAGTTTTCAAGCAAAGGTTTGCAAACATTATTCTCTAAATTTCAGATGAAAGGACATAATTTCATATTTAGCTAGTCACGGTCAATACAAGGTGGGTTTGGCTGCCAGGGCAAAATTATGTCTTAACATTTCTTTCTGCAGTATAAAAACAAACGTGCTGTCTCAAATTGCTCTAAGACAACACTCCTCTAATAGTTGTTTTTCTTGATAATATCATAAGACAAGCTTTTCCTGTAGGGAAGCTGTGAAAGGAGTCAGCTTTCACATCAGTTACAATGCATTAAAGTACTTTGGTGAGCCAATTCCAAGCTCCATCACACATTAGTATGACTCAGTACCACTGTCAATTTCATTTCACAAAAAGACGGACAGATGACAAAAAAAAAGAGGCAAGTTAAAGTTGCAAGTTGAAGTAACTTGGTCTGTTACTTGATGAGGTTTACCACCTCACAAATGGGGACGTAGACAAAGCAAAGACATTTAATGCCGTCTTTGCCCCTGTGTTTAACACTGATGATGGGACCTGGGACTCCTGGAGCCCTGTGTTGGAAGACCGTGATTGGGGCTTGATAAACTCACAGCCAACTTTGACCTTGTTTGAGACTTGCTGCTCCAGCTGGATGCACATAAGTCTATGGGGCCCAATGGGATTTATCCCAGGGTACTGAAAGAGCTGCCCAATATCATGACGGGATCTCTAACCATTATTTTTCAACAGTCTTGGGCATCTGGAGGTAAATCTGGAGATGCTGAAAAACACTTGAGAGACAATGCAGCTGGTCATAGCTAGCCTGGGTTCATGAGGGGAAAGTTCTGCTTAACTAACTAAATTTACTTTTATGGCAAGGTCACCCATCTAGCTGATCAAGGGAAGCCAGTAGATGTGGTGGGTTTGTATTTTAGCAAAGCTTTTGATACTGTCTCTCACAGTATCCTTCTGGTCAAAATGTCCAGCACACAGCTAGACAAGTCCATAATAAATTGGATTAACAATTGGCTGATGGTTCAGGCTTGTAGTTTTAGTAAATGGAGTTATGTCAGGCTGACAGCTAGTTTCTAGTGGGGTTCCCCAGAGCTCAGTTTTACTGCCAGTGCTCTTTAGTGTTTTCATAAATGATCTGGATGCAGAAGTCAAATGTACATTAAGTAAGTTTGCCAGTGATACTAAATAAGGAGGAGCTGTGGACT
Organism: Phalacrocorax aristotelis; assembly: GCF_949628215.1. Classification (NCBI taxonomy): domain Eukaryota; kingdom Metazoa; phylum Chordata; class Aves; order Suliformes; family Phalacrocoracidae; genus Phalacrocorax; species Phalacrocorax aristotelis. Next base: position 35,761,694 of record NC_134311.1, on the reverse strand, counting down.
CCCTCAGTGGCAGATCTGGACAGGGAGATCTGGATAGACTAGAGAGCTGGGCAGACACCAACTGTACGAAATTTAACAAGAGCAAGTGCCAGATTCTCCACTTGGGGCAGGGTAATCCTGATCATATGTACAAGATGGGGGATGAAAGGCTGGAAAGAGATCTGGGGGTTTGGGTTGATGGTAAGTTGAATATTAGTCAACAGTGTGCACTGGCAGCCGAAAAGGCCCACTGTGTCCTGGGGTGCATCAAGCACAGCATAGCTAGCCGGCTGAGGGAGGTGATTGTCCCACTATATACTGCACTGGTGCAACTCCACCTTGAATACCATGTGCAGTTTTGGGCACCTCCATATAAGTAGGACATCAAAATATTAGAGTATATCCAGAGGAGGATGACCAAGATAGTGAAAGGCCTCAAGGGCAAGACTTATGAGTGGTTGAGATAATTTGATTTGTTCAGCCTGGAGAAGAGAAGGCTCAAGGGTGACCTCATGGTAGCCTACAACTTTCTCAATGGGGGCAGCGGAGGGAGAGGTGCTGATCTCCTCTCTCTGGTGACCAGTGATAGGACACAGGTAAATGGAATGAAGCTGCATCAGGGGAACTTCAGACTGGACATTAGGAAAAGATTCTTCACTGAGAGGGTCGTAAGTCAATGAAATAGGGTCCTCAGGGAAGTGGTCACAGCACCAAGCCTGTCAAAGTTCAAGGGGCATTTGGACGACACTCTTAGCCACATGGTTTAGTGTCAGGTAGTCTTGTGAGGAGCAGGGATTTGGACTCAATGATCCTTATAGGTTCCTTAAAACTTGAGATATTCTATGATTCTATAAATTTTTACAGTCTGACAAAAAAAACTTATTTTCATAAGATTTTAATTCTGTGAAGGAGCTATAGAAGCTATGGAGCTAAATTCCACAAGAATTGTATCTAACTATATCGGATAATATAATTCCAAGCAATATAATTATAAATAATACTGCACAATATAATATTGCTCTAATTATATGTCTATTTTCATATCTGCACATATAGTGTGGGAGTCATGCTCCTTTCACAGACCAATTGACTTAATTGACAGTAGTTTTAAATTATTAATCAATGGCCTTCCCTGTTTCCCTTTTAATTATCCACTATATGCCTTAAAAGACATAAGATCAAGCTGTTTGGAAGAATATACCCATAACAGTTACTTTCTATTAATTTTTATTTCATTTTTAGATATCTCAATTTACTCAGCTGTTTATATGGTAGATACTGTACAGAAAAAGTACAACCTCCTTCTTCAGTAAGTAGGCCATTTTTCTAGACTGGAAAGTAGAGATCAAATTCTCTGTTCCTTCTTCTGCCTGCAAATTTACAACTGATATCTACATCTGACATAAGAAGTCAATGTGGATTTGGCAACAGATCTGATGTGCAGGAAAGAACATTTCAATTTCTGATTTGCCTTTAATATGTATAAGAGCAAAACACTTGAAGTCTTACTGCTGAAGATAAGATTCCTTCACAGAGGTATCTAGAAATGTACTTCTGTTTGTTATTACAGAATATCTTCTACATATTTTTTTTTCCTGCTTATACTTATTTAGGAGGATACAAACAGTATGTAAGATCAGAGAGAAGAGTTCGTTTAGGTGACAGATACTTTATCTACTCTAATTTGTGCTTGGTTAGTGAGTTAAAGTGTTGAATGGATGTGATCAGTGTTCATTGAAAGAAAAATATCCATTGCTGATCGTTGTAGAAGATGAACATCTGTTACACTTCTAAAAACAGTGTGATATATTCATCTAAGATAATATTTCCTGTCTTAATTAAAGAAAGTCCAGTGTTCAAGGCTGTACCCAGTTTCTTCAGTATGATGGCTTTCGTGTGTGCCTATAGGGTACACACACATTTCTCCTTTTAAACATGCTGAAATGCTTTGCTTGTGAGAGTTATTACACAAACAGGATCTACTCTTTTTGTATCTTGTTCATCTTTCAGAACTGTCACTGTTATAATTACTGTTAATGAATAACTGAAATTTTGCTTTGTATTCCACCACTCAAGCCATCCTCCTAACCTCTGTTTTCAGCAGTAGGTAAATGTGTGATCTGACATCAGCAAACTTACCCATAGCCTTTCAATATCATACACTTTACAGCCTAATACTCTGAGAGTTAAAGCAGATGGTGACACACTTAAATGTCCATCAAACAAACTAATTTTCATAAATTCTTAGCTGAGCACAATGTGTAGTATTCTTTTTGCTGCAATTCATGAACCACATTTTAAAAACCAAAAACCAATTTGTGAACCACTTGGCAGTAGGAAAACTAATAACAACAATCTAGTTCTATATGCTGCTCTAATAATAATTGGGAGACCACTGATATTTCTGAATAAAGAGAAAAATATGGTAAACAGTGAGATATTTTAACCTAGTAGTATAAATTAGAATTTAGTAAAACTAAAATCTGATTAGACAAAGAACATTATGAAGTATTGTGATGAGGAAAAAGTAATAATTAGAGGTGAATGAATAGGAACTCTCTGTCTTAGAGGTTGCCTAGACACCAAATACTATTCATTTTTTATGGAGGGGAAAGTCTAAATGTTGCAGCTGTGAAGCTATCAGAAAGGTAATTGTTCAGAACACAGGATAGTTTATAGAAACAGCAAAACTCATGATGCTTTAAGAAAACCAAAAGTGAGGAATTACTTGGAATATTGTGTTGGCAGTACTGTAGCGGTTGCCAATCTCATCAGCAATCTGCATATTCATGTTCGGTGCATTAACAAGTGGGCTCATTACTCATGCAATAGTGGCCATTATCAATTTTTTATCCCATTTCCCTAATTTAAATATGGGTTCTTACTCGGTCAAAAGGATCCAGGCACAGATCACTCAGTGGACTTCTTTGTTTAGCTGCTGCAATCCTGTCTTTCTTTGTGTATGGTTGCATTTAAAGGTAATATTTTTGGTGGGTTTACCTTGGACAACAGCTAAGCAGTGACTAGCTGCCCGGTCACTCCCCACCGCCAGCTGGGAATCAGAACAGCTGAAGTGAGAAAAACTCATGGCTCAAGATAAAGACAATTTAATTAGTAAAGGAAAGAGAAAAGCAAACAAACAAACAAAGTAACGTAAAGGCAATCACTCACCATCTTCATCAGCAGACTGATGCCCAGACAGTCTCCAATCAATGGTTACTTTGGAACAACTGACACCCAGGTTTATGGCTAAGCATGATGTTATATGGTATGGAATATCCCTTTGGTCAGCTAGGGTCGGCTGTCCCTAGCCTACACTGGGGGTGGGTGGGGTTGCGTGGGCAGAGAGAGAAACAGAGAAGGCCTACATGCTCTATAGGTGCTGCTCAGCTAAAACACTGGTGTGTTATCAACACTGTTTAAGTCATAGATCTAAAACACAGCACCATATGGGCTGCTATGAAGAAAGTCTCCTCTATCTCTGCCTGAGCCAGTACATACTTGAATCCAGAAATAAAACCAGACTCCAGTTTCAGCAGCTTCTCCATCCAGATGAGATGATCAAATCAGTATAGTTTTTTTAAAGTTGACCAACTTTAAAAATATAGGTAAACTTACATTAGTTTTCCTGATACTATTATTTAAGCATAAACGAGTTAGTTTGGTACAGAAGCATAGAAATTTAGTGGTATTTCAGATATCTTCTAATAACCTGAACTTTCTTCAAGTCTCTTCTTGAAGAGCAATAGTTCTTTCAGAGGTCCTGTGTAGCATTTTTCATCCTGTGAATACGCCTCTGATCTCTGACATAGAACGCATCTAAATACCTGTGTTTCAGCACTGAATCACAGCTAGTATGTGATTTCTTTAATATGTCACAAAAGAGGGTGGGGGGATGTGTGTGTGAAGGAAAAACATGCAAATCTGGGAAATCCTTTCTTAAGATCTTCTGGAATAATATTGATATCTCATCTGGTGAGAAAACATTTGCCCTGCTTTCCAGTTTGAGGGTTTTGTCCCATAATTCTGGCCATGAACAATCAAACATAGGTTAAGATTTAGCCCCATTTTAGGATTAGAAGAGCCACACAAACTAGCATATATTTTATATCTATAAGTTTATTCACTTACATACATATATACATAGGTACCTATATATATGTAAAAAATGCAAAAACCTTTACTCTATAAAACATGAGATAATCATGTTGTTTCTTTTATTTTCTAATTTAGCTACCTATAATTTAAAATACTTATGTGTAATTTTAGAAAGTTCTGTCACAGAGCAGACTTCAGCACGTTAGCATTTGGGAAGCTGCAGTGTGATAAACAGTCAAGGTCCCTAAATATATTTCCTATCTTATGAGGAAATTTTCTCTATAAAAATTTGTTTAGGATGCTGTCTTACTGACTTACTGTAATCACTGAGGGGAAGCATGGTTCTTTACAAACATATTTGCACACAGGTCAAGTATAGGAACAGTTCATTGGAGACAGAGTTGAAAATGTTCATGTTTACTTTTTAGCTAAGTTTTTATATTGTTGTACATTTTCTTTCCTGTGCTATGGAACCAGTATCTGTTGATTTTTGGTACGGGACTTCATTGATTTACTACAGATTTTAGGGGCTTCAGAGAATAACAGTATTTTGCCCCAGGCTATGTAGTGATAGTACAGCTGTTCTACAGTTTCTGCAAAAGACCATTCAATTTAAAAACAAAAGTTAGTCACAAAGAAGTGCAGTTTCAAAAGACCTGAGTTACCAAAATGCTGAGTTCTAGATATTTATTTCGGAGGTTTACTGGGAGTCTTAAAAATTTGGCAAAAAAAACAAAACAAAACACCCCCAACAAAATGAAGGAAATAGCTTTGTTCTTTTAGGGGTAAAGAAATACATGAATAAAGCTTTCAGAAAATTGAAATCTTTTGCAGGAAAACTCTTTCATTTTGCTGATTTTTTTCTAAGTGTGCAAATAGAACTATAGTAGAAAAATTTTGATCTGTAAAGTTAATTAGGCCCCTTTCAAGTCAACTTACAGTCCATCTGTATTTATTCAACCTGAGTTTGTTATATTGTCGTTTTTCCTATAGATCAAGATGTCCCACTGCGCATTGTACACACTAGAACCACTTTCTGCTCTTAAAGTGGTCCCTGACACCACAGTTCCTGCTGGCAGGGGGAAGACCATGAGCAGGAAAAGGACAAGAGCAGTGTGAACTACAGCTCCTCCCGAGAACTTAACAACTTAGGAAACCACAGAATAATGTTAGATCAAGACAGAACCACATCCAAACACTTTTTAAACCAAAGTAAACAAGTAATTGTTTTTGAGATCACTGGAATGGAATATTTTAAACTGATTTTATAATTTTATCATGTTTTTATAATATAATAGAAGTGTTTATTAGATGTTTCTTTACACATATATATATATATATATACATTCTTGATCATATGTACTACATGCATGTTACAGAGCTGAGTAGCTTGTAAGGAATATTGTCTTAAAGATGAAATTATTCTTAAATTAACATTTCTGGAGGATGTAAAGTATTAAAAAATTCTCTTCAATTCCATCTGAGTTTTAAATAAAACAGCTACTGAAGGCACATATATTCTTGTCTAATATGAATCCGTTTCTGAAATTATCAAATGGATAATAATATTTGAATTATCTTTTGAAATGCATCTGACTTGCTGAGCTTTGGAATGCCTGGTGCACACAGAGAAGATACCATACTGAATCTGAATATGACTTAGCTCTGCCGAGGATTCATCTCACCATTATTGAGGATGACTCTGTAATTGGAATTGGAGCGGGGATCTCTAATAGAAACAGAAAAATAGCTTTCCTGCCTGCAGATAGGTAAAAATGGATTAATGTAAAACTGAAAGGTCATTAAATATGTCTTTTCTGTTTTAAGAGATAAATTTGATGTATCTATTTAGCCAAATATTTCATTACAAAACATATGGATTCTGGGTTTTGTCTTTTAAGGGCCTTCATCTGTTGGTTTATTTATTTCCTTGTCTTCTGTCATGCAAACATTTTTTGTAGCCTTTCTCCTATACAAGTTTAGTACTGAATTGAGGATTAAGGCTTGTACCTTTCATTTTCAGTGCCATGTATTGCAAAAATTGCTTAAGGCTTATAATATCCTTTTGAGCACCACGGGGAAAGAAACAGCGTATAGATTTAAACTGCCCAGCTGTATGTACTTAATTGCAGCATTGCAGACAAGAGTCAAATTGCCTTTGGCTTCCTATACAATCAATAGAGAGAAACAGATATGGTGCTTCTACTTCTCCTAGGAACTGTACCATCTTTGAGAAATATAATCTCTATTGACTACTTGGAGTGCTTCAGTGAGGCACCTTGAGCTACTTATGAATCATGCTTCAAATACGCTATGTTTCCCATTTCCACACAGAAAAACACAACAAACATCAGCAGTATATACCACACCTTTGAAAGATAAACTATAGAGTGAGAACTATGCGCAAAGAAAGACTAAGGTGCATATATTTGGGTTGGGTGTATGAACCAGCTGGCATAAAATAGGCATGCCAGGAATGCCTGTGTCAGATGCTCTGTTTTGCTTGATCTAAACTTGTGGATTTTGTCTTTGGTTATCTGATTTCCCACTGATTTTATGAACGTTTATAAAACTCTTCTACTTAGGTTTTTATGAAATGTGTAACTCTGCTCTTCCAGAATTTTAATTTTGTTTTATTCTTACTATTTTATCTTTTTTTTTAAATATCAAGCTAAAATCAACCACACATTTATGATAAAGTTCAACAATTACTAGCCTGTTAATTAAAGTTTTAAAAATCAGAGTCCTGCTGTGTACTACGTTTGATTATAGAAATCTTGTGTTATATTTTTACAGGAATTAATGGAATATTAATAATACTATCCAAATGTTGTCTTTTATCAAGAAGAACTGTGTAGATCCCAGACTGTATGCACACTGTCACTCTCACATCTGGATATGACCCACAGACACAGAATCACTTGGCTCATTTATGCTGTATTTTATTGACAACTGTAAAAAATTCCACCTTGCAAGTTCCAGACTCCAAGCTCCAACCTCCATAGAATGGCTAAAATAATAGATATTTTCTAATATAAGGTAGTACTTCAGGTGTCTGATGATTTACAGTAATCTTTCGAGTTGTTCATTTTACAATCTGCTCTTTCTTATTTGTGATGCAAAATTGCTTGTTGAAGTTATCACAACAAAATGATTGAAACATTTAAAATAAAATTACAAAAACAAAATTATAAATAATTGAAAAACTAATAAAGAAGAATTAATACACTGTTCTCTCATGAATAATGGTATTAGTACGAAGTAGAGCCATGGCCAAATATTTGCCTGAATACGCAAACTCACAGATTCATTGCATGATTAGATGCTGAATTATTTCTCAAAGTATAAGAATGTCTAGACATCCTTAAAGTTACACTAAAAAGGTGGACTTTGGTAGAACTATAACATCTGTCTATTAAAGAAGTTTTTATAACAACTGTTTTCCTTATGTTCAAAGTTAAATATTTTCTTTTTGTTTTCTCCCATTTCAATTTAATTTTAACTGTATCTTTCAGAACTGATATTAAATGATGATGGGCAATTCCAGACTGTTATTTCTGAATAATTTCTTCAGTGGCTGTTTCAATATTAGATGATCTTACAGCTAGCATCTTACACATGGATATTTTCTTTGGATCAGTCACTTATTCATTCAAATAACTATTTTCTGTTCATGTGGTTCTTCTACATTATCTTAGCTGCAGAAACAGTACAGCTGTAATGTAGAGATAATATCAAGTTAAAGTGTTTTATAGTATACAGGAAAAATGAGAAGTACAAAATGAACAGAAAATTATACATATGTACTGTGAATGACAGAGAGCATGAAAACTATAACCTGATGAGGTTCTTGATTTGGTGGGGTTTTTTTCTTTGTTTGTTTTGGAAGACAGTAGCTAAGAGTTTCTTCTATTTTAAAAATACAAAGGGAAAAATATTTTTATTTCTTAAAACTACATCATGAAAGAGCTGTCTAAATTATCCTGACATAAATGCTTGAGCATTTTCATCAAAAATAATCTATTAAATATGCAATAGTTTGAATGATACATCCATATAGAAATGGCCAAGATAAAAGTAAAATATTACTCATTTGCCATATGAATACTTCTGTATTTTCTAATACTGTATAGGAATATTTCTCTATTTGCCAGTTTTGGTGTTCTTTACATCAGAAAATGTTGTTTAATTTTAGGCAGGGAAGAGAGGAAGATATACAATATATTGGAATAAAAGGCCTTACTGCCTAGAAACAAAATGTTCAATAAGTGGCAGAATAGCTAAACTAACGAAAACAAAATACTGAAGATATAGCTGTGGCCATGGTGGCAGGGAACTTAGACACATGCTGAGACCCTCTGCTGCTGAATTTAAAGGTGATAGAGATGGATTTTGAGCAGGGCTTCCTAGTGGATTATTTCACAGCATATTACCTTACTGCTGCAGCTAACTATTCAGAGTTGCGCTTTTAAGCACTGCCTTGAGAGGAAGTAATTTCCCTGTGAAGGCAACACCCACTTTCCCAGCCCCACACTTTTCACATCTCAGTGGCAGAAGCCACATCCCTGCTCTGCAAAGAACAGAAGAATCACAGAAACAGTAAGAAATATAACCAAGTTTTTCTGGGGCTTTATATACTTCTGCTGCCTACTGAGAAGTTATATGTCTTGGTACAATTTTGTATTCAGCATATGAAGTGCTGGATGCTACAGAAACCATTTAAAGAGAAACGTGGAAATGACACTGGGAGCAATCACTCTCCTAATTTTTAAAATGCATCTTACTTTTGAACAGCAAAGAAACCTTTGTAGATAGAAGTAGGATCACTCACTGCAAGGTTACAGCAGGTAAAAAATCAGATAATTGGCTGTTTATGTGGTGAAGAATAAATAACGTAAGAAAATCAACCAGCAATATATCCTAAAAATATGGGAAAGGTAAATGAATACTCACCCAGAATGAGAAATAATCAGGGAAAATGTATATGCAATGAAGAGGTCAAGGGAGTTTTTGAGTTGATTTATTTATTTTTTGCTGTGATTCTGCTAGAAGACCCATTAAAGCCAGATTCCTGAGCGCAAAGTCACAACCCTGAGAACAAATATTTAATTCAGTTAGGTGAATTTCAGATCACGTAGTTATTAAGATCAATGTACAATAATAAATAGGAATTTTCATTTTTCTAACCATCATCTCTTCCTGCATATTATAGGAAAATAGAATCATAGAATCATACAATGTCCGGAGTTGGAAGTGGCTCAGGATCATAAGTCCAACTCCTGTCCCTGCACAGGACAACCCTAAAATCACACCATGTGACACACCATGGTTTCTCCTCTAAACCCTTCACCAACTTTGTGGCCCTCCTCTGGACACTCTCTAGAGTTTTGTATCCTTAATGTACTGTGGTACCCAGACTGCACACAGTACTCGAGGTGAGGCCGCACCAGCACAGAGCAGAGCGGGACAATCCCCTCCCTCAGCCAGCTAGCAATACAGTGCTTGATGCACCCCAGGACACGGTTGGCCCTCTTGGCTGCCAGGGCACGCTTTTGGCTCATGTTCAACTTGCCATGGACCAGAACCCTCAGGCCGTTCTCTGCATATGGATATGATGAACAATCTGAGGTGGTTCAGGGGTCTGATGGTGCCAAACAGCCTGATGAAAGACAGATGCATAAAGAAATACAAAGCCATGATTTCTTTAAGGAAGGCCTTTTTCATATGGAAGCTTGTTTCAAAATAACTGTACTTTCATATTGTAATTTTTGTTAGAAACTGTCACACTGCCAGAGGCATGCGCCTCTAGTGCTTTTCATCTTCATACCCGTCCAGTGGGGTTGTACAGCCAAAGCATTATCAGCAAGAGTTGTGAGTGTAATGTAGTAGGTACTGACTCTTTACACAGTGTAACATGACAACCAAACTCAGGTAAGGAATAGAAAATGGAGGCATACCACTGTGGATGTCTGTCTATGCATTCACTATGTGAAAGAGCCCTTTGTCTATTTACAAGTCTACTTGGATGTGGTTTCCTGTTAGTTGAACATCTGAAAATGGTGACTGACTTTCATGCTGAAGTATGAGGTTTGGATTTCAGGAAAGAAAAAGAGATAACCTCCATCTGTGCTGCTGGTGCTTTAGAATTGATGGACTCAGTGGAAAGATAGAGGAGGAAGGAGCAACTGCATGCCAGATTAAAAATGGAAAAAATAAAATTCAAGGAAATGAAGGCAAAACAGCCTCTGCATAACTGAATCTCTCTCACTGAGGTGGTAATTGTATATGGCATGAGAATAGTCACACTAAGGAGGTGTCTGCGTGGTATAGCTCACCCCTGGTTCTTGTGACTAATTAATCCCAGGTGGATTTCTGATGAAAGTGACCATTTTACTTCTAGTAAGCTGAGCTAGCTTGCATATTTCTAAACATTGTCCAGTTCAATTATGATGAATTGCATCTGGATTTCTGTTTCTGTTGGAACAAAAAACCACACATATTTTGCTACACTGGCTTTCATTACAAATCCATGAACTAAAATCTGTGGAGATGTTGGCTGTGTTTCATAAAACAGCACTCAGACAAAAACCCAAAGTTTAGATGACTGTTTGAATTATTTTAAAAAATTGAACCAAACATATTTAAAGAGGTTCTGTAAATGTAGTTCTCTCCTGTTTCTGAGGTGACACCATATACACAAGAATCACCAGTAGCTAAGAAAGTTAAGTTTTCCACGTTAAGGTTGTAGTTCTTGCTGAAGGTAACATGGTATCATAACAACAATTATCTAACAGTCAGGGGTGTTAATTGGTATTTTTCTTTGATCTTTATCAATAATGTTGGTAGTTACCAGTATTCAGTATATTGGTATCTCTTTTCCATTGATTTCAAGTATGAAATTTCTCTGCCATATTTACAAAGAGCCTTCAAAGTTTTTTCAGAGGATCATACAGTAAGATAATGGTTCCTTTGGTTTTTGTTGCTGCCTCACCAGGTTCCATATCATACCTATTTTCTTGTACACAAACAAATTCTCTACCTGTAAACATTTATTTTATTTTTGTAAGACTGCATATTCACTTCTATATGAGAAATATGTAGCACAAAAAATTGACCATTAAGATGCTTAAACATCAAACATTTTTATGATTCACACTTGAAAAAATAAGAGATGACAATGTTTCTATTTTCAACCATAATCCAGATTTTGTCTCTGTCTATAGCACAAAACGGGATGATGCACGCAGTACAAATGCAGACCTTGAGATTACCTCTCAGTTTCTACTTTGGAGATTAAATCCCTCTCTAGGCTGTCTCAGATATGCAGGAAGTTATGCAATCTTTGCAATATGATCCTTCTGCTTACCTTCTTTTGTTACTTTGATCAGTGATACAACAGTTATTGAAATGTTCAAGTGCCAAACTGTCAGTACCATCCACACAGCTGAAACTTCTTTTAACTGAATGAAACAGCAGTTCATATCCAGAGGACTATGTTTCTTACCCGTAGTTTTAAGATGAAGTAAAATCTGCATGACGTTTATTAATTTATTTATAATTAGTAAATTAATTTTGAAAACCTGAATACAAGAGATTTGTTTGTGAGAATTTTGATTCTGGAGCAAGCAGTCACATCTATCAGACAAATTGATTGACTTTCAAAACTGTCTGACCATGAAAAATGCTATATTTTGCTTTGTTGTTTTCAACTAAGATTAAACGGTTCTATTCAAAGTGGCATTGGCCACCTGCAAGTTTTGGAGGCTCATCAATGTAGCATGGAAAGGTGACTTGGAGACACAGCTGCTGGTTCCAAGGGAGTCAGCTGTAGAAAGGGAAAGTAGAAAACTCATTGCAAAGAATTAACACCTTAACCTCATCAATTAAAATGTGCCTTTGGCAATGTACCTTTTCTGTGTCTGCTGTACAGTCAACAGAGGGATACTGCCTTGAAGAAAACTGACATTTAGCCTTAGTTTCTATAGCTATGGGGTTGATGTTCTTGTTCAGTAAACAAAGCAGAAAAGGACCTGGCTGCATTTTCTAAAAGTGCTCTACAGCTGATGAGTGCATAACTTCATCTGACTGTGGTTTTCAAGCATTCATAGCATGCATCACAGAATCACAGAATCACAGAATCACAGGTTGGGAGGGACCTCAGGGATCATCTAGTCCAACCTTTCTAGGAAGAGCACAGTCTAGACAAGATGGCCCAGCACCCTGTCCAGCCAAATCTTGAAGGTGTCCAATGTGGCCGAGTCAACCACTTCCCTGGGGAGATTATTCCAATGGTTGACTGTCCTCACTGTGAAAAATTTCCCTCTGGTGTCCAATCGGAATCTCCCCAAGAGCAACTTGTGTCTGTTCCCACTTGTCCTCTCCATGTGACTCCGTGTAAAAAAGGAGTCTCCATCTTCTTTGTAGTACCCCTTAAGTACTGGTACATGGTGACGAGATCCCCTCTAAACCTCCTTTTCTCAAGGCGGAACAAACCCAGTTCTCCCAGCCTGTCCTCATACGGCAGGCTTCCCTGTCCTTTGATCGTCTTGGTGGCCCTTCTCTGGACCCCTTCCAGCCTGTCCTTGTCTTTTTTGTATAGCAGGGACCAGAACTGCACACAGTACTCCAGGTGTGGCCTGACAAGCACTGAGTAGAGCAGGATGATAACTTCTTTATCTCTGCTGGTGATAAATGACCAGAACAAAATATTTCAGTTTTTCTCACCGGAAAAAGCAGAATAACAGCCAAACATACCTTCTCTGATGTCAAGAAAAAATGTAGCCAGCGTTTACTATTTTGTAACTGAAATATCTTTTATCACACAAATAGTAATTTTCCATCTTCATTTGTAGTTTTACAGTAGAAATTCGTGGACTCAAGTCTAATCTTTCAGGTATAAAAAGATTAATACTTGTATTAATTCTGTGTTAATCTAGATTAGATCCAAAGCTGTGCAGATGAAACAAATATGACAAAAGGTTATAACTTAGTACCTAACACAGATGAAAAAGGATTTATAGGTAAGCAGTTAAATAACATCTAATCAATTATAGAAATTATAGTTATCTATGTTTGTTTACAAAAATTGTATTTGTTTCCACTTACCTGCCTTTCTGCACAGCTTTAAAGAAAATCACAGAAAAATCTTCAGGGAAGTGTTCAGTACTAGGTATATATTGGTATTATGGCATTGGTAGAATCAAGCATTCACTCTTAACACAATTTATTTTGAAAGTGTTCTAAAAAAAATTTTTCTTGACATAGAAAATGTTTCAAAATCAATAACTTGCTAAGGCTTCAGCTGAAGGACCTTAATTTTCTGAACTGTGCAAGTTGATAACAGAAGCTAATTGCTTATGAAGTTTCATAGCATGATGACTCATATCCATTAAGGTTTAACAAGGGAGGCACAGGTGCTGTGCATTTAGACCTATAGTTCAGAGTAACGATACACACGTATCCAAGAAGCTCTTGGTTGGTCAGCTACAGCATGGAAAGAAGTGTGGTTGCCTGGGAAAGTTTTTTAAGAACACTTTAAAAGAATATTTGATTGACTCCAATTCACCTCCCCTGTCCTATCTAACTGCAAATAGGGGAGGACAGCTGAGATATGAGACTTTATATGCTCTTGGAACAAAAAGAAAATGGGGATGGGAAAATGTACAAGGTGAAAGAGTCAGTGTTAAGAAATTCCGTGGTTTGCACCATAAAAGCATGTAACACTGTCGCCCACTCACTTGTACTCTAAAAGACTAATGACCTTTCATCTTTCTCCAGTCAGGCTTCCAGGGTTAGTATTTCAGACTATCATCATAGCTCATGCTGAAAGATAATGGCTGAAGGAAGAAGAATCCGTGGGGCTGATGACACCTGCTCAGAAATATTCAGAGAGCAAGGGACCTTCTACAAGCTAGTAAGAGAGTAAAAAGAGCTGAAAAGCACTTGAACAGCTTGGAAGTGGACTGTGATATAGATGAAGTTAAACCAGATACTCTTTACCTGCCAGTGATGCTGAAATACAAGTTATGTAATTATTCAGTTTTGGAGTAATGAACACAACCATGAAAAACCAAGCTGATTGTCACCATTCAGCCTTTTTTAGTGTGACTAAAATAACAAGAATTATTTCAAGCACACGTCATTGACCACTGAGAGGTTTATTGCATCTGTGATTCCATGCAGATGTGAAAATTAATGCCACAACTTGATAATTTCCTTTTTTTCCAGCTCTAATATGAGGACTGAAAGCCTTTAGGTTGTGTAGGATTATTTAAGCAGACTGGGAAACCAGAAACTGAGACTTTTAGGATGTTTTGGGTTGCCTGAGTCCAGTTTCCCAGTCCAGGACTGGGTAGCATAAGAGCTACCTGTGTAGGAATATGGCATTCCTATACCACGGGGTCCCACCCCAAAGACCCTGTGGTGTGACTTCCCAAGTTACCTACTCACATGGAGGCTCAATTGATGCCTGAGCCCACCACCATGTACCACTCCAGAAGACCGAGGGATGCCTCACTCTGAACAGGAGCAGCCTGTTCTGAAAACAACAGAACAAAAGACCTTTCCCCTCTCCGTGTCCTGGCTGAACAACCCTTAGGGCTGGGCAGGCCTATGTGGTTTAGCTCCCCGTGGAGCAGCCTCCTTTAGGCTCCCATGGAGGTGATGAAAGGGACTGACTACCTTCTCCCTTCAGGGGCATCTTCAGGTGAGGCAAGAGTGGGGGGATTTTTTTGCCGTTGAGTTTGTATCTTTGGCAGTGGCTGGCACGAGCTGATGCTCATCTATACATGGTGAAAGTCAGCAGCTGTCCTTCAAAGAGAAGTGGTGCATAGCTATGAAAGTAAGGCAAGTTTTTAAGTTTTTCATGATGTGTGTTGACTAAAGCAGCTTCCCCCTTTTGAGACTAACATTTACCTAGCACTCTGCATTTAATGATAGTGACAAACTCCAACTCAATCCATTAGAAATTCAGGTTGCTGTCACCCAAAGAATGAAGAAGAAAAAAGGAAAAAAAGAAAATAAAATACATGGCTTACTGCCAAAAGCTAAATATACCACACTATTCAAATGTGCTACTGCAAGAGTAAGTTATCACATCACTAAGTATCTTTGTAACTTCTCAGTAATGTTGACATGAGCACTCATTGTTCATGACCAAAGGAAAAACATTAGCACTTTTTGTGCTAATATCCATGAAGGAAGTGTTTAATTCGTTGAAATTTGGGGTAATATTGACAACTAAGTTTTTTGTAAAGATAAACTATTTATAATTTTTGTGAAAATACTTTTATAAATTTATTTCAAAGCTTATTATAAAGTGTTGTATAGGAAATAATAATATTGTATAGGGAATACTAGGCTTCAATTACCTGTCACCTCTTTGAACAACTAGAAAAGGAATTTTTAAAGAAAAGTTAAGTTTTAATCCATTGAGAACTTTTCCTTGTTATGAAGTAAATATGCTCATTTAGTAAAACCGACAGTATCTTAAAGTCTTACTCTCTGAGCCATTATTGAAGCAAGGAAAACTTTTGTATCTACTTTTTCTGTGTCTTCAGCTATGACCTTGGTCATCGTACGAAGCTTGGCTTGAATTTATGTTCACATGCTAAAAACACTCTTTTGTAATAAGTGGTATTTAAAAGATACTTATGTGATTCCTTTAAAAGCAAGATGATGTTATGAAATGTAATTTTTAGGAAATGCCATATAAAATGCCTGTGAACAGCAATAATTTTATCATTACTGTCATTCTGCAGAAGCAAATATTCATTCTGTCCGCATGGATTTATTTACATGTGAAGTGGGGAACATAGGTAATGTGTTTAACCCTCTAAAAATATTATGTTAAAAACATTATTTTAAATTGGCCAGAAGATATCAAATATGTGTCTAAACCCCAGAAAACTATTTTGGTAAATTTGTTCTGTTTATTACCACCATGCTAAGAAATCAAGGATCTGTTTTATGTACAAGAACTGACTGAGGATGATGAACTAGAAGGCAAATCCAAGCCAGAAAATATCTGGGGGTTACTACAGTTCTGTTTATGATTGCCAGCCATGCCTGATAGTAACAGAACAACATAAACATGACAATTCTGTAACTCTGCCAGGTTCAGACTGCCTTATGTGCTCCTTTATCAGCTATTTCTATACATCCATGTCCACAGCTGGGCTCAATGTCTGAGCAGCACAAGTTGTGGTCTTGCTAATATTAATAAGCTAGGTCTACTCCATGTCTAGTTCTTGTGTGAACAAAATCTAAATTTAGCTTGAGATCTATGTATCAGGAAAAAATAGGATAATACTGGTCAAATTCAAAAGTGGAAACCTCAGCAAAGCAAGAGCTTTGCTTTTCTTGAGGCATTGTTGCAAGGAAGGGAAGTTTCCTGAAGTAGGTTATTAAAACAGCTTTGTAGAGCTCTATAAGGTTCTTCTTTCAAGGATGAAGGATGTGGAAGTGAAAAGGACAGAGGTCTTTGTTTGAGAATGAGTAAATGGCCAAAGGAATCCTAGTTACTTGGAAATAAATCTTGATAATTAGCTTGGAAATAGCCTGTGAATTGCATACCATCATCTTATGATGAATGAGGTAAAGACAAGGAATAGTACTTGCAAAAAGTAAGGCGACCTGAAAAACTGCTGAACTTGGAAAAGAATAGTTGTAGCAAGGCTTTTTGTGCTGGTGGATACTGGTAGAAAATTAATGTCTCTGTACCAGAACTTTATATTCTCTAATTCTGACAAGTGTAATTTTTTTCCCTTCTTTTTGCTTTTTACTGCCCTTTTTATAACACAGTCAACAACAGATATGAATTAATTGACTGTTATCTTTTATTTTGTCAGTCATAAGCAATCATCAGCAAATCTTTTGCAGAATCCAAAAGTCTCCACAGCTGTATTCTGTCCTAGAAATATTGCACATTAGAGGATCTGGTTACAGTCATCAAAGTAAAAAACAAGAAATGTGACAGAGGAAAATAAATAGCACCAAAACACTCACTATATTCCATTTCAGACAGAACTGTCTTTGACAAGGGATCCTTTGGTTTGTATAGCGTTAGTGAATGTTTCTGATAAAATACTCCTATTCATGCAATGAAAAGAGATTAGAAGTATTATGATTAGGGCAAACAAGACTCTAGTGAACAGTTTTTCCACTTCTAGTTGGGACTGTGTATATACTTTTTGAGGTCTGCAGGATAAAAATTAACTATCTAACTACACATATAAAGATACTGATATTTTATAGCTCTCTTGGAATATCCTTACGAGCAAATTATGATTCAAAAGCTATAGAAAACTTAAGAGACAGGAAAAAAATTCAAAAAAGAGATTGACTTATCAGTACAAAGTAGTGGTAGAACTAGAAAAGGATGCCCACTTCATTCTTTGTTCAATGCTCATATCTCCTGAACTCTTTGCTTCTGTAGATTAATTGCAGAAGTGATCATGAGACTCTCTGAATCTTAAATACTCTAGAGTCCTTCATTTGCTTAGAAAGTCAGTTTTGGTTCTTGGACTCAAGCTGGCATTTCAACTGCCTTTCTGTGAAAACAGTTCTGTGTCTTGAATATAGAATTGCTCTGTAGCTAAGATGAATTGTTGCTAAACCATACAACTATCCTTTAAGTGTCAGAGAAACTTGTAGTTTTCTGCACTGTAGCAACTATTGTGCAACTGAATCAGCACAGCTTCAATTTTTACTGTCTTCTATGATGTATTTAAGAAAGCATAGAGTCTACATGCAATTTATGGACTTCTGTATTTTCCTGTCTGTGTTCCAATAAAGCTCGAGAATGTTTAAATCCACCAAATGAAGTTGCAGATGTGTGTTTCAGGTTCAATTGCCTAATGCTTCCATGGAACTATATTCTACAGTATAAGTCAGTAATGGAAGATTTATAGAAATTAATTGAGAATATAAGAAAACCTAGGTGCAAAGTAATGAACCAAGAAAAAAATTCAGTAAGTCATTAACCATGCAATTGCATTCATGTTAATATGTTATAATTGTGAGAAACATTCTAGAAATTCAATTACCATTTAATACAATGGCCTGTGCCATTTTAATTAGATATCATTTAGCCTACAGACATCCACTACTAAAAATTCTGACCTTAATAATTCTATGTTGCTAATATTCGAGTAATCCACATTTAAGCTTGTGCATCCCTGAGATGTAAAGCTAGTTATTTGTCTGACCTCTGATGACCAAAGTTTAAAACACAAATAAATAAAAGTGACTGCTTACTTGAGTGATTGCATGAACTATACATTTTGTTGGATGCTTTCCTGGTTTGTATTTCTGCTTGAGTGTTTGTAGTTTTATTTTAGAGAACACTTTGTTTGTATGACATGAGGCATGGATGTAAAATTAGTTGTGGAAATATGTGTTAATGGTATAGTGCAATAGCATTCTTACAATTATTAAAAAACAATAAAAATAAAAAAAGATGTTACCGAAAACTCCCAAGCGTATTTATTAAACATAAGTTATTACACAAGAACATATGTCTACATTATGTTGAGCATCTTTTAAGTTACACTAGACACTTTGAATTGTATTTACCTCCTTAAAATGAAAACATTTGATATCATCACAGCTGGCACTATGGGGCTCTAAATGCTCAGCAAGCTCAAAGTTCATTGAAAGCCTTTTCTATCACTTGTCCCTATGAATCAACATGGACAGGCCACAACAGACAGTTGCGAACTTCTTCATATATTCACAGCTCCACTCCTCAGCTATTTTTGGAAGTGCACTTGATGCAATATTCCACTGCAGACCATGACTTCATTCTGCCCTGAGATATGTGCTACGTGTAACTTAAATAATCCTAGAGGTAAAATACACAAGGGCAAATAAACTGGAGCAGTTACCAAAGCAGAGCATACTGTTAGTCATGCAAAAAGTCAGCAAGTTTCTACATGTACTTTTGAAGTATTTTGTCCTCTGTGTAACTTCATCTGGTGGCATTTGCCAATATTTAAGTTAATCTTGTTAGATGACTTAAATCCTACATCTTGAACTAACACATTTTACCCAAGATGTATGAATAATATTTACATACATGGACTGTCTTGATTATCACCTTAGCTTGTCTGAAACTTTGCACTATCCAGATTGTAACTGAACTGGCCATCCACACTGAATTACTGGGGGGGGGGGGGGAGGGAAAGGAAGTCTCATAAACAGAACATGTATCTTCATCTTTTTTTGACTCAGATTATCAGAGTCATTTAGATATACAGGTATCACATTTCCATTGAAACCAATATATCTCTGAGAAGCTGGGCCATTGTTAGCCCTCCAGTGCAGGAGTTAATAGCATAAACAGTACTTCATGATGCTAATGCACAGTATAATTTTCCTTACTCACTTGAGCAAATGCTCACTTGAGCTTGTGAACCTGAGAAAATTACAAAGGTCTAGTGTCCCCAGAAAACAATATAAAGAAATATCAATTTTATTGTAAGTGCAATCATGAACTTACTCTTTCTAAACAATACATATATAAACCCCTGCTATATCGGTCATTTTCCCACTGTATTCCTTAAGTTGGCTTTAGCACTCTTCACCTTTAAAACTTAGCATCCCACCAATTCCAGGTCACAATTTTGTAATATAATGAGACTAATAAAATGGTTCTTGTTTTATGAACAACAAATCTTTTTAATCACCCCGTATATCGTGAAGTGTATATAGCCCAAAAGGTACACATATCAGAGCTGGAGAACTGCTGTCACAGCAGATGTTAAAATATAGCTTTAAGATCCCCATTTTTCTCTGCTTGTTTATGAAGACAACATATTTCAAAAAAAACACCCAAACTATATTTTCTTCTACTGTTTGTTTGATTACTCCATGGATGAATGAACTTGCAAACATGGTTTTTGCTGTATTTTCCTGCATTAGATCACCACCTTCTGAAAAGGAACAAGCAAAAAATTTGCACAGAAGTGTGTTAGAAGTTTCAGTGTTTTTTTAGCCATTCAGATACTTTTCCTATAGGCGTTAAAGATCATGTTTTAAGGTATGAGATTTCATTGCAAGAAACTTGAAGATTATAGTTGTAGGGGGAAAAAAACCCCCAACCCCTCCCCAAAAAATTATCTTAGGAAATTTCAGTTACCAGGTCCCGCATATTAAAAATACTCTTATCTGAGAGAGGGATCCATGCAGGGAAACTGGAGGGCTGCTGCAAGTCTTGTTGATATGTAGTACATATCAGAATTTGGATGCAAGGATTTTAAATGAGGTAGTGAAATCAATGCTGAAATTACTGGGGAATAAAAATGAGGAAATTAGGGTATTTAGAACCTTTAATAACATAATTCTTATTTAGTTATTGAGAAGAAATGCTTTTCAAGTGATTATAAACTTGTATGACCTACAATAGAAGGGAGAGAGGAAAAAACCCAGGAAGTTAATTACTCATATTTACAGGCTATACTGGAATTTTTATAATTTTTTAGACAAATATATCTGTCCTGTCCATGAATTTTCCTTCAGTTAATCTGCTTTTTTCCTCCAACTTAATATATGAAGGTGGTGGTAGAAATACTTATAAGAAGAGGTTTAATATTGTGCATAGCTGCCTAGCTGAAATTTGCTATGACCAAAACAATGAGGTAACTTGAATAAAACCCCAAAATTTTGTATGGAGTACTTTGGAGCAAATGTAGTGGTCCTGTGTCTACAAATTGCTGTACAATATTGAATTTTAAAAATGTAGTCATAGATGACCAAAGGAAAAGAAATATATGCTATTACTTAAAAAAAAAATTCTTGGCAAATCTAGTTATTTAGAATCTAGATTACAGGAAGCTGTCAGTTTCTTACTTTAATTCATATATATTTCTGGCCTTCATGAATTTAATGTGGTCTATGTAATGCAATACATCTAGGCAAACAGTTCCTTCAGCTTTGACACTGGTTTATCAGAAGTCTGGAATGGTTTGTATGTTTCAAGATCTTTTAAGGGATAATTTAACATGTCTTCATTTCCCCTTTATCTAACATTCTTAGCAACTCTGTATCTTGGAAGGCAATGCCTTTAAGGATACTGAGTCCTTTTTTCTGTTGTGTGCATGCTAGGAAGATTTGTAATGTAAATTAATAAATTAAATTGGTTGACTTTCATCTTTTTCATTATCAATAATGGGAATTATGCTGCCTTCAGTCCCATTTAAAGAAGGAACAGTTTTCCAGTGAAAATGCAACATGTGACATGAATTCACAGAAAAATATGAATGTTGTGCTTTGCATCATAGAACTGCAAAAAAAATAGTGAATGAGTTAGAATTTATTAATGATTTTTCTGAAAGCCTAACAAATATTTGTGTCAGTCTCCAAAAACAAGGAAAAATTCACTACTGAAAAAATAGCAACCATTTAAATAAAGGACAGTTTGTATGTAAGTGATACAAAGAAGTAATTTTAAGTTTACATTTCATCCTTTTCCATATATACTTTTAGATTTTTGACACTAATGAAAAATAGCTATGAATTCCCTCATACATGTTTCTGCAGAAGTCATATTTAACTAGTGAGTTACTGAGAAGAAGGGTACTGAAATAAGTTCTTTATCTTGCAAAAAAAATTAATGAAGAGAGAAACTTTACCATGGTACTATATTTTTAGTACAGCAATAGATGGATTTTAAACATTTATTCTGGATGACGTGGCGTGCTACCAGTAAGAAGTTGGAAGCTCTATGCCTCAGAAATATTACTTTTCTCACACATTCCTCTAAGGATCATCTTTTGTGTGCTGTCATTTAACTGTTCTGTCTACAATCTGGCTGTCTTGAGGCATACATGGAAGTAAATATTGGATGTGTAAATGACTTTCTAAAAGCAAAGAGCTGATTTGATTGATCTGTGAGACGAAGTACTGACAATCAAAAGATCATCTGCTTTTTTTTTAAGTGCATTTGTTTAGTTGATTACAATAAAATTTTCAGATACTAAGCAAATTTTTTGCTTTGGCTATTAAATAGAAAGTGGTCCTTTCGCATGTACTTTGTGATGTGTAACTGACTTGGATTACTTCAGAAAGATGGTCAGAACAGGTAAAGGCAGTCTTAAGGATCTAGATCTGCAAAGACTCCTAACAAACTCAAGGGATCCTAGCAATCCTGTGTTTTGCAGTATTGTCTTTGTATTACACATTTTTGATTTCTTTCTTTTAGGTCCAGAAAAACTGCATTTAGAATCATAGAATCATAGAATGTTTTAGGTTGGAGGTACCTTTAGAGGTCATCTAGTCCAGCCTCAGTGCAGTGATCTGGGACATCTTTAACTAGATCAGGTTCCTCAGAGCCCCATCCAACCTGACTTTGTACATTTCTAGGGATGAGACATTTACCACCCCTCTGGACAACCTGTTCCAGTGCTTCACCACCCTCATTCTAAAAAAAATCTCCCTTATATCCAGTCTAAATCTACTGTCTTTTAGTTTAAAAACATTACCCCTTGTCCTGTCACAACAGGCCTTGCTAAAGGGGTTGTCCCCATCTTTTCTATAGTCCCACTTTAAGTACTGAAAGGCTGCAATAAGGTCTCCCTGCAGCCTTCTCTTCTCCAGGCTGAACAACCACAACTCTCTCAGCCTTTCTTCATAGGAGAGGTGCTCCAGCTGTTGGATTGTTTCTGTGGCCCTCCTCTGGACCCGCTCCAACAGGTCCATGTCCTTTCTGTGTTGAGGACTCCAGAGCTGGACACAGAACTCCAGGTGGGGTCTCACCAGAATGGAGTAGAGGGGCAGAACCACGTCCCTTGACCTTCTGGCCATGCTTCTTGTGATGCAGCCCAGGATGCGGTTGGCTTTCTGGGCTGCAAGTGCACATTGTTGGCTCATGTACAGCTTTTTGTCCACCAGTACCTGCAAGTCCTACTCTGCAGGGCTGCTCTCAATCCCTTCATTCCCCCAGCCTGTATTAAGATATTGATATATCTGATTTGTATTAAAAATAAGGTTGCCACTCCCTTAGTACTGTGATAAAACTCGTGAAGGAGACTTTGAGTGAATTGTTAAAGCAAAAAAATGGGAGATGAAAAGAATTCTTTGAGTGTATCTCAACATGCCATGTACTTTTAAGCTCATCACTTGTTTCTGGTAATGTGACTAACACTTTTAAAACATGGCTGTGAAGAAACCTCTGTCATCCTTCTTGACTCCAACTGCAGAGCTGTCCCTGGGTGTGTGAACTGGATTCTGCTTGGATGAAACTAAATTATAAAATCCAAGATCAGTTTTAATAACCTGTCATAATTTAACCTAAAAAACCCCAACCAACCAACCGACCGAAAAAAACCCAGGAAGTAGTTTTACTAACAGGAGGTGATTCCATATACATATTCTCTCACAGGAGCAGGACCTTAGACCACTTTTGCTTGTCTTCTACATGTCTTATGACCCTTCAACATATGGACAAAACCGTAGTGTCCAGGTAAACAGAAAGCCACTTTTTTTTGCACTTCCTCATCAGTAGGTAAAAATAGTTATTGCTGATCTCCTTACAGACAATGATTAAAGTTTGGATTTTTTACTGTTCTGTGAGTAGAAGAGGGAGATGGGGAGGAAAGGGGCGAGAAAATACTTCTGAATTAGAATTGTAGAACCTTCACATTCACAATAATAATGCAGATTAAATTTCTCTGAAAATTGAAAATAAAAAATCAATAAAAAGTAACATGTGAATGGCTAACATGATAGTAAACGCCGTATTTATAATAGTCTTCTTTAGCCGGAAATAAAAGCACACAATAAATTTCTTCAAGAAGTGCGAGAGATGTTAGTAAGGCAAACCTTTTCCTGTTCATATTGCATATGCAACTATAGTGCAAACAGTGACCCATGATCCATGAAGGTAATTTTTTCTAGTAGCTTTACACTTAATGGGATGTAGATGCAATGATAAATGGAAATATGCCAAAAAATCTATGATGTTACTGAGAGCAACTGTAAAATGAAATCCTTGCTTTTCTGAAAAACAAAGAAACACAAAAGCTTCCCTGTGTCTTAACCTTACCTACAACTGGGATTTTCTATGTGCATTTACAGAGGAGATGGTATGTTATGCTCTTGAATGTGATACAATTAGACATGAGGCAAGTCACAAGAGAGAACTGTTTGACAACTGTAACAGGAGAAGCTCTAATGCTGGAGGATGGACAGATTTGTCAGTTTGAGTTAAAAATTGCTAAGGCTAATTGAAAATCTTTCCAAAGGGTGTTGTAAGTTCAGTCGGGATTTTTTTTTTTCTTTTCAGGAAAACAGGCACAGAAAAAAATCTATTTGTATCTCTAAAACCTACTCTGATTCAGAGTTGAGTATGGTTGGTGTCTTCTGTTTTCCACATGCTATAGGGGCTTATCTGCTTCTACCTTTATTAATCAATTGTTCTACATTTTGACAGATACTTTTTTTTTTTTTTTTAATAGGGCTGCTTTTGTTCTTTCTTTGGAGCCAGCCTGCATAGCCTTATGTAATATTTCCAAGGAAGACAATACTCAGAGGTGGGAAAGAAGTATGTGAAATACCATAATGGCAGATGTCACCTAAAAACATTGGTCCTTTATAAAGAACAGACACCTTTCTTGTATATGAAAGTGATAATGTCTACCAAAAAGTTATCCTGTGCACCCAAAACCCTGTGGAATTCATTAATGGTGAACCCTCGGGTGGGTTCACAAATTTGTTAAACAGGAAAACATTCAGACCCTCCACCTATCCATTTTTAACAAGAGTAAACCAGTTTAAACCATGGATTTGCTTCTGGCATTTCAGAGTGGTTGCTCAAGTGCTGTGCAGCAGCAAACCTATCTCAAAAGTAAAGGTAAGAAATTAATTACAGAGTAAATTATTACTGCAGAATAGTTAGATTTGAAAAACTGATAACATAACTGAGACTGGCTGAAACAACTTGAGATAAGGTTACACAAACATGGTTTGTTTGTAAATTGTATAACAAAACCAAAAATAAATTATCCAGACATTGGTCTGAGTACTATATATACCAAAGAAACCTGCTTTTCTTTTTCCCTAGTATCATATATATATTTATATATACATACATACATATTTATCCTTTTTAAAATGGTAACTTAACTTGGTAACTAAGCCAAATCCTTCAGACGTGTCTGTAAAAGTCACATTTTCTGCAGGGGAAAGCACTACTTTTTGTAGAATATAGAAGCATGACAGTATTTTCATTCTCTTCTATATATGCTTGTGGTTACCACTGAGAATGTCCAATGCAAAAATGTCTCTGAAGACTCTAAGAAACTCCCACTGGACAAGCAAACGATCCAGGGATTGGCTTAGCTCAGCCAATAAAGCCCATCAAATCTGAGTGCTCTCCTGAATTACATATTTGGATTTAATACTTTCCTTACCCATATGACAACATGATTTTCTTCTAAATAACCATATGCAAAAAAAAATCTGTTTCTATAAAAGTATGATATAGTACTAGTAGCTGACAACTGAAGACTTCACTTAGTCATTCTTGGAAAGTCATAGAGATCCTGAATTTAAAATGCAATAAAATTCAAAAGTGACAGGAAAAATGTAATTGCTTTAAGAAGAAAAATCTGAAGATGACTGTACTGTGTTGAAAGAATTTGTTTGTCTTTCCTTCCTTCCATGGCTAAAAAGTTTGAATTAAACTTAGATGTGTTCTATCTTTTTCCCATGATTCACAATCCAACTCACATTTCAACAGAAAACATACTTAATAAAATGACCACTTTTTCAGAGTCCTTCTTTGGTTGGTAAGAAGTTAAACAATGTAAAAAGAAACCTCATTGCATAAACGTGATAAACTGCATAGAGAAAAGTCAGGCCCCATGTGCTGGTTCTGGCTGAGAAGGGGTTAATTCTCCTCCCTGTGGGGGCGCATCGGCTACCTTTCCAGCTTCCTGCGCCCTGCCACGTTGGTGGGGGCCACGGCCCACGGCCGGGGTGGCTGACCCCGACTGGCCAATGGCGTGTTTATTCCACACCATGTGACACCATGACCAGTATATTAAGGTGGGGCAGTTGTGGTTTGGGGGTGGTGTCAGGTTGGTGGGTGGTGAGTGGCTGTGGTGTGTGTCGTTTGTTTCTGGGGTTCATTCCCCACCCCCCTCTCTTCCTCCCCCTGGGGTTTTGTGCCTCTCGTTGTTCTCCTTTCCATTGCATTTCTGTTGTTGTCTCTTTTAACTTTAATTATTAAACTGTTCTTATCCCAACCCACAAGCGTTACCCTTCTGATTCTCTCCCTCATCCCACCGGTGGGGGAGTGAGCGAGCGACTGTGTGGGGCTGAGCTGCCGGCTGAACCATGACATCTCATATGAGAGAAAAATGGAAATATGAACTACTTTCCTCTGTGTATTTCATATTTCATTTTAGACACTGGCTTTATGAAATGCTTGTCTGGAGCATATGCCATAGAAGGCAGACCAAGACAAAAATGCCATTGAGTTTACTATGGGTTCTTTCCTCATTTATCAGAGACTCTTATCACTGTGTTAGATCACTGTTTTTACTGATGATGCTTTTTCAAAGAATCAAAACCCCTTGGCATGTCATCTGGAAGACTGGGTTCTACAACCGACAGGCCATTTATTTTACTGGCTGTGCTTGAAAGAATGTATTCTTACTGGCAACTTACTTTTCCTTTTTTTTTCTTTTTTTCTTTTTTAATTTATTTTATTTAGTTAGTTAATTTTATTTATAACATGCTTTTTGAATAACAAGGTAGCAGACTAAAATAATGAAAAAGGATTTCCTGGTATAGAAAGCATTATTCCTGTTTTTAGGTCACTTCTAGAAAATTGTTCTACAATTCTACATTATCAAATTTGATATAAATTAGAGTTTGGAAAATGAGAATTTTAAAACCAAGGCATTTAGAAACTGATTAATCAAGAAATAGGATTTTAATTATGATTGGTGGTATTAGAAGAGAACTATTAAAGAATAGAGAGCATGTCTGTCATGGGATAGAAGTATGCCATGCTTTATTTAACACTTTATCACTAGATATTATTTTGAAAACATCCTTGTAATTTACCAGTATTTAATTTACACCAGAGTTTGATATTGATGAAATTGGCTCAAGTGCAGGTGACGCTTAGATGAACTGGAGATATCTTGAGTGTTTGGGTACCTAATATGTTTATTATGCCTAGACTGTGATAAAACATTACGTATTTATACAGATCAGATATAAGTAACACACCCAAATCTTAAAAAAACCCCAACAAACCAAAACAAACACACAAATAAAAAACAAACTAACCCAAACCCAATAGTAACTTGTAGATCTCCTAATTGGCCAGAAAACCTTTTTGGGATACCCTCACCTGGCTGTCTGAAGGAGGAGGCTTGAGAGAACTGATCTCTGTCAGTTCTTGCATTCTCCCAGCTTTTAATATCAAAGATATGTCAAAAGCTTTTGGACCACTCTAGTCAAATGTCACTCCACTGTGTCTCGGTGACAAATTTAGGATCTGTGAAGAGTGGAGTATTGGTGATACAGTGTGACTAACCTTCAGGATTGCCAGTCCTGTTCTGGGACCAGCAACGATGCTACAATGGTTACAGGATTTTTGCCTGTGAAAATACAAAATAAAACCAGTTAATTTTTGAGGCAGTGTGCTGAGAGGTAAGAGCTGGACTCTGAAAATTATTTTACTTGAATAAAATCACTTCAGTCCAGCTGAGAACATAACAATTTAAATGCTGATCTTGTATTGCTCTTATAAGCACTTGGGCATGTTTTCTCTCAAGTAGAAGATGAAAAATTTAACTAAAAGTCATGGAAAATTTATACCGTTAAATAAGGGAAAGAACCCAAGCGATCCCAAGAAAATTAATAATAAAGAGAAAGCTTCTTTAATATATTTTTGATACGAATGTTTAAAAATTATGTATAGTTAAGCTTTCTTAATTAAGGGCATCTTCTCTGGTTGTCTTTTTAAATTCTCCTAGTTATATAATTCACGTATATTTTGCAACAGTGTGTAGAAATGCAGATATCAAAATCTCAAACCAGGAATGGAATGTATACTGTTTTTTTTGTAAAAGGTAAATGGACATTATTCCTGTTTGTTATGGAGAGCCGGTGGTTTTGTGTTTTTCCCATCTGTTTTTGTTTTCATATACTTTTTAAAAGTAGCCATTAATTAATGTCTCAGAGTAGGTCTGGTTTCCTATGGTAATTTATTATGCATTATGTAGTTCTCCATAACAACTGTTTTGCATCAACTGCATTAATTTATAGTTGTGTCTATTTAAAATGAAGCACTCTATATGGAGAAGTTCCAACACAGGATTATTTAAAATTTGTATTTAATTTATTTATTTTAATACAGTTATGACAAACATGTATGGTGTTGAAATTGTCATACTGGTTTGTAGCCAGGGTTGTCTAGCTTTGTATTCTGTCTAAGAGATTTGGGTGTATCAGCAGAGGATGAACAAGCTGAACAAATAAGAAAAGAAACAACCTACCTTCCACTTCTGTTCATGTTAGGCGTACATACTCAGTTTCACCCCCATCTACATAAGACAAATTTTAAATTGAGGATGTTTTTAAATGCTTAAAATGTCCAGGCACAGATCAGTATAATTTTGTCTCTTTTTGAACATTACCTCTAAATGTGTGTGTTTTGTGTAGTATATACTTGTGAGTTTTATATGAACTTACAAGAAAAGCATCAGAAATTTGGAGAAATGGATTGGGATGAGGAGGTAGGGGACATTCATGTTGTCTTTCTAATATTCTCCCCGTACTCTTTACCTTTCCTGAGGGCTGTGAAAAAACCTTTCCCTCTGAGTCAAACAGAAGGAAGTTAGTCCATGCATGTACAACATGTGGGCTTCTGTTTACTAGTCGCACAAGCTCTTTTTGTTACACAAGGTAACAGCCCATGTTGAAGAGCAACTACTAGTTATTGCTTAGCCTCATATACCCCATGATGACATACATGTTCATGTATCTGTGCCTATTACAGGCTGGGGAGAGATTACTGCCTTTCAGTATGGCTAATCCTTCTTCAGGTTCAAGTCCTGATAAAGAAAAGACTCAATCTTAAATACTGGTCAGGGGCAGGTAGGATGCAATGCAAAAGGTTGATCTTTTCCTTAATAATTTTCTGGACTATGATGATGTTAACTGTTCAAAATATTTCTTAGATACATTGTAGCCAATGACTGGATTGTAATTGCCATGAGGCGTCTTGTACGGGAGTGCTTGGAAGATATTCTGATGATTGTCACTGGACTGAGTTTTTCTACTAGCTTCATTCTTGACAAATGAATTTTTTTTTGATTGTTTGAAGCCTGTTACAGGTTTCATGGTTTCAAAAGTTTGGCTGTAAAGAATGTAAAGAAATGTTTGGAGTATCTGGCACCCTCTAGCATTGTTTATGATGCTATTTTTTTTGCATGTGTAGTCCAACCCTTCACTCTTGAACAGTTTAGATAGATACATTATTTACCTGTCATTGGTTTTCTAAATTATATATAAATAGAAGATATATCATGGCAGAGAGTGCAATTGCACGGGTGGAAAGCAGTAACAGCATAGTTACCATATGAGTTATCACAGTCAATTTCACAATAACTCCTGATAACACCATTTTCTGTATTCCTTAAAATGGAGTTAGAAGTAGAAAATTTGTGTTGGGGAGACAAATAGACGATTGTTGCTGGTGTTCCTTTCATGCTTCACTCCCGCTGCATCCTACTTATCAGTAAACAGAACCAATTACATTAATATCAGATAAACCTGAGAGGAAAAATTATGTACCTTTTATGTGCACTTTTATAGTCATTTTATGGTAATTTATACAAGATCAAGAAAATGTGCACCCCCATACAATATCTTTTATCGTTAGCTTGGTTAGATTAGAAAGGTTGCAATCACCTCTGTTTTTCATGGAGCCTTCACTGGGGGAGATAGACTAGCATACAGAAGGCAAGGCCTATTGTCAACTTACTAAGAAGCTCATTAATAGGGTGGTATTTAAGTTAATTAGATAATACTAGTTGAATGTTCTGAAGACGAAAACAAAGAGTGTAGATGTGTTTCTCCAAATACTGGGTTACAGGAAAGGACGTGGGAAGCTACTATCATATCTATCTCTTCACCTCTAGCTGCATGTCCTGATTTTATTCTTACATAGAGAAAACAGAAAAAAACATTCCCATCAGGATGATAAATAGTGTGGCAAAACGGTCTTCCTAATGAGACTTACACAAGAGAAATCAGGATCTTCACTCCATCTGGGGATCATTGGACCTCTTCAGTATTTCTACTATGGAGAGTGAATGCATCTGTTGTTGAAAAGAACAGTAATAATCTCAACTGTATACTGTGCTAGCAATTGGGAAACATCCCGGTATCCACCTACTTTCCTCTCCTGCTTGATGAGGCACTTGGCTTTAGTGCAGGATTTTATCTCTAGTGCAGGTCAACCGTATCTTACAGCAGCAAACAGCATTTAAATATTCATTGCTGAGGCAAATGAAATGCTATCTCACTGCCAGAGTTTAGTACCAGATATAATCTCTCTCAGGCCTTATGCGCAATCAGGTACTGCAACAAAAGAGCTCTTCAGAGCTAGTGCTGCTTCAGCTGTTCCAAAAGCAACTGTAAGGCTGCTAGTACAGACTCCTCAACCTCCACCAGCCTCCCAAATATCTACTAATGGCTCAATTAGCACTGATGCAGCTGAACTGGTGATAAGACCAATGGGAATTTGTGTGCTATATGTCTAACATATAGACAAAGTTTAGGCCGCCTCAGAGATGTAAATTAATGCAGTGTTAACAGCACTGGCATGGCAGTCAGGGATATGGATACTTTGCCCTGAGGTAACAGAACTATGTTAAGAAGAATGGGATTCATGTGTCCCTTGGGGAAACTTCAGAACCTCATAGACAGGCTGAACAGGGAAGGTAATAAAATGGGCTTAAAGTGATTGTGAATTTGATATTTACTATTGATCTTTGTCCAGAGAAAATATACTGAAAGTCATATCGATATTGATATTAGGAAATTTTCTAATACTGAGTTTTAATTATGCCTAGTGCTGGGATATAATTGGAAAATATTTTAATGAGTTAGTAAGCCCCATGATTTTTACTTTGTTAGCATCTCTCCTCTCTCTATCATGCTTATTAGAGAAGGATTATACAGCTCAGATAAAGCATGCTGTTATAGGCACAGCAGGTATACACACCATAGTAAAGGATTGGGTTTTTTAATTCAGTAAGTATACTGGCCAGTAGGATAAAAGAGCAATCTCAGGCTGACAATGTTATCCACAGTAAGTTATACATAGAACAGAAAAGGAAGAACTAGAATAGCCTCAGGTACAAGAAATGGGTATTTCACAACTCAATATTTTAGTAGACAGTAGTAAGTAATAAGGAGAGTGATGGCGAAAGCCTGGAGAGAAATTTGGAAAAATATAGAGTAAAATATATTTGCAGAGGAAAAATATCCTTCAGCTTAAAATAAAAATAAACATTTTACTGTTTACACTTCAGAGTAACAGATTTTTTAATTTTTTTTTCTGTTACAGGGTCTGAAGCAAGTGTCATGTTTAGCTGTATCCATATTTTGTATTCACAGCCCAGAAGATCTTGGATAACGTAAGCTACATTCTTTCCCTGGGTAGTATAATGACTAACCGGATTAGCTCTCCTTGAAGCATTGAACTGATTTGATTCAGAATATATCCTAAAGCAATTCCTGGGAATAGTACAATTTCATGTTGTCCCTTACCATAGGTTTGCAGCTTCATTGAATATAATTTTTCATTTTTGTGCATAGCATTTACCAGGAAACAGGAAAAGAATAGAAAATTATTAGTGCTGCCTTTTTTGTGGCTTTGCTATCTACTATGCTGTCTTCAACCACTAATACAAACAGGTCATACAAAATATGCATTTATTTTTGCAAAGTTGTGTGCACTTCTAAGCACCACTAATCTTTGCTTTAAAACTACCAGACCAAGCCAGCAACAGAATTCTGGCTCAATCAAAGCTAACAAGACCTGCAATTCTACCCGAGAGCGAACTTTCAGGAGAGGGTTAACTTTTAAACCCTGCAAGTGAACCTGCAAATGTTCACTTTTCTTTGCAAATGAAATTTTAGAGTTTGCATAGCCCTTGCATCCATGACAATGAATGCAGGGCGAAAATCCAGGAGCAGATAATCCAGCCTGTTTGGGAAGAAAAAGTTTGATATTAATGAAATACTTTGTACCGTACAGTTGAGAAAGTTCTTGTCAAATGATAGAATTTAAAAAAGGCACAAGGAGGACAAGCATTTTTCTTAGCATAGAGTTCAACATAGTTATAACAACATTGCTTCAGTCTGTAGAGGTAGTGCAGAATAAATCTCTGTATTATCAATACAAAGATGAAAGATTCAAGCACAGTGACAAAAATTTTTGAGCTTTAGATCAGTTGTTTATGAACATGGCCACATTAATTCTAGAAAACTAATGGCTATAACCGTTGGGATAGGTTTTGCTCTGTACTGCTTCTAGTTCGTTTGGTTGATATGTTAGCTTGTTGGTTAGGAAGTTGGGGTTTTTTTTTCAGAAAGGAAGAAAAACATCTATCTACCAAACTCAGTGAATCAAGACCAATCTTTGTCCCATTTCGTACACCACCACAAAACTCACACTTACAAAAACCTGGAGGCATTTCCAGGCTTATGGATTTTGACCCGGGGTCCTGTTCCAGCCACTGGTGCTGAGCTCTTCACTTGCCTCACACACCCTTGTCCCTCCTAGCAGCTAATTCTTGGGACACACACCATGCCCACCCTAGTGGCTGGGGTTGAGATCTCACTTGAGTAGCTGACACCACAGGCCAGGCATACCTACACCGCTGGTTTAACTCCAGTTGCTGATGGCAAATCCACTCATACAGGTCACCAAGTCACTTAGTCCTGGCAGCACACACAGACACAGGACAGGGAGTGAGATTATGTAGAGACATAGCTGAAAAGGATTGAATAACAAGATAGGATGGACTGCAGCAATCAGGTACAGGATTCAGTCAGACCTATTTTACACTTGTCCAGCCCCTTTTATAACCCATTCTGCCTTCCTCCCCTTTGTTCCTCCCCAGTCCTACACAGTCTTTCATCAATTTGCACAGTCCCTGGACCCTCAATATCCTGTACCCTCAGGTTTGCGTCTCTGTCAGCTGCAAAGTCTCACTTTGCCTGCAGTTCCTTGGTAGCCCATCAGTTAGTGTGACTGACCAGTTTTGCTTCTTGTCTTAGTCTCCATTATGTTTGCCTGTCAGCTTCGTGCCTCAGTATACTTTGTGGTTTCTCCCTTTTACTTGCTATCCCATTTGACAAGGTCCTTGATTAGGTAATCCTGAAAAGAACATTCCCGTGACATTACCAGACTTGGTTCTTGTTATTCCCTCACTTACCATTTGTTGGTCAGGTTTGCGTTGCTGTATGTTCTTGTTTACTGCTTCCTCCTTTAATTATTTTCCCTTCTGCACTGAAAAGGTCTTTGGTCAGATACCCCTAAGGAAGCAGAGACCTCTGTTTCCACATATCCTTACAGCATTTAAAAGCCAACCAACCCACTAGACATACATCCTATAGAAGAGTAGAGAATGAAATGGAAGATATCTTTATGGTATGGTGTTTTCAGGAGATGTAAAAGACCTGTTTTCCATTCCAGTGGTAATGATTTTGCCTAGAAGCACTCTGATAGCAAAAAGGGCTTTGAAGGATAGTTGAAGTCTAATGTTTAGGAAAGCTTTTGCATTATCAGAAGACAAGGTTTACACTGATGGTATGGTTTGGGAACAGTTTTAATTTCAAATGTTCTAAACAAGTGTGGTGGTGGTTGGTTATTTTTTATTTTATATTTTTTTGTAGTTTCCACTTTGTTTTTAAAATAAGAAACTTTTAGTCAAATATTTGCTTCCTCCTAGTAAAGAATGGAACAATTTCTTAAACCTCTAGAACTTTCACAGGTATTTCACAGGGAATGCTATTTTCTGTTCATCTCTAATCATCCCTCCTCAAATATATATTGCTGTAACAGCTGATCCCCAGAACTGCTTGTACAGCATGGGCCTGGGGATTTAAACATAAATGAAAAAATCATTAGAAACCTAGCAATGAAAGCTGAATATTTGAAGCCTGGAACATAAAGTTCACCAAGTCAGCCATTTAATATGTGGTTTTGGAGTTTTTGCTACATGCTCTGAATGTGCTTTACTTACACTATAGCAGTGTTGCTGGCATTCTGATCACTTTACAGGAGGAGGATAAGAAGAAACAGGAAGTGTTTTATCTGGAAAAGTTTTAATAAGGATAAGACTTAATGATATTGTCACAGGTAAGCATGCCTGTTAACATTAGTTAGAAAATCCAAACTACATCAAGGAAGATGGAGGAACTGGCTACTTTTGCCAACCTTCCAGAGGCCTTTGGGTGAAAAGACCTCTTTTTAGTAAGGTTTCCTGTCTGTAATTTTCTGTCAGACTAACTGATTTAACCTTTCTCCTCAGAAGATTGTGTAGAGCCTGACATGTAAAGGTAATAATTTTTATATAAATTTTTTAATGTCCTCTGGTTTTCTGAACATCAGAGAAGGATTTGGTCATAACCATTGAGTTGAAACATATCCTCTGTCAAGTAAAATACCTGGAAAGCTCATCACTGTGCATTCAGCACCTTGAGCTTCAGGGTAAATGTCAGATATAATGGCAATATTTTAAGTACGTGATTTCTTTTTCTGGAAAAATGTCACTTATATTCTTTGTATCATTAACATTTGATAAATAATGAAAGTACCTGGGCCTGAAAATAATTTTAATGTATATAATTAACTCAACATATGGAATTGGAAAATAATTTTGTTTAGGAGGAATCTCTAGAGTTCACCTAGTCCAGCCTCCTGCTCGGTGACTCAAAGACTGCACAGGGCCCTGTCCAGTCCAGTTCTGAGTATTTTTCAAGGATGGGGATTCCACAGCCTCTGAGCAACTACCTGCTATATTTGATAACCCAGTAAAACAGCTAGCTCGGAATGTGAGTTGTGACACCTTTACATTTGGAAAAAAATGTGGTTTTTGCTCATTTACCTTACAATGTGCATCTTGAAGCACAGAACAAGAAAATGACTTAAATATCTTAGAGTTTAATCCGGGTATTTTGAACATATGTTATATAAATTTTGTTGTTGCTAGCTGAGTTGAGGATAACTCATTTTGTGGTTGACATTCATCATGAGTATAAAGACCTTTTTACAAAAAAAAAAAAAAAAAGAAACCATAGGCATTTAAAAGCACAAGTGGTTTTAAAATGCCCAAGCTTGAACACCACTCTAAGAGATAGGCAGTACTGGAATGTTTATTTTTAAGTGTCCCTTTGCCTCCACCTCCTCTCTCCTTTGTAACATTATATTGCAAACTAAGTACCTAGGTACATACACGGGAAGAGCTTGATATCAAAGGAAAACATTCAGAGACTTCAGCAAGTAAACCACTGGTTGTTTTCTACTCTAGTAAAACTGATTATAAGCTCCTGAAGCAGGATGTAAGCATTATTCTTTGAGTGGTGATTGTATTCTAGGTGTGTTTTGCGTGTTGCTTTCTGTTATGTATTGGATGACGCCATCCTCAGTAATCATGTTGTTGGGGTGGCTATGGATTATGTGCCTCAGAAAAAGTCAAGAGAAGCCAAACATTCTTGTGGTTGAAGATTGTTGCTGGCAATATAATGGCATGGATGTGCGCAAGAACTGAGGAGAAGAGGGATTTTTTTGTACTTATCTACATGATGGAAATGTAAACTCTGGGTGCATGTCAAACCCTTTTCAAATTAAGCTATGTTAAGAATTGTTTTTTAAATTATGCCCAGTGGATTTAGCTCTATCTTTTAGCTATTTAGATAACATGCATTGGAGGATTCAGTGATGAAAGCCTGTGATTAGGCTCTTGCTTGTTGGTATTTAACATGGCTAAAGACTAAAATACAGCCTAAAATATGTGCACACATGAAGCAAAACCAAATAGAGCATTATTGTGTCTCTGCTTTTGTTTATCCCAAAAGGGATATAGAAAGGTCTCTAGAAGAACTAGAAATGACTCCATGTATGAAATCAATGGCACAGAAAAGATGGGCAGTAATCTTGCATGGGAATTACATTGTTTAGTAGCTTCAAATGCATTAAATATCTCTGTAAAGATTTGGCTATTTGCCATAGAGGTCAATAAATATCCACCAAAATTCTTATGGATTTTTTTTTAATGGCTGTTCAACAGAAATAATACCTTGTGGAAATTCTAGTTTGTCAATAATCTGTGAAAGTATAACAAGAAAAGAGTCTTTCTTTCCATTTACTATTGAAAAAAATTAAGGCATGGGAAGCAGGAAAATTAGGATTATCTGTATTCCTTTTATAACAGAATACATATTAAAAGGAAAATTAGCATTGTTTTACAGGTCTGAATATACCTTGTTCACCATTTCTTTTGTCTGTTTCTTTTTCTCAGTGTTACAATCACTGTAAGAACTTGAAATAAAAGATAAACTATCCAAAATTATTATATTTGCCAGCAGGTGGCACTATGCAGTAAGAGAGTGACATGGTTTGGAAACCAATTTAATTGTTTTCTTCAGGTCTTTTCCTTTATTGTAAGTCATAAAGTTTCATGAAGGACAAGTCTCAGGTACACAAATATATAGTCTAAATGGATTTATAAAATTTAAAGATTCATTTGTTAAAATCAAGACTCAGAAAAGTCAAACTGCATTTTATGTTAACAGGTTAATGCTAATCAGCATTTTATTAAAATCTCCATCTGTAAACATTTTTCCCTCTCAATATGAAAATAATACTTTAAAAGTGGGTGTACATTGCTGAAGACAGTGTATAACAACAGCATTGTCCCATAGCTTTAAGGCAATTCTAAACTTGTATTCATATTTGAGGAAAGAATTTATACGACATCAAATTTAACAACAAAAATGTAACTACACCAAAACTCATCCACTGAGGGATACTTTATATAAAGAATCTATTGGTGTTAGCAAATTCCTGATATGGACATCTAGACATCCACAGAATGGCTGAGGTTGGAATGTATCTCTGGAGATCATCTTGTCCAACTCTCTTGCTTAAAGCTAGAGCAGGTTGCTCACGGCTATGTCTGATTGGATTCTGCATGTCTCCAAGAATGGAGACTCCACAACCTCCCCTGTCCCAGTGTTTGACTACCATAAAGAAGCTATGCTTTAATGGAATGGAATGTATTTCAATTTATGCCCATTGCCTCTTGTCCTGGGACTGATCAAGACTAAGAAGCTCTACCCCTGTCTTCTTAACTCTGCCCCTCTTCCCCATCAGATATAATATTTCCCCTGTGAGTTTTCACTTCTGCAGACTGAACAGTCCTAACCCTCTAACCTCTTCTTACATCAGATGGCCCAGGCCTTTAAACATGGCTCTCTGCTGGACTCATTCCACTATACCAATGTGTCTCTGGCACTGGAGAGTCTCAGACTGAGTCTAGCACCCCAGATGTGTTTCACCAACCCTGAGCAGAGGGGAAGGACCACCTCCATTGACCTCAAGGTGATGTATTTCCTAATGCAGTCCCGTGGTCTTGCTGGCCTTTTATAACAGAAGGGTATATTGCTAGCTCAGGGTCAGTTTGGTGTCCATTAAGATTTCCACACCCTTCTTTGCCAAGCTGCCTTTTTTTCTACTAAACCACCAGCCTTTATTTGTTCCTGAGGTTATTTGTCTCCAATGTGCAAGATATGGCATTTCCCTTTGAGGTTCATCTCTATTTCTCCAGTATATCAAAGTCCCTCTGAATAGCAACACAAATATATGGTGTATCAACCACTCCTCCTCATTTTATTCTATATGTAATCTTGCTGAGGGTGCGCTCTCTCCCATTATTCAAGTCATTAATGAAGGTGTTAGACAGTATTTGCCACAGTACTGAACTGAGTACACTGTCAGTTACTGTCCTTTTGCTAGTCTCTGAGCTGCTTCAGTAAAGCCTTTGATGCTGTCTCCCACAGTAATCTCCTAGAGAAGTTGGCGACTCATGGGCTAGACAGGTGTACCCTTCACTGGGTAAAAATCTGGCTGCATGACCAAACCCAGAGAGTTGTGGTGAATGGAGCTAAATCCAGTTGGCTGCCAGTCACAAGCGGTGTTCCCCAGAGCTCGGTGTTGGGGCCAGTCTTGATTAATATCTTTATCAATGATCTGGATGAGGGGATTGAGTGCACCCTCAGTAAGTTTGCAGATGACACTAAACAGGGTGGGAGTGTCAACCTGATTGAGGGTAGGAAGGCTCTGCAGAGGGATCTGGACAGGCTGGATCAATGGGCCAAGTTCAATTGTATGAGGTTCAACGAGGCCACGTGCCAGGTCCTGCACTTGGTTCACAACAACCCCATTCAACGCTACCGGCTTGGGGAAGAGTGGCTGGAAAGCTGCCTGGCAGAAAAGGATGTGGGGGTGATGGTTGACAGCCAGCTGAACATGAGGCAGCAGTGTGCCCAGGTGGCCAAGAAGGCCAACAGCATCCTGGCATGTATCAGGAATAGTGTGCCCAGCAGGAGTAGGGAAGTGATCGTGCCCCTGTACTCAGCACTGGTGAGGATGCACCTCCAATACTGTGTTCAGTTTTGGGCCTCTCAGTACAAGAAGGACACTGAGCTGCTGGAGCATGTCCAGAAAAGGGCAACGCAGCTGCTGAAGGGTATGGAAAATAAGTCTTATGAGGGGAGGTTGAGGGAAACTGGGGTGGTTTAGCCTGGAGAAAAGGAGTCTGAGGGGAGACCTTATCACTCTCTACAATTACCTGAAAGGAGGTTGTAGTGAGGTGGGTGTTTGTCTCTTCTACCAAGTTACTAGTGATAGGACAAGAGGAAATGGCATCAAGTTGAGTTAGGGGAGATTTAGATTGGATATTAGGAAAAACGTCTTTAGTGAAAGAGTGGTCAGACATTGGAACAGGCTGCCCAGGGAGGTGGTGGAGTCACCATCCCTGGAGGTATTAAAAAAACCTGTGTAGGTATGGGACTTTGGGACATGGTTTAAGAGGCATGGTAGTGTTGGGTTGATGGTGGAACTTGATGATCTTAGAGGTCTTTTCCAACCTTAACAATTCTATGATTCTGTGATTCTATGACAGTCATAATGATCTTGAAAATGTATTTGTTATATTCTGAGATAGAGATCTATTTTATAAACACTGAGATCACATGGATCAAACAGTTGCAAATGGTTATTAATCTCCTAGAACAATTAATATACTGAATATATCAATTTTTTAAAGTTTACTTCCCATGACAAAATACATTAGCTCAATTTATTTAATTGTGTTGTTAATTAAGAGCTTGCCTGAACCTGGCCTGGGGTTCAAACAAAAAGTTTGACCTACAAAGTTTTTAATGAGTTAAAAGTAGGGATTTCAGAAAGCCATTGACAGTAAACAAGTTGACATAATTTAGACTCCTTGCCTTAGATAAAGCTAAAATTTGTGACTAGGGAAGAAAGTCAGGAAATGAAACTGCATGAAATATGGATTCTTCAGTGTGAAAACCTAGTGCTTTTAAAGGAAAAGAGAAAGGCTATCAGTCTTAAAGATTAAATATTCTGAGTATAGATACTGTATTACAACCAAATTAAAATTCTGCCTGAGTGTCAGTTCTGGCTGATGTTCCTCTTTTGATCCTCACATTACAGGAGGACCATATCTCAGAAGTATTCTTTCTGATTTAACAACTTCATTTAAATCTAACATTCACCTGTTAAATTTAGAAAACTTTTGTGTTCATTTCAATTTTCAGCGCTGTAGGGTGATATAATTTTTTATGTTGAAAACACTGTGAATCCTTTCCTCAAAATTATTTGAACTCCATCTTTTTTCAGAAGAGAGGGTCCTGTTGAGTGCAGTGACACAAGCACATGTCACCTGGTGTGCCACACCAAACTGTTTCCACTGCATCCTCACTCTGATATCACTGGCTGTAAGAAAGAGCTCAGATGAGCACCGCCCAGAGCTACAGTCAGACCTTCATTTATTGTTAGACTTTATGTCTTAGTTATAAGAATTCTTAAGCTTTAATTAATTTTGTCATTCCTGCTTGTCTCTTTTTCTGAGAGTATATATTTTATTTGTCCCTGTAAAATAATCCTCCTGCACAAATGTTACTCCATTATCCTGTTCATTTCTCCCTTTGAAATGATGAAACAGACATGGGCTGGGGCAGGTTGTCAGGTGTGGACATGAAAGGGCATCTGCTTCCCATCTACTTTACATCTTCTGGTGTTTTGTTGATTCAAGTATCAAATTCATGTTATACCATGTCATGTTTACAGATAACAAACTGGCCTTTCCATTCCACTTACCTGCAACTACATCTGCCTTTTCTTTTCTGCCCAGGTGTAAAACCTTGTTCACTTGAGCCAGTGCAGCCATGGAAACCATTTCTAGGACAAACTTTCTGTGAGGAATTCATCATTAGATGACATAATTGCTATACTAGGCTCTAATAGAGAAGTATTCTTTTGACCATTCTGAGGCCAGAGTCAGAACAGTAACCTGATTAAATTGTGGCTTATTTCAGCATGTTTTGGATGGTAATTTTTTTGACTGGTTATACTACACATGGACCACGTTCCCTTTCCCTTTCTGATACCACTGTTCTGAAAGAATGGCTAGCTCTTGGGTGCAATGGTGATCAAAACAAAAAGCATGTTTTTCCTTGTATAAGGGAATTTCATGGATCAGGAGGAGAAAACAACAGAATGTTATAACCAAAACATGAATATAAATGCCTTTTGCTGATCTTGGTTGATCCAGGTTGGTGTTTACTGTTAGCTGAAGTACATTTGCTGTGTTTATTTATTTAAAGCAGCACTGCCTGACAGGAGACTGGACACTTGCAAAAAATAAATAAATGAATAAATACAATCAGTTGTGCAGTGCAGTGCATGGCCTCATTTTGTATTAATCTTTGGATATCTCATATTGACTACTTCCAGGAATATGGGAGAACGTGATAAATTTGTGATTCCACATAAATGCACTGGCATACACTTTCCTGCAAGAAAGGATTTCATGTTATGTGAAAATAAAAAAAACCCAACTTGCTTAAGTATTAAGGGAAGAAGGGAACCACGACAATACCTAGTTTTGTCTCCTTTTATAATACAGACTATTACTGAATATTCCACTCCAAAACCATTGGCCCATGAATACTTAGAAAGTTATAAATGACCATCATTCTTCATGGAAGAATTTGGTTTGTATTTGCTATGTTGAGTAAACTACCATCTGAAAAGATGAAGGATGCATTCTGAATCAAAGGAGCACGAGGATTCTTACTGGGTTAATCACACTGAAGGCTGCCAGTTTTATTTCCTATGAGTAAAGGTTTTGTAATTGCCATAGAGAAAGCAATAAGGAAATGGGCTCTTTAGGTCAGTGCCACAGACAACAGCCTATGAGGCACCCTGAAGTATGAGATATGACATCTGATTCTAAAACCATTATGCATACTTAACTTTTGTGACCTTGATAAATTATCTCACCATTTCCAACTTCCTTTTTCTGTGCAAAACTACTGTGAGAATGGTGATTTGTATCATTGCTGAGTGTCACTTGAGGGAACAATAGGGAAATATTTGCAAAGAGGAATGGATTCTTGCATCTCAGATGAAATGTATTAGGTTTGGGGCAGGGTTCATAAAACCCATGCATACATACAAACAAGAAGAGAATGCAGGAAAACTGGAATATGCGGGAGAATGTAAGAAAGGAGATATAGTTCTGCTAAAATTTTAGATGTCTAAGTAAACTTGATTCTGATTTAGTTCTGTGAACTTCATGATCTCTAGAGGTCAACCTTTGCATTTCTACAAGCTTTATGAAATTCATTTACATAATGATAAAAATATTTAAATTTTCCATAGTAGGTGGAATTGTGTTGAAACTGACAATAAGAAACAAGAGGGATGTGGAGATCTGTCAACACATAATGATTTGTTCTAACAGTATGAAATACGTACAAGGATAAAAATCTAATACTCAAATTTAGAATCTAAATATTTGGTGATGATGTAAGAATTGCTGCACTTGGTACTAATAAAGAAAAAGTTCACAATTTTTTAAGGAAGAAGAAGTTGGTCACAGAAAATGAAACAAACTGATGCTTGACAGCAGTGACTTATCTGTAGAGAGCTATTAGATTTTACAGAGAGAAATATTTGTCTTCTTTTTTTCTTTTCTTTTTTTTTCTTTTTTTTTTTTTTTTGTTTGGCTTTCCAAATAGTAACATGTCTCAAATTGATGGGCCCAGAAAGAGTTGTTTTCATATTTGTGGTCATCTTGTTTTACAAGTTTACACCACCTTCCATGTGTAGGTCTGGAAGTTTTTAGTCATACGTGAATAACCACCTATGCTACTGTATTTCTCATGTCCAACCTCAGTACAAGGAAGTCAACCACAATAATATTCAGACTGGTACTTTGAAGTGAGATTAAGATTCCTGTTGATAATACTTTTACTGAAAATACTCCCCCCTCTTCATGCCATGGCAAACTGACATATTAGGATAAAGTTCCTACATAGCTTACTGACCTGTAAAACAGAGGAGAGTTAATAGTTGGTTCCATGTTAAACAGAAAGACAAACCTGATAAGAATGTACAAACTTGTTTTAAGGAAAACAAAATGTAAAGTGAAAATTAATTAAAGAAATAAATTAGACTGGATGAAAATCCTCAAGTTTGCTACGGTTTTCAGCAATGTCCATTCTTTAATAAACTTTTATGGTCAATAGACTTCAATGGTTTTGTTGGTTTTAACCAACCCACCTTATTTTTCCTCAGTGATCTAAAGACTGATTGGGCAAACCCTTAATTTTCCAATGTATTGTTTCCCTCCCCTATTTACTCTTTTTCTCTGTGCTTCTTCCTATCTTGTATTGGATTTCTTTCTAGTCACCTGCAGTTCATCAGGCTACATCTGCAATGAAATCCAGAGGTGTGATTACAGCTCATTTATCCATACCTGAGCTTGCCTTAACCTCAATAGTTTGATCAATGGTAGGAATGAAATAATTGGTTATGTATTCAATAGCAGATGTTCTTGCAACTGTAGTTCTAACTGTATGAGTAGTCAGATAGATTACAGTTGTGCTGGGTATATCTACCCATGCAGCAATCACGACTTTGGCAGCAGCATAGGTATAAAAATAGTTTATAGAGACATAACTCAACAAAGACACAATTCATAAGGTATAATAAAGTCTAGGAGTAATTTCTGAAATAGTAATCTGCATCATGGTGGGTGCTGTCAAGAAAGTCAATAGCTTATTGCAGATAAATGAATCATAGAATCATAGAATACTTTGGGCTGGAAGGATCCTCAGAATATCATCTAGACTAACCCCCCCTGAAGTGATCTGGGACATCTTTAACTAGATCAGGTTCCTCAGAGCCCCATCCAACCTGACTTTGTACATTTCTAGGGATGAGACATTTACCACCCCTCTGGACAACCTGTTCCAGTGCTTCACCACCCTCATTCTAAAAAAAATCTCCCTTATATCCAGTCTAAATCTACTGTCTTTTAGTTTAAAAACATTACCCCTTGTCCTGTCACAACAGGCCTTGCTAAAGGGGTTGTCCCCATCTTTTCTATAGTCCCACTTTAAGTACTGAAAGGCTGCAATAAGGTCTCCCTGCAGCCTTCTCTTCTCCAGGCTGAACAACCACAACTCTCTCAGCCTTTCTTCATAGGAGAGGTGCTCCAGCTGTTGGATTGTTTCTGTGGCCCTCCTCTGGACCCGCTCCAACAGGTCCATGTCCTTTCTGTGTTGAGGACTCCAGAGCTGGACACAGAACTCCAGGTGGGGTCTCACCAGAATGGAGTAGAGGGGCAGAACCACGTCCCTTGACCTTCTGGCCATGCTTCTTGTGATGCAGCCCAGGATGCGGTTGGCTTTCTGGGCTGCAAGTGCACATTGTTGGCTCATGTACAGCTTTTTGTCCACCAGTACCTGCAAGTCCTACTCTGCAGGGCTGCTCTCAATCCCTTCATTCCCCCAACCTGTATTAAGATATTGATATTTATATAAGGATCTGATTTGTATTAAAAATAAGGTTGCCACTCCCTTAGTACTGTGATAAAACTCGTGAAGGAGACTTTGAGTGAATTGTTAAAGCAAAAAAATGGGAGATGAAAAGAATTCTTTGAGTGTATCTCAACATGCCATGTACTTTTAAGCTCATCACTTGTTTCTGGTAATGTGACTTACACTTTTACAACCCACCTCTCCAGCTTTTCTAGGTGTCTCTGGATGACATCCCATCCTTCTGGCATATCAACTGCACCACTCAGCTTAGTGTTGCCTTCAAATTTGCTGAGGGTGCACTCAATCCCAATGTCTATGTCCCATAGACTTGTGTATATCAAGGTTTCTCAGGCAGTCGTGAACCTGATCTTCCCTTAGACTGAGAGGGTCTTTATCCCCATGGTCTCTACCCTGCAGTCCATCGACTCAGGGTGGTTGAGGAGAGAGGTTACCAGTGAAGACCGAGGCAAAAATGTTGTTGAGTACCTCAATATTCTCCTTGTCTGAAAGCAAAGTTATAAAAATATGGGATTATAATTAGATAAACAGAATGAAAACCTGAATCCAATGTCATTGTACTCATGAAGGTCTGATAAAAACTTATATCAAAATATTGCAGATTCATACTGCATAAAGTATTAAGGTATTTTATGCAAGAGTGTCTCTCTGTGTGTGTGTATTCACATATTACAGGAAAAAGTTATCCCAGGAAGCTTTTG
The DNA here is from genome assembly GCF_949628215.1 of Phalacrocorax aristotelis. Classification (NCBI taxonomy): domain Eukaryota; kingdom Metazoa; phylum Chordata; class Aves; order Suliformes; family Phalacrocoracidae; genus Phalacrocorax; species Phalacrocorax aristotelis. Next base: position 35,716,728 of record NC_134311.1, on the reverse strand, counting down.
AAAGACTTCCAAATAGACTGTACCAACACAAATGCAATCTATTGAACTTATTGTCTCGTTTCCATCTTGCACTGCAGTATGGTTTAGTATTTTCTTTATTGTAACACTGGTTGTGCAATGCCCAAGCGTTCCTGAAACAGTCCTTCACTAAAATATACAAAACCTGCTGGGAATTCCTGGGTGCTCTGGAACTGGAATGCATTGTATACCTATTCTTCTATTTCAGAGTCTAGATCATTCTGAACCTATAAATAAATCAATAAAAATTCTCAGAGAAAATATAAATATCAGCTTGATTTTATCTACACATATAAATTACTGTTGCTTTGATCAAAGAAAGATAAATATACCTTCCTAATGTTTCTTGGGCCCTTCTCTGAGAAGTTCTTGAGGCTTCCTTCTGAAGTGACACTGCAATTCCCAGGCCTTAGAGCCTAGAATTTATTTCTACAATAGCTGTAGCATTTATTTTTATAGCACTCTCTACTACTGAGTATTAAAATATGTCTCATGAAACTGCTTCTGCACATCTGCTGATAAATACACTTCCTGTAAAGTGCCTTTTATATTTAGCAGAGAGAATTCTTTTAAAGTTAAAAATAGTAAAAATCTTTTTAGCTGAATAAAACTCAGGCCCCAGAAATGTTTTCCATTATAACATGTACTAATTATCTTTATATAGGTATGGTGTCATTAGTTTAATACACATGGGAAGTATATTTGTTTTGAGTTTTTAAGGTACAAGTTGCAAGTTGAACTTGCAACTTAAAATGCTATAAAATAAAAAGGCACTTTTCACTTTTTCCAAAATGTCAAGGGATTCTACTGTATGGTAAAGCATTCTGTAGCCTTTTTATACTTTTAGGCCTACGTATGTACTGAGTCAAAAACCACTAGTGTCTGTCCATTGACCTCTGTGGTGTTACTTGTTTGGTTCTCCGGATGTTCAACAAGTGTAGGTTTCAGAGATTCCAAGGTTAGCAACAACCTTAATAAAGCACAAAGAAATTGGACAGTTTTTCTTAGATGGCATTAGTGTGTTTTGCTCAAATTGTTTGTAATCTGGAATTTACAGTGTGAATTATATATTTCCTTAGCAGCTTTAGTAAGAAAGCATGATATTTCTAATTTTTCTTTTTATATATGTTTTGTGTGTTTTCTATATGCAAGAATACTATTGAGGAGACAAAATAATATTAAGGGTGACAATGTGGCAGGAACTACTTCTGAGTTCTATTTTAAGAAAATATTTGAAACTAAATATATAAATGAACTGTGAGAGCATGCGATGTATGTAATGTACTGGATGGGATTTAAAACTATATATAAAAACTATAGGTAAAGTTAGAATGATGTAGGTGTGGGTGAAAAGCCCTGTAAAGCTCTGACTGCACCTGGAATTAGGTTGGGTTTTATGGAGAAATGGAAATGGATACAGGTAGACAGTAACTGTAGAGGAGTTTAAGTCTTCATTCTAAGTAGTTGGTCTATTTTATACTTTCAAGTTATGAACATCAGGGTTTAACTTTTAAAGCATGATTTCAAGAGCTGAAAAGGCTAAAAAATTTTCAGTATCATCAGTTGTTTTCTGTGTAGTACAGATAACAGAATATTAAAGATTCAGCAGAAATTATGTAGAGAACAGCATTGTGGAAGGTGCTGGGTATGATAGGTTTAGTAGATGCATCTGACTCATCTATAATATTAATTTGAAAGAGATTACCCAAACTAAGGAACTCCCTGGTTGATGTTAACAAAATTGAAGTGGCCCTTACAGTAACATTCAGTCATGGTTTTGTAAAACCACAGATTTTTTGTATTTCACTTCCAGTGATCGTTATTAAGTTTTGTTTAAATTCTACTGGTAAGTAATGTCCTTGTGCCTCTGGTTCCTATATATTCCACTACAGAATATGACCATTACTAAAGCAGAGTTATACGATAAGTGATATTAAGGGTGGCCGTTAGCTGAACTTAAAAGGGTATCAATTTTAGTCTTTAAACGAACGGAGCAAAATGCTGGTTTTGTTCTCAGATATTCAGACCTGAAGACTTGGATGGCTCAGTTCCTCAGTAAGGACACTTTGCACTACTAAAGCAGAGTTATATGACAAGTCATGTTAAGGGTGGCCCCTAGTTGGACTTAAAATAGTATCAATTTTAGTCTTTAAGTGGATGGAGCAAAATGAAGACTTGGATGGCTCAGTTCCTCAGTAAGAACATTTTGCACTTCAATGTCATGGGCACTCAGGCTACTTAAGAGTGATTGGCCACTGGAACAGACTCAGAACAAGACCTGTGATACAGAGATGCAGCAAGGAGAGCCACTGTATTGAAGGAAGAGGCTAACTATAAAAAATCACTTGCTTCACTATGTCCCTGAAAATGAACCTGCATACAGGTGTACTAGGCTTGAAGTGTGGCAAGCATCTGAATATTTGCTCAATAACGTCTTATTAATCAAGTGGGGATTCAGTTAATAGAAGAGTTTTTATATTGCTGACTTTGTCTGAACATATGTATTTATTCTCTGTGCTATTAGACCCCTAAAGAATTTTGCACCAAATGGATCTGAGATCTATACATATCTGTCACCCCAAAGTTAGTGCCTCATCTAATCATAGCAAGTTTTCTCAAAGAGTTCCTTCATCGATACTGCTGATTTAAGACTAGGTTAACAGTACTTGTCTTCAATAACTCAGAGAACCGGTGGTAGCTGTATAACTAATGCTTAAGGAGGAAGACAGTGATTCAGAGAATCCAAGGTTGAGAAGCTGAGGGGTATATTTAATCAAGGGTTCTGTATTCTACTAACATAGTGTCCTAAGGGCAAAACACAACAGCAGCATCCCATTGATACTGAACTCAAATATTAGACTATACCCACTAGCCGTAAGTACTGTCTGTCGTTATGAGACTCCTTCTGAACAGCTCCAGAAAAGGTGTCAAATGTTCTCTTTTATTAATGGTTAATCAACACAGGAAGCCAGTGAACATGGCTGGTTATAAATATCTTTTTCAGGTATTATATTCCTTTTACAAATCTCAAATTACCTGCTTCAAATAAATTAGAAAACACCAATAGCAATTTCCTTCCCTTGAGGCTGCAGTAGTACTTCAGAATGTGTTAGTATTGTTAAATGAATGATAAAATGATTGTAGTAACACTCACAGTAACATAAAGAATTTAACACCACAGTATTTAAAAAAGCACTAATTACCATTTTCCAAGAGTTAACATGGAAAATCAGATGATCTCTGTGCAATTCCTTTGTAGTTGCTGCTAAGTTTTTGGAAGAAAAGTAATGGACAGAAATTTGAAGGGGCAAGAACACATATTTTTAAAGTACTTTTATATTAGAAATCATAATGTGAAAATATTAGCAAAGGGATTAGTAGCTAAAATAATTGGTTCATTTGATGCTCTGGAAAATTTCCTTGGTGGGAAGCATGTAATAAGTTGGTTTTATTCCACTCAATCACACTGTAACATGCAAGTCAAAACCAAGTAAGACCATGGAATGGAAGGCTGATAAACTATAAGTGGAGTAATTGTTTAAATACAAAGATAACATCTAAGGACTAGTAAGTGGAGAGGAGCACATGGAACACTGGCATTGTGTCAAGATCAACAGAAGTGGGCAATTACAGGAAATGGCATACTAAACTCATATCTGAGACCTAAAGGTATGATTTCTCACCCTGGCTATGAATTTGTACTATTCTGATTTAAGGAACCAACTAGCTCTTTAGGCATGCAAAATCACATACATGGTAAGTCCAGATTTGAGAAACTCTTGGTTTATACTACACAGTCCAGGAAATATGATCCACCAACTGAGCATTTCCAATTAAATCAACAGTGAATTGGGTGTCTTTGAGGGTAGATGATCAAATTAAGAGATAGAGATTGGAAAGACTTTTAATTTCATTCATATGAGTGAAAAACAGAGAAGGATATTTGGTGTTAAGTAAGACCAGATCTAGCCAATCTGAGCCATAAAAACCCCCAGACTTCCATGGTATATTTACTCATTATCACAGTAAATATTTAGGAATCATTATAAAATAAATTTCCCTTATAGAATCATAGATAAATTAGATATCCGAGGTAATGGCAAATGTTGTAAAATACCCATTAAAGGTCTTTTCTTTAGCTTCCTGGTTTCCACACTGATGTACATTATTAAAAAATACAGAAAGAGCATTTATCAAAACAAAAAAATAAATTCATGTTCCATATGATTTTTTTCTTTTGTTCTCTTCTTGCCATATATGTCAAGAATTCTTTATGAATGTGATAAAGGGTCATGCATCTCGTTTCTTTATGTAACCAATCTCACAATCTAAAATGAATACACACATCTAGCCATTTGAATGCAAGGTCCTTGCCAGCCCAACTTGTATTGTCATTATTACTGCTCTCTGTAGGATTAAGAATCAAAATCTTCACTGAGTTTATTGTGATGCAAAAGTCTAACATCCATCTGTGGATGCACTGAGATGAATTTTACTGAAAAATCTGTTCCTTGCGGTCCTCAATACGTAAACACACATGGATTAAGGGTTTGGGATGCACAATCATTTTCACGTACACTGTAAAGGTTCCTACCCTGAGGGAGCATAAATTTAAAATAATAACTGTGAACATTAAGTTTAAATATTTGTTTTACCTCAAAGTATCCCTGGAAATAACTTCTTATTCAGAGGACTTTAATTTTGGTATTTTCATTTGTTTAACCAACTACTGGAAATGCAATTCTGCAAATAAATCAGGGTTAGATCTTTGCTTTAGTAGTATATAAAAATTCTGAAATTAGCTGTAGTACACTATGTTTTCACTTCTCCTCTTAGATATACAGATGAAAATTAGAAAAAAATAATACTGTAACTACTGTGGCTGAATACACAATTCCAGGTAGCTAATTTTCTGTTTATTGCAACTAAATATGCAGAGAAAACTCCCCAAAAGTGTAACTATAAGGCAATGACTGTTCTGCAAAATACATTATTTTACTGTGGCACCACATGTATGCGAGTATAGAAAAATAAAATGGAAGAGGAAATTAGCTGAGAATTTCTTGTTAAAAATTGTTAAAATCCTTTGAGGTAAAAGAGAAAAACAAAGTATCCACCAGAAGTATTATTCAGTTTAGATCTTTTTTGTGAAAAATATGTCTTTGTAACAGAAGTGGTAGTGCCCCTTAAGATAAAGATTTGGCTTTGTTGTCATGAAGCATTTTCCAGTATTCTTTTTCAGAAAATTTATTTAGACAACTTTACAACATAAAATAGTAGTAAGACAGTCAATTTAATAAAGAGATCGAAACCAAGAATTATAGCATTTCATCTCCGAGTAAACTGTCTGGTTTATATTGCCTCTTATCGTAATTCTCAAAGCCAGGAAGGCTGTAGTGTTGTGCACTGGTTTACAGCTATGTTCTAGAGAGGTGGCAGAATTTTAAGAGAAAAGAGACGTAATAGAGTAATGAAAATAAACCATCTTTTCTGTGTCAGTTCCAAGCTTGCATTATTTTTTTGATATTCACTTCATATATTTGCTGTACACTGTGCGGGTGGTAGCCCACCTTTCTTTCCTTCCTCTAAAACTCCTGCAATACTTAGGTTTCTTAAACAATTTGCCACATCTGCCACCGCAAAATCCTGGCTTTCTAAAGAAAACAGAGGAGTCTACTAGATAAACAGGACCAACATTACCAGTAAGGGTTTCATTTTTACAAGTGATTTCTGAATGGTAGCATTAGTAATTAAACTTAAAATACAAACGTTTATATTCAGTGTTATAGGTGCGGTTGGTCTCTGGAAAGTTTGACAAAATTTATATGACTAAGGTAGTGAAAGATGTTGAGACCTGACCATTGAAGTTTTTGAGGTTTTGTCCATTATTATTATTTTCTGTTGGACAGAAGAATGAAGTTGGCTCCAATAAGAGGTTTTAAATGGAGAAATGTGAGGTACCAGTTCATAACTCTGTAATTATTTCCTTAATTTTGTGATGTGACTGGGTTCTACTAGATAATCTCAAATAATCCAGTGATTATTGGATAGTAATAAACCTAACTATTTACCTGAGTTATCTTTGATCTGTTGCTGGACCCTGGTGCACTTGGTGATAGACCAGAGTTCAATCCTTGCTTTAATTAGTGAAGTTTGTACCCTCAGTACCTCATATTCATAAGCTGTAGTTAGAGGAGGACTACATTCTCTTGCCTTTAGAATAATTTTCAGACATGTGGATCCAGAATATGTATTTCTGTTGTGTTCAGTCTTGAATTAGCTATTTATATTACTAGGAGCCAAATTCAAACCTATGCTCATTTTGGAGTCAGTCTATTTGGCTAACTTCCCAAATTGACAGGTTTTGGGGATTATTTTGTGTTCCATTTTATAGGGAACCTTGACAAATGGAATTGTGAATTTGACTTAATATCTAGGGGGATCTTACTGCAAGGCCTAAAAGCCTTTGGGTCAGATTTCTGAGGGGGACAGGTACTCATCTGATGCTCCATCAAAACACAGTTTAATTATTTCCTTTGCTTTTTTCTTTTTAATTTTTTTTTTAACCTCATATGCTGTCCAAGAGATCAAAAAAATGTCTTGTGCTGAATGTGTACTGAATAAATTTAAGAAGGAGAAAGTGGAAGCATGAACTATGATGTCTTCTGCACATAGATGTCACCTAGCTATATATATCATGTTCCTTTGTCCCTGGTAGTATAGTGGAACAAATTTCCTCAAGATTCACATATTGACATAGGCTGAAAACTAGCCAACTAATTTTCAGCTATTCATATTATCTATTCCCAAAGTGTCCAGTTTTATTGTGTCTAAAATTTACCCTACAGTTTTAGAACCACTAGTACTATCTCAAGTAGGTGTAGAATCATAGAATAGAATCATAGAATGTCCTAAGTTGGAAGGGCCTCACAAGGATCAAGTCCAACTCCTGTCCATATACAGGACAACCCTAAAATCACACCATGTGTCTGAGGGTGTTGTCCAAATGCTTCTTGAATAGTGTCAGGCTTGGTGCGGTGACTGCCCCCCTGGGGAGCCTATTCCAGTGCTCCACCACCCTCTGGGTGAAGAACCTTTTCCTAATATCCAACCTAAACCTCCCCTGGCACTTCTTCCTGCCATTCCTTCAGGTCCTGTCATTGGTCACCAGTGAAGAGATCAACACGCGGCCCTCCTCTTCTCCGTGTGAGGAAGCTGTAGGCTGTGATGAGGTCTCCCTTTAGTCTCCTCTTCTCCAGGCTGAACAAAACAAATTACTTTAGCTGCTCCTTATACGGTTTCTCCTCTAAACCCTTCACCAACTTCATGGCCCTCCTCTGGACACTCTCTAGAGTTTTGTATCCTTAATGTACTGCACACAGTACTCGAGGTGATGCCGCACCAGTGCAGAATAGAGCGGGACAATCCCCTCCCTCGACTGGCTAGCAATACAGTGCTTGATGCACCCCAGGACATGGCTGGCCCTCTTGGCTGCCCAGGGCACGCTTTTGGCTCATGTTCAACTTGCCATCGACCAGAACCCCCAGGTGCCCCTCTGCAGAGCTGCTCTCCAGCTTCTCGTTCCCCAGCCTGTGTGTACATCCAAAGTTGCCATGCCCCAGGTGCAAAATCCGGCACTTACCCTTGTTAAACTTCATACAGTTGGTGATTGCGCAGCTCTCCAGTCTGTCCAGATCCCCCTGCAGGGCCCCTCTGCCCTCAAGGGTGTCAACAGATCCTTCCAGTATTGTGTCATCAGCAAACTTAATTAGTATTCTTTCAAGTCCTGCTTCCAAGCCATTAACAAAGAGATTACAAAGTACTGGCCCCAAGATGGATCCCTGAGGAAACCCACTAGCGACTGGCCACCAGCCCAATATAACCCCATTTACTATGACTCTCTGAGCCCAACCCATCAAGCCAATTGCTCACCCATTGCATTATGTGTTTATCCAGCTCTATGCTGGACATTTTGTCCAGGAGGATACTGTGAGAGGTAGTATCGAAAGCTTTACTGAAATCCAGAAAGATCACACTGACTCTTTTCCCTTGGTCAGCTGGCCGGGTAACCTTGTCATAGAAGGAAATCAAATCTGTTAGGCAGGACTTTCCCCTCGTGAACCTGTGCTGGCTGGGACCAATGACTGCATTGTCTTTCAGGTGTTTTTCAATAACTCCTAGACTAATCTTCTCTGTAATTTTACGAGGCACAGAAGTGAGAGTGATGGGCCTGTAGTTACCAGGCTCATCCATGTTGCCCTTCTTGAAGATTGGGACAATATTTGCCAGCTTCCAGTCACCCATCAAGAACCATTGACTTATAGGGATCCAGCTGGAGTGATAGATAAGCCCTGCATAAGTTCAGGGTTTATTAGGAGTTTATCATTCCCACTGTCATGGTTCACTTGCCCAGGGTTCTGGAGGCCTAAATGACAGCCCTTTCAGGTGGACTGGGATTTTAAAGACATTTTTTGTGTTCTTTCCTTTTCTATATATCAGTATAATTTTGGCAGGCCACCTGAGGTACCTCAAGTGGAAGGACATAAAAGCTTACAGAAAGGAATAATGACATACAAACTTAACAAAGTATAGCTGTGACTGAAAAAGTTGTGAGTAAATAAATTCTGAAATAAACAGATTGGAGCTCTTTAATCTGGGCTTTATTCCAGCACTATGCCTCTGAAGTCAGTGGAGTTAATATTATACTTCTATTAGTGTAACAGGATACTGAATTAAGACAATTGTTTTAAAAGCACAGCTCCAGCTATTCATTTAGGAGAAAAAAAAATAAAGGAGCTGTTTTTATTTTAACCCCTGCAAAGTATTCAGTTGATCACGGTTTGAAGATTTCGCAGAGGTGCTCTTCCAAAAAGTATTGTAACTATGTTACATTTCTGCATTATTTTGTATAATAAATAAAAACAAAACCAATAATTACTTAAACATATATGAGTCTTTATTAGAAACACAAAAACACTTTATAAACTACATAGATAGATTAATCTAACTTCATAAAGAAAAGATTTTTAAAAATTGTGATACCACACAATTGAATTCAGCTGAGGCTCTAAGTATAAGAAGGGAAAATTAGAGAGGTAAATGTATTTAGAAAATATAAAAGGACTTGCATTGTCATACTTTCTGCAGTGTGAATGGTGGGAGCTTTAATAAACCTAAGCTGAGAAGAGTTTTGATTTTTAGTGTTCCATCAAACCGTGATTTCTAAGACAGAGCTGTAATACTACAGGGCTACTCCAAGAAAAAGCACACTTTCAAAAATTAATTCTCCTTTTTCTGTTTGCAAACTCATTTATTCTTAGAAATTTACTTGTAGATACACATAAGATGCAACTTAGTGTTAAAGATCTGACAAGCTGGTGACATGAACCAGCATAGGCCATACTGAAGGTTAGGAAAAAAGGTACAAGGGTGATGTTCAAGCAATGCCGAAGGATATGTTTCTTCTATCTGTTTAATTAGTCTTACAACTACATGACCATATTTCTTTCTCATTTAGGTCCCTTGTATTCTTTTTTAATATCTTTGGTATTCATAGTATTCTACTGTAACTTGTAAAGCCTAAATATCTGACTTGTTATGTTCACTCGGTGTGGTATTGACATTAGAAATAACACCCATCAAAGTTCATCGGACTTTGAGGTGAAAGTTTAATAAATTTTACACGTCTGTTCCCAGAATTGTTCTTCCAATTGTGGTTTATGTTTGTATATAGCATGGATTTAGAAACATGGGGAAAATACTGTCAACAAAGGATACATTAGGGTGCTGGAGAAAGCAGTCTTGCACAAACAGAAGCCTGAACTTGGTTCATCTCAAAAAATCTGAAATACGTCCAGCAGCAAGTTTATATGTGACCACTATGCCTATTTTCTAAATAATTATTACAGTGATGCCTCATTGGTCAAACTGTGACCACTGTACACCTTCTGTGGAAAACTCCGTACAAAAGCCAGAAATCCAATATATATTCTTTCATCAGAGAACTAAATTTGAATAGGTCTTCAATGATATTGTATGCTATTTTGGAAACTAGAAAGTTTAGCTGTAAAAGTAAGCTTTATAACACAGTATGAGCTAAAGTTTAGGATCTGATACAAAGTTAAGACTAAAAGTTAAGGATCTTGCCTGTAGTCAGGTTTGTCAGCTGTTATACTGATGATATGTCTCAGAAATAGTCTCAAAAACTGTTTGAAATCAACAGAAGTCTGATAATACACCCTTGGGTGTCTTTGTGTGACTTCGACCAAGTTGCTTTGAAACTTTACAGGAGTAATGGCCCCACCTGATTTGACCTTTTCCTTATTAGAACTTGCAAATAGATTTCATTTTTGCCATTTGAAAATAATTTGTTTCACTTAGATGAATATAAATGTGAGTATTTAAGTATCTAAAACCTTACTCTGAATTTCAGAATCTTTGACAGAGAAAATGCTGCTTATACCCGGAGTAATATACATATAGTTTTGAAGAATTTCCTTTTGATGCACTGCTGTTTAGTTTATGTTGTGTAGTTTTTTTCTTGAAGCATGGAGTCTCTCTAAATATTGTATCGTACTTTGAGAGCATTTAGTTGCGGTTAAGAATTACTGTTAAGAATTTAGATCCTCAAAATTATTTGTATTATTTCCCATGGGTTTCAATTTTTTAAAAATAAAATTGTGAAGAAGGGATAATTTGTACTTTATATTGCTGAATCTCAGACGCAGGGAAAGGAAGCTACTATGTCCTCTTTGTATTTTAACATTTTTTTTAAAAAAATTTAAGCATGAGAAGCAAAAGTAATTAAAAGAATACAGGGACTGAGATAAAATTTAGGATAAAAGAGTTACGATTGTTCTGAAATGTTATTGAACGTGAGATGAAGAATAAAATATTTTATATATTTATATCAAATAAATATAAAATAAAGTATCAAATAAAGAACCTTCCTCATAATTCAGACTGAAGTTTTCATTGCAAGTACAAAGATACAATGAGAGTTAGGTGGGATGAAAGAACAAGGTGTGTGGGTCTGGCTGGGATAGGGTTAATTATCACCAAAGTAGTGCTCATACAGCTATGCTTTGTATTTGTAGGTAGAAAGGTGTTGCTAACCCACCAGTGTTTAGGCTACTGCTGAGCGCAGCATCAAGGCTCTCTCTCCAACATTCCTACCTTACTCCCAAATGCCAGTGGGCTGGGGGTGGATGAGAGCTTGGGAGCGGACATAGCCAGGATGCCTGACCCAAACTGACCAAATGGATATTCCATGCCGTGTGAAGACTGCTCAACAATGAAAGCTAAGAGAAAGAAGGAGGGGGCAAGCATTTGTTTTTACAGTGTTTGTCTTCTAGAGAAATTGCTGTCCATACTGAAACCCTACTTCACAGGAAGTAGCTGGACATTGCCTGTTGAGAGGAGGGTGACAGAGGCTTCAGTGGCATGTGGCAGCCGGCCAAGGTCAACCCACTACAACTGGTAATTCTAAAAGTACCATAGAGTAAAGTTTTAGGTTAGAAGCAAACAAAATTATTCTTTTGAAGAATCAGTTGTAGTACTGTTTTATTCTGAATTAAATCAAAATTATTTTTTAAAGAAACATTGAAAACTAAATGTGAAACATATTTTTTTTTTATTTCTCTCATTAAGTAATTATGATGGAATGGTTTATGTTAAGATCTGCTTTTCATTGTTTTTCTTTTATTGATCTGCAACTTCTGAGACTTGAAATGTAGCTAGAGGATTCTTTAAAAAGTAACCAAAGAAAAAATAAATCTGCAGAAGGAAAAAATAAACCTACAGAATGGGAAACCCACTCCCCAACTAAACCCAAAACCCTGGAACAAAAAAACGTACAGGAAAAGTGGTGGCTTTAATTCATCCTACTCTCCTCAGTGATGAAAGGAGACAAACACTAGGAGAACAGGCTTTTATGACAAGTTTGAATTAAAAAAAATTGGAGGTGGTTCATAAGGGTTGGGAAACTGCATGATGGAGAACAAGAAGTCTGCATGAGCTGTAACCAGATGTTTAAGTTCTTTTAGTGCTCAGATTTTAGTTTTAAACATTGTTTTGTTTCATGCATGTATACATTGCCCAACCATCAAACTGCACAAGCCCTTACCACCAAATAATTTTTCAAATAGCTCCTCTTCTTAAACGTATATGTTGCTTCTACATTACCTTTTCCTGTAGTACAGACAACAAAGAGAATTTTTTAAAAGAGAAAGCACATGCACAAATAATCTCAGAATCACAGGATAGTAGAGGCTGGAAGGGATTTCTGGAGATCATCTTGTCCAACCCCCTTGCTTGAGCAGGGACACCTACAGCAGGGGGCACAGGAACGCGTCCAGGTGGGTTTTGAACACCTCCGGGGAAGGAGAATCCCCGACTTCCCTGGGCAGCCTGTTCCACTGCTCTGTCACCCTCACAGTAATGAAGTTTCTTCTCATATTTAAGTGGAACTTCCCGTGCTCCAACTTGTGCCCATTGCGCCTTGTCCTGTCATTGGGCACCACTGAAAGAGTCCAGTCCCATCACCCTGATAACCAGCCTTCAGATATTTATAACAATTCATGAGAACCCCCCTCAGTCTTCTCTTCTCCAGGCTAATCAAACCCAGGTCTCGCAGCCTTTCCTCATACAAGAGACGCTCCAGCCCCTGATCATCTTGGTAGCTCTTGGCTGGACTTGCTTGAGCAGTTCCCTGTCCTTCTTAAACTGGGGGGGCCCAGAACTGGATGCAGTACTCCAACTGTGGCCTCACTAGGGCAGAGTAGAGGGGGAGGATAACCTCCCTCGACCTGCTGGCCACACTCCTTTTCATGCACCCCAGATCCGTTGGCCTTCTTGACCACAAGGGCACAGTGCTGGCTCATGGTCAGCTTGCTGCCCACCAGCACTCCCAGGTCCTTCTCAACTGAGCTGCTTTCCAGGAGGTCAGCCCCCAGCCTGTACTGGTGCATGGGATTGTTCCTCCCCAGGTGCAGGACCTTACACTTGCTCCTGTTGAATTTCATGAAGTTCCCCTCAGCCCAGCTCTCCAGCCTGTCCTGGTCTCATTGGATGGCAGCGCAGCCTTCTGGTATATCAGCCACTCCTCCCAGCTTGGTATCATCAGCAAACTTGCTGAGGTTACACTCTATGCCTTTCGCCAGGTCATTGATGAGTATGTTGAACAGGACTGGACCCAGGACAGACCCCTGGGGAACACCACTAGTTGCAGGCCTCCAACCAGACTCTATGCTGCTGATATAATGATATAAAGTAACTGTCATGGTTTGGCTTCAATCAGCAGCTAAGCATGATACAGCTGCTCTCTCACTTCCCCCAGCCCAGTGGGATGGGGGAGAGAATTTGAAGGGCAAAAATAAGAAAACTCACGGGCTAAGATAAAAGCAGTTTAATAATTAAAATAAAACAGTAATAGTAATAATAATAATAATAATAATATAATGACAAGGAAAATAACAAGAGAGGGAGAGAGAGAGAGAGAGAGAGAGAGAGAGAGAGAGAGAGAGAGAGAGAAAACCTCAGGGACAGCAGATAAACCAAACAAATAACAAATGATGTAACCACTCACCACCCGCTGACTGATGCTGCCAGTCCCTAAGCCATAACTGCTGCTTCCCCTGCCAACTCCCCCCAGTTAATATAGTGGGCATGATGCCATATGGTATGGAATATCCTTTCGGCCAGTTTGGATCAGCTGTCCTGGCTGTGCTCCCTCCATCCCAGCTTCTTGTGTACCTGGCAGAGCATGAGAGGCTGGAAAATTCATTGACTATTGTAAGCACTACTTAGCAACAACTAGAACATGTGTGTTATCAACATTATCTTCATACTAAATCCAAAACACAGCACCGTACCAGGTACTAGGAAGAAAATTAACTCTACCCCAGCTCAAACCATTACAAGGAAGCTAATTTTTATTCAAGTTGTATTTTGGCAATAGCTCTTACCTACTTACCTGCGGGGTTCTTTATTCAGAGAAAAAGTCATATTTGAAAGGTGATTGATGTGTAGGTTACTAAAGTGGTAAGTGTTGTTTGTATAACTGTGTTATTAACTTATACTGGCTGCCTTTCTTCACTGTCCAATATTCTCTCACCAAAAGTAGGGGAAGCTGTCCACCTTTTAAATACATGATGGATGTTCCATAAATATGTTAGTATGGATGAATCAACAGCTGTTAGGCAAAAAATGAGATAACCATTTATATCATACACCAGGCAGTTGTCAAGCAGTATTAATATCCTTTAGTCAACAGAAGAGTGCAAAACAGCTGCTGAAAGGTCTATGATAAACAGATGGCAAGAGCAGTGGAGTCAAGCTGGTATTGACTTAACCACATTTATACTATTTCTCAAGGTGCATCCCTTGGACTTGTACTGGAAAATAAGTTTAAAATTGAACTTTCTCCTTTACAGCAACAGCATATTACTGCTCACTGTAAATGCCCATATGCTTTTTTATTTAGGTGTTGTGCAGGAATAGACTGAATGGACCAGTATTGGTATCAGGCAGGAATTGGTTGAAAATTCAGTTCTTTACTCATACTGACAGACTATATAACACTTCTTTATGTTTTTGAAAATTACAAAGGTATGTATTGCTGCTTTGAAAAACTGTGCTTTATCTGGCTTTTTTTTACAAATTTTAGGCTATTGTATTTCCTGAGCAGCATGAAAATATAAGTTTCAAGGTTACAACTGGTCCTTTCCTGAACCATGAGGGTTTGAAACTGATGTGTCTTAAAGGAGGTTTTATTAACATGCAACATTTGTTGCTCAGTGCTCATTGACCAACTTTCCTTTTCCATAAAAATATAATACCAGATCCTACAGTAATTTTCATTCACTCCCCAGGTAAAGTTTTGAATGATCTTTGTAAAACCAATTTGAATAACATCTGTTTCTGCTCCCGGTTTAGCTGGGAACTATCTGAAACACTGAAGGATTTTAAAGCAGCATACCAAATTTCATTTTTTAACAGTTGTTTCATTTGACTGGAATCAGCATCACAGAAAAAGACTGTGTGCTATATAGTTCAACAACAGCACCAGCAGATACTTCAAATTACCTGGCTGTACCTTTAGGTTAGGTGTTGATTACCTGCATTTCCAAAAGTTAAATAAAAGGCTTAAAGAAATGGACTTCTGTATTTGAATATCACTATGAATTACCTCTTAGAAAACATTTAGCCATCATGCTATGTTTCTATCAGATGTAATTACATTTTAGGCTTTTTGATTACCATTTTAAATTTGCTTTTGTCTATTTCAATGAATTGCATCAAAAATTGACTTATTTAAATTTCATTTAGTCAATACAATAAGCTTGCATTAGTCAATTTATAATTCGGATACTGGAATTAAAAAAAACCAAACAGCTAGTTGGAACTTCCTGCAAGTGGAAGATTTGTAAGATAAGAGTAGAGGGCTGAGATTCTTACACTGATTAATATTGCACTTTCCCAATACTACAGCAAATATCAGCAAAGCTATTCAGTAAGTACATATAGGTATAAGAATCTCTTTGGGATAAATTACTAGGGGGCATTTCAGCTGTGTAAATACGTACTTGCAGTATTGGTTTATAAATCCTAGGATATCTGAGATGCTGTCACAGGATTTTATTATATAATCTGATCTCTACACAAAGCCCTGTGGTCTTCTGAATCAGCAGTTAATCTCAAAATGGGTAATCCTTACATGTCTGAAATGTCATTGGATTCTTCTGCTTGGGCACTGAGTTGCACTGTAAAGTTTTGTATAAACTCTGGAAAAAAAATGCCTGCATATTTTAACACAAAGTATTATTACACAGTTATAAACCTAACTAAAAACATCATTGTAATTTTGCTTGATATCTTTTTTAAATCACCGTTGTTAACATAATTATGAAACTAGATCCTTACTTCTCGCTTAGATGTAAATACGTCTAACATTTTCCAAGTCTTGGTTCAGAGTTAAATCAATGTGTCAGGGTTACCTTGCAACAGAATACGGTCTTTGCTTTCTTGAAATGAATCATTCTTTTGGAAGCTACCACATTTGCGGTAGAATTTATGAATGTACTACTTTATAAAAATTCATATGTAATTCAATTTTCTTTAATCTTCTTTCTGAAATTTCAAAGTCTCTGAAAGGTGCTATTTTTACTGTGATTGTTGAAACTTCTACTGTTACTGGTGAAAGCATCAAAATAAAAAAGACCCTGTATGGTTAGATGGCTTCTGCACTCTATTGTGAAATTGTTAATGAGACTCTTAAAAACTCTGGTTCCTCTGACAGCCCTCTATAATTATACATAACTTAATATTTATTCTGTAGCTTCAAACAAAGCAAAGATTTGTTAGGTACTTAGTAATAATATTAATCTGTTTCATTAAAGTGTACATTTCTTTATCCATGTGGTAACTAATATAGATGTGTTTTTTTTTCATATCCATTGAGATTTGATGTTGGTTGGAAAAAAAATTATTTTGCTTTTCCTAACGAGTGTCAAAGTTTTAGTGTGAAAAAAGGTCTGTAATAGTTGTATGATAAGAATTCAATTTTTTAATTTCCTTGGAATTATTTACTACTTAATATCATTTACCTTTCAATCAGAGATAAGAGTCTCAGGTGAGTTTTTGTCCATTCCCTCAATTAATTTTATTTAATGACCCTCAATCATATAGGGGTGACTTTCTAGTTTTATCATTTTACAAACTAAATACCTTCCTCCTCAGACAAGATGCTTAAATACAAGACTGACATTCCACTCAGAGAACTGTTTGCACATACACAAGTTCATTACAATGTCTGTGAAGGCAGCCCTCTGCATTTGGTATTAATAAGCTAGCATTGTCATGACTGTAATCTTATTTAGCAAAAAGAAGCAACAATCTGAAGTCACAGATTTTTTTTTTTTCTCAAATGCCACAATCAGTACCAGAGTCATTCAAGGGTTTATTCAGGTCTTTGAGTCTTTGTATAATACCTCTCTCTCAACTTTGATAAATCTTTTATTTACTTGTATTCTGATGACACTGTCTTGCTGCTATCTGATAAGGGGACTAGTAAGATTAACATTATTCCTCATGCTGAGCTAACAGAAAGTAACAAAGTGAATTCATGAATATGAAGCTAATACTTAATTTAGATAACACTTCTGGGGTATTGTTCACTCCTTGACCTCTGCCAAAGAGGAAGGTTTTCGGATGAATCCAGACAATAACACACAGTAACACAACAGGTTTTAACAAACATCTTGCAATATCAGGTTTGGCCTTCTTTTTTTCCTTTTAACATAATCTAATACCAAGACAAGAGCAAAGATGACAGTACATGTTTATTTATATGTTACCCATATAGAGGCACGTCTTTCATTCCATTAGATTTTAATGCCTTTCTTGAGTGCTTGTTCCAAAGGCAGAGTTAGTGTCAAATCTTCATTTATATATTTCATAGGTACACGTTTGCACTGCATAAAAAGGAATGTTTCTTCTAGATAGAGCAAACAATGTTATGTAAAACTATCCATGTCTTACTATTTTTGTATGTTAATTGTTTAGATAAAAACTGGTTAAAAAGTAGTTTTTTAGAATACTGAAATTGTAGGTAGCCTTTCAATTGCATTTTTTGGGGGGTGAAATGAACCTTAGAAGGTTTAGTTGAGTCAGTACCTATCCAGCAGCTCTGCTGCTTTTGCAGATTAAAATTTGGTAGTGTGTGTTAGTAAAAACCTGAAAGCTGTAGAGAATTAGGAAACTTCTTACAATTTTCCAAACCATTTTCCACATACAGGAAACAGTCAAGTCTGTATGTTAGCTTGAATTCTTTCCCAAATCTTATCAAACTCTATTTTGTGGAATATATGAATCAATCAAATTAACAGAGAAACCTGATGGAAGGCAAGGTTAATTCAGACAAACTTAGAGTCATAGAATCATTAAGGTTTGAAAAGACCTCTAAGATCAAGTCCAACCATCAACCCAACACTACCATGCCCTGAAGTGCCACGTCTACACATCTTTTAAACACCTCCAGGTATGGTGACTCCACCACCTCTCTGGGCAGCCTGTTCCAGTGCCTGATCACACTTTCACTAAAGACATTTTTCCTAATATCCAATCTAAACCTCCCCTCATGCAGCTTGGGGCCATTTCCTCTCTTTCTATCACTAGAGACCAACACCCACCTCACTGCAACCTCCTGTCAGGTAGTTGTAGAGAGTGATAAGGTCTCCCCTCAGACTCCTCTTCTCCAGGCTAAACAACTCCAGTTCCCTTCAACCTCTCCTCATAAAACTTGCTCTCTAGACCCTTCACCAGCTTCGTTGCCCTTCTTTGGACACGCTTCAGCAGCTCAGTGTCCTTCTTGTACTGAGAGGCCCAAAACTGAACACAGTATTCAATGTGCGGCCTCACCAGTGCCAAGTACAGGGGCACAATCACTTCCCTGCTCCTGGTACCCATACTATTCCTGATACAATGAGTTGTGTCATTGTAAGTTCTACAGTTCTGGGTCCTTCCTGGAGTGTTACTCTTACCTACTTCTGTAGACACAGCTTTCAGTAATTTTGAAAGAGAACACAATAACTAACTAACTGTAAAAGTTCACCAGTGGGTCTAAGAAAAACTCACCTTTCTTCAAAACCAAAAAAGCATATTTAAATTAGGTTTTACTCTTACATAATGACTTGAGCAGAATAATGTCTTTACCACAGGTGTTCTCACATGTGTGAACTCACAGTGGTAACATTGCAAGTGCATGTGATTAACCTCTAGGTATTATTAGTCAGCCTAGCCCTTCACCAAAAGCTTTCACTGTATGTCACCTGACAGGCATTAAGCTGTAAGTTTATATGCTCTGTTTTGTTTGTCTTTAATTTAAATAAGTGACTCAGAAAATCTGAGAACTTCTATTTTTTATTATGTAGGTGAAGTACTGGGACAAAAGTCGCAATAAATATGAAAATAAATCTGCCCTTGAATATGTAGTATAACTCACTAAATAGTTCCAGAGGTAGCAATAAATGTGAAATGACCGTAAAGAATATGGTGAAGACCATTTATTCCAACTGCACCTACCTGTATTGTGCTAGATATACACATTATATGCCTAGATACATGACAATATTGTGTATAACACAAGGATAGTATATTTCAGAAACAGCTTCCAGCTAAACAGACACAGATTGACAAAAAAAACCACACAGCAGGAGGACATGAAAGAAACAGTTAAATGTTTCAGAACTGCTGGAAAAACAACTCAAAGCACACCAGTTACCAAACCAGTATAATAGTTTATCCGTGTTAAAGAAATGTGTTTAATGACATGCATTAATTTTTTACCTGCATAGTAAACTGCTTAGTTTTGCCTTGGACAAAAACGTACAATTCTGGCAGTAAACCTAGAAATCAATCTTCTTTGTGGTTTGTTTTTTTTTTTCCCCAAGGGCGTGCTGAATTTTTTAGGTTCACCTAATCCCTCATTCAGTTCAAGGTGCGCTGTTTCACCTGCATACCTGTCAGTCTGCCTGCATAGCCCAACTGCACTGGCACCTCTCAGACACTATAAGCAAGCAGGCAGAACAGCTGCTAGAAGGCCTCTGTGAAATAATAAATCAGCAACAGGTGCTCCAGGCATTCAGGAACAAGAATGGAAATCAGATTTCAAATTAAATACTTTTAGAAGGCAAACAGCAGAAACAAAGCAAGCAGTTTGTAAGACAATGGGAAGAAACTGTGTTCTTTGCTTTTGGCTCTTATGAAACTGAAATTGGCAAAGCAAAAATCAACACAGCTAATGAGTAAAGTTGCAGGGAGTCTACCTAAAAATGCATGTAATGTCTCTGAATAAACTGACCATCTTTACAGATATGAATAGAGAAATAATACAGTAGCTTGTACTGATATCCCTTGTGTTTTCCAGGGAAAGGCCAAAGAAATAGATGCTGAAACTATACCTAGTTCATACACTGGTACTTACAGATTTCAGAAAAGTCATATTATTTGGGCTGTAGGATTATAGTAAGGCTCTGGTTTTATTCTTTTATTGTTTAACTTCTTTCTACCCATGACTAAAATTAAAGGTATTGCCACCTTAACAAAGTCTGCCACTGTTATGCCTCTTCAGGATTTTCTATTCTTTTGGTCTCCTCTGGCAATATTTGGGCATGTAAAATGAGTCTGAAACCACTCAGGAAAGGAGGAAATGGAGCTAAAATAGTTTTAAGAACACCAGAACTGCAGAATCAGTTTTTGAATTAGATACATTTTTTTCTTCACCTTTACTTTGATTTATTTATATGTTTGTTTGTTTATTTCCCCTCTTACGTCTTGGAAAATGCAAGAAATTCACAGATAGTAATAAATTTTAATTGCTGCTTTACTGTCAGGTGGTTTTCAGTCAATGTTTACTGTCCTGTATTTAAGACCTGAAGATGTTGTTGAGAGGGAGAACTAACTGTTTTTTAAAAAAGTTGAGTGAGAGATACCAGGAGACAAATTACTCTTACTATTACCTGCAGCACTTTGGAAGCTCTAACTGGATACCAAGCCAAGACTGCTCAATATTGCAGAAACACACAGAAATAAGCCCAAACAGCTTACAAACTCTGTATGAAATAAAAATCAAGAGCATATAGATACAAACAGATGGAAATGTGTAAAGAAACAGTGCACAAATATTGAAAAAATCTTGGTACCCCAGTGCCTACTATGTAGGCACATAGTAGAAGTCATTTTTAAACAGCAGTGTATCTGGAAGAGTAAACTGGGGCATTTGTATACTTACTAATAGTCAGTTCCTTTATAGTAATAAAAGCAGTGAAGTGAAAAATGCGATTTTCAAAGAGATAAAAATTTATTTGGAGTAAACATGTAGAAGGCCAGTATTCTGTGTCATATAAAGAGAAATGATGAGCTATCAGTAATGAAGTATATGTAGCAGGTATGTTGAAGGCTGGATGGCTACAAAGGACTGAAAATGAAAAGAAGTGGCCTGTTTGCACTCATAGAAAAAAATCATGAAACGGTAAAGAAAAGATGACATGGTTAACACAACAGGTATTTGGAGTGGATATAACATATAATAAGCCTGTATAATAATTGCTCACATCAGCTTCAGAAGAATAGTGGGGGAAAAATCCAAAACTAAACCAAAACAAAAAATGCAGTCCTGTATGCTTTTTCTCCCTACTTCCTCCAGATCTTGAGATGACACTCAATCAGATATTTACACGATACTGCTGTTTAGCAACTTCCACTCAAGGGTCATGATCCAGACATGACTCAGGCACAAAACATCCAACACTTATTCCAGAGTCACCAATAGTTGTACTTTTTTAAAAATAACAATAGTTTGTTGGGTTTCTTTAAATCTGTTTCTACAGTATTAGAATGTATTTGGTACACACACCTACATACTTCCAATAGCTTAAAAAAAGAGAATTCCTTGAAGATGTAATTCCTTGCTTTTACTTTCTTGTCAAAATACTTGGTGGTTTCTGATGAACAGTAACAAAACAGTATTTTTTTTTTGCCTTTGTTTCACCCTCTGTGATTCACCTGAGCAAGAAGTTGTTGTTAATCCTTTTTAAGGGGGAATTATGGCACTAATTTAAAAAGTCATTTCTTGTTTTAAAATCTTGTGACTAGAAAAATAGCCAATGGCCTTCAGTGCCTCAGATAGCAGTAGCAATGCATAATGAAATTAGAGCCCAAAGCAACTCATAAGGTGTTTAATTTTTCTCTAGATCACTGACTAGCAGAGGTATCAGAACCAGATATTTCAGACTCTGACTAGTATATTTTATTAGTCATATTCAGTGTGCAATCATCACATCCAGTCTCTGCAGATGAAGTCCTTTCATCATTATGGAATGTTTTCTCTCCGCAACTGAATTTTCCTTCTATGCTTCATCTATACTTTCTCTACTTTCTGTATAGCTAAGAGCTAATGTGCCATCATATACCAGGGTCTACATCAACATGAGAAAAATATGTTGTGAGACATCAACATGTCTAAATGCCTTTCTTCTGGAAGATATAATTGAAGAGAGACTTTGGCCTGCTTACGTAAACACTAGTGGAAATGTACTAGCAAATTAGGTCTTCTCAGAGTGTGATTTTCCCTTGATCTGGTCCAAATTCCAGTTACAGTTATGAAGGACCTTGGAGTAAGCCTTGAAACTGGAATTTGTGCTAATATTTGAGGACCAGGTTGTCAGAGGTGAGTGTTTGAAAGACGGCCACTGTTGCAGTTGCCTTCTGACTTCCTGTTTCATGTACTTTGGGAAGAGAAATAGTTGAAATAATCGCAAAGAAGTTTAATATTTTATGTATAGGTTTCCTCACATAACACAATTTCTTAAATATTGCCTGGCAAAAGACTATTAAAAATGTGTTAGAAAAAACAGGTATTGTTAAACTTCCTAAATATTGTAACTACGATTTAATTTTCTTGCTGATTTTCAAGTACTGTTATAGGTGCAAAATATATTCTGATGTACACCTGATACTGTATTCGTAAACTAGGAGGATTTTCTTTTTTTTTTTTTCTCGATCCTATCTATTTTTCTATTTCTTGTTTTGTTAATATTCCTTTGGAATTTCTAGGTTTGGTGTTAGGTTTGGGTTTTTCTTTTTTACAACCAAAAATTGATTTATTTTTTTAGCAGCTTTAAGATGCATATTTTATTGTTTCAAGGAAAGTTAATAAACAAAGTAGACTAAATACGGAGGCATAAATTAATACCTTGATTCTCCTTTAAATATATTTAGCAACTTTTTCCTCTCTCTTCTCCACTAACAGCAAACTCTGATAATAAAGGTTTGCCCAGTACACATTTTTGAAGGAGTTTTTACTTTTTGTTGGTATTAATTATTGGTTTGTTTATGCCTGAAAGGATAATAATGGGAAAATACATGACTGCACGTGTTGAAACAAGTTTAAAATAAAGTTCTACAGAAAAATGTGAAATGTATAATCTATTCATAAAGGGTAACTGTAAGAAAAGTTTGGTTGGGTTTTTTTAATAATAATGTTTTAAAATAGTATATAAATGAAATAAAACCTTACATCAACCAAATTAAGATATAAGGATCCAACACTTGAGATGTTGAATGAATACAATATTCCTGACCCTGACGGTGGTTGAGACATAATAGTCCACAATAAAGAATATCATACTTCCCAGAGGAGATGCTGCTTCTTGTATCTACCACTTAGTAATAACTCATGCCCTATAACTCATGTTCCAATTAGCCACATAAATGTTTAATTTTCCTTCTGCTGTGGTGAAAAGCTGAGATCATTCTGCTGAAGTTTTTTGGAATTACATAATATAAACCATGAAGAACCGAGACTACAGTTGTCTTTGTACTTTATTTTCCTGTAAGCCGTTCTTAAGTTAATATAAAATAGGCTTGTGTATTTCTTTTGAAGTCAAAAGAGAAGTAAATGTCTTTAACGGAATTTATAACTTCTACCTAGTATCAGTTGTCACACTTCAGATTGAAACACTACCCTGGTTTAAAACTCTGACTTTGAAGGGAAAACAATGTTTTGCACAGTTTGGGGACTGCTAGCCCAACACTGAGCATGGTACATGACTAGAAGTAACAAAAACCATTCCTTCACCTGTTCTTTTCCCAGTGACTTGCATCTGTTCCCCAGTAGATAAGTCTGATCCTCAAGACCAGTTGCCTAAGTGGTTTGAAAAAGTTTTGCCATTTGTGACAAGACATAGAAATGCTAGGACGTACAGTTTCATAATGTGTAATGGAGTAATTTCAAAACAGAGAGGTTCCTTTAGATTTTCAATGCAGTATCAGGGTTATTTACTGGGGGAAAATACTACTTGCAAAGGAGAAGTTAATGGAGTGAGTAAACAAAATCAACATCCTTTCTTTCTCTACAAATTTATATTGGCCTCAATAAGCAGCAGTGGATTTTATAATTAAATTATTTGTAATATCCCACCGTCGCTCAGTAGCTGGAAAAATCCTTAATTTAGTGAAACTGCATTTGAAGAGTGTTTTTTATGGCTTTTGAAATTATGGTTTTAATTATTGATCAGACTTTTCAGCATGGCATCCATAAATGCAACACGATAATTACTCTACAAGTTAGCAGTGGAGTTTAAAAAATTGCTGAATACATTTAAGCCTCCGCTTTGCATACAACAGGTGGTGCTTGCCTAGTTATTGTAAGCTCTAAATAGTGTGATGATGGTCACCAAAGGAAATGAAATTATTTACCCAGATAGAAAAAGCATTTTGGTCCTTTCCATAAAATGTAACATACACTGTCAGCTCTTATGTATGTACATCAAACCAGTTAACGTAATCCAAACTGTGATAGATCTTGATACTCTGTATGCACAAACATAATGTAATCTCTTAGGCACATGATAAAACTCATGTTTGTAATCCTTTCTCGTAGAAAGTATATGTCTTATTTAATATTTCTTAAAGGTCTTTTTGTATTAAATATACACCCTTTTCTCCTGGAACCCCGAAGAACTCTTAGTAGAGTAAGTTTCATAGAAGTTGGACAGTATGTTAATACATTCTGCTTCTGTATGCTCTTGTTTAATAATGCATGCCATCTCATCCTGGCACATAGCTTATTGTCTCCTCAGCTTAACCTTTGTTTATGAATATTGTAACAGAAGTTCTTCATTTGTTAATCCATTTTGCACAGCAACCTGAGAGACCCCTCATTTTACTGTGTGCAGCATGTGCCAGAAAGCTGTTCTTTGAGATAAACTATACAAATACTTTAGGACTTCTGTAATGATGCAGAAGGTAGAAAAATCCTATTCGGCTAGACCTTTCATTTTTGTTACATGTCTTTGAATAAGATTTATTTGAATTTTGTAAGAAAAAGGCAATATGTTTGCCTCTACCAGGAATAAGTAAATGAGTTTATTTCATATTTCTATAAGTTTGAACTGGCCTTGAATTCTTCATATTTATTTTTTATTTTCTAGTTCTGTTTTTCCCCCTAATGTTATCAGTGCCTTGATGAATACTTCATGGTCATACATGAGTATATATAAAACATATTAAAAGAGAGTTGTCGGAGTGGAATCATAATTGTAAGGTTGATAGTTACTGAATGCAGTAATTCTGCAGATTAAATCATGCTGACTCTTTCTGATATACTTCATCAGTCTGAAATTTTTGTCAATTTAGTATTTCTATTTTAACATTTACGTTAGCATGTCAGTCTGTGCTCTCCTATTAGAGTCTGAGATCCAAAAGATTAACTAAAAGTTGGAGACTAAAATTTCTTGCTCTGAAAAGCCTAAATTCAAAGGAAAAGTCCCAAACCTCCCTGTTCAGTATACAGGTTCATTGTGTAGTGCATGCAAAATGTCAGTCACTTTGAAATAAGATCCAGAAAATACAGTTCACTGAACAGAATGAGTCTGAAGTCCATACAGTTATCAGGCTCGCTGGAGTAAGCAATAACTGAGAGGTAAATAAGAAGGCTGCAGGAGAACTGTAACCCCTTACAGCCACATCTTGCTCAGTATAAATCAGCTTTTTTCTTCTTTTGTTTTTTTTTAGTACTCCAGGTACCAAAAGGGAGGTGATGGTCCTTACCTGTCAAATATCTCACAAATTCCTCTATTTTATAAAAAATAACCAAAACAAACAAACAAAAAAAAGTTTATTGCTGGTTTTGTGTGGATAAGGTTTTGGGAGCTCAGTGAGGCTTAGAGGATGGACTGATTATTCCTATCAGGGATGATCTGTTCTGATTATTTGTACAGGTCTCAGCTGGGATAAAGTTAATTTTCCTCCTAGTAGCTGTGGTTTGGATTTAGTATGAGAATAATGTTGATAACAACTGATGTTTTAGTTATTTCTAAGTAATGCTTACACTAGTCAAGGACTTTTCAGCTTCCCAAGCTCTGCCAGTGAGGAAGTATGCAAGAAGCTGGGAGGGACCACAACCAGGACAGCTGATCCAAACTGACCAAAGGCATATTCCATACCATGTGACATTGTACTCAGTATATAAACTGGGGGGAAGTTGTCTGGGGACAGGCTGGGCATCAGTCAGCAGGTGGTGAGCAATTGTGTCATGCATCACTTGCTTTGTATGTTATTATTACTGCAGCAAAAGTCGCTTGGTTTGTTCAGCCTGGAGAAGAGGAAACTAAAGGGTGTCCTCATCACAGCCTACAGCTTCCTCACAGGAGGAAGAGGAGGGGCAGGCATTGATCTCTTTTCTGTGCTTACAAATGATAGGACCTGAAGGAATATCAGGACGATGTGCTAGGGGAGGTTGAGGTTGGGTATTAGGAAAAGGTTCTTCACCCAGAGGGCGGTGGAGCACTGGAATAGGCTCCCCAGGGAGGCAGTTATGGCACCAAGCCTAACACTATTCAAGAAGCACTTGGACAATGCCCACAGTCACATGGTGTGATTTTGGGGCGGTCCTAGGCAGGGACAGGAGTTGGACGTATGATTCTTGTGAGGCCCTTCCAACTCCGGACATACTATGATTCTATGATTAAACTGCTCTTATCTCAACCCATGACTTTTTCTCACTTTTACTCTTCTGATTCTCACCCCCATCACACTGGGGGAAGTGAGCGAACTCCTGTGTGGTGCTTAGATGCTGGCTTGCATTAAAGCACAACAGTATGCTCAAAAGCAGAAGCCTACGTGCTCAGGAAAAGACAAAGTCATCTGTAGAACTGAGGTTCCTGCAAGGTAAGGCAGAAGCCAAGAATAAATTTCTGAATCAACAGAGAATCTTGACCTACTTCTCTTTTAGGCCAAGGATTCTCCTTAACATGTCCTTCAAAAGTTAGGATTTTAGTTCAGGTAAACATCAGCTTTTTGATGACTGCAGAAACACGTCTGAGTCAAGAGAGAGCTATGAACTTCACAAAACAGTTATTTTTGAAATTTCAAAAAAATTACTGTGGTTAAAGATACTGAGAACATTTGAGTGTGTTGGAGCAATTAATTCCTCTATCAAGAAAGAATACAAACTTTATTCTGTGACAGCTGCTCTACTTTTAAAGGTGATCCAGATAAAAATCTGAATAGGAACCTTTTGAAGTTATAATAGGTACAGATTTCACAGGAAATATAGTGAAATAAACAATTTTCAGGTTTCTCATTTTTGTCCTCTAGTGATAGACATCTTACATTAAGGACGTACTAGGAAGATCCAAGCAGGATGTGAGCTGTTTTTTCCTATTCTTCCCTGTCCCTGAGGAAATTTCTGTGGCTGGAAACTACAGTATAAAGCCTGACAGTAGAATAAATCATTTCCAATAGTCTTAATTAGACAAGATGTCTCCTTAAATAAATTGTTGGTTATTTGTTTACTCAGACCTCTTTAATATTGCTTATCCTGTTGGTTTGAGAGCAATTTCATTGTAGCCTGGTGAGGTAAGGCCTCTTACAAAGTTCCTTCTTCTGCTTGTTTCTAAAAGCCCTATTTTGAGTGCGATCAGTATTTAAATAGGTTTTTGCAATGAACATTGGTTTAAAAAAAGTTACCAAATGCCTTTAGGCTACCTGCTTTAAACACAGGGGATTATAAGATGTTATTGCAATTATGGCTGCGTTTCATTGTTTCTTTCAACCACCTATGGCTTTCAGATCATCTAGAAAAGCAAGTCAATTCCCCTACTTCTTCCAAAAAATACTTAAATGTTCCCAGCATTGGACTTTAAATTTAATACTTTTCCCTTTTATTTTTAACTCATCATATTAGATTCCAGCTCTGATTTAGTATTCATTTACTATTAGATACAATACCTTTACTGAAGGCCTTTATAATGGAAATAAAATGAAGTAAATTAAATTTGCTTTCTTCTCAAATATTTCATATTTCAAAATGTTTTTCCTGCTATTAATATAAATTGCAAAAAATATTTAGGACCTCTTTGAACAGGTTTTAATAAAATTTTTAGAGCTTTGCTTGAAGTTTGAATGTTTTCCTTCATTCTTTTCTGTCTGTAGCTGAAAATTGCCTTAACTGTTGTCCTAACAAGTTCATTTCCTTCTGTTTTTCTGAGACTTTCTTATGTGTGTTGATCATAAAAAAACAATTAAACAAAATAATCTGAAAAGCTTCTGGAATTCATGTTCACAAAACTTCAAAAGCTGGCTAGGACACTCGTGGAAAGTTAACTTGCCTGAGAAGAACTGCTTTTGCAGTTACTTCAATCTGTGTCTATATTCCTTATATCTGAACTGTCTGTGTAAGTTTGCACAACTATATTATCTTGGGCTGAAAAAGATAAATATCAAAATGCTTCTATACTTCTACATAGACCTAAGGAGGTAGGTAGAATAAGCACGTAATCACTGGCTTCTGACAGAAGCAGCTTGTAACTGATTACCAGTTTTTTTGTCTTGCTTTGGGTTGGGTCTTTTTTTTTGCTATTAGATCATCAGTGCTATCAAATACCTTATGATGAAGCATATTTATGTTTTGCATTTTGTGTACATCAATATTTTTGCCTTCAAGGAAATAATAAGTAGTGAAAAAAAAAAAAAGAAAAAAAAGAAAGAAAATAACACAAACAAACCAAACCCCTAAACAAAACCCAAATAAATGGTTTGGAGCCAGAAATTTGTCTTAATTATCCTTATAAAGCAATTCTGAAGACAAGAGTGGCTGGTTTCCAATTGATTAACTGTACTTCTGGGATTGCCCCTGCTGTTCAAAATGACTCCTGCCTTGGGGTGACATTGATCACTGAAATACGCTTCCTAGTGTTTGTAGCAAGCCACAAAATCACTAATTAAAACTAAAAATCTATTATTGCATGTATAATAAAATAAAGTTTCTTAGTATCCCTTGCAGGATTCAAGAATCAGAGAAATGTTTGAACGTTCTTTCATTTGCATCTTTATAGCCCACAGTGTATTCAGCAGGGTTTTTCTTCTTTTTGAGGGTTTAATATAAGTCACACAGAATCTCCAAAAGGTATTACTTCCCTATGGATGTTTAGATCACCTGCTTGTCTCTAAAAATTTCAGAGATACACAATGCAGAAAACAATTGATCTAATCATATTTTCTGTAAGAAGGAGAGCATTTAAAATTAAGCATTGCGAAGTGAAGCCTCAGCCAATTTTCTCTCTATATAATTCTTCCCCAGAATGGCCAAATAAGCTCACACTCTTCCCTGGGAAGCTATGGAATGACAGAAACTGCACAGAGACCCCAATGCCTCAAGCACAGATACTTGGCACTTCTGTTGGTAAAGTGGGGAGATGCTGTTACTAAGGCAGCTGGCCCTGCGACACACAGGGAGCTGTGACTGGAAAAGTTGTGAGATGGTCCAAAATGTTTTTTATAAAATCCTTAGCATTTTATAATAGTCAAGCAAACTACAGAACCCACTTCTGAAATGTCTGTTGATTTTCCAGTACTGCTTTCTTTCCAGCAGATACATGTTCATTAAGATAATTAACTTGCAAAGCATTTTCAGGAGTATGTGGTAAGATGACCTGCAAGCATGCGAGTAATCAGTAGTGTCAAATCAAACGCAAAGAGCTGATCAGTGCATTCCTGTTTGTTATATGGAATACATTTGCTAAAACTGTAGAAAGGTGCTTCGCCATCAGAAAGGTAACATATGTTCCCATGAGGCAGAATTCAGCTGGTGTTCCAATATACTTAGATCCCTAAAATCTCACCTAAAAAAAACCCCATAAAATTGAAAACAACTGTGGTATACAGCATTATTTTCTCAAAATGCATGCATGGCCACACACAGAATAAGGAGAGCCATTATTTCACACTTCTGAGTCATCCTTTTATGTTACTTTGTAGAGGCACACCAGAGATCATAGTAAGCAAAATTTGCCAGTGCATTATCATCTAACATTCAGAACCATGAATCACACAAAAAAGTAGGAGAATGTATGCAGCAAAAAAAAGAGGGATGGATACCAACTGTGGATCAGAGAAGGTAGATTTTTTGCTGGGTGCATTGCATTTTACCTGAAGCAGTAAATTCTAAAATTATGTCCAAAGTGAGTCAGCAGATCTAACAAAGTTCCTGTTTTGAACATAAATAACAAAATTAGTGATATCTATCAGTGAAAGATCACGTCAATTTCTATTGTATTTTTCAGTGACAGTTTAAAGTTCATGGTTAAAGACTATTTTTTAACCATCCTTAGTCTAAAGATTCAAAGCTTTCATATAACATGTTGAAAATCTAAAGTATTCACTTTTGCTGTTGTGGCCTATGCAAAGTAGGTTTTCTGTGAAAGAAAATACCAACCTTTGAAGCACACCTCTCTCAACAGCGAGCCTAAGACAGTTTCCTACTGCTGGTTCCACCTATATGACCTTTGACCAGTTTTCAGGTATTGCAGTGCTGATAAAAGCCTTAAAATACTAAATGTTCTAAAACAGGAATTAAAGTCCATCCTAAATATTTCCCTTCCTTGGCTCAAGCTATCTACAGTTGTCCTGAAAAAAGACATTAATGACTGTTAATGGTAACCTTTCTGACTCAAGGCTTACTATTTCATCTATTAGACCCACACAGCCTCAATTAAAAAAATCTCCTTAGCTTTTATTATAAGCATAAAAATTCAGTGCAATAACATCATATAGGCTTTTGACATTTACTGTTTTTTTAATTGCGTATTTGCTAGTACAGTCTACATATTCTCAGATTTTTTTCATTTTAATTTGAAACACTTTTTGAAAATATATTTGTTAAAATAGGGACTATTTATCCCCTGATAACAGTACATTTAAATATTTAAGGCATTACTCCAATTATTCATGCTTTTTCTGCTAAAACACTGTCCGTGTTGTCAAACTTTTCCACAAGTTTTCTTTGAAATGCCATTTAAATCATTGTAGTTGGCATACTGAACTGAGGTTCTTTCTGGACCAGTATTTTTATTAGTCCACTTGCTAAGCATTTTTCTAACTGATTTTTTAGCTTATTTGAAGTTTTGGTATTTTCACTATGTTGTGCTTGAGAACAGCATTCTTTGTGTTGCCATTTCAATTAAATGCCTTTCCATCAGATTTTTCTATTAATTTTAAATAAGTTCTAGGTTTAAAAAAATTCTTAAACTTTTGTTAATAATGTAATTACTATATGCTTATAAATCATCAACAAAACAGAACTTTTACAGGCTTGTTTGTCACAAAATCTTGGGTTTTAATTTATTTATTCAACATTCCTTTCTTCCTCCTCTTTATTTTTCTCTTTGTTTTGTATTGGGGGGGGGGGGCATGGAAGAGGGGTTGTGTGTGGTAACTTCTCTGCTATTCCCTGATCGCATTAGTTTTAATCTTGTAAATAAAATGTCCTGGCTGAACAAAACCCCAGTCTTGATAACATATCCTGAAGCCAACAAGGAGTCAGGATGTCAGAGATACATGATTCACACAGGATGACATTACATTACAGGATATGTAATTGGAACCTTTATCAAGCAATAGGATTTTCATTATTTCCAGGGCCATTTGTAAAACCAACGAACAAGATGACTAAAGTATTTAACATGGCATTAGGCAGCACTTATATTTTTTTTCCCCACAGCCCAGAATTTTTGTGAATTTTACAAGGTTCACACTTAGTCTCACATGAGGAAAGTCATAGTTGCTGAGCAATTACACCCCTCTGTGCCATTGTGTAACCATAAAGATGTTTCAGATGTGATGAACATTGTGTATAATTGTGTTAGATAGTGCAGTATTGTTCTATAAAATTGATCAGCTACCTGGACTCATTTGACGTGTGTCAGTGTTCAACAGCCTCTGACCATGTTTTTTAAATATTCCACACACGGAGGGTATAATGGTTAATATGAAATTTAGTTTTTTGAAGATAATTGTCTTCACACAGGATTTCTGATTTAGTAGTGGTAAAAAATGTACTGAAATCTCAATATAAATGTAAGTTATACTTTACAAAATATAGCAATTACAGCAATATATAGTATTTCAGTCCTTATAATTCCCATCATTTACAAAAATTTTTATCATAACTCCAAAGTTAAGATTTATTTCCTGATACTGTGATAAACCAGGTTGGTTGTGGTTTTTTTGTTTATTTGTGTTGTTTTTTTTTTTTTTTTTTTTTATGTGTCTTTAGCTAACTTTATAGTGTGAGTGGCAACTATTTTCATGAGTACATGGGGAAAAAAATGGTCAGGAGATTGTTTGAAAATATGGTATGTCTGAACTTACAGCTGGCTACCAAGTTTTTGCTTAGGCAGCTAATTTCTATCCAAGTCATGTTACATGTTCTGCTTAAAAAAATTCCATGAATACTGTTTCTTTAATGTTTAGTAACTACAATCTGCATTTTCATGGTAAGATACCATGAAATAATACCACAAGATATCTTGAGAATTAGGATTCTAGCCATGGAAATTTCCTATAGGGCCAGTAGTAAGAAAGAAGCATGTTCTGCTGTTCCTCTTCGCATTTACAACTCAGACAGATGAGATGAAGTGCCCTTACTTTCTCTTCACTGACTGAACCTGGGACTTGGACAACTATTTTAAATTAGATTGGCTAGAATTATGTAAAGCTATTCAAACCTTTTGTGATATAATAAGTGAAAATACTTTGCAGCAGCTATTATTTTGATACAACATATAGTCCACTTCAGCCTTAGAGGCTCTATGCAGAAACAGCACAGAAAGGCACACAGGCAGCTGAAAATACTTTCAAAGAAATGTGAGGATGATAATTTGTTATAATTTATAAGCACCTTTGTCCATTCTGTTAATCTTAGTTCATTTTTGCATAGAAAACTCCAGTGCATTGTTCAGCTGTCAATTTTGTGTCCAGCAGCATCTCTTAAATTCCTTACTTTGTATTGTTTTCAGGATGCCTAACATAACTGACAGCTGTGTAGCTTCCCAACAGAGTTCTATCTGCACCAAAAATAGGGGGTGCTTATGTCTCCCGTTTTCATATCCTTAGATGACTGGGTGATTGCCAGGGAACCCTGTTACTGATTCCTGAGGTCAGTGAGAGTCCTTTCTGTCTCCTTGTGTCAAAGTGTGCCCCTCACACTGCTGCTCTCTACTTCTGGGTGTGTACCCTGGTGGTAGGTTGAACTACTGGCACTCTTGTCCTGTCTATTTAGCTCCGTACACCCACACAAGAGTCATCTGTTCTAACTCAGTAATTATGGAGGGTAAAAAAAGAAGTTCAAAATAATTCCTAGAAAGGTACTTTCTGGGTAAGACCCGGCAGACAAAAAATATTGAGAAGTGGCTGTCTCCAGCCAGATGTTAGAGTTCATCACAGCAATGAAATTGCAGGGATGAAGGCAAAACTGGACATTTAATTAACCTGTCTTAACTACATGCAAAACCCAAAGGCAATGCAAGATATTGTAGCTAGAATGGGTAGAAAGTGTATAAGTAAATTGCAGAGGAAAAGCACTATCTGAAGACAAACATTCCATAAAGATATATTTTTTAATGAATTTTTAATTAATTTATTCATTTTTAAATCATATTTTTAGTCAGCAAGAGGTTTGGGAAACCAAGATTATTTGTATAAACTGTCCTTCGTAGCAGGAACCTTTTTGAAAGATGCTTTAAAAATGTTAAGGGCTTTACAAAAAATGAAATAAAATGTATCAGAAAAGTATAGAAATAAAGCAGAAACAGGGATGTAGCAATGGCAACACTATTTAAAAAAAAAAAGTTTTGTTAAAATGCGACCAGCTTTTTATGTGTTTTAAAGTCCATGCCATATTTTTAGTAGGTTTTCAAAATCTTTTAATACACCACTCAGACAAAAATATTTCAGTATTTATCCGTCAGTTCTCCATTCTGTCTGCATCCATGTAACCTGCAACAGCAAGCACAGTTAAGAAGGCATTTCAACACCTGGCATTTTTTTTAAAAGTGATTGCTAGAAGCTAACCAGGTAGTACACAGTAGAAGGCAGTGATGCAAAAGACTCTTTTGCTACACACATAGCGATGAACCTAACATTCTTTCAAGGTTTTAGGTTAAGAAATAACTTTTCTTGATGTTCTGTGTTCACATCTGAATTATTTTGGGTTGGGAGCTACTCTGTTAATGAGTATTCATGTTTGCTGTGTTATTCATACAGAAGAAAATTATTTCTAACATTTGGAAGCATTGTGGTTTATGACTAAGGCATTCACATTTCCAGACACAGGGGACAAGACAGGAGAAACAGGAAGAGGCCCTTATTAGTGTGAGATTAACCTCTAACAACTTACTTCCAAGCCTTGCTACTATTGAAATTAATCAGACCAATTATTTGATAAAGCAGAAGATTCTAGAAATCAGTGATTGTTATGTCTAAGAAAGAGTTCTGGTGGGTGTTATTCTGTTAGCTATAAGATGAACAACTGTTTTTGTTCACAGAGCTAAGGTATTATCCCATGATATCAATAGCAAAAGCAAAGATTACTCCAAAGAAAATGCCTCAGGAAGTTAAAATTGAAATTGTAAAGGATGTTGAAGACTTTGGGATAATTTATTAAGTCCATAAAGGAAAGTCAGAAATCAAATTACACTTGAAAGAAAATAATATCCCTTATTTGATATTCTGACTATATCATCATTAAATACTAAGTGATCTTTGGATGGGAAAGAGGCCGATGGAAATAAAGAAACAATATTGGCTTCATTTTAGAGTGTGGCTCTGGATTTATCACTGAAAGATGACACATAGATGTCCACTGGTTCTGAATATTGAAAAAATATATACACCTACCTGCAATTTCAAAAGTGAAATTGACTTCAGAAATATAAACTTGACCCTATAAAAGTGAATTCTGAATTAACATAAAGACAATATAATTTACCGAGTATAAATTAAGTGACAAGGTAAATAATGTATGTCCTTCTCTCTAACAATCCACTTTTGAAACCTAAATTTTCATTGTTATATATAAAATACAGAATTATATTTAAATTAAATCTTCCAAAAATTTATTACAGTGAAGTTCCAAAAAAAATTTATGGTATCACAGGAACTATTTGAATTTGTGAAGTTACTTCTTCACAAGCTATTAAGACCATAACACCATTCTCTCATTCAAAAGGCACTGGCAGAATGAATTCCAACAGCATAGGTTAGGGGGCTCTACCCACATTGACAATCCTTATGCAAGCAGTCCCCAGAAACTGAGGTACAGTTAACCTGAAACTCAGTGAAATGTTGCTTACTCTTGTCAAATACAGGGACCACACAATCTAATCTAATTCTGTTCAGTTGACAGCTGAACCAAAACTGCCTGTCCTTCAAGAATTCTGCTTCCTCCTGTGTTTGATTCTTCCCATTTCTAAATCAGTTAAAAACAACGCTGATCCTTTTGTTTAAAGATGGAGGTGTCCTTGAGTCAATACACAGAGGTGGAATAATGAAAGACTGAGATTCTGAAATCTGACTGGAAGACCCCTGTTAAATTCTTTTTACAATTTTAAATGTATATAAATTATTCAAAATATAAGTTTTATTTCAAAAGAAGTTTGGATATTTAAGTAACTTAGATTATCTAGATTTTATTTTCCTTTGTCATATTGATAATCTCTGCCTTGCAGTTTCAAATACTGTTGAGAAGAATTACAATTTATGGACTAAAACTAGTCTTCATTTTGTTGTTTGGTTGTTTTGTTTTGCTTTGTTTTGTTTTCCTGCATATAATAATGATTTTTCTTTGGCTGTAGAAGGTAGTTTTTTCCGAAAGACAACAGTCTAATGAGAAAGCTACAATTCAGCGTGTTTTCAGCTTTACCATTGTGCTATTCTTTGAAAAGTTAGGCTTGGTTAACATAATTTTAATACATTGAATTCATCAAACATTCTATTTAAAAGTGAGCTTTGTTAATTTAAAAAAAATGGTATATTAGTTACGTATAACCTGGAAAATATTAGTGCCACTGTGAAATGAACATAGACCTTAATTGCAACACCTATGGTGTTATGGCCTGTACACGAGGTGTGGCACTATTCTATTTCTTAGAGATAGTTTGTGTTGAAATACATCCATCTATGATAAGAATTAACTGGAGTTAGCCTTAGAAATGATAAGTTAAGAGGTGGTATAGTATTCACTGCTTTGTGAGTGGAAATGATAGGAGAATTTAATAGAAAGATGCATTCATGCAATAAATGAAGATGTTAGGGAAACCTTGCAGCAGATGAAGTTATTATTCACCTGACTGGTTTCTTCCTTCCAGATCAATGGAGATGCCATCAGACTACTGAACAGCTATTTTAAGTGCTGCAGATAAAATTTTTTAGAGATTTCAGAAATATTCTTTCCTGTCCTAATCACATGATATGGTTTTCCATTAAACCCTTTGGCTAGTTAAAAATGAATGTATACAATGGAAAATCTTGGTAAGGTGACCGGATTTTACATCACTGTAAGAAGACCCTGACATTTGATAATTTGAAAGTAAATCCTAATGGATAATATCTACTAGTCGTCACGTGGACAGTTCTGTTTCTAGACAGGAACAGTTTGTTATCTGCCAAGTTTCATTTAATGATTTCTACCTCAGTACAGATAGCAATAATTTAGAGGATCTGTCTGGATTACAGGACTAATATGTTCATCTTGCATGTCAGTTGGTGTTCCTGCTCTGAAAGTTGTTGCTGTCCTGTCTTGCTCTGCCCATCTCTGAAAACATGAGTGACTTGATGGTCTGTTCAGTGACTCTTTCCCCTTCCATGTTCAACCACGGCTTTTTTTACTGTTGTTCTGCCAGTTTGCCAGCTTTCCTAAAACTGAAAAAATATTTGTTTAAATATGTTTTTGTTTCACTTGGTTGATTAAAAAAAGGGGGCACAATAAGGAGCAGTTCTAGCCTTATATCATGTATTTAGTATATATATTAGGACAAGAGGAACAAGAAATGGGATAAGAGAAAGATCAAGATTCTTTCTTAAATTTGAAAAATTATCGATGCTTTTCAGAACAAACTTCTGGGTATATATTTTACCAATATAGCCATTAAATTTAGATATTTTTTGTTCTGAGCAAAATATAAATTAAATGGTAAAGTGTAGCTGTACGCTTCTACAGGAGAACTTATCTTGGGCCGCATATCTCCGGGACACAGGGCTCTACCCACCCTGGGGACAGTGATGCACAGACATCAATATGATGGATACAAAATGTCCGTTTATTTAGCTGCGTCACACGCTTATATAGCTCTTGCGCTTCCTGTTCCTGCCACTCCTATGGGGAGGAGTCTATCTTTCCGTCACAGCCCGTGATCTTCCGGTCGCCGATCCCTGTCTATTCCCCTACAGTAAAGGATGCTAATTTCATTTAAGAAACATTTACATGCTTAAAGCAGGTAGATTATCCGGTCAGAAACCCATCAAGAAAATAGGTAAGTACTTCACATATTTATAACGGAAAACCTTATGGGTTTTTTTATACCCCTCTGATACTCTTATTTTGGTGAGTATCAAAAATTACATACTTTTCCCTTTTCCACTAATATTTTTTTTCTTTCCTCATCTATTTTCTTTCACATTTACTGTGACAAAATCTGTGTATAAACACAACTTCTAGCCTTAACCCCTTCATCAGAATGAACTCTCTTCACAGTGTGAATAAGGAGGACACAATATTAGTTGCGTTAGAATTCAGGATTTTCAGGTAAATTTAAAATAGAATAGTATTTTTGTTCAAATAATAGATTTAATATTATTTCGGGCTACAGGTATATTTAGGCATATAAGTGAAGATGAAGAAGCCTAGATACGTTTTCAGGGACTTCTGCTTTTAATTCCTCTGAGCCAGAGGTTTCCAAGAAGTCATTCCTGTTTTTTCCATGCTAATCTAAATTTGTATTATGATAGGATTCACTCATGTTATGTCCACAGTATACAGTATTTAATGTCTCTGTGCAAGATAAACTCAAGTAAATAATGCAAGTCATGAAGTTAAAGAATGTGATTATTTAACAGAAATTGCATGTTCTAACCAGAACTACTTTTGGTAAATATGCCTACTTCAAAATGAGAATGCATATTTGTGACTTGATACTATTTACCCTGTCATATCTTACATTATACTTTTCTATGATACCTGTTGATGTGGAACCAGGACAAAACAAATATAGTTAAGTTCTAATACATTAAAAGTTAGAAACAATGGACACTAGTCGTTTAGAAAAATTAACAGAAAAATTATGCTTGTGCAAAGTAGGTATTCAGAACCAAAGCTCAATAGAAATCAAGATACTTTTACTTACACTTGGTTCTGGTTTTTGGTTTCTGTTTTATTAGTTGGCAAGGTATCCAATTTATTTGTTGGTAGTGGGTCAATATTTACTTTAAATTACTGATGTATATAAACAGGATTTGTTGTGATGATAGTTAAAGCCAAGTAAAGAGGAATAACAGCAATTTAGCATTACCAGTTAATTTTCAGTCTTCTGTAAACACTTGCAAGAACAAACACTTGTTCCTAGGCCCACTTGCAGAACATAAATTTCTATGAATACTCACTCACCTGAACACTTCTGCATTGTTATTGTTATTATTATTATTTTAAAATATTTCTATGGCCAACTAGAAATGTGTGCTTTGATATGTAACTTGCAAAGGCATCCAAACAAAATAGAAACAACATGACTATGTTAACCAGCTATAATTAAGAAAATCCTTCTTATAAGTACTTCACATGAATAAGCACAGCCAAGTATGATGGCTATTAAAAAAAAAAACATTTTGGAGGAAAAACTTAAGAAAAAAAATTTTTTTTAGTTCATGAGTAATTAATATTTTTCAGCTGTTCAAAAACAAATAGAGAAGATACTTCCAAATGATTGTTTTATTTTTAGTTAGCTGCCTTTTTCTAACAGGAGATTCTCTGTAAATTATTTCAAAAAGTAAAATATTGGAGTAATCAAGAGATTTTTGATTTAAACATCTAATGTAACATTCCTGCTGCTGAAAATCTAAGGAGGTTTTGCTGCTTAAGAAAACATTATCTTTGGGTCTTGACACTTCACTGGATAAGTTCCTTACCTATCAAGCAAAGTTCTTTAAAAAGTTTGAAGTCAGATATTTTGTTTCTGTTAAACTTGGTAATTTTACAAGCATTAGTAACTGTCTGGTGTTGAGTGCCATGTATATATGTGTATGTGTATGCACACCTCATTCAGTTTTTCAAGAGTTTGAACACCGGTTTTGTATAAACAATAAACAAGTTTACATGAGAGAATTATGCTTTCGAGTAGTAAAAGCAATATTGTGTTTAAATTCAAAATGTGGGTTTTTTCCCTCTATTTTATGGTTATTTTGTCCACAGTTACTCAAAGCATTTCCAATGACAGTCCATCACATCTCTTCTCTAGCAGCAGTAAATAGCTGGATGAGAAGGAAAGAGAAAAGGAGAAGTCACCAGGCCTTTGTTTCTTTTGTGAAAGGAAAGGAGAAACAATTTCTTATGGTTAAGCCAAAGTTATATTCCCTGAACTCTAGAGCTATAGTGCTGCTGCCATCAGACATCATAGCTGTGCATGTGGAAACAAAATAATACAATCTTCTGTTCTTCCTGTTCTTTCAGATGCTGTACTTCCAGCATTTATTGCATACGTACCAGCTCAGAATGCAACCCAACACCAAGCCACACACAATTCAGGAATAGTATGTTCAGTACTGCAGAATGTTATCTGCAAGTCCTTCAACAATTCTATCACTAGTTACAGAACAGTTATCTTAATTTTGTTGTGAAAACTTCAAATATTAATTATTGATCATAATATATTTCTATTTTATAGTCTGCTTACTGATTTTAATGTTAACCATTTTACAGAAATATTGTGTTTGATAAAAAAGGACAGCCAAGATCTAACAGAACCATTATGTTAGGAACTTTGTGATCTTAATGTTCATATAGTGGAGAAAGAGGGTAAACTTGCTTATTATTCTACGTGTTGTTTCTGCTGTTTGCCTTTATTCTACAGAAACATACTAACCTACAGAGAGCAGGCTGCCTATTATTTAACGAGGTTTAGTATCAAAGACATTTTTCAAAAGTTATTTCTTGTTAATATTTTTTATTTGCAATTGTGAGCAGCTTTCATCTACAGTAGTATCAGCTGTACTTTTACTTCAAATAATTTTGTATTAAGTAATTGTGAATTCCTAACTGGTGAGGCAAACCGAACTATGACTGCAATGGCTGCAGTTATTAATTAATTTTGTATGTTCAAAAGAAAAAATGAGTGTATGGATTAAGTAACTGAAATTAAAAATTGATGTGTTTTAGAGTGAGCTAAGAAGTTCATTAGATTTCCTTGTCAATATACTCAAGCGGCACGGGATTCCTTCCTGTGATGTTGTAAATTTTTCTGTTGCTTTCTCACTTAGTTCTAAATAACTTTCAAGAGAAGACATCAGAACCCTTATTCCAATTTTGAATACATACTAAGAAAATATAATTATTTTTCTCTAGGACAGAAATTTCACTTCAATAACTTTTAAAGATCATTCAGCTGCTGATGGGTATCTCCCAAACACCTGGAAGGCTTTCATCAATTTCTATTCTCCGGAAAAAAAATTCCCACAATAACACTGTGATGTTTTGTTATATATTTTCCTTCAGAAAAGAATTAATAAAGTTTAGACTGCAGAATATTTGTTTGAAATTTGTGAGGAAAAACAAACTATACTTCAGAATATCTTGACATCAGTTTTTGATTTTTCAAATGTTATCTGTAATGTTTAATTTTTAGGGAAAGTAAAATAGCAATAAATTTTATTACTGCCTCTTACCCTTGGGAACATTTCACAAATACCAGTTAAGTACTGCAGAACTGCAACACACTTAATTTTCAGGAGCAAGAGATGAGCAGGCTGATTTACAGATGGTATCTAGGTTCAGATTACCTAATGTTCACTTAAGCCATCCAGTATTGTAGTGCTGGATACAAGAAGAGGTGGGATAAACCAGATGTGAGTAACTAGATTCAGAGAAACACACTGTAATTCAGCTACAGATTGGCTGAATTCCTGAACATCAATATGCAGCACAGGCAGGGGCTAAGGCTAAGGTTCCCCCTCAACAGGGAACAGAGCTTAAGGCAGTGTAAAAACTTCCAGGAACATTTCTACATGAACTGTAATTGGTTCCTGTAGTCTGCATGTGGGATAAAGGTAGCTTTCTGAGACCAGAACAGATTTGCTACCTCAAAAGATAAGTCACCCTAGGTAAGCAATGAATCATTAAAATGTTCTAATCGGGTGAAACTGCTTACTGACAATCTTCATAAGAGTTCTTTGCAGAAATTCAGTAATCTGTCTCCATACACTCAAGCTATATTATTAACCTTTGGGTGTTGACTTCCAAGTTTGTGTAATATCCCATATGCTCTAAAATATCTGCACAAAATAACTTTTATATATCAGGATCTTTTTAATACTAACTTGTAAACATACAAAGAATAGAGTTTGATTTTTCATCATAGTTTTCATAGTCGTGACCCAGCAATAATACTGTAACACATTATTTCTTTATTTTTATGGGTTTTTGCAAAAATGGTAAACTACAGATTTCCACAAAACACTCAAAATTTTTGGTCTCATAGGAGTGTTTT
The DNA here is from genome assembly GCF_949628215.1 of Phalacrocorax aristotelis. Taxonomy (NCBI): domain Eukaryota; kingdom Metazoa; phylum Chordata; class Aves; order Suliformes; family Phalacrocoracidae; genus Phalacrocorax; species Phalacrocorax aristotelis. The sequence continues at coordinate 35,675,122 of NC_134311.1, read as the reverse complement.
ATTGTTTTTTCTAATTACACAGTATTTTAAAACAAAATTTTCACAGGACATTTAGAATAAAAACTGTGGATAAAGTTTTTTTCAAATCATTAATTTTATCTCTACAGTATTTAGTATTTGTAATAGGGAAGTCTAAGGAATTAATATATAGAGAGATGCTTTTCCTTGTATTTTAATCAACAAGGAAGTTGTTTTACACTGTGAAACAAAATGTAGGAGTAACTAAGGCAAAGCCCAGATTTTGCAGTTTAATCCTGCACCAAACCTTGGAAAATGACAACTAAGCATGTAGGAATCTTGGTAGTATAGGGTGACAGAAATGATACAAAATGAGAAATAGCATAGTGTAGAAAGCCAAAACAATTGTTCCATTAGTTCAATTCTGTGCAATGTGTCATTGTGCTAGACTTTATTTCCATTGAGGATGGCTTTAAACTGGCATGCCTCATACCAGTTACATATATTCTATGCACTGAACTGAAATCCCTCTTAATTTCATAGCCATAAAATAACTTTCATAGATTAAACAATGGCTTTATTAAACAACTGCTGTTGGAGAATAAGTATCCAATGAACCACTAATCTTAAATGTTTTACATAATGCTCATATTCAGTAGATCCTAGCACAAAGTTGTTTGTCCAATGACGAACTGAAATATTGCAAGTACTGTCACACAAGAGAAGATCTAAAAGCTGAGGTAGATCTACATGTAAGGACTAAATTAGTTTAGCTTTAATAATAATTAACTTGGTTTTAAACATAAGTACCTTAAGTTCCTTTCTATGCAGACAAAAATAATAGTAATATTGAAAGGAAGGAAGGCGATAATTAATTGAAAAGAAATAAAATGTGACTTTTCTTATTATATGAACAGAAAATAATTGAATTCCCTTTGTACTTGAAGAATGTGTCGAAGATATGATACTTAAATGTAAAGCTACCTTCTTTGTATCGATACTAAACTTAATTTTCTTTGGTGATTTAATGTCTGTAATTAAGATATGCTAAAAGCAGTTAGTTCCATACTAAAACTGGCTTAAAAATAATGGTAGATATATATAGAGAAAGAACTTGAAAAATGTGACAAAGTAAAAAGAATTATATTTTCTTTCTACATGCCTTATAATAAAAACTGCTGTTTTGTTTCATAATGGTTTATTAAAATCCTTGGATTTAAGTGTTCAGAATACCTTTATTAAACAATTTCTTGTAAAGGTCTTGCTGTGGTTTAGTCCCAGTCGGCAACTCAGCACCACACATCAAATCTATCCCAGCTGAAATCAGGACAGGTCTAAACTGTGCTTCTAAACTTTTGTGAGGGTACCGAAGGGGGTGAGAGATGATGTTGTATGTGATAAATGGATGACAGGAAAGAAACACTCACCATTATATGTCATTGAGGAAAGCCCTGGTTTGTCTTATTTGTGTGTCCGTAACCAATACCGCTACTGTTACTCTCATGTTCTAGGTCAGTCATTTGTTTACCAAGTACATAAAAGATTATGCTTTCTCTTATTAAAATATTTACATTTTAAGTTTGAATCATTGGACGCTCCAATTTCCCTACATTTCTTCATCAAATTTTATAAACTTAATTTTGTTTTGACAGATTTCGACTGTTGTGGTTTAGCTGGCGACTCAGCCCCACACAGACGCTCACTCATTCACCCACCGCTGGAATGGCGGAGAGAATCAGAAGGGTAAAGCTCCTGGGCTGAGATGAGAACAGTTTAATAACAACAACAATAATAATACAATGAAAAGGAAAATAAAGAGAGAGAGGCAAAACCCAGTGCAGGGGGGAGAGGGAATGAATAACCAAAACAAACAGTACATGATGCAGCCACTCACCACCTTCTGATCCGATGCCACCGGTACCCTCAATCACCTCAAGCACAGCTAATTTGCTTAGATACTGGATACCTTTCTTCATGGTTGTCCATTTTCCTAGGTGATATGTAACATCTTCTTTGAAGGGATACCTTGCCTTCACTCCGGACAGGAGTAACCGTTCCAGCACAAACCCCAAATACCAGATAAAGCTGAAGACCAGTGTTTAAATAACTCTCTTAGGCAAAACACTAGTAATCAAGGCAGAGTACAGCAGACTCAACAGACCAACACCAATCTTTAACGTGTACTGCAAAGATGAGAACATGGTGCTGTGACCAGCAGCTGTTATTATCTCAAACCCTCTGAGTCCCACATTGCGCGCCAAAAGAGACTGTTGTGGTTTAGCCAGCGACTCAGCCACACACAGCCGCTCACTCCCTCCCCCACCTGTGGGAGAAAGTAAGAAAGCCTGTGCGTTGAGATAAGAACAATTTAATAACAACAACAGCAATGATAATGCAATGAAAAGAAAAATAATAAGGGAGGTGGAATCCAGTGTGGGGGAAGGGGGAATGACCAACCGAAACAAACCGCACATGATGCAGCCTCTCACCACCTGCCCACCCAACACCGCCAGTCTCCAAGCTGCAACCACCCCACTGCACACCAACTGCCCCAGTTAATGTACTGGTCATGGCACCACATGATATAGAATGAACATCCCATTGGCCAGTTGGGGTCAGCTGTCTGGGCTGTGGCCCTGCCCCACCCAGACTTTTGCTCATGTGGCAGAGCATGGGAAGCTGGAAAGGTCCCTCACTACTATAGGCGATACTTAGTAGCACTCAGTTGCTACTTACCATTGGCACTTTACCAGCTACAGTGAAGAGAATTAACTCTACCCCAGCCAAAAACCAGCACAAAGACCCAATTGTATTCTCCCTTTTGGTCTGCTACTCAGAGATCCTTTTCATTGACTTCAGACAAACAGTAATCCTGCATATATATCAGAATTTATTAATGGCTATGAGTCATGGAGTGCATAAATTATTTATTTTATAAGGTCGCGCTTCACCATGTACTTTAACTAGCAAGTTTTATAACTTTGATGCTAGCCATATGCTTTCTTTATTAAGTAAATTTTTAAACTATGATGTCATCAGTGTTAGTTACTAAGCATATTACTACATGTAAACAATCCAGGAGCGTGGATAATTTGAAATATATTTAGAAGTAAATGATAGAGATAAGAGTAAAATGAGGAGTGGAACATCGCTGAAAAGAGAAGCAAACAAATGTACCATTGAGCACATGTTGCCTGAAAACATTTCCCCAATGATGATATTATTGCAAACCTGGAACATCTTCTTAAAGACTTAGGTTGGAAGATTTAAATTAGCTTGAACTTTTTTCTTTATAAATTTGGTGTACTTTACCAACCATAGTAACCCCTCTTGTGCAAGGATTTGGCATTGATGTTTTGGAAAGTCTGTTCTAAAGAAGTCTGAATTTTATTTATTTTTATTTTTTTTTACTATCTCATTTTGTTCTGAAGAAACTCTGAGCTTATTTTGTTATTATGTGTTTTCACACTTGAAGGATGTTTGGTTGGGGTCAGTAATGTGATATTGGAACTACTTGTTTTGCCTAGCTGAATGTACCTTTTAAACTTAGAAAAGGATCAGAGGAGGCCGCTTATCATGGAACAGAGACACTTTGAGAAAGGAGAAAGGTTTCTATTTAAGATACTCTTCAAAAAATATAAAGAAACAATATTGTTTGTGTTTTGATTTTCCTATCAAAAAATAGATATTCAGGGAACTGTTTGTTCAGTTTGTCTGAAACTCCACAAATCTCCTATTGATTTTGATTATTTACAGTTTTACAAGGACAGAGTAGCTATTTTTGTTACAAAGAAAGGTCAAAGAAATATATACCCCTCAAAGCCATTAAAACATGAGGACTCTCGTATTTTCTTGCTACCAACAATATTTTGTTTCTTATCACTGCTATACTGCAAGAGCAGTTTTCCTAGGCTACTATCCACTGCTGTACCTCTACTAGTTTTCCAGGCATGTGTCTTGATACAAAAATGTGATGTGTTATTTAGATTTATTTGAATGTCTTCAAATTTCTGCTGAGGGGAATTGAGTCTAGTGGTGGGCTAGCAAGTTACATTGTAAGGCTTTAGTGTCTTTGTTAACTAAAGGACAAATAAGCTACTAACATTTAAAAGGCAGCACGCAGTCGATCTACAAGTTCCACTGTTACTTATATTTGTTCTTCCATGCATAATTATGAAGTTAATTATTTGGAGTTTTTTTTCCACACTCCACAGGTGCCTTGTTCCTATCGTTATGGTATGGGTTTTAAAAAGAATTCTATATTCTTTTTGTGTGTGTCATCACAATATTTTCATACAGTTTGGGAATACTGGCAAAACCACATTTATTTTTAGTTAATGGAAACAAGATTTTTACTGTGAAAGTTGTGAGTATGGCTTTTTCATTAGGCTGGGTCTAAGGTAGGTTGTTTTCCCCAAGTGCTAAGTAGATGGCTATACAGTAAAATTATTATTACTCAGACTATGCCTTGTAAATCCAGAAAAACTACTCAGAAAAAAGTGAATAAGTAGATTGTACTTGTTAACTTTTGTAGATATGAGTACAAAATTGCAGAATTTCACATGTATGGCTATAAAGTAATAAATTTTTATTAATAAGAACAATTTCCTATGTAGTACCTTTCAAACAGAAGGATTCCAATACCAATGTCCAGACCAACCTTCAAATAGGAAGTAACATACAGATATTCTAGATAGCTAGATCCCCAACTTGCTGATATGCAGAGGTAAAGAGGAGGTAAGTGCATGATCTTTTCCTCAAATCAATCCATACTTTATGCACAATAAGCACAGGACTCTATGCCTCCTGTTTCTTCCATGCTCAGCTTCAGTTCCCAACCCTATTGCCTTTTAATATATTCTCTGTCTTCTAGTGTACTCCAGCAGTTTTTAATAATCTTTCTCTTCAACCCTGTCATATTTTCAGGGTTATTCCTGTTGTGATGTATGAAATATATCTACAGAGGAAAACTCAATACTGTTACCAGGCCAAAATATTTGACAATCGTAATATTGGAATATAAAAGGTATTGATTTCTTCTGTATCAATTACTAGCATGTTAATAGCATTGTTTTATTTTTGAAACTTTGCTAGGATACTGCGGGAATGCACAGTATTCATAGTATGAAAAAAAAATAGTTTGAAGAAAAAATCTATGAACCGTGAACAAAAAAAGACAATTTTTTTAGGAAAGTTTTATTTGGTTCTGTTTTGAGCAGAAAAAAACCAATAGGACTTTAACAGTATTTCGTGTTTTAGAACCTTCTCAGTTTTTCTCTTAGGTCATTATAAATAAGCACACATGAGCTAACCATCTTGAATTGGAAGAAATACAATTGAGTTCAGATGTTTCAATGAATTTTCTAACAAGAAGAGAGTTAAGCATGTGGTCAGGATGCTAGAAGGGTGCAAGCAATCTCCATGCTTTTGAAACAAGCACCTGCCCCTGCAGGTTATTGATGGATTTGATTCTCTTTCAGAAGGGGAAGGGAGGAGGGTACATTTATGAGGTTCTTTCCAGTTATAAACTAAAGAGTTTTACAACTGCAGATTAAAATCTGCATGGTAGAAGTACACTTAATGTGTGTTTAAAAAAAATGGCACTATATAGTATATTACTAGCACTCAAAATAATCCACAAATCTCACTTTGGTGAGAAAATTAATTTAGGGGCAAATAGGGGTGAAAAATCAGAGGGATATCCAGATCAACAGATCAACCATTAAGGATTAGATGAGTTCCACAGGCGTTTTCTAACTAAATTATTTTATTATCTTCTAAGATAAGATTTATTTTAAATCTAAAAAAAATTAAAATTCTTCAAAATACAGGACCGTTCCAAAGTCAAGGAAAACAGTGACAGAAGGATCTGTGCTTTAGCTAGTATAGTTTCTTATGGCTCACAAAATTTATAGAATCATAGAACTATTAAGGTTGGAAAAGACCTGTAAGGTCATCAAGTTCAACCATCAACCCAACATTACCATGCCTCTTAAACCATGTCCCAAAGTCCCATACCTACACAGGTTTTTTTAATACCTCCAGGGATGGTGACTCCACCACCTCCCTGGGCAGCCTGTTCCAATGTCTGACCACTCTTTCACTAAAGACGTTTTTCCTAATATCCAATCTAAATCTCCCCTAACTCAACTTGATGCCGTTTCCTCTTGTCCTATCACTAGTAACTTGGGAGAAGAGACAAACACCCACCTCACTACAACCTCCTTTCAGGTAATTGTAGAGAGTGATAAGGTCTCCCCTCAGACTCCTTTTCTCCAGGCTAAACCACCCCAGTTTCCCTCAACCTCCCCTCATAAGACTTATTTTCCATACCCTTCAGCAGCTGCGTTGCCCTTTTCTGGACATGCTCCAGCAGCTCAGTGTCCTTCTTGTACTGAGAGGCCCAAAACTGAACACAGTATTGGAGGTGCATCCTCACCAGTGCTGAGTACAGGGGCACGATCACTTCCCTACTCCTGCTGGGCACACTATTCCTGATACATGCCAGGATGCTGTTGGCCTTCTTGGCCACCTGGGCACACTGCTGCCTCATGTTCAGCTGGCTGTCAACCATCACCCCCACATCCTTTTCTGCCAGGCAGCTTTCCAGCCACTCTTCCCCAAGCCGGTAGCGTTGAATGGGGTTGTTGTGAACCAAGTGCAGGACCTGGCACGTGGCCTCGTTGAACCTCATACAATTGAACTTGGCCCATTGATCCAGCCTGTCCAGATCCCTCTGCAGAGCCTTCCTACCCTCAATCAGGTTGACACTCCCACCCAGTTTAGTGTCATCTGCAAACTTACTGAGGGTGCACTCAATCCCCTCATCCAGATCATTGATAAAGATATTAATCAAGACTGGCCCCAACACCGAGCTCTGGGGAACACCACTCGTGGCCAGCTGCCAACTGGATTTAGCTCCATTCACCACAACTCTCTGGGTTTGGTCATGCAGCCAGATTTTTACCCAGTGAAGGGTACACCTGTCTAGCCCATGAGTCGCCAACTTCTCTAGGAGATTACTGTGGGAGACAGCATCAAAGGCTTTACTAAAGTCCAGGTAGGTAACATCCACAGCTTTTCCCTAATCCACTAGGCAGGTCATGTGCTCACAGAAGGAGATCAGGTTGATCGGGCAGGACCTGCCTTTCATGAAGCCACGTTGTCTGGGCCTGATCCCCTGGTTTTCCTGCACATGCCTTGTGAGCACACTCAAGAAGTATTGCTCCATAGTCTTTCCCAGTACCAAGGTCAGGCTGACAGGCCTGTAGTTCCCTAGATCTCTCTTCCGGCCCCCAAAGGAAATGTAGTTCCTTTGAGAATTGTTTGGTAATGTCATAGGTCATTTATGGCTTTAGTTCCTTAATAGCATAATAGTCCTTTCATACAAAAAATACATCTTATTCTTACTTCACTCCTACGTCTCATATTTCTTTCTTGTATTCATTTTAAAGTTCCCTTTTGGGCTATATACAATTCTCATGTGAATTGTTTGGCCTTCTAGCAAATACACTCTTTCTTCTGATTCAGTTTCGTGTGCTTACTCTCTATGAAAATCATAACACTCTTTTCTTACTCAGTTATATCTTCTGTGAAAATTTCCATACTGTTTTCCTTCTCATTGTAAGCATCATAATAATACATTTTAAAAAGCCATCAATTATTTTTATTGCATATTTTACCTGGGATCATTAGAGTAACTTGACTTTTCTTTTTTAAAAGGAATGGTAACATTTAGATTTTGGTAAAAGTGGTAGCAATTGGTAGCAAGGAATGCCTGATTTTGACCCTGCTTTGAGCAAGGAGGTTGGACTAGATAATCTGCAGAAGTCTCTTTCAACCTCAGCAATTCTTTGATTTTACAGAATAGAATGGAAAGGAATGTATTGGAAGAGGAGAGGAGAGGAGAGGAGAGGAGAGGAGAGGAGAGGAGAGGAGAGGAGAGGAGAGGAGAGGAGAGGAGAGGAGAGGAGAGGAGAGGAGAGGAGAGGAGAGGAGAGGAGAGGAGAGGAGAGGAGAGGAGAGGAGAGAGAAGAATAGGTGTAAGGGACCTACAATGATCATCTAGTCCAACTGATCTGACATCCACTAGGCAGGTGACCTTACCACAGAAGGATATGAAATTACTCAGGACTTTACCTTTGTGAACCCATGTTGACTGTGGCTGATGATGGCATTGTCTTTAAAATGCCTTTCTGCAGCACCCAGTATGATGATCTCCATCATTCTTTCATGTACTGAGGTTAGACTAAGAGGTCTGTAGTTTCCTGAGTCTTCCCTCACACCTTTTCTGTAAATTGGATAGCATAGGCTAGCTCCCAGTCACCATGGACATCTCCAGAATCCCAAGATCTTTAGCAGATGATTGAGAGGGTTTCTGCTGTAACATCTTCCAGTACTCTGAGATGAATCCTACCAAGCTTTATTGACTTATGAAGATTCAACTAATACAACTGGTCCCTTAAAATTTAAGGGTCCACAAACAGAAAGTCACTGTTTCTACCATTGTAGTTTTCCAACTGAGATGAGCCAGCAGCCCAAGGCATATTATTACTGTTAAAGGCTTAGACAAAAAAAGCTTTGAATGCCACCACATTTGCTGTATTACTATTTTCCAGGTGACCATCTTCATTAAGCATTAGTCCAATATTTTCCTTAGATCTCTGTCATGCTTTTAGCTGGGATAGAGTTAATTTTCTTCACTGCAGCTGGCGTAGTGCTGAGCTTTGGGCTTTGTATGAAAACAATGTTGATAACACACATATTGGTTGTTGCTGGATAGTGCTTATACTAGTCAAGGAGTTTTCTAGCTTCTCATGCTCTGCCAGGTGCAGAAGAAGCTGGGAGGGGAGGGAGCACAGCCAAGAGAGTGGATTCAAACTGGTCAGAGGGATATTCATATCATGTAACGTCATACCCAGTATGTCAACTGGGAGGAGCTTGCCGGGGGAGGGAGGCAGCAATCACAGCTCAGGGACCGGCAGCATCAGACAGCAGGTGGTGAGCAGTTGCATCACGTGTGTTTTGGCTTTTTTCCATTTTTCCCTTTTCCTTTTTATTATATTATGATTATTGTTATTATTATCATAATAATTTTTATTATAATTATTATTTTGTTTTAATTATTAAACTGTTCTCATCTCAACCCACAAGTTTTCTTTTCTTTGCTTTTGCTCTTCCGATTCTGTTGCCTATCGCAGATGTGTGGGGGGAGTGAGCAAGCGGTGGCGTGGTGTTTAGTTGCTGACTGGGTCTGAACCACAACAATCTCCTTTTGCTATTTTATTTAATACAGTTACAAAATAGATTTTGGTCCTGCCTTTATAATTTAAACCCAGCACTTCCACAGCAAAAGAAAATGAATGTCTACCGGTAAAGCAGCTAATCAGAATGTGTTTGGAGAACAAAATTGTAGCTACACCACATACCATGTGCTATCTCAGAGTAATGTGTCCAATCAACAGCATTATCCTAAGAGGAGGTGCTTAATTTGACTCAAGTCTTAAAACTGTGTTTTAAATAGAAATAAAATTCTAAATATTAAATAGTAATCCAAGAATAATCTAGAAATAAATGAAGACATAATTTAGTTCTATGGCTGAATCTTAATCATCATGTTCAGCTATTCTTACAGTACTACTGAGTATCAGAGTTATTAAAGTCACTCAATTAAAGAGACATTAACAAATAACAGAGGAAATAAGTTATTTGGCGTAACTATCACACGTGCACATGATCTAGGTGCTTGTATACACTTTTCTGAAATAAATGAAATTGACTTCCCCTTCCTCCCTCTATCTACAGATCGTAAGTATACCTAAGTTCACAGCTGGATCATATCTTTCTCTTTTCACCTTTTCATTCTGTATATTATATATACATTTATTTATACAGCAAAGGATTTATAAATAAATCTAGGGAGTTTTAGACTGATAAGCAGGGATACCTGAGGGAGAATAGGATGAGAAGGATGAAACAATCACTCTCCTGTGTCTGGTGTGGATCTGAAGCAGTAACACAACCAGATGGAATAAGTATTCTGTGTACTACTTCAGTTAGTTCTATGAGTGTATATCTATAAAATTAATAAGGAAAGGTTATTTAAAATACTAAAATCTTCAATGTACTGGAAGATAGTGGAACATGACCTTTTTGGTATCATCTACAACTTTTGGTTTTGCTTGGCCTTTGGTGTTACCTGGCTTAATTTTCTGCTACATAACTGCCTGAAAAACATTACCTCAGTCTAATCTTGTCCTAACTTTGAGATGATGCTTTCTTCCAACCTCAACAGAATATTTTTGAGATGGTCCCTGTGTCTATTTTCTTAGTCTGAAGAATGAGCTGTTTCCCAAATAAACAGAAACTCTCTGTTTAGGCATTTTATTGACAGAAGGAGAATATATAACCATGACTAAAAGAACATCAGATATGAATGTGATCATACACCCTGGTTTATTCCACTATAAATAAGTCTAAAACTGATTGAGATAGACCAGATAATAACTCATCAGTCTGGGGTAGTGATAATTTGGGTACTAATTAGTCCCCAGGACAGCATTTGAGAAGTATTCTTACCAAAAAGTTTTAATTTTGCTGATTAGTAAGATGTATATATGTACAAATGTATGTATACATATGTGTGCAACTCAGAGTTTTCTCTAAACTTCATTCAGCCTGTCGTGGTTTAGCACCAGTCAGCAACTCAGCACCACGCAGTCACTCACTCACTCCTCCACCCCCCTGGTGAGATGGGGGAGAGAATCAAATGTAAAAGTGAGGAAACTCATGGGTTGAGATAAAGACAGTTTAACAGGTAAAGCAAAAGCCATGTGTGCAAGCAAAGCAAAACAAGGAATTCATTCACTATTTCCCATTGGCAGGCAAGTGTTCAGCCATTTCCAGGAAAGCAGGGCTTCCGCAAGTGTAACAACTACTTGGGAAGCCAAAACTCCAAATGTCCCCCCTTCCTTCCTCTTCCCCCAGCTTTATAGACTGAGCATGTGTCACAAATGCAGATCTGTGGGTATGGCTGACTACATCAGATTTTCACACCAAATTGTCAGGAATATGATTCTTTCCCCAGCTTTATACACTGAACATGAAGTCATATGGTCTGGGATATCCTGTTGGTCAGTTGGGGTCAGTCGTCTTGGCTGTGCCCACTCCCATCTTCTTGTGCACCTGGCAGAGCATGGGGAGCTGAGAAAGTCCCTGACTAGCGTAAGCACTACTTAGCAACAACTAAAACATCTCCACATTATCAGCATTGGTTTTAGCACAAATCCAAAACATATGCCTACTCTAGCTACCATGAAGAAGATTAACTCTGTCCCAGATGAAACCAGGACACAGCCCAATGTTGAAGAAAATTAATTAGTACCTTGGGGTGTCAGTATTTCTCCATATGCTCAGTGAATATTTACTCCAAATATACTTCATTAGGAAGATAAAAAGTGTGTATGAATCAAGAGCAAACTTGAACCTCTAGTGCCATGACCACCTCCCTAGGGAGGTTGTTACATTGACCAACAACCCTCTCAGTGAAGAACCTTTTCCTAATATCCAGTCTGAACTTCCCCTGGTGCAGCTTCATTCCGTTTTCTCATGTCCTATTGCTGGTCACCAGAGAGAGATCAGCACCTTCCCCTCTGCTGCCCACCCTGCCACCTTGACGGAGTTGTAGCCTGTGATGAGACAGAGGTCACAAACCCACTGACCTCAACCACTCCTCATAGGTCTTGCCCTCAAGATCTTTCACCATCTTGGTCACCCTCCTCTGAACACACTAATAATTTGATGTCCTTCTTGTATTGAAGCTCTCAGAACTGCACACAGTACTTGAGATGAGGCTGCACCTGTGCAGTGCAGAGTGGGAAAATCACCTTCCTTGACTGGGCAGCTATGTTGTGCTTGATGCACCCCAGGACAAGGTTGACCCTTTTGGCTGCCAGGGCACATTGTTGACTAATATTCAACTTGCCATCAATATATATAAAATTAAACCGAGGAATAGAAAAATAAAACCATGTTGGTATCAAATATTCCCAGATAGCTGTTACTGTTAAGATGACTAACCCAAATGTGATTACAAATTATCACATTTTATTTTTTGTTTTGTTTTGTTTTGTTTTTAATAATTTAAACTTTATAATCAAGGTATCTAATTTAACAAACATCATATTAAATAACTATACAAGTGAAAATATTATACACATTTCATCACTTAGAAGAAAAAAGGATGTCAGCAATTTCTTATTTAGAAGAACAAAACAAACCACTTGTCTTAGCATGCATTTTGCGTATAAGTGTAAACCTGCAGTATAACATTAATAGTTAACATGCAACTTTAATCAGCTGGCATCATTGTTACCCTTCTAATTGATGGTATGTTCTAGATTCTTACAAACAAACCACAGTGTCTTTTATCTTCTTTATTCGTTCCTGTTTATTTTTGTATTTTTTAGAAATTTAAGTTTCCTGCAGAGCTGTTAGAGCTCAGAGAATGAAACATTTGAAACAAAATTTCCATAAGGCCTTAATAGTCAGGCATTAGATTTAATCTTGTTCCTAAAGACTGCAGTTTATATGATTACCTGTACTTATCATAAAGATATCTTTTCTGAACAGTTCAGGCAACTGTCAACTTTTCGTGTTTCCAAATAAGAACAATATTAAAACTAAGGCTTTATTCAGGCTCTAAAAGAGAAGTATGAGAAGAAAACTGTTCTGATTCATTCCCTCTTGTTAAAACTAAGAAGCCTGAGACATTTTATTCTACAAATTACCTCTGCCTTTCAGAGAGATGATTATTGCCTTTAACAGCAAATGTTAGACTGATTTTTTTGATCCATTTGGAACACTAAATAAAACAAAGCATCATGCACAGTGTAATAGTCATAACCGTGAGGAAAGAAAAACAGTCATCATTGCAGAGTGGTAGTTTTACTGTTGTTGACTTTAAATACTGTGTACTTGGTAACAGTTTTCAGAGGCATAACCAAGATTACGTTAATTTTGACTTGCAAGAGAAAAGGGCAATGGTGTGCTCCCTTTTGAGAGAAGAAGTCTTCCATCCCTTGCAAAACTTGATTTTATGTGTCAGGCAGAAGTCAGCAAACCAGAGCTAGAGTATATTAACATAAGTATAATTAAAACAGGAGGTCATACATTGAACTGTCAGTTCTCTCTCTTCAGCTGATCCTTTTTCTCTTTGTTGTGTTAACTCCAGCCAGGAGTTAAGCCCCCACCCAGTTTCTTGCTGACACCCCTTAGTGGGGTGTGGGTCAGAACTAGAAGAGTAAAAGCTAAAAATCTGTGGGTTGAGATAAAGGCAGTTTTATAGGTGAAACAGAGCCAGTATGCAGACATCCAGCCAATCCCTGGGAAGCAGGGCCTCAGCACACACAAGAGATGCTTGGGAAGACAAATGCCATAACCACAGGCACCCACTTTCCTCCTCCATCCCACAAAATTTTATGGCTAAACACAATGTTATATGGTATGGGATAACCCTTTGGTCTGTTCAGGTCAGCTGTCCCAGCTGTGTTACCTCCCAACCTGTTGCCCCATCCAGCCTAGTCATTGGGTGGGTGGAGACTGAAAGCAAACAAATAAAACCCCCCCCCCCACCCCCCAGTGCTGTGCAAGCAGTGCTCAGCAATAGCCAAAACACCAGTGTGTTATCAACACTGTGGATCCCAGGGGTGTCCAGTACAGGTGGGGTCTCTAGGAGCTGGTGCTGAGTGGCATGGCTTGTGGCACTTGACATCAATCTGCTGCCATGGCTGTGGCTCACAAGCAGCCCTGTTGCAAATGTCTCCACATACTGGCTGCCGACACAGCAACTGACAGATTGCTCATGCTCAGGGTGCAAGCCTTTTCTTATATCCTAGCTATAATCCTAAAGTCACAGAATCACAGAATGGGAGGGGTTAGAAGGGACTTCTGGAGATCACCTTGTCCAACCCCCTTGCTTGAGCAGACATGCTTACAGCAGGGGGCACAGGAACGCATCCAGGTGGGTTTTGAACACCTCTGGGGAAGGAGAATCCCCGACTCCCCTGGGCAGCCTGTTCCACTGCTCTGTCACCCTCACAGTAATGAAGTTTCTTCTCATATTTAAGTGGAACTTCCCGTGCTCCAACTTGTGCCCATTGCCCCTTGTCCTGTCATTGGGCACCACTGAAAGAGTCCAGTCCCATCAGCCTGGTACCCAGCCTTCAGATATTTATAACAGTTCATGAGAACCCCCCTCAGTCTTCTCTTCTCCAGGCTAATCAAACCCAGGTCTCTCAGCCTTTCCTCATACGAGAGACGCTCCAGCCCCTGATCATCTTGGTAGCTCTTGGCTGGACTTGCTTGAGCAGTTCCCTGTCCTTCTTAAACTGGGGGGCCCAGAACTGGATGCAGTACTCCAACTGTGGCCTCACTAGGGCAGAGTAGAGGGGGAGGATAACCTCCCTCGACCTGCTGGCCACACTCTTTTTCATGCACCCCAGATACCGTTGGCCTTCTTGGCCACAAGGGCACAGTGCTGGCTCATGGTCAACTTGCTGCCCACCAGCACTCCCAGGTCCTTCTCAACAGAGCTGCTTTCCAGGAGGTCAGCCCCCAGCCTGTACTGGTGCGTGGGGTTGTTCCTCCCCAGGTGCAGGACCTTACACTTGCTCCTGTTGAATTTCATGAGGTTCCCCTCAGCCCAGCTCTCCAGCCTGTCCAGGTCTCATTGGATCAACCTTTTCTATCTGGGTTCAGGTCTCTCTGAAATCTGTGCAAAATTTTTTTTTTTTGTTGTTGTTTAGTTTTGTATAGTTTTTTACATTTGCACACTTGCATTCTCTTTTTCCACACATATGTGTCAGTGCCTAATTCCTCTTGTATGTTTCTTCCTTCTTGATACTCCAATACGTCTTCCTTAGGTCTCCTGTTAAAAAATATACAGCATTTTTCTGCATTTTGATAATTCATGATAAATAGTGCTTGGTCTACTGCTATGTATATTGCTTGTGAGCATCTGGAGAGTTCTGTTCAACTCTAAAAAGACATAGAGTCAGCACCTGTGTTGTGGTTCAGACCCAGTCAGCAACTAAACACCACACAGCCACTTGCTCACTTCCCTCCACCCCTCTGGGATGGGGAAGAGAATCAGAAGAAAAAAATCTTGTGGGTTGAGATGAGAACAGTTTAATAATTAAAACAAAATAATAATTATAATAAAAATTATTATGATAATAATAACAATAATCATAATATAATAAAAAGGAAAAGGGAAAAATGGAAAAAAGCCAAAACACACGTGATGCAACTGCTCACCACCTGCCATCTGATGCTGCTGGTCCCTGAGCTGCGATTGCTGCCTCCCTCCCCCGGCAAGCTCCTCCCAGTTGACATACTGGGCATGACGTTACATGATGTGAATATCCCTCTGACCAGTTTGAATCCACTCTCTTGGCTGTGCCCCCTCCCCTCCCAGCCTCTTGTGCACCCGGCAGAGCATGGGAGGTTGGAAGACTCCTTGACTAGCCTAAGCACCACCCAGCAATGACTAAAACATCACTGTGTTATCAACATTGTTTTCATACAAAGCCCAAAGCTCAGCACTACGCCAGCTGTAGTGAAGAAAATTAACTCTGTCCCAGCTAAAACCATGGCAACTTGGTAATGGAGATAGAGCAGAAGTGTAAAAACAGCTGCCTTTAGTTTGCTTAAAGACATTCTATCTATGTAGCATTTTTTATATTTATTCTTTTTCTTTATGCAACTGAACTATTATAGATAAATAAATAAGTGGTTTATGTTATAAATTTCAGAAAGTTGAACAAGTAACAAACTGAGAAATTTCCCTGTAGTTCCTGTTTTTTCTTCAAATTTCAATTAATAGTTTTCTGGGTTTGAAATTATTATTTATCTGTCATTAATAGTAGGTATTTCAGGATTTTGAGTTTTGCATCTTGATCTTCCTTTTTTTGTTGTTTGTTGGTTGGTTTTGTTTTGGGGTTTTTTTTGTTCATCAGAAACTTCTTTCCCATGACACAGGTGTTAATTTTTAAACACAGGGCTTTTATTCTGTGAATGGTTCCCCAACTCCATGAGTAAAGAGCTGTTAACTAAGACCTAAAGAAGCAACCACTTAACACCTTTTTTGTATTTTCTGCTGGAAGGTGATGCTTCATTTTATCTTCCTCTATTGCCAACTTAACATCTTACAATATTTCCTATATTTGCCCTCTTCAAGCTGCAGACACACATAGGAAAGAAAAGAACTGTATGTTAAAATGCAGCTTGTAACATTAATCTAGAAGATGAAATATCTGATAAGGATGTTCCTAAATGAGGCATTTTAAAATAAAAGTTTGCTATAATAGTGCTTACCCCTTCTTCCTCCCAAACTCCTGGTCTATTAATCTTAAGATGTGTGTTCAGATTATTCTAAATGTGTCCTCCAACAATGCTGGGGGATAAAAACAATAACCTATATACAAATATTTTATTTGTGGCTTCAGTTTAAACTGAGCTTAATTTTTTAAATATGTCTTCAAATTTTATTTATCCTTCTGTTAAGAGTTTGCTATTTTACTTTAGGTAGGCAAACAGCTGTAAAAGTCCAGGATATGTCCAGGAAAAAAGCCAAATGAAACCTGACACAGATAATAATCAATAAAAGTCCATGTTTTAAATTATATTTTCCAGCTTCAGTGGAAATTTTCAGAAAATATAATTGCAACTTCTCTATATTTGTTTACACATCACAAGAAAATTAAATTCCTCTAAACTATAACATGTCTTGATCTGTCATGACCCTTGTCTTCTGCAGTATATTTTAGTACTCTTTAGTCCATCTACTAACTTTTTCAGTCCATCTTCTTCTACACATTTTCATGTGTATGGATGCCTTTTCATTTTATGCAGCATCTTGACATTATTGATTGTGTTTGCTGTGAGTACAGTATGAAGAGTGCTGTCCAAGTGCATGTAGGTGCTGTTTTTATAGGATATTCATATTCCTGCATCAAAACATATATGCCACTAGGCTTCAAAAATTTCTGTGTAATGATCCTCAATTGTTGTTAAACCTATACAGATAGTTATATAGTAAAAGCATACTTCATTTCTTGTAAAAGCAGTGAATATAATAGCTTCTTTTTCTCTTCAGTTCCTTAAGAATAATCCCCATGAGCAACATAAAATTATAACTTGTAAAGTACAAGATGCATTATAAATCATGTTCTGCCCACATGTAACGAATTATAACAAATGTTTGAATGTGATAGAGCTTCTCAAAAACTCATAAAAGAAAAGCAAGATGGGTAGAATAAGTATGATGTTTAAAACAACTTTGTCTTTTAAATAAACATAGATACTCACCTAGCAGGCATTGAACTATTCTATGAATTATAGTCAAAGGAAAACCTTGCCACTGATCTGAAGCTTTCAAGAAAAGTATAACACAGCTAACTATCATCTTTTTTTCTTCCATTTATGTCTTAACCGTATTCCCTATCGTATACTAAATTTCCAGTAGTTAAGTTCGTAATATAGGTCACAGGGCTCAAAGTCAAGTAACCTGGAAAGAAGGGGCATCACTTCCCTTGATGGTAGGACAAGTACACCCAACAATTGGAAAAAGTTTTATTTCAAGTAGGAACAGTTATTTTCATTGATGCCATAAGGCAATCTGCAGTACTCTGTCACAAGGTGAACAGAAGTCTATATTTTGTGGAAGACAACAAGGTTTTTAACACCCTTATTATGTGATAAATGGTATACTGAAATAATGGTATAGATTTTGTAGCATATCTTTAAAATGTCACATTAGTCACTTATTCAAAGTTATGAAATGATGCATTTTAACACAAGTAATACTATATTCATAGTCTATTATGAAATTGCTTGTCACTGAATACCCCGTGCTCTTCCTTTTTGATTATCTTCTGATATATATTAACTAATTTTTCATGCATGAAGGATAAATTTTTCCAATCCCAGATCTCTGAATCTGTCTCTAGGTAGGGGCACACTGCAGTACTGGTATTGCAAGTCTCTCTTTCACTTAAAAACTGTGCCTTACACACATCATATATACACATGTATAGGAAAAGAAATATTTCGATTTACAAGTAGAAATAATCTTTTGTGTTCTGCTTATCATGACAACCCAAGCTCTCTCTGTGAAAGTGGATACAGAACCAAAACCACCTATATAATTCGGTTCATGTAATTTAAACCGTTGAACAGTTTGCAATAACTATCCCCTACCAAACTTACTTACATTTGTCATGTCTAAACTGTGGACATAGGCATAAACTGTCAACTTTGTGCCAACATTCATCACAGAAACACTTTATTCATATAAGACTATTTAAGTCATAGCACTAAAGTTTACCCAGTTCTAGTACAACATAATGTGAAATTGCCCCTTTCACTTCATCTACTGAGCAGTCTGGGACTGCAGATGTGGATTTATTCTACAGGCTTAAGGATCTTTGCAAGCACACAGGCTAATTGTCAGGAAAAGCAACATGATGATGGATGTCAGTATAAGTCCCCAAAATAGATACTGTCAGACTCAGCAAACGAATGACTTCAGGTATCTGAGTAATCCTGTAAGCTACATTGTTCCTTTTGTATGTGGAGCTAACAGTTATATACTGACATGCCAGTAGCAAACATTTTGTGAAATATCTAGGTATATGCTATTGGAAAGGAAGAATTATTGGTGACTTGCTTCATATCTTGTCCTTTGCAAAAGTATTTGCACATCATAAGATAAAAAATAATGTGAAAATATTTGTGAATTAGAGAAGGAATTTCTAATGGCAAGGAAAATTGAACACTCTAATAGGTTGCCTAAAAAAGTGACCTACTAGCAACCTAATCCTCACCCATCAAAACTTTAAGATTGTGTAAAACAAATACTGTCAGTAATTCCTTACTTATTTAATTGTTCTTTGGTAAATGACAAGATGGGCTACAGTCATCCCCATCAAAAGTTGCTTTCAGTGACACTCTTTTAATAGAACATTCTTCTTTTAAAATCAGGATATTGAGGTTAAAATCTTGCTCCCCTTACCGTCCCTAGGTCAATTCTAGTACTGCCTTTGTAGTACTGTAGAACCAGAGATTAAGGGAACGTCCTGCAAAAACGTGCAGGGCATTCCTCAGTGGTATTGATAATTTTGGCTAACTGTTAACTGTCTCTGAAGAGTTAGATTGGTGATAAAGAAAACCTGAAATAAAGGTACAGTGATGTGATTTTTGCCTTTGTAAGGCTTGGAAGAGGGACCAAATTTGCCACATAAAATTTGGAAAGCTTGATTTCTGATATCTTGGATTGTTTTAATGCAGCAGATTGTCTGACGTTCTAGAGGTCAATGTTAAACTAAATTTATGGAACTGTTGTGGTCTGTCACTGTGGCTAGCATGTCTCTCCCCATGAAAAATCTGAGATGAGAAGTCACACTTACAGCTGGTATAGAAGGTGCTAGGTCGTTGCTATTCACAGTTGAGTGGTCCTATCATCACAGTATTATGCATCTAAGTATTAGCTCAATAGAAAAGTTACCTGGTTATGGTTTCATGTAAAGATTTCATCTGTACTGAATGGTACAGAAAAATTCAAACTGTTCATTGAAAATTGTCTAATGCAGTAGGCAGTCTAGACCTCTTACATAAGCTTTGGTAAAGTTACATTTGGAAGAAATATCAAACAAGGAATATTGGCTCTAAATTAATCAGTGTTTGAATAAGTGTTATGTAAAGGACAAAAGAAACAAGTCATGTCTCCATAAGCAAAAAGGAGAAAAAAACCCAAAACTAAAACCCGAACAAGCAGTTCTGTTCAAACACTTCCCTTATCTTATAAATGGAATAGCTCTTGAGCTTGTTTTTGTTACTGCTTCCTAAACCAGAAAAAAACTTTCAGACTGTCCTTTAAAAATAGTAAAAATAATGAGGAAGTTAGCATTATGGAAGATAAGGCAAGATAATCAAAGCTGACACACATGGATAAGAACAGAAAAGTAAAACTTTTATTAAAGTGAAAATTACAGATTTAGCTTGCTGTTCTACTACACATTAATCAGACATCTGACTATGAGATATTTATTGGCCTTAATTGGTTTGCTGCTCACTTTAGAGTGGATAGCCGAACTATATTACAGTATTAATGAGTACAATTGATCTTCTAGGCTCTGCCTTCCAATATACAAAGGTATATATGAGCATGAATTAGGTTTTAAGAGGAAATTTCTCTCTTCCTTTGCCTATGACTTATTTATGTGAGTTATTTCAAATACACTGACTTGCAATTAGTTTTCTGTGATCTAATGGATTTTAATTTAGTAGTCAAATTAGGAGCAGACAGCTAGAGTTTGCAGTGCTGGCAGGCATATCAACATTGACAGAGGTAATGAAGAACAGCACCCTGATGAGCTAGATCTGCCACCATCCAGATTTTCTTGCAATGACAAACCTGTCAGTAAATGTAATTAATGCCAAAAGACAGGATGACACAGAATTGCTTATATGATCTGTTAAGAATCAATAGCAGAAATCCCACCCCCAAAAAAAAGAAACTAAGCAAAATAAATTGTGTACTTTTGAAAAATTAAAACAAAGTCATTGTCAAAAGCCAGCAAAGGATTGTGGAAACATAACAAACTATGTAAGAAATGGGAATTAACAACTCAGGAGGTTAATTTAAATAAGATATGTGGCCTCAGTGGTAAAGGGTGATATTACTCAACCAACCTTCATAAAGTTGTGGTAAAGTATTTAACGTGTATAAGATCTCACAGGTGCAGACAAAAGGTATACATGTTGGAGACAGTAAATATTGACAGGGAGGTATCATAGCTATTGCTGCAATTCTGAAAAGGCAATAATGTGGTTGGTTACTGGGAAAGAGTTTGCATTTATTGCTGAAACAAAAGTAGCCTTAGGGTAATCCAAATTAGGTTAGTATTGTCTGCAGAAAACTGGATTACAAACAGGTCTATAGTTTAGCAAATATAATCGCTGTCCATTTTCTGTAGCAATTATTTGAAGTCTTGATCAAGTCTTAGGAAAGGTTTCTGTCAATCTGACTTCTGGACTTCTATTTGTTGTGTTGCCTTAGTCTCTCTAGACTACTAGGGTTTTTTTTCCAAGTGTTCTGCTGTCTAGACTGGAAAATTCAGTCTAAGCTCAGTTTTTGTAAATGAAGATATTGAAAATTCCCTAAAGCAAAGCAATTGTGATAGCAACTAATTTCTCTGAGACTGTTTGCACCTGTTGTGGAAAGTTATCTTCACTCCAGTACTACTGTGTTGCCTAGCTATGGAAAAATTTTGGCTGGCTCAGAATTTCTAAGGTGAACCTTCTACAAAATGCAGAGTGAAAATTCTCCATAGACATATTTCTATCTATATTAATAGTATTTAAGCACTTCTCTTCATATAAAGGTAAAGGTATTTCTCTGTGCAATCTGTGCTGTGCCAGATTTGGCTGACGTGCTTCAATGAAATTTGCACAATATGACCAATGCAACAGCATTTGCTACAACTGGCTACAAATATATTGAGTTTGCAGTTCTGAAAGTGAATTGACTTATTCAGAATAGATAGTTGCATCTTATAAAGGAACTTTATGGCGTTTTGCACCTTGTTTCCTCTTATATTTTGACTGAAATGACCTGCATGTTATAACAAAAGTGCTTTAGATCACCTTTGCTAAATTTACTGAAAAAGTTACAAATTGTCATTACTGATGTCCTCTAGATACTATACAAGCTTCTTCCTTCCTGTTCCATGGTATGTCATAGTAGAAAACTACAAAGGAAAAAAAATATGTGGTATTTTGTACTGTATGATAGTCTCAGGTAAGCTTGAATATCAATGTTTTCTACCTAATACTTCCTCTGAAAAACATTGTAATGTCCAGGCACAAAGACTTTTACAACTAAATGGAAAAACCTTTAAATTCCATTAGTAGTTGAAATTTTGTATACAGTTTTCTTGTCTGAAGGAGGAACTGGAGGAAATACAAATTAATCTTTACTTCCATTTAAGAGGTCAAGAGTTAGGGTGACATTCTTTTTCACACACTAATCTGTGCCTGATACTTTAGTTTTAGGGAAAGGTTTATTAGACTTGGGAATACACAGATATAGGCTTTAGCTTATTAAAATTTATGTTTACTAAAAAGTCTGCAATTTGAATAATATTTTTGTGTATTGATTATTCTAATGAAAATCCAATAAAGTATTCTAAGCTACTCTAGTTGTAGCATCAGAGCCTAAACCTCTAAATCATGTACACTGGACCTATTCTTCCATATGTTCGTACAACACTTAGGAAAACAGAGCTGAAGCCTAAAGTACTACTGCTGCAGCACAGAAAAATATACATATATCTGAATATACACACAAACATGTCCAGTGCTAAACCATTAGCAAATACCAGAAAAATTGTCTTTACATTCTTAATGTGACTTAATAGAAAATTTTAATTAATATTAATTTTATTATATGAATAATAAAATTATTTTGCTCTCACAGTGGGTTGCTGACTTATCATTTTATCACAGAAAAACATGGTCTTCTTTACACTATGTTTCAAGTCTTAACTTTAAAGTATCTAGGCAATGCTCCTTTGTGTTGAATTGTTCAGGAAAATTAAAAGAGACAAAATTAAAAAAAAATCCTAGAATGTTCTTTCCATTACTGTTCTCATTTTTTAAGACTTTCACTCATTTTTGAGTAATAGTTCCAAAAAATCCCAAACCCTTGATCTTGAACATGAGGTGGAGAGCTGCTGTGAAAGTTGCAGTCTGAATAAATGAAGTATGCCAAAATTGCAAGAGTATACTTGGTAACCTTACCACAGAGAATACTTCCTTCTGTTCTGTTCATTTCTATAAATGTAAATTATATACTTATAGCATTTCATGTATCTGTGACTACTTTCATATATGACAATACATTCATAATGGTTTGGAGTCTAAAATCTTGGACATGAATTGCAGTATTTAAAAATTGATGTTATAAATTTGATCTGTCTTAGACATAGGTCAGAAATGGTCTGCATGACTTATTTGAAGCTCTCTGGCTTGCACAAAAGGATGAATTTCTTTGTGTTTAGTTGCATAGGGAGTTTGCTGTAATCCTAAAGTGAGGTTTCATATAGGTAAGCAGCTAAAGACAGTCAACATACCCAGAGAGAGCGGTGGATATCCATACCTGTTTATAAAAAATGGCTGTGCATGAGTAAACATTCACTTGATTTTATTTATGACTTCTGCCTTTTCTCAAAAGCAATAAATGAAATTGAAAGATCCCATGTAATCTAGAAGTAAAGGTCAGTGCTGGTCACATGCCTTCCATCTTTGGTAGTTGAGCAGGATGCTGAAAAAGAAGTATTTTTCCACAATCTCTTCTTGTTTGCAGTGAGCAGAGTTACATTTAATGCAAAATTAACCTAGAATTCTGCAGTATTTGGTAAAAGTAAATATTCCTTTGATGAGAAACACACACTAGAAAGATGTTGCTGGATCAGCTAATATCTTAAACGTCTTTCCAATGAATATATCTTTGCAATACTGCAGTAATTTCAATCATAATTATTTTCATTAAATCTTTCTTTGCATAAACTGTTTTATTCATGCTATTATAATTTACCATATACTGTTAACAAAGCCCAGGTTATTTTATATTCCATTTCATATTCAGCTATGACTGATTAGTTCAAGCACATTGCATGATCATGCATATACATTGGCATATTTTTCATCATTTTGTCTTCAGATCTGGCAGTTTTTGTTTTCAAGTAGATGATCTTAACTAATGAGGTGCACAGTTCTTTATGTAAATCAATCAACAACAAAAAACTCCCCTGAGCTTCCTTGATCTGAAAGCTGTCTAACCATATGCAATTGACACAGCAGCAGGACAGAGGCCTGCCTTAAGACTTAGTGATTTGGGCAAGATTATCTGAAATAACAGTCAAAAACAGTAGTCTTTCCTCAAAACAAATTTTCAAGTTATAAATCTTGTAAAATGAAACTACAGCAATTTCCATTGTTACAAGTGTTACAAAAATCCTCTTTCCTAGCCACTATATCAATCAGTCTTTATAGTATGAAAGTATATTAACTTTGTTAATATATATTAGTTTGCATTATACACTGTAATGTAATGAGGTAGTGGAATTTTGCTGAAGGCTTTGGTATTGTTCATGCTTAAGTAAAACAACCTAAAGGACAGCCTAGCCTGGGAAATAAGGACTTTGCTTCTTGGAAGCTTAGAGCTGTCCATGCAGGACAAAGGATACCCCTGGACAACCAAGATAAGGCCAGCATCCCAGCTCCTCTAATGCATCTTTGAAACCCTCCCAGCTTGTATGGTGTCATAGATAAGTAACTATAGAAGGTCTGACTCCAGGGATATCTGGATCAATAGACAAGCAGCAAGAATGGCAAAAATATAGCTGCTTTGCAAAGTTTTACTGTGACTAGTAATCGGTAGTGTGGGTGTTACTGATTAGTCAAATCACATTGTACCTGAAACTTTGAAGGGTATAAGAACCATGTGTGTAAAATCACAACTGGGGTACCTCAATATGGATGGGACACCTCATGTGCATGAATAAATATTTACTCTTGTAACTCAACACCGCATCCTAACCCTTCTCCTTGGCTGGCACAGCCCAGCTGTGAATTTTTGTGACAAAGTACAAGTCCCTATGACCTAAGTGCATATTAGATGAGGAGAGACAAAGTACCCTTGTCCTGAGAAAAGAAGGAAAAAATATAACAGGAGAAAGGTACTAGAGTAGTTATTCAATACAGTGATGGATACAATACAGAGCATTTGGAGTGCCCTCTAGCTTAAATATATTTTGTGATAGTCAGAGAGATTATGGTTCAACTCTTCTCAACTCTTTGATCTTGTCCTACTGTTATTTCAGAACTGGCTAGCTCTTTGGTTTGCCATTAATTATTTGTAGGAGCAACATTTTGTTTAGATGAATTTTTTATGTCTTTATGTAGTATTATAACATTTGAAATTTAATGTAAAACTTAATAGTTTAATGTGTTTACATTCCTCAGAAATGTATTTCAAAAAATGGTTGAGGTTTTTGATCTCTGTAGTGTTTTTTCTTTTGATTTCTTTTTTTTTAATCTAGCTGCCTCACTCAGGTATTTAAATGCCTAACATGACTCAAGATTCTGGATTAGGTTTATATATAAATCCTTTTTATTAGAATGACTTTGAGCTGCAGAAAGTATGTTAGTTTTAGAAATAATGTCATGGACTGAAGTTTCTGCAGACATACTCAGACTAAAGGTACCTATCCAAAGGTAGACAGGGGGTTCGCACAGCCTAAGCATGGAATACCTATAGAATCATACAGTCAAAAACACAAAGAGAGATCTTCAGAAGAGCCAAGCCAACATCAGCTGTATTGACTTAGCTTCTTATCTAGTTTGCAGCTTGCAACTTACTGTTGCTGTGGTTACATGGTGATTATTTCTCCAGTTATTTTAAAACTTAGTCATATTTATGGGATGCAGTCTGATCATGAGATGTTTTCTAATCAAATAAGCCTAGTGAAATCAAAAACTTTTACCCAACTCCTTTTCCATCAATGTCAAAGTCAAAATTTAATTCAGTGAAAATTTTAAATTAGCTTAACAGTACTTAGAATAAAAGCTTGTTCATCTTTCATGGTTAATGTGTGTCATTTTACCTTTAAAAGATAATTTTACTAGCAAACTCACTTGAAAAAGATCAAGCTAACAAAGTAGCTTAAATATTCAAATACTTATTCTGTGTGTTTCAGGAAAATGTCAGGTTTGAAGGATAGGAAATTTTGAGTGGTGGCATGTATATGTCTATGTATCTATATGGTGAGGCACAGTATAAATCTTAATGAAACAAGAAGTTGGTGTGTCTGTTGTGCTTTCTTTAAGATCTTCACTAAATCATTCCAACTACACAGACAAATTTGGATGCAGAGATTTTGATCAATCATTTGAATGAATGATTATTTGATTACACATAAATTTATATTTAGGTCTGCAAATTAAACATTTTTGCCATTTTAAGCTCTATATTCATACTGATGCCACATTCTGGAGCAAAAGCACCTCAGCTCTGTACTGCGAGTTTATATTTGCAATGAAGAACAGTTGTATTAATTGCCACTAAAATTCCTTTTAGTACAAAACAGAATTTGAACATTGAAAATGTGGCTACTGGTCTAAATTGTTTTTGTTCTTGAAATCAGTATCTATTATATAATGCTTTTATTATCCACGTTAGCTTTTGCATCACTGTTCTGCACACCCAATTAAAAAAATTTGTAGTGTACTTTGCATTGACAACTCAGATGATGAATGTTGGTTTTAATTTATTTTACTTTCCCACCCATCCTTGAAATCTCCTCTTTAGCATAAACAATGGGTTGAGAGATGACTAAAAGGTGCTGCTTTATACTCCAGCAAATTTATCTTTTTTTCTGCTCTGAGAATATAAATTAGGGTTTTCTAAGTTCTGGTATTTTTGGGAGGATAATTCTCCATCTCTAACCCAAATTAGTTAAATATTCATTCATAAAACCAAGGAATTGTTTTCAGAACTGTAGTTTTTCATGGCAATATAGAAATAATCATGAATAAAGATGAAATCTAAAATACTCAGGTAGTGTCATTAAGATTGTTAAGATTGTTAACTAATGTTAAAATTAGAGATAAGCATAATTATTTTGATAAAAAGGTTCTCAGGTCTTTACTTTTGACATCGTATGCAATAAATAAACAATGCATAATCTGAAATAGAGGCCTATGCAAGCAGGAAATAACTGATGATTAATTTTAACGTATTATCCTTGTTAGACTTCAATTATTCCTTAAGTTCTGGAACCCTAAATTATAACATGTTTTCAGATATAGCATTTAGAGAAAGGCAATATAGTACAAATCAGATTTGCGGTAATTTTAGTGGTTGTAATAGAAAGATTACAAAATCTTAAACCATTTATAATTAAAAAAGACTTACAATAGTATATGGCATTTTGTTATGTTGTTTTGGATGCAGCAGCCAAAGCATTTGGACAAGTACATAAGTGATTAATATTTTTGTTGAGAAATTTCATTGCTTTCCTTTTCTTACACTATCATCTTCCTGGCATACACAATGAGTTTGACAACAGAAAACATTAATGTAGAGAATACTTTCTGCTGAATTTGTGTACTAAAACCCCCTAACAACCCCTTTAATTTCTGCTACTTCCTTTTTCTTATCATTTTACCTGCACAGTGTGGATCTACTCAGGGTGTTGTCAGGGCTCCTGGCTATTTGAACTGTTACTGCCTGCTTGCACAAGCTGCTAAACATGTAAAAATGCATTTCTCACCTCTAATGCCTCAGTACAACATCTGCTATTTCATAAGGGATTCTTAAATTTATGATGGCTTGAGCCATATTGTTTTATTTTTAGTTTTTTTTAGTTATGCTTTTGGTTTTTTGGGGGGCAGGAAGGGAAAGATATTTTCTTTGATCCCTAAATTCTCTTTTATCCTTTGTTTGGCAGAACGTTATCAATTTTTCATGTCTGAAACCCTTTCTATCTCAGATCTTTCAACCTTGCAATGGTAATTGCTGCTAATCTGTGGGCTGCATTTAATTCTGTCTGATCTATTAACATTAACTTTGCTCTTAAATACTTCTGAAACTAGTACAAGACACAACTTTTGGAGATGATGCTCATTTCCAAGGTTGAAATCACCTTTCATTTTCCACATGAAGTTTAGTTCATTAGGATTATTCTCTATAGTCAATGATTGCATCCAGCCTGGGCTCTCAATAGATCTCTTTCTTGTTATAAATGTGTGAGGAGGGGGAAAGAACAACAGAAGCAGATTGAGAAGAACGAGCACTGAATAGATTGTATTCATGAGCAAGTCATGAGTCAGGAGCATGAAAAAATCTCTCATTTTTTAAACAAATCTTGTTAGAACTCATAAGAAGAATCAAGAAGTTTATTATAGTAATGACATATTACAGTGTAGGGGTTCATGTTGGCTGGACCCCAGGTACCACCAAGCTGGTCTATCACTCCCCTCCTCACCAGGACAGGTGCAGGGAGAAAAATGAGATAGAAAAAAATCTCATGGGTCAAGATAAAGACAGTCTAATAAAAGCAAAAGCAAAGGCTGTGGATGGAAACAAAAGGAAAACAAAGGGTTTATTCTCTACTTCCCATCAGCAGGCGATATTCAGCCTTGTCCTGGGAAGCAGGGCTTCAGTATATGTAGCAGTTGCTCTGGAAGACAAATATAATAAAAACAAATATCCCCCTTCCTCCTTTTTTATCTTAGCTTTTATTTCTGAGCAGATGTCACATGGTATGGAATATCCCTTTGGTCAGTTTGGGTCTGCCATCCTGGCTGTGTCCCCTCCCAAGATCTTGCACACGCCCAGCCTTCTCATGGGAGGGGGAAATACTGGAGAGACAGCCTTGATGCTGTGCAAGCACTGCTCAGCAGCACCCAAAAAACAAATTTTTTTTCTAAAATCTTAGCCAAAACATAAAGATATTATCAATAGCTTTCTACATACCAATACAAAGCACAGCACTATGAGGACTGCCATGGGGAAAATTAACTCCATCTCAGGCAGATCCAATATGCACAGATGTCACTAGAAAAATCCCTAGTCTGGTAAGGTCCTAAAACTATTACCCACTACTGGTTCTTTTTTCTTCAGCAGAGAAGATGTAACAAAGAGAAAGACAACGGCAATCAGAAAGGATTTCAGAGTCTTGGGGTGTTTGGCTGAAGGATTAGCTGCCTACATAGTATTTTCTTCGATCTTTTCAGTAGCAGGGAATAATATTGAATGGAAGAGGCAGACCCAGCTGATCAAAATATGGCTCTGAGGCTGGTGTCATTGGCGAATTTTGGGTTTTTTGGTCATGGGATGGTCTATTCATTGCCAGGTCTACCCACATCCAATGGGATGCACCTTTCTGAGAACGGGAAAATGGTTTTTGCCCAGGAGCTAGCAGGGCTGATTGATAGAGCTTTAAACAATATTGGAAGGTGGAAAGGGACAGTACCAGGCAGTCAGTGACGAGCAATGGGATGGTGTGCCAAAGTTCAAGGAGCTACGTGCTAGTGAGATTCTTCATACTGCTCCACATGGCGATGGACTCAATGAACCATACTTGAAGTGTTTCTACACAAATGTGCGCAGAATAAGGAACAAGCAAGAGGAGCTGGAAACCTTGGCCCAGTCTCAGAGATATGTCATCATTGGCATAAGTGAAATCTGGTGGGATGAGTCCTGGGACTGGTGTGCCATGATGGATGGTTACAGCTCTTCAGGATGGATAGGCAGGGCAGACAAGGCTGGGGAGTGGCATTGTATGTAGTGGAGGAGCCGGAATGCATGGAGCTTGCACTTGGTGATGGCACAGCTGAGACCCTCTGAGTAATGACTAAGGGAGAGACAAATAAAGGTGATGATATTGTGGGAGTCTACTATAGGCCACCCAGCCAGGATGATGGCACTGATGAATTATTCACTAAGGAACTAAGGGATGCCTTTAAGACATCTGCCCTCATCCTTATGGGGAACTTCAACTTGCCAGATGTCAAGTGGGAATAGCACACACCTGGGGCAAACAGGTCCAGAAAAGTCCTACACCATCTGGACAATAACTTCTTTGTACAGGTACTAGGAAACTGATGAGGGAAGGCACCTGTGTCAATATGTTGCTTAGTAACAAAAAGGGTATTGTAGGTGAAGTGGTGATTGGCGGCTGGCCACCATGTACCAGTACTTAAGGGGTAGCTACAAAGAAGATGGAGACTCCCTTTTTACCTGGAGTCATATGGAGAGGATGAGGGGGAATGGACACAAGTTGCTCTTGGGGACATTCCAACTGGACATGAGAGGGAAATTTTTCACAGTGAGGACAGTTAACCATTGGAATAATCTTCCCAGGGAAGTGGTTGACTTGGCCACGTTGGACACTTTCAAGATTCATCTGGACAGGGTGCTGGGCCATCTTGTCTAGACTGTGCTCTTCCTAGAAGGATTGGACTAGATGATCTCTGAGGTCCCTTCCAACATGTTACCCTGTGATTCTGTGTGATTCTGTGATTCTGTGATTTAATGCTCACTTCGCCTCCATCTTCAACACCAATGATGGGCTCCTGGAATCCCAGAGCCCAGGGCTAGACAACCATGAGTGTGGGAATGATAAACTCTGAATTAACCCCAAACTTGTGCAGGACTTATCACTCCAGCTGGATCCCTATAAGTCAATGGTGTCTGATGAGATTAATCCAAGGGTACTTAAAGAGCTGGCTGGTGTCATAGTGAGACATCTCTCAATGATTATACACTCCTAATGCTCTTGGGAATCTGGAGAAGTCACAGTTGACTGGAAGCTGGCAAATATTGTCCCAATCTTCAAGAAGGGCAACATGGATGAGCCTGGTAACTACAGGCCCATCACTCTCACTTCTGTGCCTCGTAAAATTACAGAGAAGATTAGTCTAGGAGTTATTGAAAAACACCTGAAAGACAATGCAGTCATTGGTCCCAGCCAGCACAGGTTCACGAGGGGAAAGTCCTGCCTAACAGATTTGATTTCCTTCTATGACAAGGTTACCCGGCCAGCTGACCAAGGGAAAAGAGTCAGTGTGATCTTTCTGAATTTCAGTAAAGCTTTCGATACTACCTCTCACAGTATCCTCCTGGACAAAATGTCCAGCATAGAGCTGGATAAACACATAATGCAATGGGTGAGCAATTGGCTTGATGGGTTGGGCTCAGAGAGTCATAGTAAATGGGGTTATATTGGGCTGGTGGCCAGTCGCTAGTGGGTTTCCTCAGGGATCCATCTTGGGGCCAGTACTTTGTAATCTCTTTGTTAATGGCTTGGAAGCAGGACTTGAAAGAATACTAATTAAGTTTGCTGATGACACAATACTGGAAGGATCTGTTGACACCCTTGAGGGCAGAGGGGCCCTGCAGGGGGATCTGGACAGACTGGAGAGCTGCGCAATCACCAACTGTATGAAGTTTAACAAGGGTAAGTGCCGGATTTTGCACCTGGGGCATGGCAACTTTGGATGTACACACAGGCTGGGGAACGAGAAGCTGGAGAGCAGCTCTGCAGAGGGGCACCTGGGGGTTCTGGTCGATGGCAAGTTGAACATGAGCCAAAAGCGTGCCCTGGGCAGCCAAGAGGGCCAGCCATGTCCTGGGGTGCATCAAGCACTGTATTGCTAGCCAGTCGAGGGAGGGGATTGTCCCGCTCTATTCTGCACTGGTGCGGCATCACCTCGAGTACTGTGTGCAGTACATTAAGGATACAAAACTCTAGAGAGTGTCCAGAGGAGGGCCATGAAGTTGGTGAAGGGTTTAGAGGAGAAACCGTATAAGGAGCAGCTAAAGTAATTTGTTTTGTTCAGCCTGGAGAAGAGGAGACTAAAGGGAGACCTCATCACAGCCTACAGCTTCCTCACACGGAGAAGAGGAGGGCCGCGTGTTGATCTCTTCACTGGTGACCAATGACAGGACCTGAAGGAATGGCAGGAAGAAGTGCCAGGGGAGGTTTAGGTTGGATATTAGGAAAAGTAGGAAAAGGTTCTTCACCCAGAGGGTGGTGGAGCACTGGAATAGGCTCCCCAGGGGGGCAGTCACCGCACCAAGCCTGACACTATTCAAGAAGCATTTGGACAACACCCTCAGACACATGGTGTGATTTTAGGGTTGTCCTGTATATGGACAGGAGTTGGACTTGATCCTTGTGAGGCCCTTCCAGCTCCAGACATTCTATGATTCTATGATTCCAGTAACTTGGAATGTGTACATACAAATAAATACACAAAAATACATGTGTTAGTATTTAGTAGTATCATTATGTGTTTAGGATTTACTTCTGTTGTTATGTGCACCAAACATTCTACCACTGAGAACATAGCTTTCATGTACCACTAGTGACATACCTTTGGGGTTGTCCTGGTTTCAGCTAGGATGGAGGTTTTTTTCATAGTAGCTAGTATGGGGCTATGTTTTGGATTTGTGCTGGAAACAGTGGTGATAATGCTGAGGCGTTTTAGTTGTTGCTAAGTAACTCTTACACTGGTCAAGGACTTTTTCAGCTCCCCGTACTCTGCCGGGTGCACAAGAAACTAAGAGGAGACACAGCCAGAACAGCTGACCCAAACTGACCAGAAGGATATCCCAGACCATAAGACATCATGCTCAGTATATAAAGCTGGGATAAGAAGAAGGAAGGGGGGTCATTCAGAGTGATGTAATTTGTCTTCCCATGTAACCATTACACCTGATGGAGCCCTGCTTTCCTGGAGATGGCTGAACACCTGCCTGCTGATTGGAAGGAGTGAACAAATTCCTTGTTTTACTTCGCTTGTGCACGTGGCTTTTGCTTTACTTATTAAACTGTCTTTATCTCAACCCATGAGTTTCCTCACTTTTACAATTGATTCTCTCCCCCATCTCACCAGGGGGGTGGAGGAGTGAGTGAGTGGCTGCGTGGTGCTGAGTTGCTGACTGGGGCTAAACCACGACAGGGACAAAGTGTGTTCTGGGCATATGTTTGGAGGATGGACATAATCATTTATTTTAGTAAATAATTCAAGTGATATAATTACTTGTGGGACAATGCTAAGTTTAGTGATTGCTTTCACCCTAGGTAATCTGCTGGAACAGAAAGCTTTTCCCTTATTTTAAGATTGGTAGAAAGTCAGATTGCTCTTTTGTGAAGTTAGTACCTCATGATTCACAGAGACTGGTGTGCTGTTCATCTCTTCCTCTTCCAAGAGTTATGGAAGACAAATAATTTCCTGTCCCTCAGAAACAAGGTGTCTTCAACTTTTAAATTAGGCTCATTTCAGAGTTTTTCAAGCAAGTACACAGGTGACTTATGCAGTGTTTCTTGATGTTTCCTGGTGAGGTGGCAATGTTAAGCTGATGGTGTATATACAAAAAATCATATTAAAAGAGAGCAAAGGAGTTCAGTGTTCTTCTAAAGTCACTTTCACACACACACAGTTGCTGCTGCAGAAATGTGTGATCACAACCACAGGCAACAGGAGAAGGATGAAAGGTCAGTTCATTTTAATGATATATTAACTGTGTGAAAATAATGCAATATCATGACTGAATATTTAAACTTTGGTTCAGACTTTGTGCACACATCAGCTTTAATGGGCTGTTAATTTTGCATATGCAACAGAGGTATATTTTTGTTACCAAAGACAAGCATTCATAAAAATTGTGGTATATTTAAGTGCATGCAAAAATCTCATGTTTCATCTCAACTGTTCTGAGACTCGTGATCCTTTGAGTTGTGAACAGGTTACACGTCTGTCATGAGATATTTTTACATTTTATATTTAATGAGAATTGAAAAGCTATATTAAAATATTCTGTTGTATGTGAAGTATCTGTTCCCAACACCCATTCTCATAAGCCTATGACATACTGTTCAAGCAGGGTCTGTGACTCTTCCTAGTAAGAGAACAAGATCAGATGTCTGTCACAGTGAAAATAGTGTGACACAGCTACTTTTGTAATAGATAGCAGCTGCAGCAACTGTGATGGCTGAGAGAGGAGCTCTTGCGTATAGAAGCCAGAAAAACTAATATGAATTTTGTAGAACACATAGTAATCAATTACAGTGGACTAGGCATTATACTTATAATGGTTTCCTGAGGTGAAAAGATCAAAGTCTGTTTTAAATACTAGTATATTTAAAATGTAATTAATTTTTTATGGTGATATTTTTGTTTTCCCACAACACTATTATCAATGCTCCTGTTGTTGCATCATGTAATATTATATGCAGAAAGGCGTTGAGGAGAGCAGTTTTAAATTATGTTCACAGATAATTTAGAAGGAACATTACACTCTCTTGTTCCACCACTGCACTGGTGAACATATTCATTGATGGTAAAGCAAAGTCATCAGGAATCAATTCCCTGATCGAGACTTTTAACTTGGTAAATCATCTGCATAAATACTTAACCTGGGAAATCCCAGGACAATTTAAAGCATATTTCCAGTTAAATCTGTCTTGAGGAACAGCAAATAGAACAGTACAATATTAGCTTTAGAGTTAGTAGGGATATTTATTTTCCTTTCACCTGCATGTGTATTCCTGT
The DNA here is from genome assembly GCF_949628215.1 of Phalacrocorax aristotelis. Lineage (NCBI taxonomy): Eukaryota > Metazoa > Chordata > Aves > Suliformes > Phalacrocoracidae > Phalacrocorax > Phalacrocorax aristotelis. The sequence goes on along the minus strand of NC_134311.1, from coordinate 35,640,979 downwards.
TCTGCTATGAAGATATCATTGGCAGATGTTTAGAATGTAAACAGGAGCTGTATGAATGTGACTTTTCACAGTTGTTGCAAAAGTCTGATAAAGGCAACCTGCTCTAGTTGACCCTGCTTTGAGCAAGGAGGTTGGACTAGCCAATCTACAGAAGTCCCTTTCAACCCCAACCATCCTATGATTTATAGAATAGACTAGAATAGACTAGAATAGACTAGAATAGACTAGACTAGACTAGGCTAGACTAGACTAGACTAGACTAGAATAGAATAGAATAGATTGAGAACTGGCTGAACAACAGAGCTCAGAGGGTCGTGATCAATGGGGCAGAGTCTAGCTGGAGGCCCGTAACTAATGGTGTTCCCCAGGGGTCTGTCCTGGGTCCAGTCCTGTTCAATATATTCACCAATAATCTGGAAGAAGGGAAAGGGTGTAACCTCAGCAAGTTCACTGATGATACCAAGCTGGGAGGAGTGGCTCATACACCAGAAGGCTGCGCTGCCATCCAATGAGACCTGGACAGGCTGGAGAGCTGGGCTGAGGGGAACTTCATGAAATTCAACAGGAGCAAGTGTAAGGTCCTGCACCTGGGGAGGAACAACCCCACGCACCAGTACAGGCTGGGGGCTGACCTCCTGGAAAGCAGCTCTGTTGAGAAGGACCTGGGAGTGCTGGTGGGCAGCAAGCTGACCATGAGCCAGCACTGTGCCCTTGTGGCCAAGAAGGCCAACGGTATCTGGGGTGCATGAAAAGGAGTCTGGCCAGCAGGTCGAGGGAGGTTATCCTCCCCCTCTACTCTGCCCTAGTGAGGCCACAGTTGGAGTACTGCATCCAGTTCTGGGCCCCCCAGTTTAAGAAGGACAGGGAACTGCTCAAGCAAGTCCAGCCAAGAGCTACCAAGATGATCAGGGGCTGGAGCGTCTCTCGTATGAGGAAAGGCTGAGAGACCTGGGTTTGATTAGCCTGGAGAAGAGAAGACTGAGGGGGGTTCTCATGAACTGTTATAAATATCTGAAGGCTGGGTACCAGGCTGATGGGACTGGACTCTTTCAGTGGTGCCCAATGACAGGACAAGGGGCAATGGGCACAAGTTGGAGCACGGGAAGTTCCACTTAAATATGAGAAGAAACTTCATTACTGTGAGGGTGACAGAGCAGTGGAACAGGCTGCCCAGTGGAGTCGGGGATTCTCTTTCCCCAGAGGTGTTCAAAACCCACCTGGATGCGTTCCTGTGCCCCCTGCTGTAAGCATGTCTGCTCAAGCAAGGGGGTTGGACCAGGTGATCTCCAGAGGTCCCTTTCAATCCCTCCCGTTCTGTGACTTTAGGATTCTGTGATTCTCAAGAGAAGAGAAGAGAAGAGAAGAGAAGAGAAGAGAAGAGAAGAGAAGAGAAGAGAAGAGAAGAGAAGAGAAGAGAAGAGAAGAGAAGAGAAGAGAAGAGAAGAGAAGAGAAGAGAAGAGAGAGAAGAGAAGAGAAGAGAAGAGAAGAGAAGAGGAGAGAAGAGGAGAGAATAATCTTAAACATCATAATAGCACTTTGATTTCCTCACTTGTTAAGATGGTCAGTGTATCTTAGGACAAACTGACACAGTGATCTTATTGGTCATTTTACTGTTCAAATATTTAACAACTTGGTTTTTAGAATACTACCTAAGTATAGTAAATCATACACACAGAGAAAAAAAAACCCAAAAACACAACCCAAAAAAAACCCCCAAAACCAAATCTACATGTGGTTCAATGTTACATATTTATGGAGAGAAAAAAAATAATCAGATGAAAAAATGAAGAAAAAAATCATTCTGTGATATTTCTAACAGACACACACACACACACATATATATATGTATATATAACTGTAACTTGACTTAGCTTTCTTGCCTCATTCCACAAACTCTTGACTCCCTCCAGTAATATATCTGCTTGGTGTTCAGCTCATGGTCTTACAAAATCTGTAATTTCTTTTGAAAATTTTCTTCCTGCAGAGATGGTGCCTTTATTATGCTTGAGCAGCTGGTTAGTTCTTACAGGGTTTGGTAGAATTCAGTGTGCATGGTATAATACAGATGTAATTTGTAAAAATAAAGATCACAAGATGCCTCAAACTTTTTGTAAAATAAAATGGAAAACTCAGACAAAATTAAATACTGCATACTGGACAAAACAAGAATGCTGTTGAGCTGGAAAAGATAAAAAGTGTCATTCTCTCCATCAGCCTGAGCTAAATTGGGATCAAATACCTGTTATGATTTATCTTTTCCTTCATAAGACAACCGTGTTTTTAGGTATTCTATTTGTTTTTCAGAAACTACAGAAGCCCAGATTAGTTTAACTTTTATAGAATACCATAATATTCTATGTATTCTTTTCAAGAGTAAAATGGATTCCACTCTATTTGAAAATATTTAAAATGTTATTAATGCATTCTTTAAACATCTTAATATCTACTTTCTTTCAGAGTTATTCACTACTATGTTAAAATACCTTGACTCTTGAAATAATTATTTTCTCCCCTCCCTGATATCTAACAAACCAAATATGAAATCGCAAATGCCATGTGATGAGTCCAGAAAAGTGAATCTGAAATCCTAACAAAAAAAATACAGGTCAGAAACTCTTCTATCAGAGTATGCCAAAGTATGAGAAACAAATACCTTGTAGAAATATGTCATTTTTGTTGAATTTTTAGTTGGAAATTCACAAGATATTTAATAGCTGGTATTCTTAACTTTATGTTATACTGTAATTTCTTATCGCAGTATTTTAAAGCATAATTTCAAATTTTTTTAAAATATTGTGAAAAACCAGGCAAATAGATTTTGCAATCTTTGTATTTTCTGAACAATACCTATGCAACTGTGATCAGCTATATAAATAATATGCAACCTGTCAAAACCTATTTCAGTATGAAGCAAATTAGGCCTTTATCTTCTATAGACCAAATGGGCTAAAGAAGCTATTATATGGACATATTACTATTTAGAAATGTGAAAAATGGCTCTGTGCATTCAAGTTATTCATTAGAAAACAGCTAGTGCATTACTATGAAGAAAGAATGAAGAGGGTTGTTGCCAGAGACTGTAATTAGCTTCCTCAAGAGATGTATTTTAAAATACAGAATAAGAAAAGCCTACAACAAAGATTTATATATTGGGTTCTGCAAGACGGTCACTTGAACCTTAACTTTCTCTGTCATTACTGTAAAGACACTTCAATGGCTCAAAAACCAATTGAACTTTGATGTCTCCCACCTCCACGCAGTATGTCGTAAGGTACTGCAGTGCAAAAACCTTAATGGGTAATGATGTCTGTTAATATTTCTTCTCTTTCAAATAGTGGAATCACTGGGATGTCATTTTTAATACAATATTGTAATAAGTATTTCCATTTCTCTCCTGTTATGACAATGGTATTTTTCCATAGATAATGATTTTCATTTATCCCCAATATGTCTATTATTGTAATTTTTTATAATATTTTGCAGAAGTTTTAGGTGATAATTCTTTCCCACCCATTAGGAAAATGTGGCTCTCCCTTTTACTTTTTTAGTACTTATTACTCCCACATTACCAAAGATAGCAAAAATTGATGTAAGTTAAAAAAAAGGGGGATGTTGAGATTTCAGTTTTTTAAGTATCATCAGGGTTCAGGCCATAAACTCCAAATTTCAGCAATGAAAACACAGAAGTATATGCATAGACACCTCCACCTCCATAGGTGAATATTTAGTCAAAAATTCATTTAAAAAATATCTTTTTATTGTTGCTAGAAATTCCATGGTTTGTTTATTTGCAGCAGAACTTTAAAAATAGTAAGGGCAAATAATGGAAAATTAGTTTGGTAACCTAATTTTGTATTTTCATGAGATTCAGTAATGCTTCAGTTCAATATGCCCCTACAAATAAAGATTTTTAATAATTAATAATAATAATCATTATCACAATAATAATATTCACAATAATAAAAAACAACAACAATAATAATTATAATCATCATCACCATCATCTTTCAGAGAATCACACAGAATCACAGGTTGGAAGGGACCTCAGAGATCATTTAGTCCAACCTTTCTAGGAAGAGCACAATCTAGACCAGATGGCCCAGTACCCTGTCCAGCCGAATCTTGAAGGGGTCCAATGTGGCCAAGTCAACCACTTCCCTGGGGAGATTATTCCAATGGTGACTGTCCTCACTGTGAAAAATTTCCCTCTCATGTCCAGTTGGAATCTCCCCAAGAGCAACTTGTGTCCACTCCCCCTTGTCCTCTCCATGGGACTCCGGGTAAAAAGGGAGTCTCCATCTTCTTTGTCGCTACCCCTTAAGTACTGGTACATGGTGATGAGAGCCCCTCTAAGCCTCCTTTTCTCAAGACTGAACAAACCAGTTCTCCCAGCCTATTCTCATATGGCAGGCTTCCCTGTCCTTTGATCATCACCTTCTCTGGACCCCTTCCAGCCTGTCCATGTCTTTTTTGTATAGTGGGGACCAGAACTGCACACAGTACTCTTACAACATTTCTGAATTTATATTTATAAAATCAGAGGTAACAAAGGTAAGTGTATGCTCTTTTATTTTATTTATCTGACTACAAAGCCCTGCTTAGACAGTATTTCAACTCTTATCATTATGATAAACAATATATTGTGTTTACAAAGTGTTAATCTTTTTACAGACATCCAATTTCATATAGAGATGTTCTCGTATGATTAACATGAACATTTCATAAAAGTTAGTGGAAATTTTACACTGTGTAATAAAATGTTGTGCCATTTCTCATGAACTTACATTATAGTTTGCTATACTCTAAGAAAGAATTTGTAGTACCTCACAGAATAAGTGTTAGATAAAGTTAATGAACATATTTCTGTACTTCAGTGTTAATAAATAATGTATCCTTCAAAGTCTTGTATAAAAGGTGAAATCTATTAAAGATTTATATTTGAGAGAACATGGCATATGTTTGATATTCAACTACAGTTAATCAAGTTGCTTTGATTTTATCATAATGTTAATAATTATTCATGTTTATCATGCATTTTCAAATGAAGAAAGGTACTAAGGCAACTAAAAGAAACCTTTTTTCCCTTCATTCTTCAGTTTATTTTTAAATTAACATGAAGTGGCGTATTATTCATCAATGTATTCTGATACTTGTTTTACTTAGCTGCAAACAACAGGTCCTCATCAGTAGAATATATGATATATATTTAAGAAAGACTGATGGGTGTCATTGGATATTGTGCTCCATTTAGATTCAAGCATTGTAATTAGGTTTTGTTCTAAACAAAGCTTTCAGTCTACTTACAATATATGGCATAAGAGGTGGAGTTTTCTATGATGGGTCAAAAATTCTGATTCTAAGTGGTTAGTCAGCAATATTCCTCTGTCCAAATAGTAGACATTCATTGAACTATTAGTTTAATTCATTGAACCATTAGCATATTCATTGAACTATTATTTTAATTTTTTGCTGAGGTATTTAACAAAATTCTTCAATCCCAAATCTTTGATAATAATATTTCAAATATGCAAGATATTAATTAAAATTAAATTGTAATGATATCTTTTTTTGACTGTGTTCTTTATTTGTCAGATTCATCATAAAGGATGTAAATATAATTCATGGGAAATTATATTTAGCAGGAAAGCATCATTACTTCAGTTAAAAGATGTAGAAACCCAGTCATATAGGAGTGAAATGACTCATGAATATTAACTAATTATTTGTATTATATTAGAAACTAATTAGAAACCTTGTTATGTTGACCTTATTAAGAGTCAGCTTTTGATTTAGACACACAACTAGACATACATGAAAAGCATAAAAAGACAACATAGCCTTTTATAGACCATTAAGCATCTTTTTATATGCATTTGTGTACAGTTATTTTATGTATTGACTATATTATTTTAGTGCAAACCTCCAGCTCTGTGTAGGTATTTTTCTTGTTTCAGGATATTTTAAAAATGAAACCCTACTTATGTTTAAGTAAAATTCGTAATTCCATTTTCTCCTCTGCTAAAATGGGAATGCCATCTGAACTCAGTACCCTGATATAAGTCATCTGTTGCCCGAATTTTATGACAGCATTATGCTATTATTATATACAGCTGAAGTCACATTATTCCTTCTGTGAGACTAAAGAATACTTCTGTGAACAAATTTTGCTCTCATGAATTTTGGGAAAGCAAGTATGATCAATTTTGCCCAGCTTTATACACAAGTGACACAGCAAATTACTCACCCACAGAGACTGGGAATAAGAAAATTATAAAACACCTGTTTAGATCGATGCTGCCATTTAAAGTAATTTTCAACAAACTGTTTATAGATGCACCTGACCCTCTTTCTTTCTTCTTCATTCCTTAAACTTCTTGTATTGAGAAAAAGCTACTCCACAGCTTTGGAAAAACAGTTATTAGAAAGCAAAGCATATCAATAACAAGCAAAGAGTATTATTAGCTCAAAAGGTACGTAAACTTATAGGTCAGTCAGTAAACTACATATAAAGCATAGCAGAATGAATAGTATTCTAATCTGCCTAATTCAACTCCTAAATCAAATATGAGAATATCTATTGTATACTGTGCATTAAGAGTTTCAAAATGAATACACCTTAGCTCTCTGTAACTGCTGCAGTTATATGGTCAAAAGTGATAACACTTTAGGGCTTCATCTTCCTATCATTTAGGTCAATACTGTATTTGCAGAGAAGATTCCTGAGAGCAGGACTGAGCACAGATTTGAGCACTGTCTCCTTGCAAATTCATGCTTTTAATAGTCAACACTGAATATTTCCCTTAGTTGTATTCATAGTGTTGATAACAGGTAAAAATAAAAAAAAAAAGAGAAATCTGTGAATGGTGTCGTTGTGGCTCTGAGTGTTGATTTTAATGAATCGAATAATATTCTGAGGTGATATTTTGCCATCAGAGATCCCATACATTAATGTGTTGGAAATCATGTGATGGGAGTACGAATCATAAAAAGAAATCTCCATAGCCACGTTTGAATATTCAAACACTTTATTCTGGGGAAGAAAGAGGTATAAAAGGAAAGTGTCTCATAGATACATATGGAAGAAATATTCTCCTTGAAATTACTGTTCTTAAGTACACCCAATAACTGATGAGCAAGTGCTATTTATTATGCATGTTTACTCAGCGACTTTTCAGTCAGTGCTTCGTGTGAAGTGGCCCCTACATGTTGGTGTTTTCCTCTGTTTCAACCTAATGAAATAAAGGGTGGAACATATAAGTCTAATGACTTCTGTCTGCTGTTTAGTTCAAGGCAGAGGTTTTAAAATTATATTGTCCTCAGAACTCATGCTGCCAGAGACCTTGCTGCCCAGCCTCTCAAAAAAGATTTTGTAAGTACCTGAATACATGGGTATCTGGATGCCAGATAAAAGATATCAGAGAATTGCTAACAGTAACTATCTCTCTACCATAACCTTGGTGAGAACTAGTGTGATCTGGCTTGTGAAGAATACCGGAGTTAAATGCCTGAGTTGAGGAAGTCTTAGTGAAATTTATTACATAGGGTTTGCTTAGTTTTGTTTGTTTTTTTTAAAGCAAATACTAAACTTGCATCTCCCCCCCCCACCCCCCTTTCTTCCTTTCATACAGAATGGATTCTTTAAGGTCCTCTGGATTCAAATATTCTCTTGTATGAGAGTTGATAATGGATAATTCAAGTTCCTCCACTAGCCTGAAGAATACTAAGAAAACAGTTCTCTTTCAAGTTTTATAAATATCAGGCTTCAAGTAGAGGGAGTCTAGTTCACAGATTTATGTCCCAGCAAGACTGAAGTGGTGTAATGGGCAACTCAAATAATGATATCTTCCAAAATAAAGAAGTTATTTGTTTCAAATATAGGACTTCAGGAATATGTTCTGAGGATGCATAAGCATCAGTTAATTGTACCAGAAAATATATCTGGGGGACGAAAAGTGAAATTGACCTGACCTTTTTAGGCATAGGGGTTTTAGCTACAAGCTTTTTAATTTGAAAGTAACTTTAAAAAAACTTGAAACTTCAAAACTGATTTTGAAAATGAATATTTAACTGATTCTTCTGGCATTTGCTTACATTCATAATCTTTCTGTCTCTTCCTCTTCACACACTTTTTCCAGTAGCAGGACAAGAAAAGTAATACTAGGAACAAAGGAAAATAAGAAGGCAAACAAAGGAGGAGTAAACCCACCATCTAAGACTGTCAATATCAAAGACCTGACTATTTGTGTCTTTACTTACTGTAAAGGAAACAAAATATTTTAGGTGAATAACTTAAAGTTATTGAACTTAATAAATTTTATGAACTTTATTTTTATATATTTATGTATATATATTTGTACTTATAAAATGATCTTTAGAAGATTATAATTATAATAAATATAACTGACAATTATGATATGAATGTATAATATGAAATATAATTATATGATATATAATTATATTTAAATGCATATCTAGAAATATACTTAGAAATATAGAAATTTATAGAAGTACAGACTTATTGAAGTTACTAAATTTGATAGATTTGAAAACAGGAATTAATTAAAAGCTGTAACTGCAAGACATGGTAACACCTAGACAATGTTAGTTGTTTTTAAGAATATAAGCAATTGCCTTGCATTTTCACAACCACAGCTCTCATTGAACGAGTTTTTTTAAAAAGTCAGTAGTAATTTTAAGGTTATAAAACTTGGAAGGAATGGTAGGATTGAGATTAGCAGTAGCTGGTTAGCTAATGTAGGAAGCACTACAGCTGTTGTGCTGGAGGTTTGTTGGTACAAGAACATTATAAATGCTGCCTCACCATTTCAAATAAAGACAAATTGACCTTTACCTCTCCAAGCTGCAAACTAATATAACAGGCTTTTGAAAGAACAAAAATCAATCTGTTTTTATGAGCATGACCAATGTGAAAAAGTATCTTTTGGAGACTGCAGTTAGCAGGTAATATTTAGATAAAAGGGAATGTTTCTCCAGATTTTACTTGCATATGTATTCTTTTAAAGGATTATGAATGGTTCTGTAGAAAATATAAGCCCTTCTAGTGAATGACCATACACATCTGTCAGATATATTGTTGCCTGAATGACTTCAGGGAATCAAGGCTTCATTTGAAATAAATAATTTAAAAAAAAACCAACCACAGAAAAACCCCTAACATAAAAGAGGAAAAGAAAGAAACCTGTGGTTTTTGCAGCTGCATATTTTACCAAGGATCTTGTTCTCATTCAGTTACCTAATCCATGCATATACCTAAGCAAGCATATCCATATGTAACTATGATATATAACATGATATGATATGGTATGGTGTGTTATGTTATGGTATGATATGATATAAAATACGATATATGAGGATATAATAGCATATGATGGAATAGAATACAATAGAATAGAATATGAAAAAATATGATATAATATGATATAATATGATATAATACACAATATGACATGATATAAAATAATATGACATGATATAATATGACATAATATGATATATAATATGCTATAATAGGATATGATAAAATATAATATGATACGTTATAATATGCTATAATATATGTTATAATTTAATATAATATGTTATAATGTGATATAATGTCATATAAAGTAATATAAAGTAATATAATATAATGTAATATAATGTAATGTAATGTAATTTAATACAATATAATATAATATAACATCACATAGCATAACATTAACATAACATTAAAATAACATTAACATAATACAATACGATACAACATAAACCAACATAATACAAAATAATATAATATGCTATAACATGCTATAACATGCTATAATACAATATGCTAAAATATGCTATAATATGCTATATTATGCTACAATAAAATATAACATAACAGAACAAAACAGAACGGAACAGAACAGAACAAAACAAACATAACATACCATAATAGAATACAATGCAACATAATACAAAATAATATAATATGCTATAATATGTTATAATATAAGATACTATAATACAAAAAAATAAAAAAATAAAAATTACAAAAATATAGAAAAAATATAATACAATATAATAAAATACAATATAATACAATATAACACAATACAATACAATGCAATATACTATACTATACTATACTATACTATAACATGATATGATATGATATGATATCATATGATATCATATGGTACAATATGATATAATATAATATGATATCATATGATATAATGTGATATAATGTGATATAATGTAATATAATGTGATATAATGTAATATGGTATAATATGGTATAATATGATATAATACGATATCATATCATATCATATCATATCATATGATGTAATATGATGTAATATAATATAATATGATGTAATATAATATAACTTAACATAATACAACACATTGCATTACAAATCAACATAATAAAACATAATATAATATGCTCTACTATACTATAATACAAAACAATACAAAAGAATACAGAAAAAACATAACAAAAGATACAACACGATACGACACGATACAATATAGTACAATACAATATAATACAATACAATATAATGCAACACAATATAATACAATATAATACAATAAAATACAATACAACATGATACAATATAGTACAGTACAATACAATACAATACAATCTAATACAATACAATCTAATACAATACGATACGATATGATATGATATGATATGATATGATATGATATGATATGATATGATATAATGCAATATAATATAATGCAACATAATGCAACATAATATAACATAATATAACATAACATAACAGAACGTGATAGAACGTGATACAACGTGATACAACATAATATATTATGCTATAATATGCTAGAGTATAATACGCTACATTATAATATGCTACAATATGCTACAATATGCTACAATATGCTATAATATAATAAAATATAACATAACATAACATAGCATAACGTTACACAACATAACACAACATAAAATAATATGTTATATTATAACATACTGTAATATGCTATAATATAATATTTTATAATATGCTATAATATGCTATATAAAATATAACATCACATAACATAACATAATTCAATACATTACAGTACAACGCAACATAATAAAACATAATGTAATATGCTCTAAGATACTGTAATACAAAACAATACAACAGAATACAGAACAATACAAAACAAAATATACAACATGATACAACACGATGCAACACGATACAACATAATAATATAATATAATATAATATAAAGTATAATATAATATAATATAATATGATGTGATGTAATGTAATGTAATGTAATGTAATAATATAGAATAATATAGAATAATATAGAATAATAATATAGAATTATAATATAATACTTCTGTAAGATTGATGGGGCATGATTTCAGCAAGTGTTAAGATGTATATTTTTATGAGGGGTCAGGAGGAGAAGGTGAGTTATAGTGGCTCTCGGCTGGTAGCGAGGGTGTTAAGGGTGCAGTTACTGCTTAGTATGATTACAGATAGTAAGATAATGGCTAGTGTTACTTTGTAAGAGATAGTCTGTTCTACTGCTAGTAGTCCACCACTTAAAGCGTATTTTGAATTTGAAGCTTATGGTGATGATAAGATTGAATATACTGCTAGGCTTGACAAAACCAGGAGGAAGATGATGTTTAAATCGGAAGGAGGAAAGGAAGAGGAGGGGGAATTCAGATTGTGATTACAAGAAGAAGGGTTAATATGGGAGTTATAAAGAAGAGAAGTGGGAAGGAGATGAATGGAAGAATTGGTCTTTAATAAAAAGTTTTACTCCATCTGCTACAGGTTGCAGAAGGCCATAGGTTTCTACAGTGTTTGGGCTTTTTTGGGCTTGCATACAGCTTAGGGCTTTTCATTAGGAAGGTAACAGAAATTAGAACTGGGATAGCATATTGTAAGATTATAATAAGGTAGTTTGACGTGGGGAACCAGGTCATGACTGGTGCTAGGGAGAGGATTTGAACCTCTGGTTAAAGAGTTTCAGCCTTCTGCATTTACTGGACTCTGCCACACTCTTCGCCCTTTTCTAGGATGAAGGATGTGTGGGTGCTCTTTTTTGTAATTTAGTTGGGTTCATTACTTATATAGGAGGCATGCTTGTAGTATTGGCCTCACTTTTACAGTCCTTTCATGCTAGGGAAAGTGCATGCACAGACAGCAACCGACCTGGATTGGTACGGCCTGAACTCGGATAATGTAAGTCTGTTACTCGCTGAAAAAATGAACCCTTAATAGTGGCTGCACCAGTAGGATGTCCTGATCCAACACCAAGGTCACAAACTTCTTTGTCGATATGGGCTCTTGAAGGAGATTGCACTGTTATCTCTGGGCTACCCAGAGATAGCCATCATATTGGGTCTGGTTACTGTTAGTAGGTTGAGAGGTTGCTCTTGGTTAAGAGGCATGGTCTTGGTTTTGGAGGGTTCATTCTTCTCCAAGATTGCCCCAATCAAAAAATGCAGGCCAGTGTTTTGAGGGTGGTGAACCTGGTAGGTTTGAGTTGTTGTGGAGTGGTCGCTGATTTTTAAGTTTCACAGGGTCTTCTTGTCTTATGTATTTATTCCTGCTTTTACACAGAAAGATCAATTTCACTGGTTATCTGTAAGAGACAGTTAGGACCTCGCTTAGCCATTCATACAAGTCTTGATATATGGGACAATCGATTGTGCTACCTTCACACTGTTAGGATACTGCAGCCATTAAACATGGTGTCACTGGGCAAGCATCACCTTCAATACTTGGTTGGCTGAAGGCTATGTTTTTTGGTAAAGAGTGGGGCCCTGGGTTTGCCTAGTTCCTTCTACAGATTTTCATCTTTCTAATGGGTGCTCCTGAGTTGAGTAGACAGGGTGGATTTAATGTCTAGTCCTGTTAGGTTTGTGGTATTAGCTGTGGTCTGTTAATAATGTAGATGTGTAAGCTTGTGCTTGAGAGCGGAGGGGCCCCAGTTACTCATTTTGCATTAGTCCTCCTATTGTTATAGTTAGCCTGTTAGCAATAAGGGAGTTGTATTGGTTTTGGATTTTTAGGTGTAGAGCTTTGACACACTCTTTGTTGATGGCTGCTTGAGCGTCTACAGTTTGGAGAATAAGAGTTGATTAGTTATCTGCTAGGGGAGATTGTGTTCTTTTTTAAAGGAGCTGTACCCCCTTTGAATTGCTCTTGATTCACTACATAGTAGTTAGATTGAATGGTCCATGGAGGAGAATTAAGAGAACTTAGATTCATTTCACAGACAAATAGGTATGACCCAGCTCAGTTGGCTTTTTGCCTCTACTAACAAATCGTCCCACTCTTTTGCAACAGATATGGGTTTGCTCAGAGATAGCTGCTTGTAAGTAGCTCATTTGGATTTTGGGGTGACAAGCTTAAGTTCATTTTGCTTTGTAGTGTTTATTAAATCATGATGCAAGAGGTACAAGGGTTTGTCTTTGCTGCTTATTTCTTGGTTTTTCATCATTACTTCATCTTTCCCTTTGGTACTGGTCTCTATCACGCCAAGTAAGTGCCTTTTCTATTGCCTATACTACGTTGGGAGATGTTTCAGTTTGGCGGTGAAGTGAGTTTTAACTTAATTGCACTGCAGTTGCGTGGCAGATATCTTTCAGGTGTAAACTGAAGGTTTTCATGTTATAGCTACATCTCGGTTTACTAAGTGCACTGTCCAATACACTTACCTTGTTAAGACTAATGTCATCTTCAGCTGATGGGCATATTAGTTACGGGAGCTTATAGCTTGTGAGAAGGGTGATGAGTGGTATGTACGTGCCCCAGGGCAGGCTTAAAGGGAGGCTCTGTTGTCCCACTTTACTGCTAAATCTGCCTTCTAAGGGGAAATTTTCTATTTTAGAAAATGTAGCCCATTTCTTCCATTCCATGAGTGAGACCTTGACCTGTCTTGCTAGTGGGGTTAGAGCTATTGTGTTCACTGCTGTACTTTCAGAGGAGGTGAGTTGACAACAGCGGTATGTAGGCTGTCTTGGCAAGGAGTGTTTAAGTGTATTGTGGGTTATCAGTTATAGAACAGGCTCCTCTAAGTGGGTTTGGGGCACCGCCAAGTCCTTAGAGTTTTAAGTATTTGTGCTCGTAGTTCTCAGGCAGATACTTTGGTGGAGTAAGTATCAAGATGTAGGGCTAGGCATAGTGGGGTATCTAATCCCAGTTTGTGTCTTAGCTTTAGTGGGGTTTAATCAATCATGGATGCTAGGATCGTTTTGAGGGTGGTCTTAGGTGTATCTTAGGCTTATGACAGTTCAGTTGAATTTTGATCCTAGTTGCTGTGATAGCATGGTACCACTCTTTACACCACGGTCTGTTTAATTTGGCGCTCTCACATGACAGAAGTGGCTGGCACAAGATTTACCAACCCTAGGTGTTGCTATAACTAAGCAAAGCTTGCACTTACTGCTTAATGTTAACTCCTGCTGACTACCTGTGAGGGTGTGGCTGAGCAAGGCGTGTTGGGCTGCTGCTGTGGGTGTGCCTGATACCCACTCCTCTCACCTTAAATTAAACAAGAAATCGAGGGTATTTACACTGGGGCACAAATACTTACATGTGTACGTTTAGCAAGAATTAATGGTAAGGTTAGGACGATGTCTTTTGATTCTGGGTGCATGTGGCAACCATCTTGGTATCTTCTGTGCCATGCTTTGTTGTAAAGTACAGGGACAGGTTTGTTGTTTGTTGTTTTTGAGGATGAGCTCTTTTAATAATTTGGGGTGTAGTTATGTGTGTATTTGTACAAAATGCATGTTGTTACTTTGTTAATGTAATTCCAATGTTGATGCTGTGAATAAAATTTGTGATGATTATACAGTGAAAATTTGGTTGAAATCTACTGGTGGTGTTTAGAAAGTTAGAGGATGTATAAAAGTAAGAAATTACGACCTACAAGAATTCATCAAAGGGCAACATAGTAAAAGTCAGTGGACGCACCATAACCAAAGGGAAAACAAAGTGCATTAGTGTGAAAATGATTGCCCATATACACTAACCACCTCATTCAGTAATTCCTGAGGATCAGAATCAGGATGCAACGCATTGTATACTCAGACTTAAATTGTGTTTTCTCTGCATCCCTTGGAAGGGTGACCTGTGAAGGTGACAAAAACAAAAGTGCTAAGGCTACCTAGATGTGACAATTGCAAGGGAGAACGTTGATACATAGCCAGCCAGATGTTTCAGTGAAAAGCAAGGAAAAGGGATTAACCAAGTTATGGCCTATTTATAGGAATCGGAGGCACAAAAGAGCAAGTCATTCTAGGGGTGTAGGGGGAATGAATGGTCCTGAAGCTAGTCATGTAGTGCCTTAAATGTGGTGGGTTGCTGATTTCATGTGAGAAGATCAATTAATAGATAATCTGGTACTTCAAATGCCAGCATGGCAAGAGATGATGGAGTTGTATGTCCTGTCACCATTCAAGGTATGTATTGAAACGCTGCCGTATCTCAGCAACAGTAACATACAGTACTTTAGTTGTATGCTTTTAGCATTGGTAATAGGCTTTGTTTTCTAGTCCATTCATTAAGCAGCCACTTGCCAGGGCTGGGGACAGGAAGGGGGTATGCCCATTTATGTGTTGATGTACATAGTATATGCATTAAATATCTTGCCTAGAATTAACGTAATGTGTATGGGGTATATAAGCTAATGTACGATAGTACGTATGGTTGTGTAGATCATAGAATCATAGAATTATTAAGGTTGGAAAAGACCTCTAGGATCACCAAATCCAATGGTCAACCCAACACTACCATGTCTCCTAAACCATGTCCGGAAGTGCCACGTCTACACATTTTTTTAATACCTCCAGGAATGGGACTCCACCACCTCTTTCGTCAGCCTGTTCCAGTGCCTCATCACACTCTCACTAAAGGCATTTTTCCTAATGTCTAACCTAAACCTCCCCTAACAGACCTTGACGCCATTTCCTCTTGTCCTATCACTTGTAACTTGGGAAAAGAGACTGACACCCACCTCACTACAGCCTACTTTCAGGTAGTTGCAGAGAGTAATAAGGCCTCCCCTCAGCCTCCTTTTCTACAGACTAAACAACCCCAGTTCCCTCAGCTACTCCTCATAAGGTTTGCTCTCCAGACCCTTCACCAGCTTTGCAGCCCTTTTCTGAACATGTTCCAGCAGCTCAGTGTCCTTCTGAACACAGTATTCAAGGTGCAGCCTCACCAGTGCAGAGTTTCCTACTCCTGCTGGCCACACTATTCCTGACACAAGCCAGGATGCTGTTGGCCTTCGTGCCCACCTGGGCACACTGCTGGCTCATGTTCAGCCAGCTGTCAACCAACACCCCCACATCCTTCTCCTCTAGGCATCTCTCCAGCCACTCTTCCCCAAGGCTGTAGCACTGCATGGGGTTGTTGTGACCCAAGAGCCGGACCTGGCACTTGGCTTTGCTGAACCTCATACAATTGACCTTGGCCCATAGATCCAGCCTGTCCAGATCCCTCAGCAGAGCCTTCCTTCCCTTGATACTTGTATCATCTGAGGATTTGGCAGGCAGGGGGTGGGGGAGGAGGAGACGGGGGAGAAGGGAATTAAGGGGACATGGGAGTTCCTGTGGTTGAGGTTTAGAGTGTTGGTTTTTCAGACCTTAGACAAAAGCCAAGCAGGTACTACTATGACTTATTTTTACTTTTTGGGGGACTGTGCTTTGTTTTAGGGGGTTGGAAGTTGCATCTAATCTGTTGCCATATTATGGGTTGGTTGGTTTGGTGTTGGCATCCGTTGTGGGGTGTGGGTGGTTGTTGAGTTTGGGGTTTTCCTTTGTGTTGTTGGTACTATTTATGGTCTATATGGGTGGGATGTTGATGGGTTTTGTATATGTATCATCTTTAGCAGCTGGTTCTTTTCCTGAGGCTTGGGGAGGTTGGCATGTTATGGGGTATACTGTGGGGTTTGTTTTGGTACTTGTGGATGGAGTGGTTGTTGGAGGTCTTGTTGAGTGTTGAAAGTTGGTGGTGATTACTGTTGAAAGTGGGTGATGTTTTCAGTTTGGTTAGATTTTCATGGTGTGGCCATGTTTTATTCATGTAGGGTGGGAACACTTGTAGTAGCAGTGTAGAGATTGTTGTTGACTTTGTCTGTTGTGTTGGAGTACAAGCTCCAACACAATTCAGGCAGTTTAGGTGTTTGGGGGAGACCAGAGAATAGTTTAATGTAAAATACCAGCTTTGGGAGTTGGAGATAGAGGTTTAAGTATAGAGGTATTGGTTGGTGATCTTGGGTGGAACTCTAAGAAAAGAGGTGTAGTCTTCATTCTTTGGCATCCAAGACCAAATTTTTTTGTAAACTACTAGTAGTTGAGTATTTTTTTTTCTAGGGTTCTGATGATGAAGAAGAGTATTAGGACAATGGTGAAGTAGATGAGGGAGGCTAGTTGACAGATAATAACGAATGGGTGTTCCTTTGGTTGTCTGCCCACTCATTTTAGCATGAAGAAATTAGAGACTAGGATTCAGAACAGGAGTTGGGAGAGGGTTGAAGGCTATTGTGTGTTGCTTGGATTTGTGGAGGAGGGTCCTAAGGAACAGGACTAGTATGGAGGTGGCTAGGACTAGTACTCTTCCTAATTTGTTGGGGATTGAGTGTAAGATAGCATATGCAAATAGAAAGTACCATTTAGGTTTGATATGAGGAGGTATGACTAGTGGGTTCGCTGGGGTGAAGTTTTCTGGGTCTCCTAGCAGGCCGAGTGAGAATAGCTCTAAGGTCGTTAGCGGGAGTAGTACAAGTATGAATCCTAGGATGTCTTTCAGAGAGAAGTAGGGGTGAAATGGAATTTTGTCATAGTTTGATGTGATCCTTAGTGGGTTGTCTGAGCCAGATTCATGGAGTAAGGTGAGGTAGACTAGAGTAGGGCCTGTGATTATGAAGAGGAGAAGGAGTCACAGGGTAAAAAAACAGGTTAGTGTTGGGTTGTCTACTGAGAGTCCCCCTCAGGCTCATTCTACAAGGGTTTGGCTGGTGTATGGGGTAGCTGAGAATAGATTGGTAATAATGTTTAACATCATGAAGTTCAACAAGGCCAAGTGCCAAGTCCTGCATCTGGGTCAGAGCAATCCCATATAGGAATACAGAATGTGGGATGACAGGGTTGAGAGCTTACTGCTTAACTGTCTTGTTGACGAACTATGATATGAAAAGCAGTATACTGTGATCTTGAGAGAAGAAAAAGTAGCAGATTCATGGAAATTTTTAACAGGAAACCTGTTCTTGAGAAACAGGAAGCAAGAAAATTAAACACAAAAGTCTGGGGGTATAGGTGTGTTGGGCGGACATACAAAGACGTATGTATATTTAGAGTTCTTTTAATCTCATCCTCTTGGAAATTCATATATGTGGCATATCAAAGAAACATTTGAGTGTTTTTCACAAATGAAAATGTTAACATGAGTATTTACCTTCAAATGACATGAAAAATTAGAAATTTTTTGTTGGTGGTGTTTTTTAGTGGGAGAAATAGAGGATCTGGTTGTTTCTGAAAACTTTGTTGTACCTTCAGCATTTGCATTTTATCTAATATACAGAATTAAAATGTGTTGATGATTTTGTATAACATTGTATTTGCCAAAAATTTTAGATGTTTATAGCATTTTAGTGAATTAACAATTTGTTATTATCCTATGTTAGATTGTATGAAGCCCATGAACCATTAGGCTCCAACTTCAAAAGTCTTCTCTCTTCTCCACTGTTATGTCAGTGGAAAAGCTTCAGAGGGAGGTCAGGATTTCAGGGGAGAAAGGCTGTCTAGAACCAGCTCTATACAAGTCTTGAGAAAATAGAATGGGGCTGTTGCAATGTGTCCTGGCTTCCACAGGCAGCTGGTGCTGACAGTGGGTCAGGTATGTATTGTTCCATATGATATGCTATGTTATGCTCATTACCAGAAATAAATGACTATGAACACATTGGCTTAAAAATAGTCTTCTGGTGATAAGAAGTAGATGCATGCATTTTTGTTATTCTCGCAATTTTGTTGAATCCAAAAACTGTGGCAGGCTGAAATTAATCTGTATTTGAAGTGCATGGTGTCACTATAGATGATGTTGCATATAGCATGATTTTAGCCTTCTCAGAAATCAGGTAGAAATGACTACTCTGTTCAGAAGTTCATCTCAGCAAGAAATAACAAAATCTTGCAACTGATGAGAATCTTTGTTGTAATATATGGAATATCTGGAAAGCCAAGGACACGTAGTGAACAATCCAGGCTCAGACTGTGTGGACTTAATCTGCCTGTGAACAAGAAGGCCTCAAGGATGTTGCAAGTTAAAACCAATGTATGTAGTTATTGCTAACAAATGTGATTTTGTATTTACCAAGACTTACAAAGTGGCATTGTGCAAACTTACTGTGGGGACGTGCAGGATGACATTACGTCTTCCTAATAAGTTGCAAACTCCAAGGTTGGCCACAGGCGCTACTCTGTCAAAGGGGCCGCATCCCATATCACCGGCGGGAGTGTCTCATTACAGCGTAGCAAAACCAAGGCAATCCACATTCGGGAGTTGCTGATGCTGCTAGTGGCTATCCTTATGATAAAGCCCAAAGCCGTGCTGACCAATTAACAATAGGCTTGTGTGTAATAAGGTGTGTAATAAGAGTTATATTAACCGTGCTGTGTCTGTAATAAACTGGCATTTGCTTGATCATATTGGTCGTGTGCTGTGTCTGTGGCTTCCGCGTCAGCAGTAATATTATCATTTCATGTCACGTGATCCCCTTGTAATAGTTGTCAATGCAAGTTAAGTATATATGAATAGTCTGAAGGACCTGGAAATTAACCAATAGCCATTTAAAACCACTGCTTTATTTTAGACAAAAATAAAAAAAGATTTGAATAATTTCAAAAAGTTTCTATTTACCCATGAAGTCGTCTAGTGACTGGTTGGGAGAATCAGTTGCTTAGTAGAAATGGATGCAGATGTCCACATTTAGTATTTTGATGATGTCTGTGGTAATGGAGAATAAGCTTTACAAAACTGGATAACTTTAGTTAAACGTCTTTCCCAAAGATTTAATACAAGTTTAACAGACTTCATGTGGATCAGTTTCAGGGGATGATTTTGCTGAAGTCATCAGCAGTTGAGAAAACAGTGAAGGAAGGACAGAATGCATTTTTGTTAGTAAAGTAGCTCCTCAGAGATTTAGTTCTGGTATATCCCATAAGTTGTCCATGTAACCAAAGGTAAATCACTAAAGTCTTAGTTCTTTAGTAAAACTAGGAAAATTTCAAAAGACAAATAATTTACATAGCAATAAGGCTATGTAAGTGACTTCATAAATAGTTTCCATTGTCCCAGTTATCATCCATTTGATAAGTGGTATGTTATATATGATGGTAAAGGCATAAGTATGGTGTTTATATGGCAAGGTTTTTGTAGTGGGGGCAGGGCTACAAGGGTGGCTTCTGTCTGAAGGTGCCAGAAGCTTCCACCATATCAAACAGAGCCAGTTCCCTCTGGCTCCAAGACATACCCACTGCTGGCCAAAGCTGAGCCAATCAGTAACAGTGGTAGTGCCTCTATGATAACACATTTAAGAAAGGGTAAAAACTGCTGTACAACAGCAGCTGAGAGAAAGGAATGAGAATATGTAAGAGAACTAACTCTATAGGCACCAAGGTCAGTGAAGAAGAAGGGGAGGATGTGTTCCCGGTGTTGGAGCAGAGATTCCCCCGCATCCCATGATGAAGACCATGGTGAAGCAGGCTGTCCCCCTGCAGCCCTTGGAAGCACACAGAACCCCCATGCCACATCCTCCTGCACTGCTTGGCAGGGGAGGAGGTAGAGATATTAGGAGTAAAGTTGAGTGTGGGAAGAAAGGAGGGATGGGGGAAGATGTTTTAAGATTCGTTCTTATTTCTCTTTATCCTACTCTGATTTGACTGGATTGGCAACAATTTAAATTAATTACCTAAGTTGATTCTGGTTTTGCTTGTGACAGTAAATGCTGAGTGATCTCCTGTAAGGGACTAGAAACTTGTCTCGACATTGTTGGCAGGACAGTTTAACTACCAAAGCCTAATCACCACAGCAACTAAACAGGACAATTTAATCACTGCAACCGCGTGAGTTCTACCCAACAGGAATGTGTGTGACCTGTTGTCTCGGAGCACATGTCCTCTGAGCTTGCGCCCGAGCCCAGTGTCGACTGACAAAATATAGTGGGGGGCTCAGACCCTCTAGAATTTTCAAGGACTTTCTAGTGATGGTACTGGGCATGCGCCCCACCGCCAAGTGGGTGGCATGGGTATGCAAAACAGTTATTGACGATCCAAGAGGACAACGCTATAAAAGGGTAAACTAGCAGAGACGACAAGGAGCTTCTGGAACATTCAACCCACTGGATTCCAAGCTACATCGGACCGATGGCGTGCTGCAGATCCATGGTGGTAGCTATCACAACTCTCTCTCTTTCCCTTTCTCACTTTTTTCTCTCTTTCTCTCATTTTCTAATGTGTATTTGTCATTGGCCAAATAAAGTGACTTGGCACTTAACTCTCTTTTGAGTCTTAATTCTCATTGATTTTGAAATTCTCATGAAAATCTCATGAAATTGAGTCTCTTAATTCTGTTTCCAATAATGTAAAAGGGACCTAGCCACGATAAAACATTTGAGTTAATCAGAAGTTAAGCCCAGCCGCCCCCAACCACCCAGAATTACCTGAGGTTGGTTGGAAAGCAAGAGGGTTTAATCTCTGCCAAATTATTCAACCCCTGCCAAACTGTTCGACCCAACAGTGGATCGTGACATCTCCCTGTCCTTACCTTGACCCGCAAGCCTTTCATCATATTTTCTCTCCCTGTCCAGTAAGGAGGGAAAGTAAATGGAGGAGATTCGTAGGCACCTGGCACGTGGTTAAGGTCAACTCACCACATAATCTGATATATGGACAACTTTATGCCAGTAAAGCAATATGAGGTATTCCAAACCAACAGGTAAATCACAAGCATTTTATATTTATGGCAAGAAACTGAAAATGCTTTAAAGCCGAGGAAGAAACAGGCACATTTACCCACCTTCTCTAGGACAGAGCTTTTGCTAAAAGGCAAAAAAAATGACTACTCTATGAAATAGGTCTGGTGTATAATTCAACAATACTAATTAAAAACTTGGCAAAAGGAAAGGAAGTTTGGACTTCTGGTTCCTTATTTTGGTATATAATTTTTAAGGCAAAAAGGAATTAAAAAATATTCTCCTAGCAGTTTCTTCAGGTTCTTTTGAAAAGTGAGTTCCTACGGACCTAATATATTTGGACGCTTTTCATCTCTCTTTTCCTCTCTCTGCTCCTTTTTCCCCTGCATTGCATTCACAAGTTTCAGAACAGCTTCTGCTGGAAATTCCTATTTATAATTTATTTTGGAAACATCATAGCCATTTATACTGCACTGTAAAGATTCATGGGAAAAACTATTTCTTCCTACATGCCATATATCATGGCATTACAGAGCTATTACTAAATATATATAATTTAACATTATAGGTATTGATTTTCACTTTCCTTGTTTCATACCACCTGGCATTGATATAGTAACTTGAAATATTAACTTTTTTCTTTCTTTCTTTCTTTCTTTCTAAACTTCACTGAGTATACAGAGCTGTGGTCTTTCTCAAGTACATGATGAAATTGGTTTTGTAAACACAGCTGAGGTGATAAATTTAGAGTAGATATGCCATTTGAGTACATAAAGTATTTATACTTGTGGTTATTTTCTCATTCAAATAAGCCATAAGATAGTTTTCAGAATTACAAATATTAAAGGAAAAATATTGTATCATAGCAAAAAATAAAAACAAATAGAACTTTTTGAAATTCTATACATTATTTGACCATGGTTTATCCATTTGCATGACTACACTGGTTAAATAAGTGAAAATGCTCTCCTAAATATTTATTGGATCTCAGGAATGCAATGTACATGTATTTATTTATGGGTCACTTCTCATGAAAATGGATAAACCCTGAATTTTAAAGAAATAGATGGTCTTCTATCTATACATAGTAGTGTCTACTGGAAAATATATACCAGGGTCATAAATTTAGTTGCTGAGGTTTCTTTTTTGTCATTAAATTACTTTTAGTTTATTCTCACATTTTTAAAAGGTTGAATTCATAAATGTATAGAACACACTTTCTTCAGATATTGAGGTAAATTATTAAAAATCTCTGTAGAACTTTGTTATATTCTGAAAATATTTGAGCACAGGAAAAATTAAAGATCTTATAACCCGGGATTATTCCATAGAAGCAAATAGTTTATTTTAACCTCATATGCTGAAGCACTTAATTTAGAAGTTAGACAACCTACTTTGTGTCAGGCTAAAAAAATAATGTGATTTCAAACCATAATCCAGAGGCAATATATTTGATAGTTCAGGACTAAACTTATCATTAATGTCAGATGCAAGTACACACTGATTTATTTGAGCTCTTAAAATATTGAATTCTTAATTTCCACATTTTGATCAATTTATTTCAAACTTCCTGGCTCATTTCTGTTTTAAATTCCATTACTCCAAGTCTGCTGTTCCTAAAAGCTCATTTCTAGAGCTAGATTACATACTAATAGGGAAATCCTTGTCTCTTGTCCTCACATTAAAAAAAGTCTAAGTTAATTGATTGCAGGTGAAATGAACTATGGACTTTTCAGTTCAGTATTGTGGTATTCAATCTTCTGTTTGAATGTAAAATAAATATAATTGGAGGAAAGATTTATGTACAGAGATCGCTTTTTGACCCTGCTATTTGTCCAGCTTGTCCAGCTGCCATATTGATGGAATAAACTGAATTTAAAAATGCTTCACTCAAAATATAGAACATTCTTTGTTCTTTCCTGTATTTTAGATGGGTCAGGGAGGAAGCAGTGTTTGCGGGAACATGTCAGAGGATTTTTGCAATGGTTAATGGATATTTTTGTGAGTATAAAGTACATTTCTGTAGAGCAGACATGGTATTCTTTATCTGCCATACATATAAAGAGGATTTTCAGTGGGACGACAAGAACAGGAGTCCTTAAAGAAGTAGTATGACATCTAAACATTTCTTTTGGTTCCATTTCAACGTCGGAGGGATACCATGTATTTTCTTCTATTTTACAATGTACTGTATGAAATGCCAGCACCATTTTGAAAACCAGTGCTTATAGACAGACAAATAGGCAGGCATACATGTGTTAGCAGAACATAAGCACTTGGTAAGACCAGATAAAGTTTTGATAACAGAGTATGGCCTGTTCCTTCTTTCTTCTTATTTTGAGAAATTTTCTGTTTCTTGCTGTTGGCTGCCTTGGAAGTATCATCTCCAAGGAATTTAATTAAAATTATTTTTTTCTATAGTTGGCCAGTATTTCCAGGCATAAAACAGCCTATTTAACTACTGCAGTTTTGGGAAACCTGATGTGACCACTTACCATGTATAAGTCATATGTTGGGAAGAACTGCATTCATTGCACTAATGTACAGCTGCTAATGAGCAACTGTACAGTTGCCATAAATAATTAAATGGACTAACTGCACATTCATGCAGTAATATTGCGTACATAACTATGTATACATAACACTTGCATAATAGATCAGATGCTTGATGCAATTGCCAGGTTTAGTATCTTGGAACAGACTACAAAAAATTCCGGGTAAAATACAGAACACTGACTCCTGATGAAATGGTCTGTTACTGAAAATATCTGTTTTACATACTGACCAACTGATGTTGTATTACAAAGGCAAAGCTTTCTTATGTGTATAGAGAAGACATTATCTTTATTATTCTTACTGTGAAGTGGCTCTCTTGCAATACAGGTATAAAGAATGAACAAGAGAAAAGGTGTGTAAGTAGGCTCCTCTTGGTCTTTGACTGGCCTCACTACTCTTTAAGCCATTTAAAACAACTAACATCAGAATCTATGGGAAGTTCAGGCTAGCATTCATAGAATAAAGGTAATATGTAGGTAGTGTGACTTTTACATGACAACTAACTAACATGACTAAACAGGTATGCTCTGACTGTGTAATGCGGATGTTGATTCAGATGCAAAATATGAAAACCTACAAAATGTGAGGTGTTATGCTGTTCTTGTTTTCTTTGTTCACACACCCTAAAATTTTTCCTAAGTCTCAAGAATATATTTAATGCATTGTGTTTGTATTCATGACCACTATTGATGAACAGAACCTGCATGAATTGACTTGAGAGCACTAATAACAAAAGAAATAATACTGAGATTTAAACAAATTTTAAAGATTGATTTTTTTTACTATTTAGAATATTTTAAAAAGTATTCTTAAATAAATTACAATGGAGGGGAGGAATAAAAAAAAGAATATTAGGCTTTTCATATAATTAACAGTTTTGAAGTTAGAGTTAGCTGAATATTCAGCACAATAAGATGGTATGTATTTCTACTACTGTACTTCTTTTACTAATTTTCAACAGAAAAGGGTAGGTTTTGTTTCCTTCGAGCAGTTCTGAAAGAAACAATCTTGAAAGATTCCAAATAAGGAACAAATACATAGCACCTTGGGGCTTAAAGCACATTTTATTTTTACGAGTTAAGAAGACCTTTGCATTCCTTATTAGTTTCAGAATGAAACAGAGTCACAGGTCAGGGAATAGGTCACCCTAATGAGCAAAAATAATATGTGTAGATCACCTCAAGAGTGATTGTGTAATCTTTGTGGAGTATTGGTATATTTTTATGTCTTTTTTTCTGTTGAGAACTTTTCCCCTGTGAAGTTGTTTTTATAATGGAAAGGTTGGGTTTTGTTTTGGTTTTCCTTTGGAATTTTCTCTTCTGTCATCCTGCCATATAATTTTAAAGGTGGCTGTGCTCTGATGACAGAACTTATGCTCAGAGTACATTTTAAATTTTACAAAAGTGTTCATAGAAAAAGTATAATGACAGCAAAGAGGAAGATGTTATTTTTCTGTTTTTCAGTTACAATAACTATTGCTGTTGTTATTATTAAAGCATTGACAGGGCAGTCACAATACAGTATGCAAACAACCGTAGTTCTTGTCCTTATGTACTTAGGTTGTTACTTGGAAAAATCTATACATAATCATACATTTATCCCCTGAGAAAGCACTAGAGACCAAGTTTAACCAGACTGTAAGTATTCCCATGGTTTGGGGCCCTGAATTTTAGAGTAGGCATAGACAAAATATTTCAGACACATCCTAAGTAATGCTGTATTCACATATCTGAAAGCACATGAATTATTTCTAAAGATATTTGCAGCTAATTAGAATAAGACATATAGATGTGTAAATAATAATAAAAAAGTTCAGCTTAGGCCCTTTCCGTACAAAAGCCTCTCTACCTGTGGTTCCCAGTATTTTCTGTTCTCTTCTTAAAGCATCCCTTTTCTCTATGTCTTCACCTTCCACTTCTTAACTCCCTGTTGTCCTCATCTACAGTGCTTCAGCTTCGAGTCTGTCTGTACTTGAGGCATTTGATAAAGAACAAAGTTTCCGTAGAATTTATTTTCTGGACCGGTACTTTTAAGAAGCTGCGGATTTTCAAAATAATGGTTAACCATGTGTGAGACATGTCTTTCATGCAGCCTGTAGTAAGCCTGCTGAGGGAAATGCAAATCATAAGAAATGAAGCTCAAATTAAACATCTTCAACACCATTTGAAACTGCTATTCAGACATATTTTTATATATGCATATTTTATATGCATATATATCTAAAATATAGAAATTAATTATAGAAATAAATAGACATATATTTCATACATTTATTTTTACACTTCATTTATTATGTTGTTTACTTTTTGACTGGTCACTAATGAACTTTTAACAAGAATGTTTCCTGTCAAAGGAAGTAGGTAATCTGAAGAGAAATTATCTATAAAGAATAATGCATAGTAATCACCATTACATCCTACACCTTCCCATAATAATTATAGTTACAGATGTTACTTAAAATAAAGCTGTAAAATAGGAGAAAAAAAATGCTTACTTTGTTAATGCTAAAAGTGTTTAGAAGTGTATGTGCCTGTAACCCTCTGCAAAGAAAAACAGTACCATAGGAATAGAGTTGGTGCAAACCAATCTCGTTCTTTATGGATTCAACAGAGCTAGGTATCTCCTCTGGTTCTCATTCTTCAGTCCCTGTCTTGCATCTGCTGGAGTATGTTGTATAATATCAATGATGTGTAAACATACTGTGTGTCAGCATATAGGAAAGATGTGCAGCAAAAGAGGAAGGTAAATAGAAAACCTTTGCTTTGTTGTGTGTAACAACAAGCTAACTTTAAAAAAAAAAACCAACAATAATTCAGAAGAATATTTTCATTGTTCAGTAAGAGAAATTCTATTACTTCTCAAGAATTAATGAGCCAAATCATTAAATGAAATATCTTACGTTTCTAGAGAAAACTCCTTGATATGAAATGAAAGTAGAATGACAGATTTAAAAGTAAGAAATCTGGGGCCAGATTGCTAGTCTTCTTTCTCTACTCTGCTGGGGTGGACTGTAGGATAATATCTAAATGGTGAGAGAATGGATTTGAAGAGAGAATTGCTTTAGTTCCATTTATGGAGTAAGTGTGGGACCCTGAGACAGTCAAATATGGAAACAGTGGATGCAGTAAAAACTGAAAATCAAATTATATCTTATTTCAGTTATTTGAGCAAATTTCAAATTTTAAAACCTATGTGAACAAAAATAATTCTATTCTGTGATCAAACATTGCTCCTTTACTCCTTTTCCCTAAAAAGTAAAGGTGAATATTTGACCACCAGCAGAGTTTATCTCCGCTAAAGTAGCAAAAATAATCCCCTCAGACCAGTATGAACGTGAGGTTTGATGCTAATATTGTTGAATTTTATGATAGATTAGATAGGAAATATTTACAGAAGAATTATGGAAGTAGATGACAAGTAAGTTTATCTTACGTCTGTTAGGAGAGAAGACAGAGCCTAGCATGATTTGAAGGAGGGTGGGAGAGGGGGAAAGAATCAAAGAAAAGCAGAAAAAAAAAAAGCTGTGAAGTGTTTCAGGTCCTTACAAGATCTCGGTATATGTCAAATCCTATGAAATGAGAAAAACAGACTTACTTTTCCGGACTGGCATCAGTCACTGCTTATCAAGGTATTGTTCTTCATTCAGATATGCATTTTCTTACAGCTGAACAGCTTTCATCTCCATTGATGAGATTTTAAAGAACATATTACATTTGGCCAAAAATATATAAGATGTGTTTGAATCTCCAAAATGGAACTAGACGTATACAGTATAAATTTAATTACCAATAGAGGTGGGGCGGGGATGGGGCGGGGATGGGCTGGGGGGGGGGGGAATGTTAGAGGCTTTTTACATTAATTGTAGGAATGAAATGATTTTTACACAGAAAAATATTTTTTTCTTGTTTTCCTTAGGAAAGAAATATTGCAGTTCTGGCTGCAATATATATTTATCAATTTTCAGTCCATTTTTCATCTGTACTGACCACCTAAAATTTCCAATAAAGTAAATGAAACCCATGGATGCTAAGCATCTTTAGATTTGACCCAACTTCTATTACTTACAATTTCATTGCAATCCAATCAGTTCTTCGTTGGCAAGCTATTGAAATGTAAAGAAAGTTCTTTCGCTTTCCTTTTTTTTTTCCTTTTTTTTTTATAGTAAATACTCTGTATTTCATCTTTCAGCTGGCCAAGAATTAGACCTTTTCTAATTTTTCAATTCATATGGGAGACAATCATTTAATTTTCAGCATCAGATTGGTTCTTATTAGGAAAGGATACATGAGAGTTTTGGATTTAAATCATTACAACTGATTTTGTAATGCCTTTATTACATGATGTCCTCTTTAATCAAGATGCTATGTTTAATTTTTAGAATAACATTTAGCAGCTGTTTAGAAATTCTTCCATAGAAAGCGTTGTTAGCAGGTCGCTTTCCAAAAAGCGAAAGTAGTTGTTAAATGAAATTCCAGCCATATTAGTCTTGGGTGTAATTTTAATTTAAGTTTTCATTGACATAAAGGTGTAAGCTTATAAATATGTAAATATGTAAGCTTGTAAATATGCTGGATGATAACAATCCATTCCATGCCTAGTCTACCATTATTCTATGACAGGTAATTTGCAAAACTTTGTAATCTTCTTGCTGGTTTAATTCATATTGGTATGGATTTTTATTTAATAGGACTTTTTCCTGTGCCCTGTTCTCACTTTGCACCTTTTCTAGGATGCATTAGTCGTTACTTTTTCCATAGGTACTTCCTGACTACAAACAATCTTCTATCTAATAAGTACCTGCCGTTGGATGTGTCTGGGAACACATTTTCAACCTGCCTCTGTAATAAACTCTCCAGGCCTTCCAGGAGTTCATGTTTCATAATCTTCCTGAATCCTACTTTCCTTCACTCTTTCTTCAGCTTTTCTTACAGTACAAGTCATCCTTGTGACAGTAAGTCCCTTCTCAGCTCTTTCTGGAAGCCTGCTTCTCACTACTGTTAGTCTAACTCAATGTTAATTGCTTTTATTACAATTTTTCAACAGGTTTTATATAAAGATTTTTCTTTCCTAAATAATTAGTTAATCTCTGTCTTTTTTCCTTTGTTTTCTCCTGA
Organism: Phalacrocorax aristotelis; assembly: GCF_949628215.1. Classification (NCBI taxonomy): domain Eukaryota; kingdom Metazoa; phylum Chordata; class Aves; order Suliformes; family Phalacrocoracidae; genus Phalacrocorax; species Phalacrocorax aristotelis. Next base: position 35,611,348 of record NC_134311.1, on the reverse strand, counting down.
AGTTAGTTTCTGTTACCTTTTTGCCTCTGGATATTAAGAGTTAAATTACACAACCTAGTTTTAATTTCAGGATAAAATATGTAAAAATATATTTTAGATGTTTTCATGTGGTTAGTAAAAAGAAGAATTTAGAAGAAAATCAGAATACAAACAGTAGAAAGCTCCTGGGAATAAAAGAGGGATCAGTTATTGTGACAAATAATTGGCATGAGGTGATAGGGTTGTGAGGCAGCGGAAAATGTAGACGTAGTTGGAAGTGAAGGGGTGGAGGTAGATGAAAACAGAGACACGTTTAAGAACAAGATTCTGTGCAAGTATATATCAATTTTTCTCTATTGACTTTACTGCAAAAGTGCTAGGCTACACCAGCTGAAGGTCTGGTCATGCAACTTGAGAAATGGCTGAGACCTTCAAGGAAAAAATTCAGAGGTGGTTGGGGCTATGAACTTCATTTTAACAAACTAGTTCTGAGTTGAGCCAATAGGATGTATGTGACTGTGAATAGGAAAGTTCTTTCTTTTGTCTGACTTTGTGTCGGTTTTCCAAAATGTTGTTTTTTTTTTTTTCTTTAGGTTTTACTTTCTGTTGGTAGAAATATTAAAAAATAGTTGCTGTTCAATAACCTAAAAAAGTAACTGGTACCTGTAAGATTATGTGGAAAGGAGGGTGACTGCTACTTTAAGGGTATCTGCTCAATGACCTTTTTCGGAGCAAAAACAGCTAATAACAAGGAAGCAATAAAACAGACAAAAGACAGACATGTGTCCTTACAAGGACACAAACATCACCTACAAATGGTAAGAGATGTAGTGATGGGAAGCAGACCTGGTCAGTTACATTTCTTGACAGACCATGTGAGAGTGTGAGAATGTTTATTCTCGTGAGATGGGGGCCTTGACAACTGGGAAACTAAGGGAAAATGGGCAAACCAGAAACAAAAGACACAGACCTGACAAAACAAGCATAGAGACAATGATAAGAAAAAACCTCACCACTCACACTAACTGTTGGGCTATCAAGAAACTACAGATGCAACTTCCAGGACAGTCAACCCGGACATTGTGACTCATAAAATTGTAATCCAGGGGGAATGCCAGACCAAAATGGGAAGGGGGTGGGAATCAACAGGGGTCTACAAATGCCTGAGGGGACTAAAGGGAGAAATGGGAGCAGGGAGGAACAAAGCAGGAATAGACAGGAAAAGATATAAAAGGGACAAGTTGCCTGTAAAACAGGGCCAGTCATTACATGTGTCTGTCTGATCCCTGACCCAGTCTCTGCAGTATGTCCTTTCTTCTTATTAAATCTTTCCTTAACACTGTCTCCATGTATGGTTACTCTCTATCCTGTGTATATGTGTGTTGCAAGGACTAACTGCCCGCTACGGGTGAGACCTGTATTTGTAGGAGTGGAATGTGTATGGTGCCGGCTACTGGATTCTGACCAGGGGTGTAGGTGCCCTGGACTGTGGTGTCAACCACTAAGGTAGGAACAATGTGTGTCCAAAAAATCAGCTACTGGGGGATAGGTGTGAGTGAGGTAAGTGAGGGGCTCAGAATCAGGGGGCTGGAGCAGGACCATGGGTCACAGCCCATGTGGTTGTTGCCAGATGCTGAGTGAGGGCCGAGCATCTATGTCTTCCCCAAACTATGTGCATGGTGTGTGTGTGTGCGTACTTTCCAGCAAACCTCAAGCTGATGAACCGTGGGTAGGGTGAGCCTTGGGTCTAGGCCAGGTTACCAGATGGGGAGAGGGTCCATGCTGGTATATCCAGGGGTACTTGCAAGTGTGGGGAGCCTGTGTAACAAGTGTGTGAGTGCTGCGTGTTTGGTAGCGAACACCAAGCTAGACCAGCTGGTGAGTTGGGGGCCTGTGGGGTGGGTAAGAGGGACAGGTATCTGGGCAGGGGTGTGGGTCAGGCAGAGGAGCTGAGCTGGTTACTTGAGAGATCTGTGAATGTGCATGGGCTTGTGAACATGTGTGTGCCCACACTAGTGACCTTCTGTCTCTGCCAACCCAAGGGGAGGCTGGGACTTGTCTGTCTGTGTTTGTGTTTTAGGTGAGTCCATATGTGGCTACTGTTGAAGGCAGCCCCTTGTCTGTGCCAGTCTGTGTGACCAGTTGTGTCAGTGTCCTGCGTGTATCTGTGTCTCATTGTGCTCTGTGTGTGTAGTACATGTGTGTCTGTGTCTGTGTGTCTCTGGGACAGATGCTCAGCTTTGTTACTCGTTGAATCTACAAGGGGAAAAACAGCAGCTGCATCCCTCAGCCTGGGCAGAGACCCTGGGCTCCCACGGCACCAACGTGGGCTCCAGTGGCCTGGTAGGAGGGTCCTGGGCCAGAGCAGCCGAAGGAGGTGGTCATGCTCCTAATATCACTACACTATCCTTTCTACTGATGCCAATAGTGAAACTCTTTTGAAAGAGTTGGAAGACTTAACAGAAAATCTGAGGCACCAAATATCTTTTTAACGATACAGGTGACTGACACGTTATCAGCACTGTGCAGAGACAATTAAGCACCCTTCAGCTGTGCTAGAGTAGTACAGCAGGCAACATGATAAACCCTCATCTTCAGTGCTGCCTGTACAATTTACATTTGTAAATGTTAGTTACATTATTGTTACATCATTATTAAGGAAAAGTGTACAATAAAAAGTCTTTAAAATATAACTAACAACAACTCAATTAGTTCAAGTCAATATCAAATCTCCGTTATGACTGTTCTAGTTTTCTAAGTGTGCAGATTTTCACTGTCAAATTACTAGCCCATTAGTAGTGAAGCTTTTGTGGATACTGCTACAAGACTGCAAACCTTTATTATCTTTTTCTTAAAATTGATGGGTTACCAATCCAAGGAACAAAAATACCTTTTAGCTAGGCTTTTTCCATGTACACAGTAATATAGATGCCCTAAAATATAGAGTGTAAAGGTTTTTTTTCAGCAGAAATTCTCAAAACTTTCTCCTAACAGTAGTCTGCCACAGCACTTGTGTCAGTGATGTGTGAGCGAAATAGGAATAGGAGTAACTTGTTCAGTTAATGTATTTGGTGCTTTACATAACTCTGGTTTCAGAGAATAAAATTCTGAAGTCTGCCTTCTGATATTCAGGTAAGATGGATAGAGCAGACTTGTTGTAGTTTGAGTGGAAAATAGTGCAGAGCAATCTGTGAGAACACAAAGCTCATTTCTGTGCAGGCATCTCCAAAGAGTTACGGTGACATTGGATTAGTTGGAAACGGAGTACTTGCTCTGAATCCTGCATGGGCTTGTTTCTCTCTGCTAAAGGCTTTACAGTCGGGGATTTTTTCCCCCATCTTTTCTTTATTTTGTTCTCTGTCACAAGATGAATAATATCATCAATTTCTTTTCAAAAAAGGGAGCTTTAGAGAGTGTCAAGTATTTCTCACTACACATGGAAACTGGTCTACAGTATTTTAAAACCGAAATAACATATGATTAATTATTTAGCACAAAGTTATGTCCTGGCATGTCCTTTTTACCAGTCTTTCCTCCTTACCATCATGAGCACTGGTTATGAGGTTTATTGTCGAAGCTTGTCCATTTAACTTCATATATGCATCGACCGTGAAGGAATTCTCAAGGAATTATATTTTCATGCTATAGTACCACCTATTTCCTGTCACTCGATTTCAGTGGACAGAAATCACCACTAAAATAATCCAGCATTCTCCATTTAGTCATTGTTGTAAAATCAAGTCAATTTTGCTACACTTCTTTAATATTGCTGTAGGGAAGACTTAGTATCCTTTAAAAGATCAGAAATTTTGAGGTTTTCATAATTGTTCACCATAATTGTTTACCATGCTAGCAAAGGACCTACATTGAGTCAGAGGAAGAAAAGAAGACACCATTTACTACCTTAGGTGTGCTTGGGTTTTATTTGATTGTTGTTTTTCTTTTCTTTGGGGTTTTGTGTTTTTTTCTCCTTTTTTTTTTTGGTTATTGTTACTTTTTCAAATGTAGAAGCAAATTCTTTGCAGAACTTTCTCTTTTCAGCTATCAGATTAGAATCAAGTGAACAGGAATACCTCTCATTAATGATTTGCAGTGGATGGAAAGGATTGACATATGAGCAAAGTAAACCAGTCTATCTAGGGTAGATAAACTTGTACTGAAGAAGGGGAGAAAGAGTACATGCACATTTTAGCAGTCCTGAAATGTGAATTTTAGAAATAATTGACATAACATTGTCAATATCAGCAGTACCTTTAGGGAAAGTCCAAACTATTTCCATTGCCTTTATGAACATTGCTCTAGAATTATATAAATATTGTAGAGTAGTATTTATACCTCATAAAGAATTTTAAACCTTCTCTAGGATGACTGGGGAAAGCCAACAGAGTTTGTAGGGAGTTTCATCAGTATTACTGAAAAACTTTTTTAGCCCAGATTATAGCTACTCACCTTAAACTATTAAAAATCACTTATCCTGGTTTTGTGGTATTTTGTTTTTGTTTGTTTGGTTTGGTTTTTGGTTTTTTTTTTAATTTTTCTGGTTTTTTATTTTCTTGTTGGGCTTTCAGAAGGTGGGAGGAAGAGTATGAGACTGCAAGTGATTCATGGTTCAAATCAGGGTTCTAAAACATTCAACAGCTTAATATGCTGGTATCAAGAAACACTTCTTGGTCATCTACAATGCAGTCTCATAGAATTCTTCATAACTTCACATACGATAGACTTTTTTTTCCTGAACTCACCTCAGTGTTTTTAAAGAGTATCACACAGTAATGCAATATTATAGAGCTACTTAATTTTCATTCAAATTACTCATCAAAGAAGGAGGAAATAATGGAGAAAGAGAATGTTGGTGTTAGTAGACAGACTGAGAAAACCCAGATTTTGTAAGGCATTGCAAATTCATGAGAAAAGGAGTTTGCAATACATTTAGCTAAGGTCTTTTATCTTTAATGTGCTTCAAATTAGAGAGGAACATAATTTATCTAAATGATTGCCCTTTAATTTATAAATACACTGGAACATTTTTGCTTTTGGTATACTTAAGATAAATTCATCATTTTTATTTTCTCAGACATCAAAGGGGCAGTAACATCAGGGCTGCACTGATGGCTTTTGTAGTTCTTACACTGAAAGAAAAAATAATTTTTGAAAGACCTGACATTTTCAAATGCTAAATTGCCTTGTTTTTATTTATATAAACATTTTATATGATATGGCTATCTTCTTAATCGATGAAGGATTAAATTTAAACAATTTTATGTGCAAGCCCCAATAGAAATAAATTTAAAAAAAAAAAAGATTTGTTTAAAATAAATTACAAAAATGAAAAAGAAGGATTTGTTTAAAGATTTACAAGTATGGCATCTCAGTTTATCTCATATTATACAAGTCAATGGTGTTTTATATTGCTTCATTTGAATTCATGTTCTGTGACTTTGTTAATCACTGAACCAAGCAAATGAAGATTGCTTCACTGCCTATCTATACACACACAAAATCATACTCACATCCTGGCATAAATCCTTGGATTATAACAGCTTAAAGGTCACTGTGGGGGGGTGTCACTTCACTGTGAATGGTACTTGCATATTCTGAAGAAGTAGCATCTGTTTCTATAGTTTAATTCATTAGAAGTACCAGAAATGAGCCTGTAAATTGACCTTAAACATAAAAGAGTTGTCATGTGGGCCATTGCTTTCAGCCTGAACCACCTGGGCAGCCATTCAGCTGGGAACTTGTGTACTTCTCTCAGCAGGAAAGGAAAGGATTTCAGATCATCCTTGCTGGCTTCACTGTTTTTAAGGGAATGTTAAAAGATAGACAATTCCCATATAAATAAAACCAGAGACGAGTATCCAATTCTAAACTTCATGGCTGTTAGTACCAAATTAGGCATTAATGTCATTAGGATGAAAGATAAGGTTGTTACTTTGTGAGCTTGAAATCATAACAGTCTTGAGATCAGTGATGGTTGCCTTGACAGTTACAAGCTTGTGCACACCCAGTAGCATCACTGCCATGTATCCTCTGGTGACCCTGCTGCACTACTGCAAGTCACTGAGTACAGACAGAGTAGGGGAAGCATGAGGTTTTTTGAGACATGTATATTGAAAGCATTTATTTGCTAATGTCAAGTAGCATTCACATAATCTATCTGATGTTGCCACCTGATGTGTAAGTGTCAGCTGTTGTCATGGCCGCATATCAGAGAGATACAGGAGGCCTCTTAGAGTTCATCTATTGATTAGACTAAACCCTTTCAAATGAATCTGTAAAAGCCTGAATTAAAATTCCAACCAGCCACTATTCCTTATTCATACCCACACTTAGAATACTATTCTGGTTTTGGCTGAACTGCCTGGTTTGTAAATGAAATTAACATCAAAAATTTTCCTCAATAATAATGTTTAAAATCAAAAGGAACACAAATAGTTTTTGCAGACTTGCTTCTTTTTGCAAGTAATATAATTTCCTGGATAAAATTTACTTTACAGAAATGTTTTGCGTTAAGCTAGAAAGTCATAATTAGATGGACATGGTCAGAAGCGTTATAGAAAATATATAACCAAAGTGAATATTTCAGAATGCCTTTTTGGCTTTGGAGAGCTCTTACGAGTGTCAAGAGGTATGAGAAAGAGAATTAGAGACACATTTTGGACTGTGGGTATACCTTATTATGCATCTTATATTTTAAGTTACATCCTGATCCAGCAAATATTTCCTTATCACATTTGCTAAAACTTAATAGCATGTGTAGTGTAATGGTTTGGAGATTTCTTCTCTAACTATGCAGTTTTCTGAAGTGAATTAATAAATTTTAAACATTAAGATTCTGCAAGACTTACAACTTTTCCTATTAATTCTGAAATTTCTCACTGAACTCTACAGTATAGAGTGTAACCTCAACAAGTTTGCTGATGATACCAAGCTGGGAGGAGTGGCTCATACAGCAGAAGGCTGTGCTGCCATTCAGCAAGACCAGGACAGGCTGGAGAGCTGGGCTGAGGGGAACCTCATGAAATTCAACAGGAGCAAGTGTAAGGTCCTGCACCTGGGGAGGAACAACCCCACGCACCAGTACAGGCTGAGGGCTGACCTCCTGGAAAGCAGCTCTGTTGAGAAGGACCTGGGAGTGCTGGTGGGCAGCAAGCTGACCATGAGCCAGCACTGTGCCCTTGTGGCCAAGAAGGCCAACGGTATCTGGGGTGCATGAAAAGGAGTCTGGCCAGCAGGTCGAGGGAGGTTATCCTCCCCCTCTACTCTGCCCTAGTGAGGCCACAGTTGGAATACTGCATCCAGTTCTGGGCCCCCCAGTTTAAGAAGGACAGGGAACTGCTCAAGCAAGTCCAGCCAAGAGCTACCAAGATGATCAGGGGGCTGGAGCGTCTCTCGTATGAGGAAAGGCTGAGAGACCTGGGTTTGATTAGCCTGGAGAAGAGAAGACTGAGGGGGGATCTTCTCAATGTTTATAAATATTGAAAGGGTGGGTGCCAAGAGGATAGGTCTGGACTCTTTTCAGTGGTGCCCAATGTGCCCGGGGAAATGGGCTCAAGTTGGAGCACGGGAAGTTCCACTTGAATATGAGAAAAAACTTCTTTCTTGTGAGGGTGACAGAGCAGTGGCACAGGCTGCCCAGGGAGGTTGTGGAGTCTCCTTCCCTGGAAATATTCAAAACCCACCTGGACGTGGTCCTGTGCCCCCTGTTGTAGGTGTCCCTGCTCAAGCATTGGGGTTGGACAAGATGATCTCCAGAGGTCCCTTCCAACTCCTACCATTCTGTGGTTCTGTGATTATGTGAACATTCAGCAGTACCTGTATAACTTGATACCTTGAGTGTTGTAGGTTACTTGCTATGTTGCTAGCCCAGCTTAAATCTGATGCAGCTGTAGCTGTTCACCTTTGGCACTTCCACCACTGTGGATCATGGGGTCTCTATGTTAACTATTCAGTAAATGAGAAAAAAAGCACAGGACAAATGTTATAATGTCGCTCTTGCGACTTGTCCAACTTCTCATAGTAACTCTGTGGCATAGGCATTCTCTGGATAATACAGTGTCCTTTCTTCTCCCCGATGCTGTTTGAAAATCTTCCCATTATTACATTGGATGAAGGATCTTAAACAGAATAATTCTTCATTGTATAAACACACAGTGTATAACTCTAGCTTACAGAAAGTAAAGCAGTTTAATTGTGCATTTGAAAACTGACATCTCTAGATACATGAAGGAACCCCTTATTCTGATAAACCTCACTTTTGAATATATCATGTTTTTACCCAATATGGTATTGTCAGTGTTAAGATTTTTAGACTAACAGGCTAGACCTCTAATGTGTGAGCTAGTGGAGAAGCACATAGCAGTTATATCAGCCTCTGGTGAAGGCACTTTTGATGTCTGTATCCTCACACGTCATATCCTATTTCTTTGTTTGCATTACACTACTCAGTTGTGCCTACCAGGGCCTTCTGTGCCTCTTGCAATCAGCTTTTTCCACTCACAACATAGTCTGATCCCTTTCCTTCCACTCTGCTCCAGCACCACTGTTGGTAAGAACACAGAGAGACCAGTCTTCCCTGCACATTGGACATTAGGAAAATCAGCTTCATGGAAAAAAAAGAAACTCTTTCCCCAGAGACCAGTAGTCAGATTATTTCTCCTGCCAGAAATTTATAGCTGGGTGAACGTAAATCATGTGTCCCTGAAATTTATTGCTTTGCTAAATTGGCTTGATTTTACAAGTCCAGCAGTAGTAGAGCTTTAACTTATGTGTAAATTCCCTCAGTTTTGTAGCCTTCTAACCAAAGTCTGGAGACAACAAAACTTCTGAGAGAAAATCTTTGGGAATTTTTTTTGTATGAAAAAAAAGATTTGTTTTTAGTAATCTGTTCTCAGAGATAGCAGACATACTTTAGGCAAAAATGCACCAAAATCCAATATAAGGTAGGCATTCAGTATAGAAAATAGCATAATTAATTTTTTTTCTTTATTTGCCAAACTATTAGCATCTGGGAAAGGGGATTTGTAAGGGTTGGGAAACTCTGACATCATGCTCTTTTCATAGACAGAAGAAATACTCCACAACCAATTTCCTCAGGGCTTAAGTATTCCATACAACTGATAAAACAACCACCATTAGAAAAAAGAAAAATAATTAGTAACTGTAGACTGTTATCATATAATATTTTGTCCCTTTACATATAGGATTTTCCTTACAAAATTATAGTTATTCAAGCTGTAAAATCAGCAAATATCAGTTTGTGATCTGCTGTCATGTTAAGGGTTATATATTTCCTTGCATTATGGAGTAAAAAGGAACTTCATGCTACTCCAAATAGTACAATTCCACCTCTTAAATGTGAATCACATTATCTGCTTTTGTGATCACTTTCCTTACCTTGAAAGGTTTTGAAATGACATAGAATCACAGGTTGGAAGGGACTTCAGGGATCATCTAATCCAACCTTTCTAGGAAGAGCACAGTCTAGACAAGATGGCCCAGCACCCTGTCCAGCCAAATCTTGAAAGTGTCCAACATGGCCGAGTCAACCACTTCCCTGGAAATGCTGTACTTCGAAGCATGATATTCACGTCTGTGTTCTAAAGTTATTTTGACAAAATTTAGATATATTACTGATGAATATTCTATCTTCCTTGATGGCCTGTTGTAATGACTTAATAGAAACTGGCAAAGTCTGTAGTAATTTAATTATATGTGCTATAAGAAATGTCGACATTTTCAAAAAGATTTACCCTTAAAATAGAATTAAAATCAGATTTTCTTGAAATTTCTCAAAGAGGATTTCTTAAATTCCTCATAACAAAACTGGGCAGCTGGTTGACCTTTTACTTTAGAATTCTTTCAATTCTTAAACCCTCTTTCACTCCAACAATGAAGGCATTTAACTTTCCAAGTGGAAGCAGAGTTCTCTGGTGAAAGATTTTAATGTTTTCATTTGATTTGAGCTGGACAAAGGGTGCTGGGTTTTCTACCCAGGAGTAGTGCCGTACTAAACTTACACTTACTCCATAGCTTTCTTTGTGTACGAGTGTGTCTGTATATGTCTTACTGACTTCAGTATAGCAGCTGAATATTTGCCACATGAAAATGAGGAAAATTTGTTCTTTTGTCTCACACATCACATTTGATAGTTTCCAGGAGCAAATGTAGCATCCAAAAAATTTATTGAACAACCTAATGTTCCAGGACATGCACAAAAAAGTCCCACAAGTTGAATACTTCTGATGTGAAATTGATATGGGATGTGTTATGATCAATGTATAACTGAAGGTAGTTATCAACAAATCTCAGAAATAAGAAGGTTTTGGATAATAAAGTTATTTTTTTCCTCTTCATTATCTGAAGTTAAGGAAATTTAAAAGTAGTTCTCACTTTGCCCATGTGTTTTCTAACAATTGTTTCAATCTTCAATATCTTCACATCTATTTATGTGACTATTTTGATATATATTTTTGCAAAATCTGTGGGGTCACACTGTTATCCTATTCAATAACAGATATGGATAGCAGATGCTAAACAGCTTTTCTTTGCTATTTAATAATCACAGAAATGTTTTCTTCTGGTAATAAGTGGTAAAATAATAATTGATGACTAAATTGAGGTATTATATGTTGTGATTAAAAATGCAGGACTCTGTGCTTTGTAATGACATTTTTATATTATGTTTGAGCCCAGCTGCAAGATTAGAATTTAGATTCTACTGTTTCACATGCATTCAATGGCAGTCCAGACAACGTTCTGGAAAGCTGTGGGAGCAGAAGCAAGGGTGTGAATGTGATTTGTCAGAGGTTTACCTGACAGACATTAGACAGCAACTAAAATGTGAAAGTAGACCTATAGATTAGGTTCTCTGAACAAAACAGTAGCTATCACAGCAACACCGTGTCCCTTCTTATGTTTACTGCTGTTAAATTGAAAAGAAAAAAAAAACAAAGACTAACAGCTAGTCCTAATTTAATTTTATGTCAGACCAAATAATCTTTCTTTAGCTTTTGACAAGTGACAGCATTCTCTTTTCTGCTATTAATTTATTTTAGTAAGTTCTGATATCTGTATATTCCAGTTTACAGGTGTGGGAGAGAGAACAGAGAAGATTTTTTTCATGTTTTTTTGTATGACCATAACTTGCCCCAAGGAGGAGTCCAAGGGCACATGTTATTTGTGTGCAAAGATGTGCATTGTTTTGTACTCTGGTTGTTGTTTTTGTTTGTTTTTCTTTATTATTATTATTATTTTAATTATGTGCCTTAGCATTCCACATGAATCTTTAACGTAGTCTGCCTGTATAATCTTGTTCTGAGTTTAGGTAGGGAGAGTGTACTTGAACATGTACTAAGTCTGAACATTTAAAATTTTCTAGTTTTCTGATTTTAAGCTTTCCTTTTGTAGTAGTGTGTTAATTTTTGTTATTACTGCTGTTTAGAACCATAGAATCATTTAGTTTGGAAAAGACTTAAGATCATGAAGGCCAACCATCAACCTAACACTACCAAATCCCTAAACCATATCCCTAAGTGCCACATCTACATGTTTTTTAAATACCTCCAGGGATCGTGACTCAACCACTTCCCTGGGCAGCCCGTTCCAATGCTTGACAATCTTGTCAGTGAAGAAATTTTTCCTAGTATCCAGTCTAAACCTCCCCTGATGCAACTTCAGGCCATTTCCTCTTGTCTTATCACTAGTAACTTGGGAAAAGAGACTCACACCCATCTTGCTACAACCTCCTTTCAGGTATTTATAGAGATTGATAAGGTCTTCCCTCAGCCTCTTTGTCTCCAGGCTAAACAACCCCAGTTCCCTCAGCTACTCCTCATAAGGGTTGCTCTCTAGACCCTTCACCAGCTTTCCTGCTCTTTGGACATGCTCCAGCAACTCAATGTCCTTCTTGTTCTGATGAGCCCAAAACTGAACACAGTATTTGAGGCGCAGCCTCACCAGTGCCGAGTACAGGGGCACGATCACCTCTCTGTTCCTGTCAGCCACACTATTCCTGATAGACGCCATGATGCTGTTGGCCTTCTTGGCCACCTGGTCACACTGCTGGCTCATGTTCAGCTGACTGTCAGCCAGCACCCCCCACGTCCTTTTCTGCTGGGCAGTCTTCCAGCCACTCTTCCCTAAGGCTGTAGCACTGCATGGGATTGTTATGGCCCAAGGGCAGGACCCAGAACTTAAATTTGTTGAACCTCATGCAGTTGAACTTAGCCCATCAATCCGGCCTGTCTAAACCCTTTTGTAATGCCTTTCTACCGTCAAGCAGATCATCAGACCCACCCAGCTTCACCTGCAAGCTTACTGAGGGTGCACTCGATCTCCTCATTCAGATCACTGGTAAAGATATTAAGCAGAACTGCTCCAGTACTGAGCCCTGGGGAACACCACTTGTTATCACTGCCAACCGAATTTAACTCCATTCACCACAACTCTTTGGGCCTGGCCATCCAGAAAGTATTTTAAAGCGTGAAGAGTACACCTGTGCAAGTCATGGGCAACCAGATTCTCCAGTGGGAAATAGTGTCAAAGGCTTTACTAAAGTTCAGGTAGACAACACCCATAGCCTTTCCTTATCCACTAAGCAGGTCACCTTGTCATAGGAGATCAGGTTAGTCAAGCAGGACCTGCCTTTCATAAACCTATGCTGACTGGGCCTGATCACCTGCTTGTCCTGTATGTGTGTAATGGCACCCAAGATGATCTGCTCCATGACCTTGCCTGGTTATGGAGGTCAGATTACTACAGAACCAGTAAAAGATAAATAATATATATCTGCTTTAAAAAATAGTTAGTTAAAGACACTAATTCTGGAAAGACTTATACATATGAAAACCCATCACTAACGTGAATAATTCATTTAACTTGAATAATGTTACTCAGATTTAAACCAATGTAACTGCAGGAGAATTGGCCCCATATGACTTTTAAAAAGACAATGTTCAGTTAAATGAATTGATGTTAAATGAATGTGCCATTTAATCAAACAAGTGTAAGTATAAATTATTATAAATTTAGACTTCTCCAGCTCTGTTTGGGATGAATTCTCAAAAACCTTTGTGGAGGATTTAACTCAGGTTAAGCACCATAATCCCTTACAGTCTTCAAGAGATGAGGCACCATTCCGCTTCCTGTATTTCATAATTTACACCTTTGGAAAAATGGTTTTTCTACATTTATGTTCTGATAAAGTAGGTGGACCATGTTCTTTGATTCCTTTAGCATAATGTACTTTCACAGATGTTATGATTCACTGGAAATAAGGCTGAAAAATTACATAGGTTGAAAATTACCCAGCCCCACAAGAGTCACATGTATATACGATTCAGAGTAAAAGAAAAAATCTGTTACAAGTGGAAATTAGAATCAAAACACTGATTTGGCATTTGAAATCGAATTCTAAACTCTCTAATAGTTTGAGAGTATTTAATTCTCTATTTGACTCTTCCTCATCTCTCCTGATATGAAGATTTCTTTTGGGGTTGGTTTACTAGTGATCAAGTTATTGATGAACTGAGCAAGCAAAAAATATACTGGGGAGGTCAAGATTAAGAACTATTCCCTTTGATGTCAATAGGATTTTGTCCTAAAATTCTGTGCAGGCAGACCTTTACTGATGAGTTGCCTCATATATACTGCCCCAGGACCATATGCCAAATGGGAAAATGCTAGCCCATTTTCTCAGCTAGAACAAATGGCTATTTACTGCTTTAAGGAGCTTAGCTAATAGTGATAGGAGCATAATCCAGAACTGGAATAGTTTTAAACATAAAATATTTACACAAAACTATTTCAATGAGACCTTCTGCTACTGTTACATATGTTTTTACATGGTCCAGTGAGATTCCTTGCTTCTTTCCAATAGTTTCTGCCCTTTTCTTGTATTTTTAAAGGGTGTCCTGGGAATTATGTACTTCAGAGGCATTATGCTTCACATTTTCTCTTTCCATCCCATTGTCTATGCAGCTATACTTTAAACCGTGTTTACTTCCCAGTATATTATAGAGCTGATGCTATAAAAACCAGAAGCTTTTTTTTTAATTGAAATATTTTTTTTCCTTTAAATAGCAACTTCTTTGAAAGTCACTCCAAAGATTGGAAAGCTATAACCAACTCTCTTTCAAGACATAGTTCTCAGCTGCTTCAGGAATGGGATGAGGCAAGACCTGGAGACTTCTAGGCAGTGGAAAGATTCTTATTCCTCTATAGGAAACATTAAAAGAAATTGAGACATGACTTTCTTATTTTACATTTTGTCTCCAGGCTCAGAACCCACACCAGGATGTTCCAGTATTACATTCTTACGTTCTTTCTTTTTTTAAATATGCATGATCAAGGAAGGTGGTTTAAAATATGAGTCTTCAAAAATCTGTCTGCCAGCAAAATGACATTTTGTATTAGTTTTTCTCTTGAACACAAAGGGCTGGGGTTTTTGTGTGTGTGTGTGTGTGTGTTTGCATGCACTACTAATTGCCATTTAAGTCTACTTCCATCTTGTACTAGTTCATTTCTACTGGTTATGGAACTTTTTGTATGCAAAAACTGCAGTTAAGCATGATATTAGGCCAATGTGACCTAAGTACTTCTTTTTTCCACTTATGATCTCAACACTTCAGACAACATTCATAAAATGTTACCATAATGATCTCTACTGGAAGGTGGATATTAAAAGGTGTAGTAAAATTGGCAGCCACCTTTCTCACAGTATTTTACTTGCAGATCAAATCTTTGACCAACCAGCAAATGTTACTTGAAGATTTTGGGGGTTTAATACCTACAATTATAAAATGGTACCTTTTTCAAAGTAAAAATGTATAACGTGGTCTTATTCTTTCTGGTTTAAGACATGGTTAAAGAAAAGGAGTCTTGGTTTAACAGGAAAAAAGTAGAAGACAGATATTTTAAACCATTCAATCATTTCAGTTTTCCAGAGTGTGAAAGTGGTGTTCGCTTGTAACGACCACATAAATACTCCCACTGACTTCTTTCAAGTTAATCACATGGATAGCATCACTGATATGAATAATTATCTCAGAATTCAACCTTGTTGATGAAAATAGTGCCCAGTACCAGTTTAAGCTCTTCTGTTTTCAGCAAGTTAAATTGGATAAGGTCATGACTCCTCTTTATTCATTTTGTTAAGACCCTTCAGTACAGCCAGGAATAGTCCATCCAAACAGCATGAACAGTCATTCACCAAGACAAAAATTATATTTGTATGTGCCACTTTGTTGTCTAAAGGGAGAAATCTGCCCAAGGACTATTTTCACTTCTGTTCATGGGAAGGGAAAAAAAACTCTAAACAAACTTTTCCCAATGGTTCTTTTCCATCCAATTTATGACAAAGCATACATCTTTCCTTCTATTTGGTAAGGTTCTGTTTTTAAGTGTGCCTGTAGCATGAAGTGAACGATCCTTGAACTATGTGAAAGGTTTTACTTGAATTTCATGTTTCAGGGAATGAATCTGAAATTGCGTGTATTCTGACCTGTAAAAGATTAGGTGACTTACTCAGTGATGCTGATGAATAATTTTCATGAATAATTACTTTGTGGGTTGTTTACTTAAATTGATAAATTAATTCGGTTCAATTACAACTTACTGAGGTATTTGTCATTATAACAGAACAACTAGAAAAGATATTTTCTGAAAGTCAGGTACAGGGAAAAATAATACCCTCTCATCTCTGTTAAGTATCAACTAAACTCACATATGTTTATAAGGAAGTAAAGATGCTTTCATCTCTACACCAGCTTGTAATTAGTCCATGAACATATCCTGAAAAAGATAACTTCAATTAAGGACCAGCCACTGATCTGCTTTGCATGTCTTTTATGATAGAGGGAAAGAGGTTGGCTGTGGAAAGGAAAATTGGTTTAAATAAGTAAAGGATTGGAGAATTTTCATGTTTTGTTTGTTATTCCTCTGTTACATTGCCATCTGGAGATTTCATCAGGGTATCTTGCTAATCTCACTCTGTGTATGTACATTTTACCATCCTCGCTATTTAAATTTTAAGCCAATGCTTCTGAAAAACTGCAAATTTCTAGAACCATTACATAATAATATTTATTTTAGGAAAAAAATCGCTAATATCTAAATTCTTATAACATTCCTTTAAGTTTACATTATCAGAGGAAAATAATACCAATCTGCATGGGAAAATAATTTACATCTTACTTAATTTGGAAAAGCAAAATGTCACACTATATTGCAGATTTACCAAACTGTCATGTGTTAACACCTGTCTGAAAAAAGATTGCTAAACAGGAGATTATTTACTCTATTCTCAATGTGGGGCAATATAAATTAATGGAGTGTTTGCTATTGATTTCAGCGGCATAAAAACAGGGTCACTAATAAAAAGGCTTATCTCCTTAGAGAAAATGGTGTCAGTTTGACCTAAGGTTAATAAATCTTTTGTCTATAGTTGCAACTCTCTTTTATTTCTGTATGTTTCTGTTTATCCTTTCAGAATTGCAAATGCAGGGCTCAGTTTCACAAAATGCAATTCTGTGTTGACTAAGAAAATTGTAAAGTTCCTATATGCCACTGCAGAAAAATTGTTTTAATTGTGATGGATGATAACTTTTGAGTTCCTCATTTTCTTTAGCATCATGAGTTTTGTTGGGTTACATGATAAAAGATTACCTGTACATCTACCAAGGACCAAAAAATATCCTGGCCCAGGTACCCCTAGGCTCATTGCAATTGCTGTCAGCCCATCAAAGATCCACCTGCACTAGCCGAGAGGAGCAGGGGAGAACAGTTGCACGTGGGAAAGGATGCATTTTCCAGTCCCCTCCCAGGGCTGTCCAAGGAGATCCTCAGCCCCAGTGTCCAGGTACAGAGGACAGGGAAGTCCTTGTTAACTCTGTATGTGATGTGTGTGTGCAATGGTCTGTATCAGAAGCCAGAGTGGGGCTGTAGCCTTGGGGATTTTATGTGCTAGTACCAGAAAAAGGGGAGACTGGGATCCAGGGGCAGCTGTGGGTCTGAACCAGGCTGTTGGTGGGACCCAGCTCGTACATCAGTGTATGCATATTGCCACTCATAGACCCTCATCTTGCTCAGCTAGAGAGAGGAGCAGGATGAGACATGTTTGTTCATGTGAGTGCTCTGAGTGTCTCTCAGTGGTTCTTCTGACTGGTTTTGCCTATGTGTATACATGTGGCATATATGTGTACTTTGTGTGCATGTGCCTTCTGGGAACTCATCATCAGCCTTCTTATTGGTTGGACTTAGGCACATGGAGCTGTATGTCCCCAGCTTGTTGGATCTGACATGAAACTATCCATTCTGGTTGCGAATTAGGTACTGGAATTTTTTAACTGAAGTGTTTTGTACATTATAGTGATTAAAATAGTGAGTCTGTTTTAAACTTTCTAAAAGAAATCTTTTTTTACAGATTATTGAAAGAGAAATACCGATTCCAGAACCTTTTCTGTATTCCCCATACCATATAGAGTTCAATCCTGATAGCCTTTCTCTTATGGCTATGCAAATGGTATTTGATTGTTGTAGTATTTCATATTTTGTCCTCCTTCATTTTAGTTATGATACCTGATACCGACTTCAAAAGAACGTATGACGTATAACTGGAGCAACATAGCTAAGTTTTGAAATACTTGGAATACTTTACGAATAAAATAGTCTTAAAACTTGCTATATGTGATTAGGTAGAAGGGAGTCTGGAGACACTGTATCCTTGAGTAGAATAAATAAGGGAAATGTACTAGAATAAGCTAGTCTAGTAGCAGTAAGAATTGTGTAACCAAGCCAAAAATGAACTGAGCATGCCCAGAGACCTAGTTCATCCAGCGGACACAGTGAGGAAGACTATCAACAACCACCAAAGGACCCTGGAAAACCACCAATGAACATGAATGTGCATGTGTTAAGGACATTTGCATATGTTAATGGACCCTATGACTAGTATGGATAGGGTAATTACTTCCTAGAAATCTAATGAATATGTATATTTTGATGCATAGAACACCTGTAGTAGAGCAACTTAGTGCACATGCTGGGTGGAGCGATCCCCTGTGCACCTGAAGCCACAATAAAGAATGCCTGCTTTCTAAAACTACAAATTGAGTTTTAGAGGGTTCTTATATTTGCTGACTATGGTGTCAGTTAGATACACTACTGTGTAGTTACCTAGACATACATATACAGATTTACAGTTACAAATATTGGTCTGTACACTATGTTAGCGGAAGACCAGAAAAATCTGTTTCTCTGATAGAGACTATGTACACTGATGTAGGTCCGCTGAAGAGAAGCCTATACTTCTACAGAGTGAAGGCTGATAAAATGAATCCAGTACAAAATACAGTAGAAGAGGAAATAAGGTGTATAATTTAGATTAAGACTTACTCATTAACTGTAGCTTTTTGTTAAATAATGTTTATTTCCCTGTAATCATATACTTAAAATTCATTTATTCAGTTGCATACTTTCAAATTCTTGCATAATGCTGTCCACTTTCATTTCTTCATTAGTATTTGTCTCTTTAGTCCCTTGACCCAACTTGTCAATTTATATTTTACACACTGTGATTTCTGTCTATTTGCTGTGTGAGAAGTCTGACTTGCTTGAACTTAACTGGCAGGTGTCGGATGTGTCTTTGTGTCTTTGACTCAAGTGACCTTACAGGCTCTGTGTGTTTTAGTGCTGCCTTAGAAAGCACACATGTTTTTTCCTCTGTGCACTTGTTCCTCTACGTGTCATTCATTCTGTTTGTCTTTGAGTAATACGCTTTTTAAGTAATGCAATTAATCCTTCTCTATTATTTGCACTCTCCCCTTCTTGCTAGGCTGTCTTCAGTAAATAAACTGCTTTCTTTGTCTCCTTTAATAATAGCATCATGCTGTAGAGGACTGAGAATGTGAATTCCCTTTCCTCAGAATTTTCTCCTTTCAAATGTTTTTCTTACATTCCTTCAGTATATTTTGAAAACTGTTACTGAGTGAACAGATATGGCGGCACAGATTTTAGTCATCTGGCAAGTGTCAACACATTATCACAGAGCACAGGTGAGTCAGTTCTGCCCCAGATGTCATTCTATGTGAATCAAGATTGTTATAATTGATACTTACAAACACCTGACCAACACCTCTTGGTGTGATGAAAACTCCAGAAATTAGAGACAGTGAAGAAAAATTAATATGATGACATACAAGTGATTCTGAGGGTGCCTTAGACTGTGATCATAGAACTAGAATTCATACAATATTTCTGCTGAAGAAATTGGTAGCTGACATAATGGCTTATGTTATCTTATTTTCACACATTATGTGTTAACCAGCATTTTGTATTAAATATTGTGCTTATGAAAGAGATCATTTGGTTATACAATCGTAAAGAAGATTAAGATGGCTTTGGCAACTTCAAGGTTTAATCTTGCAGCTTTCGTAGTTTTAAATTCTGAAGCAGATTTATAATTGTATTATTTGTGTTCCGTTAACTGCTCTTTAGTTTTTATATTTCTGTGTTTCTATATAGTTTGAAAGGAATTTTTATTATAACTTTTTAAAATTGTCCTCTGTACTTTTTCATATAAAGTGGAAGTGCTTTAACCATAGAATCACAGAATGGTTTGGGTTGGAAGGGTCCTGTACAGATCATCTAGTCCAACCCCTCTGTCATGGGCAGGGACACCTTTCACTAGATCGGGTTGCTCAAAGCTCTGTCCAGCCTGACTTGGAACATCTGTTCTGTTCTAAATAGGTGAATGATTACACTTTGACTGGAAAGGACATATCAGTCTGGTAGTCATATAAATTCCTTGGCAACTCTTACACTATAATTAACTAGTTCTACTATGACAGTGTAATTTTCATTAGTGTATACATGTCAGTATTTTAGGTGAAATTATTCCAGTAAAATTTCAAAGGGTAAAAATTCACATAGCTTCAGTTGCTCTGCAGGGTAGGCAGTACAGTTAATTGTGTATATTAGTTATTCATAATTCATTATTCATAATCAGTTATTCATAATTATTTGCACTTGATCCCCAGAATGAAGAAAGAAAAATCAGAAATTGAACTAGATCATCCTAAATTTATTCCAACAGAAAGCAAGTCTTTCCACCAGAGGCTGCTCAAAAGCAATCCATGTTCAGTTTTCCTAGCAATGACATATAAGAAGATTCCCAGAAATAATGCTGAAATTAACATATTCTGAGTGAAGGTAAACTATTGGCAAGATATGAAATGCAGTGGAACAAATCCCAATTTGACTTCTTTTCACTTGCTTGAGTAATTTTCCAGACATGCTGTCTGTGGGGAATGGAGAACAAAATACCGAAATAGAGTGCAGAGATAACAGGATATCAGGTAGGATTTGACTACAAGAATTTTGAAAGAAATCTGCAGAGAATGTAATGTAAGGATTGCGAGGGATAAGTACAATATCAACATTTGCTGCCTTTTGAAAAAGTGAACAATGTATTTTCCAGTTTTTAAAAAAGCAGTAGTATTGAAGAAGCATTACAGAAATATTTTAAATAATTACATAGAGCACATAATAGGAGCTTTGTTCTTCCTAATACATATGATATCTATGAATAAAAAGAAATAAACATAAATTTGAAAATTCAGTTGTCACTGGTCCTTTTATACATGAAATATCTGCCATAGCTGTGTACTAGCTGTCACACACCCTTCCTGTTTATTGTGTGATTAAAGTTTGTCACCACAGTATCTTCTAGCTTTCTTTGTCTTCTATCCAGTTTGCTTTTACCTACCTGATCACTACCTGAAGCTCCTCATCTATGATTTATAAATTAAACTAGAAAGTATATAGAAACCTGCATAAGGGAAACTGTTCTATTATGTATTTATTACATGTTTGAATTACATTGATTAGTAAGACCAAAAGGCTTTGGAAAATAAGATTTTAAAAGAAAAGGAAAAAAAAAAAAAACAAACAACCCCAAACTTGGTGTTATGGAAGTTTCTTTTAATGACAGTGTTGGAAGGACTAAAGCAAGAAAATAAAGCCATTTTAATTTTACATCCATGAACAATATTTAACATACATATAAACATTAATAATGTTGACTAACAAACAAGAAGACAGGAGTTAATGAAATTTAACAAGAGTTTTGCTGAAA
Source organism: Phalacrocorax aristotelis (assembly GCF_949628215.1). Classification (NCBI taxonomy): domain Eukaryota; kingdom Metazoa; phylum Chordata; class Aves; order Suliformes; family Phalacrocoracidae; genus Phalacrocorax; species Phalacrocorax aristotelis. The sequence goes on along the minus strand of NC_134311.1, from coordinate 35,590,236 downwards.
TAACTAATACATTGGTAGACAACTTTTTAGAGGTTTTCACACATTCAAACAAGGAATAATGTATATTAGGTTCTCCAAAGGATAAAATATGGAATGAGCAAGGCATATGTAGTTGAGTTTCCAATAATGTTCTCAAAATGAGGAGTGTGACAGAAAATGTGGACAGAGGGTGATGTGAGAACAATTTGCAATGATTCAGGCAATTTCACTTTGGAAGTTCTTACACTGAGAGCATAATGCTATTGAAGGCTGTCCATCTTAAACTGACCCTACTGTGGGACAGACTGAATACCACAAACCAAGTTTCTATACAGATGACTGAGAATTGTACCTTAGACTCCAGCTGATGACAGAAAAAGGAGTGGAAATGGGAATAAGCCTTCATCATGATAAAGAACAAAAATGACTACACAGAGATTGTTAATGAAAGAACAGTTCTTGTAAGGCTCTACTACAGATGTGCAAAATGTAATCAGACTAGGAGACACCTTGGAAAAATAGATCTTATGATAGAAATTATCAAAGAAAGAAGGGCAAAGCAGTAAAGTACTAATGTTGGTTCATCTCATAATACACTCAGTCTTAGTACTTGCACTTGGCCAGGGACATCTCTCAGGAAGATTATAGAAATCACTCCTCCGATATATTGAGGGAAAGAAACTAGATCAGAGTCATTACAGAACCAGCAAGGAAAGCACTACATACTGAATCTGAAAAGCATTAAGGACTGTTCCTTACTGTTCAGAATTTTTGTGCATCCTGAGAGGAAAACTCTAAATTTAGGGAAGGGAGATATACTGGGTTCCTTCAGAAAATGAGGTGGTATTATTTCTCTCTTAACAATGTGCTTATGAAGGGCATAACTACTCCCATGAATGGAGCAGAGAACCAGGAATTAGTTTGGTCCAGTGGAGGCATCCGTCTACAACAAATAATTCAGGACATTGTGGAAATGATTAGTAGCATTACTGTGGCCTTGCACTCAAATTTTTGTGTAGCAGTTCATCACATTAACTAGCTGAGTACAGGACAGTACTACCATGATTATACTGCTTCTGAATGTGTGGCTAGTTCCAGCTGAGCTGTTGTACAGCTTAGACCAGCTGTCTTTGACATGGGAGACAGACTGTTTTGTTAGTTTTACTCTTTAGGTTAAGCATAAGTGGAAACAGATTAATTTACTCGTGAAAGAAAAGCAGCTTTTAATAGCAAAGGGCTGAGATTAGCGTTAAAAATATGTTTTCTTGTATTGCATTTGATAACCTTGAGCGTTCAGTGTCACACACTAGAGACATTTTTCTTCTGAGTCCACAGTATCTGTCAAAGTATTTTAGGTGACTGTAAAGTGTAAGGCTCCTACACCTATATATAAAACAAGGAATTCATACAAATGTTGGCTGAGATTTAAGTTTTGCTAATTAATTTTAATAATTCTTATTTAGCTCATTGGTGCTATTATGACTAATTGCTAAAGTAGCTAAGAAGCTGAATTCATAGCAGTGCAATGTCCCTGAGGTCAAGAGATTTTAATTCCCTCTTTCCTAAGGAAGCTCATTAGTCTTCACTCTGTCAGTCTTTTACATTATTCAAACTCCCAATTAAAGAAAGAATGTTACATCATATACTTGTTGGAACACTCTTTTTTATTAGGCCATGTGAACTCTTCATATGTGAAATAATGGCTTACTGCATTTTTCCCCAAAATTTCTGTCTCTGTTTATTACCTCAGTTGTGTCATAATTCTGGTCATTATCCTACAAACAGTGAAGCATATAGCTACCTTTAGTTCCATGATGACACTTTTAAACACATTTATATATATTTGTAATCATATACATCAGGACTTAATACTAATTCTATCTCCTCTCCAGATTAGATAGTAGCACTATGGCAGCCTACTGTTATCCAAGCTGAGAATATCTTTCTGTTTAATGATTTGCATTAAGTGCTCTAACTGTATTTAGTTACTTTGCCCTTGTGTTTGGTGCTTTGCAGTGTTTTGCAGTCTGATTCGTGTTCCAAAACTGATGACATCTGTGCCATGAGGATGACCCAGAAACAGGCCCATGCAACAAAAATGTGAGACTTTTCCTGAAAATTAAAGGTAACACGAGCTTTTTTATGCCTTTTTCCCAGCTGTGGTAATTAACTGTTATGTTACTCATAGCAGTGTGACACAGATAGTCAGCCTTTCTGCCTATTTACCTGCACTGCTGCCTTAAGGAAATAAGAAAATAATGTGTAAAAATGGTAAAAAAAATACTCCTACAGGCTTGATCTAGCATGGGCAGAATGGCAATGAATCAACTAGATTTCATGACGTGTAAATGGACCAGCTTTCACTTGAGCTCAACGTTTCAAGCAGATGTAAGGAAAGTGTTGTCACTGAACTGTAGTTCAGCCTGGTTGGAAACTACTCCACCAATGAAAATTTACATTTCAGCCTTATTTAAAAATAAAAAAAGTAGTCCAGGAATTGGAAAAAAAAAGGTAAGAAAATCCAAAAGGTATTCTAGCACTTTGTTACTTTTTTAATGACCCTTCATACTGTGGCATGTAAAACTGCATTATTTTCCTTATGCTTCCTCTCTTTATTACATTTATCTCACACCTAACTGTGATAAGCCTAATGGCAATAAAGTACAGGTGACAGCTGCTAACAGAAGCTCCACAGTATGGTGCTTTGGTGAAATGTCCCTAAAGTAAATCAAAATCAGAGGATCTTGATTCCCTCCTTCCTAACAATCCTGATTGGTGGACAGCTTTGGATTTCAATAACAATTTTACAAAGCTATTTCAAATAACATAATCTTTGTTAACAACGTTGTAACCATAGAAAATAAATATAATTTGAAATTCATGAAAGCTTGTATCAGTTGTGATAGCTAAGAATACTGTGTTGTTTTTAAATCAGTAACATTTTGTTGCTTCAGCTCAGTTTCTTCTCTTTCTTTCTTTCCCTTTCTCTTTCTTCCTTTGATTGATTTATCAGATGTACAGTTTGATTCATCAGATGTACTCTCTAGTTTACAATGAATTAAATCTCATTACTGCATGACATTTACATAAAATACAATCCATATTAAATATTTCAAGTTAATATATGTGATCCTGACCATTTATAGGAATATATTTTGGCTTTATCATATTCATTACATTAAGTAAAGTTAATGGGATTCTGCATAGTATAAAGGTAGTATAATTGTTAAATTTGCTCCTGACAATAATACAGATAAGTTATTGGTAATACTGAAGTATAGTGGCTGGATTAGTAGTACTGATTAATTATTTTAAACCATGAGAAGAGAAGCAGCCATATAGACATGGAGTCATTGCACAGAGTACCCAGCTCATAGCATAATTCTGATGGGAAGGGACCTCAGGAAGTCCCTGGTTCAACCCCTGGTCATTGCAAGATCAACTAAGAGGTCAGACCTGGTTGCTCAGGGATTTGCTCATTTGAGGCTTGAAAACCTCCAAAGATGGAGACTGTATAACACTTCTGGGCATTGTGTTTTACCACTTGACATTCCTCATGGCAAAAAAAGCAATGATTCATGTCTTCTGGAACCCCTTCTTTTTTAATTGATCTCTCAGTCTCCTTTCTGTGTCTCCATAAAATGTTTACCTCTGTTTTCTCAAAAACTTCCGCTTTGGTTTCTATTAGCTTCCCATAAACCTTCTCTTCTCCAGATTAAACAAGCTCATTTCTCTCAGCTTTTTCTCTGAAGCCATTCATACGCTTATCTGTCAAAATTCAGTTTGATGATTTTGAACCGCTTGAACTGGGATTTGGATATTTTGTTTTCTTGCCACACAGAATCATAGAATAGAATCACAGAACAGTTTAGGCTGGGATGAACCTTTTGAGGCCACCTAGTCCAATCTTTTGTTTAAACCAGAGTTAATTTTAAGATTGGATCAGGTTGCTTGTTTCTTTGGGTATTTGATGTCTCCAAGGATGAAGATTTTACATCCCCTCGAGCAATCCTTTAAGTTCTTAATCACACTTGAGAATATTTTTTTAATTCTTTCTAACTGTGATGCCACTTCTGATCACTGCTTATTTATCCTTTTCCTGTATAATTCTGAGAAGAGTTTGACTCTGTTTTCTCTATAACCCCTACCATCAGGTAATTGAAGATAGCAGTTAGATTTTCCCCTTATCCTTCTCCTCTCAGGCTGAACAAATCCAATTTCCTGAGCCAGTCACTGAAAGTTGCATTCTTTTGTGCCTTAGTGGTCTTCCATCAGTTTGTCAATATGTCTTCTATTTTGAACAACCAGAACTGGATTCAGTTCTCCAAACACACTTTCACAAGTGCCAATAGAGTATTGTAATGACTTTCCTCAATCTCAGCCTTAAAAAAGATACAGCCCATATCATTGGGCTCACTAGGGCATACATTGCCCCAAAGGCACACTGCTAATTCATGTTCAGCTTGCCATACCCCCAGACCCTCTAGTCCTTCTTTGCAAAGCCTGTAGCCAGACATCAGGTCCCAAGCTTGTACTCTGGCACAGGCTTATTCTGACATTCAAATTTCTAATTTTCTTGAAATGCATTAGATTCCTGGAAGATTGTTGGAGTCACTCTGCAAAGTGGCCCTATCCTCTACAGCACTGACCAGAACCTGCAAGTTAGCATCATCTGTAAACTGGATGGGGCAGATTCTGTCACGGTGATGATGAAGGTTTTGAACTATTGGTCCCTGTATTGGTCTGTGAGGAATGTCATTCATAGCCATCTGTCAGTTAGACTTGAACTGTTCATCATGACCTTTGCAGCCCATTGTTCATCCCATTTTTCATCCACCTTGTAGTCCAGACACTGACATCTCATTGCATCAGTTTGGTTACAGGGGTGCAATGGGAGATGATGTTAAGATCTGTATTAGTGTTAAGGTAAATAACATTAACTGATGTCTTCTTGTCCACAAAGCCAGTTATTTTATCACAGAAGGCAGTCAGGTTGGCCATGCCTGGCTTTATTTTTTGTAAATCTGTACTGTCTACTCTCACTTGTGTTCTTGTCTTTCATGTGCTTAGAAGCTTACAGGAGGGTTTGCTCCATAGGCTTTCAAGGGACTGAGGTGAGGCTGACCATCATGTGATTTTCTGTATCTTTGCTCATGTCTTTTTTGAAGATGTGAATAGTATTGACCTTTTTCTCATCATTAGGGACCTTCTCACAAGGCCATTCAAAAATAATACAGGGTGGTCATTGCCATAGTTTAGCCCCAGTCAGCTACCAAGCACCACACAAACACCTGCTTACCCTTCCCCACCATGGGATGGGGGAGAGAATCTCAAGACCTAAAGTAAGAAAACTCATGGTTTGAAAAGAAAACAATTTAAGAAGTAAAAGAAAAGAATATAATAACAACAACAACAATAATAATAAATTACAATGAAAAGGAAAACAGAGAGAGAAACAAAACCCAGGAAAGTGATGCAACTGCTCACTGCAACTGCTCACTGATGACTAGCCAGTCCCCAAGCAGTGATCGTTGTCCCCCCAGCCAGCTCCTCTGAGATTATATCTGAGCATGGTGTCATAAAGTATGGAATATCCTTTTGACCAGTTTGCGTGAGCTTTCCTGCCTATGCCCCACCAAAGCTGAGCAGAGCAAAGGAAGCTGAAAAAAATCCTTGACTAGTATAACTGCTACTTAACAATAACTTAAACATTGCTGTGTTATCAATATTATTCTCATACTAAATCCAAAACGCAGCACTACACCAGCTACTAGGAAGAAAACTAACTCTATCCCAGGTGAAACCAGGGCAGTCTTATAATGATACTGTCCAGCTCTCTCAGCATCCTTGAACTCATCTTGTTCAACATTTGCTGCCACTGGATCTGTGGAAACTTTTCTTATTGTCATTGACATCTTTCATCAGTTTCTGCCACAGCTGAGCTTTGGATTTCTGAATTCCATCTCCAGCTGTCCAATTATCTAATCCTACTGGACTGCCTTTTCCCACTTTCACCAGCTGTACATAGGCTGCCCTTCTTGCATTCAGACAGGAGTAGCCTGGTCTCCTGCAGTGCCTGCTTAATTCCCTAATCATCTGGATAGATCATTCATGTGCTTTGAGAAGGTTGACTTCAAAGACCAACATTTAGGAATTTTATAGAAACTGAGAATGAGAAAAACCCACACCATACTAGCTAGCAGACTCCTGGGAAGGGAGAACGAAATACTCTCTCCTGTCTGGCAAGCTTTCCTTCCATTAACTTTGTGTTTCATCCAGAAGTATAGTCCAAACTATTTTTAGTATGTTTCTGAGTGGTGTCCACAGCTGTCTGTAGGCTTCTGTATGTTCAATGCAAGACTAGTTTTTGTTGGGTTTTTTTGTTTGTTTGTTTTGTGGGTTCTTTTGTGTTGTTTGGGGGTTTGATTTTGTTGGTTTCTTTTTTTAATGGTCAGGGCCTTATGAGACAAATCCTGACACAGAGCAACAGGAAAAAATGGGCCTGTGGTTATGGCTGGTAAATCTGATACTGTCTTCACAATGCTGGCTCTGACTATTTCAAGTAGTGGAACCCCACATTCTTCCCAATAGACTAGAGAATATTTTGGGTGATACAAAACACTATTACACGAGACATTTAAAAAAGAAAAGTTGGTTTTAAAACTATGTTACCTACAAAAAGTACCAAGGATTAGAAAGAAACAAGTTTACTCATTTTAGAGATGTGGAGAAGGCACACAAGACAGAGAATGGATTAATGGAGGTGGTGAGAAGTAAAAAAGAAAGAAAAAGCAAGGAGCACTGGAAGATGAAACCTTTTCTTAAGAAGTTGAACTTCTGAGATAGAGAAAATTTGGAGAAGATGAGGGAGGTAGAGTTGTAAAGCAGAGTGATCATGGTCTGACAGCAGAAAGCAATTGGTGAGATATTAGCTGGGACGGGAACATGAAGTGAGTAGAAATAAAACTGGCTTGTGTAAAGGAGAAAAAAAAATCGGTAACTTTGGAAGTAAGATATAAGATTAAATTCACAAACCAGCTAGAACAGGTATATTTAGCTATACTGTGTTAACCAGCATGCTTCGTATGTTGCAATAATTATATCTTTGGCTGTTGATTTTTAAACATCCTTCATGACTTCAGACTTGGGCTAAATACCTCTGTTTCCTGTTTGTGTATATTTATTTCTTATTTTAATTCTCAGTGACAGCTGCATATTTGTTTTATATAACTGCAGTAATACTCAAATGCCATTCTCAGTATTTCAGTGCGTACAGGATGGCAATCTGATAAAAATGAATATGAATAGAATAGAATAGAATAGAATAGAATAGAATAGAATAGAATAGAATAGAATAGAATAGAATAGAATAGAATAGTCCAGCTGGAAGGGTCCTACAGTGATCTTCTAGTCCAGCTGCCTGACCATTTCTGCACTGACCAAAAGTTAAGGTGTATTACGAAGGGCACTGTCCAAATGCCTCTTTTGAAGGCACTGTCAGGCTTTAGGCATTGATCACCTCTCTAGGATGCCTGTTCCAGTGTCTGACCAACCTTTTGGTAAAGAAATTTCCTAATGTCCAGTCTAAACCTCCCCTGATGCAGCTTTGAGTCATTCCCATGTGTCCTGTCGCTGGATCCCAGTGAGAAGAGATGTGCACCTCCCCATCTACTTCCCGCCTCAGGAAGTTGTGGAAATCAGTGAGGTCACCCCTCAGCCTCCTTCTCTCCAGACTAAAGCCCAAAGTCCTCAGACACTCCACACAGGACATGCCTCCCAGCCCTTTCACTAGCTTTGTGGCCCTCCTCTGGATGCATTCAAGTACATTCACATCCTAATTAAACTGTGGGGCCCAGAACTGCACACAGTACTCAAGGTGAGGCTGCACCAGTGCTAAATACGGTGGAATAATCACCATTTTTGATCACCTGGTTAGGCTGTGTTTGATACACTCCAGGATGTAGTTTGCCCTAATGGCTACCATGGAACACTACTCACTCATATTGAGCCTATGCTTATATTGAGTGTAGATTATGTGGTTACTCTTAAGTGCATAAAGTACACAAATTACTTTATATTTTTTTTATTTTTTTGGTCTATTTAAAACCAAACACTAAGGAGTTTTTTTATTTATCATGTTATCAATGTTTAAGTCATGGAACTGACTTAAAACTCATGGTAGAATTTAGATCAAATTATTTAGCTCAAATCCTTCTCTTGAATAGCTTGAGTAGTACGACAAGTCTGTTTGTACTGCTCCTCTTGAATTGGTTTCTGAATTTCTCTTAGGCAGATGAGGGTTGACTGCATACAAAGTAATGGATATGTAGAAAAGCACTTTTTCTCTTTAATACCTGAGACTAAATTACAACTTCCATAACTGACATGTAGATATTCTGATAATCAATGTTTTTACATAAATGTTTTTGAATTATTTCCCTTTATATAAAAAGTATCAAGGATAGCCTTGCTATAAAATTTCAGATGTGTTGTAAAGTGATTTTAATATAAAATCAGAACACATGAAGCTTCATAATTTATTTAAAAATAACTGTAAAATCTAAGGTTTATATTATTGACTTTTTCTTTCAAAATAATTTAAAAATATTTTTTCTGTGCATTATTCTGCTGTTAGTCTGCAGGAATTCACTTAATGTCTTGATTGTGTTCTACAGAAACTTTCACAAATAGAGTGATTAGGTTGTGTCTAAAACACAGATAAGTCATTCTAAAGAAGACTAATTTATGCTAAAAAACAAAGACACAGGTTGAGATAGGGAAGATTCATTTTCTTTATTTTCTGTCTCCCTTCCAGCAATGGAATATTGTGTTGGGTCCGATTCCTGTACATGCTACTGATGGTAACTTAACTTGTAAATAATTTGCCCCTGTACAATAAAAAGAATGCACATTACTAAGACAGTATTTATTACTAAGATAGTTAGTTATAAGTTACTGCTTGTAGCAAGTTAGATGTAGCACTGTAGATGGTTAGTAATATGTGGTGTTTATTGCATAGGGCCAGATAATTGACAGGAACTTTTGCTACTAGTTTCTATTCCAAATAACCTTTTAGAGTACAAAATAAAAGTGTAATTTCTATTTCACAAAGTTCATAGTAAGGATAATGAAAACACAGTATCATGTTTCTGATGAATAGTTTTCCTGTTGTGTAATATATTGGAAGAAAATTTTATGCGTCAGCACATAAAACCTGTACAAAATGTAATAAAATCAATCTTTGCAAAGAAAATTTCTTAACAATTTATCAGTAATTTTTTATATAAACTGTACTTTATGAAGCATGTTTTAAAGTTTTTGGTACATAAACTCTTGTATTAGAAATAACTCTCAGAGGAATTTGTGGCCTTAACCTCTAGCAGTCTCTGTCAAGGCTTCCAAAACAAGGTGTTAATGCATTTGGAGTCAAGGGTTAAGCAAAGTTGAGAAAAATATTGCTTGACTGAGTTACCCATGAGACTCAGGTTACTCTCTGAGAAGAAAATGAACCTTTAGATAGATTTTGAACTGTCACTACCAGGTTGTGCCTGGAAAATATTTAAACTTACCCACTAATTAACTGCTTGAACCAAGCAAGTTAAGGGCATATAAAAGCATTTGCTCAAATAATGTGTGAATCAGAGGTGAAAAAAATACTTATGTTGATCTTTGGAAAGATTTGTTAATGTTGCTTTAGGTTACATTTCCACTACAGAAATTCAGGTGAGGTTTTAGCATTCATTAAAAATTAATACTATTTTGAATAGTATCAGGAACTTGGCAAATATATATGCCTTGTATGAAAAAAAGGTCACACGTAAAAGCAAAGATGCAGTCTTCTATAATCTAGCAGTGTAACTTCAGTTATCTAACGCGGAACATCTAACTGTTCCAAATTTTGCTCAAGGTAACAAGATACATAGAGTAATTACAAAATAAGAAATAAGCTGAATGATTTTTAAACAGGAAATTGTTCTAACAACATAAGCCTAGCAAGTTTCTATTCACCAGTCTCCATGATACTTTTGCATGCTTATGAATGAAGTCTTGCAACATAGTCAAGCTTGCTTCTGTGTATATATAAACATATATAAAAAGAGGAATCTCATGAACTTTGAGGTTTTGGCTGGATTAATAATATATCGAGGTACATAAAAGTAGCATCTGTAGATCTAAGTCTACACAACTTGCTTGAGGTTCATATGTGTGATGGAGCCCGAATTAGAATTGTATACTTTTTTCCTTAATGTGTGTGTTACCAGTTCTGCCTATCTGATTTGTAACTATTTCCAACTTGTAACTACAGCATACAAGAACATTCAAGTCACTGTGTTCCCACACACCCCACCGTATAATCACTGATGACTATGATAATGCCAAATAATACTTTGGCTTTGTTTCATGTTTAGTAGAAACAAAGAGCTTTTGTCATGCATTAAGATCTTTTTTTTAGAAGAGAACCATACTACCACTGAATAGTAACAGAAACAGAGTTAGTCATAGACATGGTAAGTTCATTCTGATGTATAGAATAGAAAAGTGTATGTTTTACTTAAATTGATATATTTGGACACGACTATTTGTGAATGTTCTGAAATATTATGAAAGATTATTTGAAAAGTTGTTTCAATGTTCTTCATTTCTGGTTTACTTAGATAAAAGATTCAAGTCTTGTCACAATATCATTCAAATAATGA